>NW_004567103.1:43927771-44011885 GCF_000260355.1 Condylura cristata
ATCTATCTATCTAATCTGTCTAATCTATCTATCTCTATTTTCCTGTTCAGAGGAGCATTGAATAGGAGATGGAGCTAGGTGAACTTGAGGTTGAGGGTGGGTTTTTCTGGAATTGTCTCAAAGTGAGAAACTGATGTAGGAGAGAAGTTATGCTAGAAGAAAGGTTATGAGAAGGCAAGCACAATAAAATATTTGACACAGGTAAAAGGTTGGCTTTGCTAATAAGAGTGTAGAGCTGTAGAGCTAATTATAAGACAATTTGTGTTAGCTTGCTTTTTATTTTCTTCTGTAGTATAGTAAGCTGAGATGGATGAAGGAGAGGAGGACAAGTATTAGAAATTTAAGAAGGAAAAACACATGGTCATCTGAGAGAATTGGAAAATGAAATTATCAGTGAGAGATAGAACTGCAGAGGTTGCCAGATGCTCACTTGAATAATTAGCACTATTTTCTCCCCCCCCCCCCCCTTACCTTTAGCTTCTTGGATGCAGAATTTAACTCTTCTGTTTCCTGGTAGAAAGTTCCAAGTCCTACATCTCTGCCATATTTTTGTGATGTTTCCTCTCCTTTTGTTGGTTTGACTTAAACTGTTATCCTGTAATATTTAATCGATTTTCTATTCCTTTAACCTTTCTATGTCTGGCACTTAAAATGCTTTAAAAAAATATTTCTTGAATAAGCAAGGTTTGCATAAGGCACAAATTCAAAATGTATAAAAGGGTAGCCATTAAAAAGTTTCTCTCCCTCCCTATCAGAACTCTACATATTATTCCTAGAGGTAGCCACCTTTACCAGTTTTTTTATTGTATAGAATATCTCTGGTGGAAGAATACATTTTTAAGTGCTACTATGCCTGTATGCTTTCTGTTATTCCCTGAATTGATGCCATACAATACTCATTCTTTTGCATTAAAATTTTTTATGTTGGATCTCTTAATATTGCAAGTATAGGTCAGCCTTGTTCTTAACAATAAAAATGATAGTATTTCTTGAACAAGCATCTTATTTGATTAGATCCTGGTTTATTTTCAGTAATTCTGAGTGAATGTGCTTTTTTCTCTTAAATTATATATATTTGAAGTATATTCGGAAGCAAAATAATTGTTTTTAATTTTGGAAGCTACTGGAATTATTCCAGTATACCCCTTACATTAGTATCTTCCCCTAATTGCACATCATGTTGCTTTTTTTAAAGTTTTCACTGTTTTTTTTTCCATTGCAGCTTGCTTTTTTTTAAATTCTATAATAGTTTATTTTTACATGTTTTTGTGCATTTTTCCATCTCAGTTGCAATCCCCTTGGGTTTCTCATCACCAAAGTCCAGTGACTTCCCTCCTCCCACTGTTTTTGATCCCATTCCCTACTCTATCCCCACAAAATGTCTCTGTTATAATGCGTTCATTATTATCATTTTCTTGCCTGCATTTACTTGCTTTTTATTTAGCTTTATCGAGGTATAAATAAACATAAAATTAATATTACATTGCTTTTAACTTAAGGTCTGTAGAGCTACTGCTGTGTATCACCAAATGATAGGAAAAGAAATTTGATTCTTCTTACACAGAAGTTGCTTATATTAACATTTTAGACCAAAGATTCTAGTTTTTCACACTGTTTATAGTTTGGGCCTAAAGAGTCTTTGTTGCAGAGGCTTTCCTTTGTACTGTAGGATGTGTGGCAGCATCCCTCACTTCTACCAACTAGAGGCCAGTAGTAGCAAACCTCATCATCTAGACTTTACAATTAAAAAAGGCACTGCCAAATGTATCTTGGGAGACTTAAGTCCTTTCTTTTCCCTTTGAGAACCATGAAGCTATATAGACATATAGAATATTCTTGACATTCAGAATTCAGTTTCAGAAGCTAGCCTATAAATCTTGGGGGAGGAGGGGAAATAAGAAAAACAAAGCAAAAGGAATTTTAGATTTAGCCTTGTTTTTATAAGAGGACTTTTAAGAATTAAATGACTTACTCCAAAGTCTTTTAAAATGGTATATTCTATATACTTGTTCTAAGAATGGGATGAGGGATTTCAAAGTATAGGTTCTTTTGCTTTTAGTAATACATACTGAAATATGAACAAATATGTTAGATTTGTTTCAAAGTAAAACAGAGGCAGTGTGAATATATAGTTAAAATAGAATTGTAGGATTTATTGTTTCAGCTGGGTGTTGGGTACATTGGGATTTGTTACATTCTACTTTGCATATATTTGAGGTTTTCTATAATAAAAAGCTTTTGAAAATATAGGTTTATGGTCTCATTTTTGATTAATGGACATTTTGAATTATTAACTTTAAAAGAAATTTAATGTACACATAGCATTGGATTTTTAATTTTGGTGTAAAATTCCTTTGTGGTGTTTGGGTTAGTGCGCTTTGTTCAAATATCATGGACAGGGTATGAGTACTTAAACTTTTTCTTAGAAGTATCAAGAACATTTTATGAAAACTTTGAAAATAGATTTTGTCTGTTAGACTCTATTTCCCTGCCTTATTGCCTGTAATACGAAGAAGGTAGTTGACACACTTCAGAGACTATCCAGTAATGTCAAACTACAGTGTAGAGAGCATATGAAGGGGAAAGCTAAGTCCTTTTTTTTCCCCCCAAAGATGTATATATGTATGTATGTATACAAGAATTGGGTAGGGTAGGGTCAGAGGTGTAGGGGGTGAGAGAATTCACTAGGGACAGAGTAGGGAACAGATGGCAGTGGCGCTTAAATTTTAGCAGCCAAACAGGGCAGAGATTAAAAAGATTCAAAAGCTTCACAGAGGAGGGGGCCTCCCTGGTGGCTGAGGGGTTAAATTAATTCTCACAGCTTTCATTGTTTCTGCCTGAGTTCTATCCCCTGCCTGGAAACTGACCCCCATGTGGCCGCTGCTCCCCTTAGTGGTGTATTTCAGTAAATCTGCCTGTTGTGCTCCCCACTCTTGTGTCTGGTGAATTCTCTCACCACCCCCTCACCACCTCTAGTCTGTACCCCAATTCTTCTATGTATAAATAAATATATAAATCTTAGAAAAGCTTAAGAGAGGAGTTGAACAACTGTCTTAGAATAGAACTGCATTTAGTTAACTGCATTTTTGATATTGAATGGTCTAAAAGAATTGCATACATGTTCATAGTCACAAAAAACACATGGATTTCTTGAGGTATTTCAAGGACACATGGAGCAAGTTATCAGTAATATAAACTAATGTGTAGTCAGCAAAATCATTCTAATATTGTCACTAGTTGTAATATACAGGTAATTTTGTAGTTTGGAGGAGCAGAAATCAAAGAGACTCAAAACTATAGACAAGGGGGAACATCAGGGAGGAATCTATATTGAAGATAAAAATGAGAAGATTTTTACTAACAGGCTAAAGCAGTATTAGTGAGACTAATTTTTTAATTTAGAAAGCAGTTTAGTAGCCTAGCTTTACTCCAAAAATGGCTTGTAAGGTATTAGTAGGTATTACTAAATGTTACACAATTTCTCATTAGCATATTAAAGTTTTTTGAGAATCCTGTGGAACATTCCAGGAAAGGAAATAGTAGTTTTTGTTTTTTTTTTTTCCATCTTTAGAGGTTAGTATTTTATTGGATTATGAGGAATACTTTGGGAAATGCTGTAATAGCTTGAATAGCAGATTGGGATGTTTGGAGACTGACTTTGGAACACAGTTGGGTAACAGGTTGAGGAATACTGAATCATATTGGTGAAGATTTTAATTTTTCTAAACTTAGGAAGCTCTGGAGGATTTTGAACAGATAAATAATATGAATAAATCAGTGCTTGGAAGTTATATTTTAGGAATAAATAGCATTGGGGAGAAACTACACTAAAGTAGGTAAGTAAGAGGCTATTGAATTATACAGCGATAAAGTAAGGAAGAAGGCTGACTTCAAAGGACAGATCTACAGAATTTGGTGATTAGCTATTGGGAATTTAAGATGACTTTTTAAAAGTTCTTATTATTGCAAAGGAATACCAATTTATGGGTTGAATTTATGGAGCTAGGTTGAAATTACTGTTGGTAGTAGAGATAGAAGACTGAATCAGGGCGTGGGACTGAAATTAGAAGTGCTAGACATGATTGAAGTCATCAGAGTAGATAAACCGAGCAGGTGGATTATAAAAAGGAGGGCGTTTGAGGGCTGGCCTATAAGTTTTAAGTAGTCTTCTGATTAATGTCAGTAAAGCATGCAGAAAAAATTGTATTTTCTTCTGTTTCTGAGGTAGATTTTTTAGATTATAAAATTTTGGTGGGTTTTATATGTACATATATGAGTGGATGGCAGGAAAACATGTATATATCTATGTCATGTCTGGAGCTGGAAAGTTTAATTGACTTAGTAGATAGTTGTTTTGTTGGTTGGGATTTGGCTTTGACTTAATTTCTTTTCCTCAGAAAAGCACCTATATGATTGCTTATTAATTCTAAATATTACTACCTCTGCTTTATTTGTAACTTATTTTATCCTAGACTCATAGTAGGTTATAACATTCATCTTCAAAATAAAGATTTTGTAAGAAATTAACTGTTTATATGAAGCCAATCCATATAGATGGCAGTACATTTATTCCCTTAGCAAAATTTGCTGTTATTTAACACAATCCTTGTGGTTTTTTTTTATATTGCCTACCACTTACACCTCATTAGGATACTACTTAATTTTCAATACTTCATGTAATCTAGTCATTTTCTTGGCTCCTTTAAATATGGTAAGAATCTTTCTTTGGATGCCTAAGTGAAGGTGGACTAGGATGTGAGCATTTACTTTTAGTGTAAAGGGGATTCAGCCTCTGAAATCTGAACTTTAGGATTTGAAGTTACATTTTATATTCTGGACAAGTACATAGGCAGTTGCCTTCAAATTCAGAAAATTAACTCTTAAATTCGTATAGGTGATAAAATCTTTGAAAAAGGCAGAAAAATAATGTTTTCTGTTTGCTTTTTTCCTCTTACTTTTGGGGGACAAATGTGGCTTTCCCCTGCCCCCCCTTTTAAAATTATTTTTTAAAGATTTATTTATTTGTGCATACAGAACTGGGATACAGGCCAGAGGCTCAGGGGTGGTGAGAAGCTTCACCAGAGACAGTGGGGAACAGAACAGGCAGCTCGACGAAGTACACTGCTGAGGGGAGCAGCGGGTGGGTCAGGAGAGTCTCACCTCCCGAGCAGGTGGGAATCGAACGCAATGCGGTAGCCAACAGTAGTAATGCTCATTGCTGTGCTTTCAGCCTGCTGCGCCACCAAGGAGGGCCTCCCCTGCCCCTTTAATTTACTTTCAGTTTGTACTTGTTTCTGCAGCAGTAATCACTTGGTTGGAAGGGCTTGGTAAGTGAAGTTAAAGGGGATTTTGAAGTACTTGTTTGCCAAAATGAAATAAAAGGAAAGTGTTTGAGCACTACTTGTATCTTCTGAATTGCTTTTATCAAATCTTCAGAAACTTTGTTGAAGAAAGAAAAGTTGTTCTATAGTAAGGGAGGTACATTATTTTAGAGTTCCCATTTTATCTAACGAGAAGTAACTCTTGTAATTTAATTTGCCTTTTGAAGCAAATGTATATTGTGGGAAAAATTAAAAGATACATTTCCTTCAATACATAATTTGAAAGTTGAATTGTGAAGTCATTAGTCATGGTAGTCATTAGTGTGATCTACTTATTATTTCTGATTTTCTTTCTGAGTAAACCCAAGTTAAATATAGTTATGTAATGAACTCTGAACAGTAGTAATGCTCAGCTAACCTTAATTTATAAGTGAAAGCAGTGGCACATAACCCCCAGCTGACCTATGATATACATGAATAAAGATAAGTCATTATTTTAAGCCTCTGATATTTTAGTGGTTTGTTATTTATTACACTTTAATTTTGTCCTGTGTGGTGTATTACAGTAAAAAAAACAACTCCATGATCCTATCAAAGCACTTAAAATATAATTAGATTGAACTCAGATCTGATGAGTATAATAAATGGGTGGGGTTTTGAAGATTTATTTTAGTAAGTGTAAAATAGCTAAATAATTTCTGTATTGTTTGCAGACTGAAATAATTTGGGTTATAATAGGTTGAATGCAATATATTACAAAAATCAATTTTTCTTTGTACCTTTTTAATGTACCTACTAGAAAATTTTAAATTATATACAGGGCTTGCATTGTATTTATGTTAGGCATCACCTTTGTAGTCTATCCTGACTAAAGTTAAAGTGATATGAGGAGCAGGTGCTCTAACAAAACCCTTCAGATGTGATCTTGACTGAGGTAGGGATCAGGCAGTAAAGGGAACTGATGTTAGGAGCTTGTAAGATGCAAGACAGAAGCACTTACTAAAATTTGCCTGCGATAACTTGAACAGAAATGCACTATGCATTTTATTTTATTTTTTTATTTATTACAGCACTATGCATTTTAACTTGAAGGGATGAGATTGGTAAATTTGTATTTTAGTGTTGTCTCCATTTGACAAGCTATGAACAAAGATAAGTTAGAAACTTCTCTTGCTGTCTTGCAAGTAGGAAGAAGAAGCAACTGATTTGTAGAATTGGAAGAAGCAACTGCTGTTCACTTATGATTAGTAAGAGATGAAACTGAGAAGCCTTTGAACAGATCATTAAAACCCAGTCTTATGGCAAAGATCCAGATAACAAACAGGGACAAAACCTCCTGGAGGGTAGAGCCAAAGGGCACAAAGGAGATTGTTGAACTGAGAAACTTCCCAACCATCAATCAGACCATCCCCTGCAATAGAGATGAGAGCCCTTGCATGATCTGTTCAGCTGGGTTTGTGAACCTCTGGCACAGCCTTTTTCTTCCATTTTTGAATGGTAGTGTTTTTTATGATTATACTTAACCATGTTTTGTTGTTGTGTATCATATGAGTATGTAATGGGAGATAGATAACTTATTTTAGTAAAAAGGTTTCTGTGACTTGATTGAAAAGTTACTTCTGTATCATCCATGCAGGCTGGATTTTGAATTTGATGCTGTAACTAAATGGGATTTTTGAATTTATCTTCTGCAGGAAGGGGATAAGATAAGATGTATGTGGGAAGAAGAGTAAATCAAATATTTTACCAGCGGTGTGACTTGGAAGGCTTGATTCCACATACATAGTTCATTTCTATAAGTATATGACATGATTGTCCTTTTCATTTTTGAAGTCAGCTTTGACCTTAATGGCTTTTGTGCCCATTAAAATGAACAGGATAAGATGTATTGCATTCCTTTTTACCTCCCTTGGGAGGTAATCTTGGAAGTATGTGTCAAGTATAATCTAAGTTGCTGAGGGACTGTTATAAGCAAATATCTCTTGCCAACCAAAATTGGATATGCAAAATTAATGAGATTGAATTTAGGTTGTGTGAAGTATTGAGATTTTAGGATTGTTAGTGTGGTGCACAGCCTCACTAATTTTGATTGTAATTTTAGTAATTTAGAGTAAGTGCTCAATAAATGTTTGCATTGAAAACATTTAGATTTGAGGACAAGAAAATGTAGAAGTTCTAGAACTGCCAAGATAACAACTTGTAGTAACTAGTCCACTAACTACACTCTTCTATAGATATAATATGGCAGAGATTATATCAGAAAAAGACAGAAAATTGAAACTTGTAAAATTATAATAGAAATAATTGTTCCAAGCTACACTGGAAAATGTTATTTACGGAGTCATTTAAGGCTTTTCCAATTTCTAGTGATTGCGACTTAATCTATGATTGTTTATGAACCATAGAAAGTATTGTGAATAATCTTTAAAATGTGAATTTTATATATGTGTGCACACACACACACATAATAAGTGAGCAGGGTAGAGGAAAAGATGTATTTTTGTTTGCATTAAATGAAATTTTTAGAAGAAAGTAAGGGGAGCAAATTCCATAACCATTACTTTTTTTTTCTAGTCATAACAGCAACATCAGTTTTAGTCCATTGGCAGAGTTCAATCCTTTACTGAGATGAAGTCTAGAGCATAACCCCATTGTATAAAACTCATTTTATGGTGTTGGTCTGACTTAGATGAGGACCTGGAAACTCATCTATTCATATATTAATTTTCTCTGACATACTATCCTTTAAGGAAATAGTTTAAAAGTTCCTCTGGAGTAGGTAGAACTATTATGGCCATCTATATATTTTTTGTGTTTGGAATTTCTTAGCAGACGCCCTGAAGGCCTTTCTTTAAGCCTACCCAATGTTTATGTACTATTTTAACAATCCTGACTGATTTCCAAGTTTGAAAACTCACTTAAAAGCTCTATATTAGAAAGTATTATAGGTTTGATGGCCTAGGAAATTGGAGAGACTTGTTGCCTTCAGAGTAGGGTAAGAGGTAGGAAAAGAATCAAAACTATTAATATAATCCTGGGTGTTTGTAGTGTATTCTGAGACATCTAATACCATAAATTGTTTTTAATAATAGTCTTGGAGTCATTAAACAGATTATACAACATTCTTAACTTCCTGCTATAGAAAGAAGGTAAATATATAGCTCATTCCATAGGGATTTCTGTTCAAACTACTATTACTTGTAGTATCTGGTAAACTACCATCCTGAACAACTCAATCCCTAAGGAATTTTTTAAAAGATTTATTTATTTATGCTTACAGAACTGGGTACAGTCCCAAGGTGTGGTGGTGAGAGGATTCACCAGAGACAGAATGGGGAACAGAACAGGCAGATTGACAAGTACAGTGCTGTGAGGGTAGCGGTGGGCAGGTCAGAAGAGGTCTGCCATGCCGTGTGGGGAAACGAATTTGTGCTGCGGTGTCTTCGGAGAGCTTCATAATGTGCTTTAACCCATTGCTCCACCAGGAAGAACCCAGAAACAACTTTTTAAAAAAACACTTTCATAGGGTTTCCCTGGTGGTGGCCTAGGGGTTAAGTCTCAGTGGCATCACCACTATAGCCTGAGTTCTATCCTTACCAGGGAGCTGACCCACATATAGTATAGCAGACCTCTCCTGTCTTACCCACAGCTCCATTTAACACTGTATTTTAGTAAATCTGCCTGTTCTGCTCCCCATTCTCTTTCTCATGCATCCTTTTACCTACACCTCTGGCCTATACCCAGATCTTGCACACCACCGCCTCTCCCCCCACCCCCCCAAAAAAAAATCCCAGGATATTTTTAAAGCGGTAGAGAAAAAACTAGTTGCTCTAGGAGCCTTTAGATTTACAAACTAATGTGTGTGATAAAGAAGTATTTTGATGTGTATCTTATTCTGAACTTCTTACCTCTGACATTGAAGATTTCTTTGTGAGTTAGCTAAAATTAAAAATCTTTTGTGGGGTGGGAGTCAAAACAGTAGATTTTTCCAGGTTTTTATTGTGGCAAAAATCACACTTTAAAGGTTACCTGTTTTCAGTGTATTGTTCAGATAGTACTAATATTCACATTTTGTACAGCAGATCTCTAGACCTTTACACCTTGCAAAACTGAAATAAGTGCTCATCTCCCCTTTTTGTTTTTGACAACACTTTACTACTTTCTGTTTCTATGATTTTAACTACTTTACATAATTCTGTGAGTGGAACTATATAGCATTTTCCTTTTGAGACTGACTTCACCTAGCATATAATATCCTCTTGGTTCTTTCATGTTTGATCATGTGTCAGGATTTCCTTTTTATATACACATACATATATACATATATATACACACACATTTTATTTATTCATCCCAGATTTTTAAAGTCACAGTTTGATTTGATTAAATTACAATTAAAATAACATTCTTTTGTGCGTGGGGGTGGCTAACTTAAATCTGCTATTCCTGGTCCTGGTAGGGACCTGATTTTTAGCAGTACTTAACAGTGTTTTTTTCATACTTGTTTCTCTTATGCACTAATCTCATCCATTCTAAACTGTGACTTAAAGCAAACTCTCACGTTCGTGTTCTCATCCAGGAGAAAAAGTACTTTTAACCTCAGAGTATTTAGGAGAATGAAATAAATTCATGTATTAAGTGCTTATAATAGCACCCAGCAAGTAGTAAATTTTATTTATCATCATATCTTCTCATAGAAGGACTTATGTAGACTTTAGATTAAATCAAATGAAGTTTCTATTTTACTGTGCATTCGTTGTAAATCTTTCCCTCATATATTAGTAGTATGACTTTAAAACAAGGTCTTCTATAAAGCATATAAAGAGTTAAGTCATTTCCAGTTATATTTGTATCTGTATCTTATAAAAGCCTTTTTTTTTTTCTTTTTAAAAAGATTCATTTCTGCATACAGAGCTGGGGTAAAGGCTAGAGTTTCGGGGGCGGTGAGAGGATTCACCAGAAACAGTGGGGACTGACAAGTACATTTGCTGAGGGGAGCAGCGGGCAGGTCAGGAGAGGTCTGGTCAGAAGTCTACTGCGCCCTGTGGATCACCTCCAGGGCAGGTGGGGATTGAACTAATGTTGAAGTGGCTTTAGGTTCTTAATGCTGTGCTTTAACCTGCTGTGCCACCAGGGAGGGCCATAAAAGCCTTTTTTAAGATTTAATAGGAGGGATAATTTATTAATAGATTTAATTGTAAAGACCCCAGTTGTGTAGAAAAGCTCTGAAGATAATTTGGAAAGTTTATCTTAAACATTCTATTAGTGTTATTGATAAATAATTAGAATTTGTTCTAGCAGGAAATACTAGATAAATTGCTACAGAGAACAGAAGGGTTTTGAAAAAAATGAATATAGAGGTAAAATCAAGCATTAATTTTAAATGGAGGGAAGGGTGATGGTTATAGAAGGGCAGTGATCTATGGGGGAGAGATTGTTTAATTTTAAAAGAGAAACATACATACCTAACATATTGGTAAAGGAATAAAATTTGGTTTAAAGCAATCACCTAACGTGTTAACTTCTTTTGAATATATTAACAAAGCCAAATTTTTAGGAATCCATGTCTGTAATTTAGAACTATCCCTTTGGGGAGAAGAACAGAAAAAAAAAAAAGAATCTTTGACAGTTTGAAAATGTCCATAGAAACTGAATGATGACTATGAAAACCTAATTAAAATAATATTAGCACTTGTAAGATTGTCTTTTAATTATTTTTTAGGTGATTTTTTTTTATGGCAGGTGAAACTGATTAAAGGGAAATGTAAATAAAATAAACTTTACTATCAATTGAAGTAATTTCAGCACATAAAAAATTGAAGGCAGAGAATTTGAAAGCCTTTGATAAGAACAACAAAATCCTAATGATATGCTATTGATAAAGGAGAATGTCTCATTTTGTCAACAGTTTTGTAATTCATATTTATCTAGTGCTAGTTATTTAAATTAAATGTGTATCCTCCAGACTTGATAAACCAGTTAAGAATTTATCTTAAATGTTCTATTAGTGTTATTGATAATTAGAATTAGTTTTAGCAGGAAATATCTAGTAGCATTTTCTTCTGATAATATACTTAATAGAAATGTAGGTGTGCTGTAAGTTAATAATGCTTAGTTGATTATACAGATTGCCATTGGTCCCTTCACGAATTACATGTTTAATACTTTCGTGTTACGTATGACATGCATGCTTCTTTTTTGAATGTTATAGCATGCTGTTGATGATTATGTATGGCTTGAATAAGTGGTTTTGTATTTTCTGGTTTTAACTAAATATCCTTCAATGTGGACAAATAGTTTTAATATTCATGTAAAGAAACCTTGAATTGAACAGGGAAAAAAGTGTCACAGAACAGGAAAATGGCAAATAGTTACTTTCCATCTGCTACTATTACTGTTGAACCTTGTCTTGACTATTCTGTGACACACCTGATTTTGAGCAGTTGCAGTTAACAACACAACATTGTTTTTATCTTGTGTTTTATTGTATTTTATAGTCAGTTGAAAAATAGTATTACATGTATATACTTAATAAGCACATTTATGAAGTACATGTTGAATACTAATTGTGCCTAGCATTGGAAGACTTGGAGACCACTGGCTTCATCCTTTTCTTGCCTTGCAGAAGTTAGCCAAATTCTTTGATGTCAACTTTGCCAAATTCTTTGATGTCAAATTTGCCATTTAGTGATGGGTATAAAAAGTTAGTTCCATCTCAGGCCTTACTGCCACTACTCTTTGACCTGAGGAAGTTTCTTCCATCACATTCTCCTATTTTGGTATTTCTCTATGTAAAGTGTACTGGGGACATGGTAAGCTGTATTTTCTAGTAATTTTGTGCTCTTAGTTTAACTACTGAAATTAGTCTTTTGTAATTATATGGTACGTACATTATGTGGTAGCTTGGAGGGAGAGGGAAGCGGGACACTAGAGATTTAAACTGTTTTTTCTCTTTTCTTGCCCCAATATGCAGAAGCATTGCTTTTTCATTATATATCCCTTTCACAAACTTGCTTTACTGGCATAGACCTTGAAAACAACCATAATCATAGGAATTTGAACAGCTAGATGAAAAAAGGAATTTAAAAAGTTTGATGTTAGAGAGTAGACATAACAAAAAATCTATTGCTATTTATGAAGTTCTTAAAAATCTACACAAATCCTTTTGAGAATTTCTATTTCCCGTGCTTGTTTTTTTGCCTTTATACTAGCTTTTCATGAAGTAGCAAAAGTCAACTTTAAATTTAAAAGCATTCTTTTTATATTGCTAGTGTGTATTAATTAGGAATTCCTGCTAAATGTAAAGATTAGTTTACACAATTTCAGATATGTGTTAAATATACTTTGGTGGACTAGCTTAGGGACTTGAGTGCCATTTTTATAATGCTTACTTTCCCAGCAGAACTTTTAGAAAGAGTTGTATGTATTTGTTTCCAATTCATCTCTTGCATTCTCTTAAAACTATGTTAGGCTAGTACTTGACAAATTGTTGTATCTGAAAGTGTTTCTCAGTCCTCATATTGAAATGATTTCATCAACTGGTTTCTGAACACGTTTCCTTTTAGCTCACTGGCTGATTCTTTTAATCGCTTGTTAACTTGGAAGTGCTTCAGGGTTTACTCTTTATCGGTCTCTAGTCCATTCCAGGTAATTCAGTACCAGTTAAGTAAACTGGTGATGCCCAAATTTTTACCTGCAGGACATATTTCTGCCTGGACCCAAGACCCATCAATTGCCTGATTGATCATCATGCCGTAGATACTTCCTTTTATAGCCAAAAAGTGGGCCTGTGATTGGCATTCCATCTGACAATCATTTATACCTCCAGTCTACCTAGTTAATGTTAAGTCTTTCTAGTTGCTCAGGACAAAAGCCTTTGAAATGGTCTTTAATGCCTTTCTTGTTTTCCTCATATAACTCCCTGTTACAAAATGTTTTTGATGCTACCTACATGAGGAATATTTCCTCATTCTGACCAATCCTTACTTCTTAAATAAGCATCCTAGTTTAAGACCATTGTCATTTTTTGCTTTGGTAATTAATAGTATTTTCCTAATTTAATGAATTTCCTTCTGCCTGTACCTCCCCATAGTCTTTAATACAGCATCCAAAGTGACCCTGAATTTTAATGAAATGTAATTTAAATTATATTACCCTTCTAACCCTTCAGTAACTCCCCTCACTGAATTATGTGAGATCCCACTAATGGCCTATGAGGAAATGCAGGATGCTTAATATCGTAATATGATCTCCACCCACACAAAACACATTTTTATCTCCTTGATCTTATATCATTTACCACTCTTCACAGTCATTCCATTCTAGTCACACAGACTTCCTTGCTTTTCCTACTGAACACACCAAACATACATTCACTTAACCTTTCTTTTTGCCTGAGTTACTTTCCCTTACCTTTCAGCCAGGGTCAGATACTTTCCTTGTCTCCTTCAGGATCAGAGGTTACAGTATGAACTAAGCTTTATCAGAGTGCACTGTGTTTCTAGTTAGCATGTACTTCCCTTTTTCATTTCCTGCCCCTCTCAGTCCTGCTGTACCAGCATAATACTTAATCACCACCTAAAATGTACTATGTATTTACTTGTTTGTCCCAACAAAAAGTAAATCTGATGAAGATATAAACTGAATTCTTGTTAAGTGTTTTAGTTTATCCTTGAAACAGAAACTAACTGGCACACTGTCATACTGTTAAGTTTTTGTTTTAATTTTGATGTTATGGGGAAGGGTAGTTGATTATATGGAAATTGGGAGCCACAACAAAAGTCTGTTCACTCTTTGACAGGATTTCTAATTGATTATTTAAAATAACTTTTCTATTGAAGTATAATGTATGATCAGAGAAGTATACAGATTGTATGTGGATACTTGGTGAAGTTTTACAGAAAGAATGTAGGAAAAAGTTGTAAGTCAAAAAGTAGGATAAGAACCAGCAATGTGGAAAAACTGTATCCAGTCTTTATAAAGGTAGTCAGTCATCATAGTTTTGTGCTTTATAAATGATAGGAGAGCACTGCTGGTGGGAATGCAAACTAGTACAAACACTATGAAAAACTGTTTGGAGGTTCCTCAAACTGCTAAACATGGAGCTTCCTTAAGGCCCAGCAATTCCACTCCTAGGTATCTACCAAAAAGACACAAAAACACTGATTGAAAAAGATACCTGTACCCCCATGTTTATTGCTGCTTTATTTACAATTGGAAAAACATGGAAGCAGCCCAAATGCCCAAAAGTAGATGACTGGATTAGAAAGATGTGGTACATATATACAGTGGAATATTACTGAGCAACCAAAAAAGAGAAACACATGTCTTTTGCAGCAACCTGGATGGAGCTGGAAAAGATCACGCTTAGTGAGATAAGCCAGAAAGAGAAAGAAAAATACCGGATGGTTTCACTCATAGCAGGAGTATAATGGACCAGGCGAGAAAATAACAAGAATAATGAACAACCATGTACCAGAGACTTTTTGTGGGGGTGGAGTGGGGAATGGGATCAAAAACGGGGTGGGGAGGGAAGTGCACGGGATTATGGTGATGGCACATGGGTGACTTGGTGATGGGAAACCTGCGGGGATTACAATTGAGATGGAAAAAAAAATGTACAAAATGATGTAAAAATAAACTTTTTTTTTAAAAGATAAATAAAAAGAAATTTCCTAAAACTTCAAAAAAATGATAGGAGAAATACACATACACACAGACACATTTTTAGAGTACCTCCTTTTGTTTAAGGTTGTGACATTCTTTTGTCAACATAAATTGTTAATTTTCATTGTTTTAGCATTCACTGTATGAGTGAATATATAACGATTTATTTTCTATTCCAGTGCTAGTAGATAAATAAGTTTACACTCTGGAGTAAATTTGTATACTTTTGGTGTCATGTGTGTTTTTTGTTGGAGTGAAATTGCTTGGTTTCTTGGGTGTATATTGTTCAGTTTTAGAAGTTGTACTCAGAAGTGTACACTTTCCCTCCCGCCAATAGTTTGATAGATTTTCTGTTACTCCACTTGTTTGCCAGCAATTGACATGGTCTGCTTTCATAATGTTAGTCATTTTGGTGTAGTTACGTAGGATTTTTCATTGTGATTTTAATTTTCCCAATGTCTAATAATAATGAATACCTTTCAAACTGCCTTTTCTCTTGAGCCTTATAACCAGCATCTTTCTAAGAATAACCAGTTTTTAGGACTGTTAAATACCATACATTAAAAATGTATTATCATTTACAATAGGATATTAAGGACAAGGTAAATTTGCCTCGTACTTGTGCGGTATTAGTTGCTATGCAGTTGATAAAGAGGAATTACTGAGAATTTATCAGATTAATTTTATTACTGTTTGTTATCAGACTAATTTTATTCCTTGGATATTTTAAGATATCCAAGATATGAGTATGATGTGAAATGACTAAAAATTGAATGTAACACTTAATAGGTAAATTGTTTTTGAACCATTTGTAATGCTATCCATATGAACTGATTCTTAAAAAAACACACACACACACACACACACACACACACAAAACCCACAAAAACTCCACTTTGTGTATTTGCACATCAAAGGAACATAGAAAAGTAAAGGTTAAAGTCTTTTCAGGTAGATTATTACCTATATTAGAAGTTCTTCTGTAGAAAAGTTTTGCTCATGTAGTCATGCTAATTTTCTCAGCACTTTTGAAAGAAGTATTCATTATCTAAATGGATGTATGAGCCAATACATATAATTAATTCTACCATAAGTGCGTGTAAAGGAGATGGTGATTGAATTAGTCTTGAAGGATTCGTAGAAATTGGTTAGATGAAAAAGGAAAGAGCTAGAAAACAGTCCAGGCATGTGGTAAAGCATACAAGGATGTAACATTGAGAAAAGGACATGTGTTGTGAAAAATGATAGTTTCAGTGTTGATACTGAAGTTGAAGAGCAGTTTCAGATTGAGAACATTCTTGAATACCAAGTTAATGTAATTGCACTTTATACTGTAGAAAATAGAGAATTAGTGCAATTATTGAATCAGGAGAGCGATGCCATTAGATTTTTTTTATTAGGAAGATGATTCTGGAAGCTGTGTAGATGATAAATTGGTGAAAGCAAAAGAGGAGAGGCTGGAAATGGAATGGCAGGACTCACCTGCAGGTGATAGTTTGAACAATTAGGTGGCTTGTAAAGCAACTCATTAGTAACTCAGGGATGAAAGGAGTTAGCTTGTGGGTAGGTAGGCTATATTTATTTTGGACATGTTAAGTTCAGTGTACCCAGGTTGTTTTCACGTTCAATTAGCTGTGAGTAGCTTTGTCCATGCATGAAACTTTAGTCGAAGCTTGTTCTGTAGATGCTGGTAAAAGTATTAGCAGTAGCAGTAGGAGTAGGAATATCCTTAGCCCTTCAGTCAGGTTGTATTTTATTTCATCTTTACCGGTTGCCCATTCCCTCCCCACCATAATTTTTTATTCTGTCTTTCTAGATTCCTTTATCCATTCTTACATTAGTTTTGTCCCCTTTTCCCTTTTCAAAACTATTGTCTGCCCAGAAAATAAGACAAGGAACTTTAAAATTTAAAGACATCTGAAAACATAGTTGATTTTTTTTTTTTTGGACTTAAATTTATCTAGTCCTGGGTGTGTGATATTCACATTCTTTGTCTTCTATTTAACTTGTAAAATTTTTGTGTAAGAACTTAAATGTTTTGTTATAGTGATGCAGTGATTGCACTTGACTATAAAGAAAGATACTCATTTACATATCTGGAAGAAATTTATATATATAATTCTTATTTTATCTATGTACTGGTACCCTCTTAATTTCTAGTCATCAAAATTTTTTTTTACATATGGTAGCTAGCACAGTATATGGCACATGGGAGTTGTTTATTGGAGGAATGGATGTTTCTGTATCTTGTCATGTAATGGAGGAAGAGGTGACTGTGCTCCAGTAGCTATACTTATGAGCGAAGTGCCTTGGATTGTCACCCCTTCTGGACTTCTTAGGGATGTTACTCCTGTGTTTTCAGCCTCCCTTGATAATAGATCTTTTGCATAAGCATTTAAATATGTGCTAGTCTTTCCTGTCTTTAAGAACAGCAGAAAACTCATTCTTTTCTATTTTCTTCTTTGCTATATTTTACCACCTCCCATATTTGTTTCACCCAAACCAGACTTCCTGAAGTTACCTCTACTTGTTACTGAACAGTTTTTCCTCACTTCTTGTCCACTTTCTCATCATCTGTCTTGATTATCTTCAGTATTTGATGTTACCTTTTCCTATCTTGCTTGAAAAACATGTTTTCCTCCTCTAATGAGGCACATTTTCCTGGCTGCTCCTTTTCTTTGCAAGTTCCTCTTCCTCTGCCTGTTCCTCGATGTTTATATTCCTCATTGTGACTGCTTTCTGTTCTCATCCTACTCATAGTCCTTGAGTGATTATTAGGTTGGACACTTACTACTCTATTAATAATTATTGGTATCTTTCATATACTCAGCACAGACCTAGCTCTAGACCAGCTCCCTGAAGGTCTCCATGACCTTCAGCCTTGAACTCATTACCTGTCTTTGCTGCCACCTATACCTGCTTAGTGTTTCCTATCTGCATCAAGAGTACTACCATCTACCAGAGGACCTAACCCAAGCCAGAGTTCCCTCTTCTCATTCTCTATCCCTACTCTTTCTATTCTTGATTGTGATTATTCAGATTAACTATTTTAAAATTAGTTTAAAATAGGCAATTTTCAGGCCTTCCCTGGTGGCACAGTGTGTTGAAGCCCAGCACTATGAAATTATCTACAGCCATTGCAGCAGGAGTTCGATCCCCAACCAGGGACATAACCCACATGGTGCAGCAGACCTCTCCTGTCTCGCCTGCTGCTCCCCTCAGCAGTGTATTTTAGTAGCTCTGCCTGTTATGCTTCTCACTCTTCTTTGGTGAATCTCTTGCCCCCTGCATTTCTGGCCTGTACCCCAATTCTGTATGCAGAAATAAATCTTTTTAAGAAACAGGAAGTTTTCATGAATATTGGTTACACAGTTATTTCATTAATAAAAACACATTTGCTTTTTAAAACTATTTTTTGATGTATGGGGATCTGTGATTTGTTAAAAGATGGCTATATTCAGTATTTGTTCTAAGTCATGTGCTATTTCTTAAAAAAAATAAAAAGAATCAACATAGGAAATGATGCTGTATCGCTATCAGTATAGAAATAAAGTTAGTCTGACTGCTGAGAAAAATGGTATGACTGTTACTATCCACTCTTTTCCACCATTGCATGCATGCTCACTTTGTTTCCCAGCCTGGTTTATGGTAAAACTCCTTGAAAATAGAAACATGTTAATCTTTCCTTCTTCAGCCACATTTCTCAGTGATGTAGATATTTGTGGGCATTTATTAATGGTAGATGTTTGATAATACTTGAATTTAAAGCTTAAGTTTGAGTAACAGTTTCAAGGGAATGGCACCTTCTTTTGCATTCACAATGTACCTACTCTGGATGGGCAAAGTGGATGCAATTTTTGAAAAAGAGGTTTAAAACTATTAGAATTTGAATCTGAATTGACCATAGGAATTAAATAGCTATAATTGAAGTCTCAGATTACTTTCAGTTTGTGACTCAGACCACTTAAAAACAAAATAATTCATTTTTCTTTTAATAATAAACAAGCTCTCATTCTGCCTTTATTTCTATTTTGGCTTAAACTCTTAATATTTAGAATTAAGATAGATTGTTTTGAAAAAGTAAGCCACAGCAAAGAGCAATGATTATTAAAAACAGATGACTTTTAACTTTTAGATAATTTTCACTTTGCCTTAGAGAGGGTTTAGATCTCTTGCTGTTTTTGGGGGCCAGTGGGCTGCTTCTCATCTGCATTTTTTTTTTCCTTTAGATATTAGGATCAAGGAAGAAGAACCTGATCCGGAAGAGTGGCAGCTCAGTGGTGATTCTACATTGAATACCAATGATCTAACACATTTAAGAGTACAGGTGGTAGATGAAGAAGGGGACCAACAACATCAAGAAGGAAAAAGACTTCGGAGGGTAGCTTGCACCTGTCCCAACTGTAAAGAAGGTGGTGGGAGGTATGCATACATGAAACATTTTTGTTTGTTTCAAAGAGTGCTAATATAATCTAGTTTTTTTTTTTTTTAAACATTGCATGTCATTGTCACTTTATTATGGGAAATTATCCATTACATGACCATTTTGTGTGTATGTTTGTATGAATGTGGCAGTAAAAGAGAACAAAATTATGGAAACAGTTTTCATACCTAATGCCTTATTTTAAACAAAAATTAGTTTACCTAAAAAAGAATCCACATAACAGGTGCTAATAATCTTCACCAAGAAAATTATAATAGTCAGGGAACTTTTACCCACAACTTTGAAACTTAAAAAGCAAAAACTGACAGAACTCTAAAGGAATACTAACTGAATTCCCAGTCATAGTGAAAAACATTTAACACACCTCTCAAAAAAATGCACTTTAAGTAGACAAAATATCTATTAATGTAATAAATAGATATTTTAAATAGCCTTAATAAAAATTTTTATGTACCTTTTATTTACACAATGACCGGCCCATTTACAGTAATTATAATGACTAATATTTGAAGCTGATTATATTTTAGAAAGTCTTAATAAGTTTGGCATGGAGAGGTTGAATGACTGTAATAGGCGCACACAAATGGGATCTGAACCTTGTTTTAACTCTTTACTTCACTGTCTTTTAAGTAGATTTGCTTTTGTATTTGATTCTTAGATATTTGTATTATTCGGTTTTTTGAAATATTTTCTTTTTGGTCAATTTAAGTTAAATGTGGGGTTCTGATTAGGTAATAACTTTTATGAAATTTGCACTCATTTTAAGAGTGCTTTCAAGGTAAATTGTTTATGAAAGTCTTATGTAATTGAAGGTCAAGACCTGGCTTCTGTTTTACTTCTTTAAAATTAATATCATTTAAAATCATATATATTAAGACTAATACATGTTCATGAAAATTGAGAAGTAGAGAGGAGTATTTAAACAAATATCAAAATCTTACCCCACTTCAAGGTAACTGTTTGTAATGTTTTTCTGTATGTCTTTCCAGAATTTGTTTATTTTAAAGTAGAATTGCATTCTTTTACATTTATGCTCTTGTTTTAAATTTTTTTGTGACCATATTTCCAAGTGTATACAGAGTCTGCATCAGTTTTTTTGTGACTGTATAGTATTATTTTTTATGGTTAATAGAAGAACATAACATCATTTGTTGGGAGTTGTCATTGTAATCCTTATACATCTTTGCATGTTTGATTATCTCATCAATGTAAGTTTTCAGCAGTTGAAATGTTGTATATCATTTATTTATAACACTCATCAGTGGTATGAGAATCGACTGCCCCTTATCCTTGTCAGCAATGAATTTTATCATTTTAAAAACTTACGACAGTTAAAAGTAATGCTTCAGTATTGTTCTACTTCCTATATTTTTTGTTACATTGTGAGATTGAGCATTTTTGCCATATGTCGTTTTGCTATTTTCAAGTTTCTTTTATGAATTATCTTTTGTGAATCTTTTAGTTTTCCACTTTTATACTGCATTTTCAACTTTGTATGTCAGTAGTTTGCAATTGCAGTTGTTACACAGGTAAAGAGAGAGTCCATCACTTAAGTTTGTCAACTTTTTGTTTTAAACAAAATATAGTTGATTGAATCACTTACTCTTAAGCAGTCAAATTGAATTCCTAAGGGAAGAAGAATCGTTTCTTAGAATTTATTCGAACAACTAGTTGTAGCAAAGTGTAATGCAAAGATGAGAATAGGTAGTACTTTATATATTTTAGAATATTGGCCATTTTTCCACTCAGCTGTATATTTTTAAAAAGAAATATGGGCAAAGTGGCATCTTTTGAAACTTAAATTTTGTTTACCTTTTTTGAGCAAGCTGTGAAATTAAAGATTTTTTTAAAGCTTAAAAAAATGGGGCATTTAGCCAATATTAAGCAGAATCAGCATTCAGAACCTTTCTAGTTGAATACACAAATAATTTTAATGAAATAAATTCTAAAGACAATTATATGTAGGTTTTGTATGAATTATGTTTCAGACCTTAATTTACAAATTAAGTTACTTTGTAAAATCTGTTTTCTTCTCTGTCAGCATTCAGTGTGTATTACATTTTTCTCACACCAGGTGGGAAGAAAAAAGAGATTTGATTCACTTCGTTTTCTTAATCCTGCTACCTAGAATTTAGCTTTATTCTGGGTAACTCTTATCTTGACATTAAATCATAGGAACAAATTTAGGCACTCAGGAATAGAAACATTAAAAGTTATTTTTTCTAGGTTATAGATTATTATTAGTAGTTTGGTTATGTATCTCAAGAGTAACTTGGCTAACTCTTATTACCTGAAGTTTGTTGAAAAACTCATGTCAATTCTTTTCCTTCCCATCACATGCCATAATTCCATATAGTACATCTAGAACGAATTGACTAAAAACTCCTTTTTAAAAGGAAATTGGACCTTGTTAGTGGACTTGGCCTTTAAAATGAATGTACTGTGTGCACCCTTCTGCTCATTTCTGTGCCTCTGTCCCATTTTCAGAATGACGATAATTAAAAAACTCTTGTCTTCTAGGTTCTTTGAGAACCCAGACTTGTTGCTACAATTTGTGATTATTTTGTGCTTTGTTAGTGCTCTCAAGCTAAATTTTGCTAGGTTGGTAAAATAACATTTTTGAGTGTATAAAAGTGCATTAATTCACCTGACTATATATAGGCTTAGAAAAGAGGGAAGAAGTCATAGATGAATTGAATTGGGTTCTCTGTGAAATTGCTGCCGTAAATACAGTATCTAAAATTGGTATGTATAACAGTGGCCACAGACATTTTTTTCTTTGGGTTATTTAAAACTATAAAAAGCTAAATTAAATGGAAATAATACTGGCTTTAGTTGAGGCTTTGACATTGTAGGTGAACCAGAAAAACCGGTTTCACTTAGCTCAGCTTTTTGTAGAAATTGGGGGTGGACTGGAGCAGAATCTAGGATTGTGTTAGGTTATAACATCCTTGCCCTTGAGACAACAGCATGATTCCTCCTTGTCTTTACTTATGCTATTCCTCTGCCTGGAATGCCTTCCCTCCTTTCTATCTAAATCCTACCCACCTCCTCCATGAAGCCTTCTCTAACTACTGGAGCCCCATTGATGTCTCCTTGTTCAGAACACCCATGGCATCTAACAGCCAGCACTGCACCGTTTAGCACTGTTTGTCCTATGGCAATTTCACATGCTACTGAGTGTGAGTACATTAAAATATAAATGTGGGGAAATATGCATTTTTCCATTAAAATTGAAAAACAATAGGTATGTAGTATACAAGAGGATTTGTAGGTTTATGGAAAGTTTATAGGCTGGCAAGGTTTATAGGCTATATCTAGACTGAGATTGGGGGGAGGAAGGGAAGTTGGAATCGTAAATGTAAATCTCAGAGAAACATTGCAACCTTTGTATTATGGTCTTGATGATCAATGGTTGTAAAATGACCTATTTTTTATAAACTCAGTTGTTTTTATTCTGTAACTAGCCTAATTTTTTTAAAGCTTGGAAATAACATTTTCTGTAATGTTTAAAACTATATCCATTCTGGAATCAGAGAAGTTTTTCTTCTTGCTTAGACTAAGATACCTCTTCACCCATCAAAGCATACCTTCCAAACCCATTCTTGATATCAAATACTAATAGGTAACAAATGTTAAGTTTTATGATGTGGAGAAAACTATTTTATTACATCCCTGATGTGTATGATTTTGGGCATCTTGCATGGTTAATACCAGGAAAATTTAACGATAAAGATGTTTTTGACTTATGTTACATATAGTGCTAAGGGAGCTAAGACAATAGCTCTGTTTAGATTTTTTCCTTGATTTTCTGCAAGTCACTGTATATTCAGAATATGGCTATACAAATACATGACTAAACATGCTTTAAATCATGTTGAATTGAAGTCTGCTAAGGTGCCTATCTACTTTTTAAATTGTACCTGATAGCAACTATGCATTCACTCTTGGTTTATTATTTTTTAAACTTGCTGACATGATTTTGAAGAAGACCAGTTAGTTTCCCATACAGCTAACTTAATTAGGTTGGACCAGTGTTCAGAATTTATGAATGGTTCTGTCAGATTAAAATTTTTAATATATTCCTTATGTGTGAAATTGTTATTTTAAAAAATAGGATTCTTGAGCATATTTACATTTGAACAGCAGTCACGTTTATTCTGCAGAAAAATTAATATAAAACATGTTTGAGATGTATACATTTTCATTTAAACGGGCATGGCTTCTAATTATCCTCACAGTGAGAATATCTTCTACTAGAGATTCAACACAGGTATATATGATGAAAATGGTAATGTTCATTTGAGTATTTTTATGTAAGTATATTATTCTCTGTGTTTTTTAGAGGTACCAATCTTGGGAAAAAGAAGCAACATATTTGTCATATACCAGGATGTGGTAAAGTCTATGGGAAGACCTCACATCTGAGAGCTCATCTGCGTTGGCATTCTGGGGAGCGCCCGTTTATTTGTAACTGGATGTTCTGTGGTAAAAGATTTACTCGAAGTGATGAATTACAGAGGCACAGAAGGACACATACAGGTTATTAATATTTACTTTTAACCAAAGGAAAAAAAATATGTAGGACTGCATACTACCTTGAAGGTTTTTATTTTTTTTGTATACCTTAACTGAACTGAATCTTAAAGTATGTTCAGTTACATCAAATTTTTTTCTTTAGTAACAGCAATTTTAAGACAGTTTAAAATCATCTTTTAGTATCAGTGAGATAAGTGAAAGACATTTCATGGAGTACCAAGGCATTGCTGATGTAAAAAATTTTTCATTTATTGATTTTACAGAGGGTTATGTAGTTATGTGAAATGAACTTGGGAATGACCCAAACCTACGCCTAACTTAATTTTACTTAGAGATAGTTTTCTGCTGCTACTCTGTGAATGATCAAGGTGTTCATCAGTCTACATACACTGAAAAATTGAAAAAAGAAACAGTGTGTTTGCAGTCCCATCAGTCTACACACACTGAAAAATTGAAAAAAGAAACAATGTGTTTGCAGTCCCTTTGAAGTTTAAAAGGAAGAATCATGGTAAAATGGAAGACAGTATGTATTTTGAAGTTTCTTATATCTGGATTCAAATCCATGTTCTCTGTTAGACTAAGTGATAAACTGACTGTTTTCATGCTTTCTACATTGGTTTTATATATTTAAAATAACTTGTGAAGTGTCTAGTAGCAAATAAATTAGATCATCTTGTTTTATCATTACTGCTTGGGGTAGTAAAACATTGTTAACCCTACGATAGAACTTTACTCCCGTGAATTTGAAGGGCAGGATATAAAAAATAATGTAAAAAGGGAGAGTAATGTAAAAGTAGGAAATATGTGTAGGAAACAGTTGAAACTACAAATACCTTCAAGGCAGCACTTGTTAATGTTAGGAATACTGGGTATCTCTGGGCGGATATAGTGTTTGTGTAGTATTGCCCAATCTCCTCATTGTGTCATGCAATGGAGTGTGTTAGGACTGATATTCTCAGACAATCTGTGGATTCTCTTCTATCCCAGAAGAATAGAATAGTATGTGAATAGAACATGTAAGAGATCATTTGACAAGAGGGAATGATTTTATGTGACACATTTCTGCTATGCAGGATTGAGGTCCTTGTAAGTTAGGTTGTGGAGATAAATTCTGTGATAGTTGTTTGCATGTTACTCTTGCCTCACCATGCTACTAAGTACAATGGTGAAATTTTATACTGTAACGAAATTTGGTATTTTAGGAGGGTTTGCCTGGCATTTATATATTAGACTGGTGAGTGAAAGGCATGAAGTGTCTCATGAGAACCTACCCAGAGTGGAGGTTCTGGAACAAAAGATAGATAAGACATTTTGAAGAAAATGATAGGTTTGTTTATTGATTTTTCTCTTTAAGTTCCATTTACCTTTTCTTTTATTGATAGTACTTCTCTGACATAGTAGGTCTACAACTCTGTCTTTTGTATTTTAAAAAGGTATATTATTCATCCTAGGAAATAAATTTAGCCTTAGCATATGATATATTGAGCTTACTGTTGATTATTCAAGCTGATATCATACCACATAATCCCCATTCTTGTAGTTACTCAAATCTTTTTGAGCCTTAATGTCTTTAATCTAAAAATACCCTCTTATGTAGTTACATTAATTCAGATTTAAGCATTGAAGAAAAGAAGTATGTTGCAGGCCATTTTATTAGCCAATATTTGTAACATTTCAAAATAAAAATGAGCATAGCTGAGGTATTTATGTCTTATCTAATTATCAGTTTATAGAAAGTTTAAGGGTGCTTTTCATCAAAAAACATTTATTTTGAAGAAAAATAGTCTGTGACAAATCTTGCAGGGGACAAGATGAAATCATAAAATGAGTTCACTTTTAAAATTTTAATTGACTGTTCCCTTTCCCTGTCATTGTTGGCTTCCTTTCTCAGGAATGATCAGTCTGTTAATGCTCATTTTTAAAAACTAAGTAACTTGTTTTTTCTTTTGACAGGAGAGAAGAAATTTGTTTGTCCAGAATGTTCAAAACGTTTTATGAGAAGTGACCACCTTGCCAAACATATTAAAACACATCAGAATAAAAAAGGTATTCACTCTAGCAGTACAGTGCTGGCATCTGTGGAAGCTGCACGAGATGATACTTTGATTACTGCAGGAGGAACAACACTTATCCTTGCAAATATTCAACAAGGTTCTGTTTCAGGGATAGGAACTGTTAATACTTCCACCACCAGCAATCAAGATATCCTTACCAACACTGAAATACCTTTACAGCTTGTCACAGTTTCTGGAAATGAGACAATGGAGTAAATATTACACAAATACTTATTCATTGTGGTTATTTTTATACAGTAGTGAGAAGAATATTGTTCCTAAGTTCTTAGATATCTTTTTATTGATGTGCAAAAATTTTTGGATTGACAGTAACTTGGTTATACATGACACTGAAATGCCTTACTTTGTATGATATTCCATAGTATATTAAAAATGGTAAAATTGCATGGGTTTTGTAGGTACTTTTGGAATCTAGAGGAAATGAAATTTTACCAAGTTATATAAAGAGAAAATTGAATTTAACAATGCGAATGGTAGTCTAACCAAATGCATCAATCCTGTGTGGTTTAGTGTAAAAAATGAGAACATGTTGGTATTTATCTATTGTAAGATAAAAAGTTGGTGGGTGAAAGAAATCATGTTATGATAAAAAAAATTTTTGTAATTTTCTTGATGACTGGAATTTTTATTATGCATAACTGACAAATCAAGTTTCCAAGCAAATGTTACATAGTGTAGGCTTTACTTAGCTTATCAATTTGTCATTTTGAAGCTAATTATTTTAATTAGGTTAACTGTACAATATTTTAAGCATTACTCTTGTAAGATTTTGAAAACTACATTTTAACATGGAACTCTAGGGATAGTCACCTTTTAAATCCTGTTGAAAAGCCATGTTTAAGATTTAATTTGCCAAAATAATGTCTTGTTAATATTCTTTCAATAACGAAGTTGGGCAATATAACCAATGTTTAAAAAAGTTTAAAATGTATAGGTTGAGGCATTGGGTGGTAAGAAAATGTTATAGTGGATTATCCCTTTTCTTGACTATTGGAGGACCAAAAATATAAGGTGTATTGCGTCTTAGCAGTGATTTTTTTTTTTAATTCAATTTTGTTTAAAAAAAAAACCATGTCTGCCAGGGCCTTAAAAGCCATCATGTAAATTACCAGTAAAGTATAACATATGCAAACATAACAAAATCACTTCCATAGTGACGATACTCCAACCATATGGATATTAGTCATAGAAAACTAGAGGTTTTATGGTATCTTTTTTTTAGTCTTTTTTTTTTTTTTTTTTGTCTAGGTAGTCAGTCTGCACTTAAATATCAACCATTTTCCTTCTTTGCTTCTTCCCTTAAAATTTATATGTATCCAGTACATTTAATTGAGGAACGTATGTTTTTTATTATGCTGTATTTTCTTTTTATTTTTTAATTATTGTTTATATTTTCAATTATTGAAAAATGTACAAAATAAAGTTTCATCGCTGGTCTTGTAAGAGCTATACAATTTTCCTAAATGTATACCTATAACTGCAGCAGTTCACCTATTTCAAAAATTTGGAATTCTGTTCATTTGTTATTCTTAAGACCACCTCAAATTTAAAGGCTACCTTATTGTACGTTTAAAGTGTATTATAACAGTGTGGTAGTTAATAAAACACTATTTTTTTTTCTTTTGAGTTTGTTGTATTCCTATGCATTTAAAATATTGCAGTGCTGTGGGGTAAAAAGAATCTTTTTTCCTCAGCTTAGCCTTTTCTTTGCATATTCTTGGTTTCAAACACTGAGATGATTATGAACAGTATGTTTTACTTAAAAAGGGAAAAGGAAGCAACTAGATCTTACTAACCTTTAATCTAAGAATGAGCTTATTAAATACCTTTTAAAAAATCTTTTCTTAGTCCACATTAAAATCAGTATCATTTTGCAAACCTTGTATTTTATTTCCCTTGTTAAAGCAGTGTAGGATTTTGATTTATTAAAAACTTAATTTTATATGAAGATTCTCAAAGGCAGTAACATAAAACTAGTTTCATAAACATGGCAGGAGTTACTTTAAAAGGCTATGTTTTGAATTTCTAATTATGATAAAGGGTAGGAAAAAAGAAAAGTTAATATGAATATGACTTTTAGATTTTAAAAGTCCAGTTTTCACATGTTTACAGTGGGAGTAAAGATAGCCATTGTTTTTTCCAGACCCAGTCTGACACTGTCAATAATACCTTTGAATGCATAGGATAACTGTAGATACACACATGTGCATGGGCAGTTTTTGTAAATGTGAGACTTAGTATTGTGAAGTAGGAAGCTTTACTTAGAATGTTAAAAAATTAATGAAAGTGTAATTATTTTGAAGTTACAGGGATTAGAATTTGAGTCTCAAAAATTTCTTGGATAAATTTTAGAGTTTACTTTTAGGGATGTATAAAGCAATAGTATGAGGATGTTGCCGAGTTTAGCAAAATATCCATTAAGTTAAGAGGGTTAAAAAAATCCTTAGAGCGTGACAACAGATATATTTTAAAGTAATGCTGAAATTAAACAGTAAACTTAGTTTTTGATCTTTGAGTTTCCAAGTGTATTTTATCAATTCTTAGAGCATGAATGCAATGAAGAAATTAAGTAGTCCTGAATATTATTTAAGATTTTAGATCTCTTTTAGTATCCACTAAGAACATACTAGTGAATGTTGGATCTTTTTAACGAGTTATATTCACTCTCAGCCTTGGTGAGTTTATTTCTATTTTTATATTTAAAAAAATGTTGACTATAGGAAATATTTAAAGAATTATCCTGAAATCTTTTTCATTTATAATTATAATATCCATTAACGTGTATTCCTGTTCTTAGCATATACTCTTCAATTGACTTTATTGTCAGTTGCTGTACTTTTGTAAAAGCTATTGTTCACACATACTCAGTGTATTTACATACAAACAGTTCCTGTAGGATATCACTCATCTAGTAAACTTCGGTGTTGATTTCTAAATGCAATTTAATACATTTTAGAAAGGTCCACAGACCTGCCTCCATCCTCAGCCTATTAAAGGTACATCTCTGAGAAAAAGAGTGTGTTATATATACAATTTGTCAGAGGGCTCTGATAAACAGGTT
This sequence comes from Condylura cristata, assembly GCF_000260355.1. Classification (NCBI taxonomy): domain Eukaryota; kingdom Metazoa; phylum Chordata; class Mammalia; order Eulipotyphla; family Talpidae; genus Condylura; species Condylura cristata. The sequence continues at coordinate 43,956,878 of NW_004567103.1, forward strand.
GAATCAATTAACATCTGCATAATATCTCAGTTGTAGTTCAGATCCTAATAATAGTATCCCTATGTTTTTGGGTTTTAAATTTTATTTAACATTTGAAAAATGGGGTTATTACATTTATGGTTTTGAAACATGGCATTTTATTTTAAAATATGTTGACATGTTGGCTGTTAACTATATACAAGTTGGTTTCCAATTTAATTTGCTAAAGATTGTTTTTAATATACTACTGAAACGATTATATGCCACTAATACGACTTGTTGCCATGAATAGTTTATCTTTTGTGATCTGATAATGAGTACAGAAATTAGTTGGTATTTTGAGACAAGATCTCATTTCAGTAAGAGTACCTCCTTTAGTATTGGAAACAGCAAAGGTATATTTTTGACCCTTTGCTTTGACTAGACAGATGTGCATATATTCATATGTCGTGGTAACTATATACAAGTGGTAGATACACAAAGTACTCCAGAAACAGAATTTTGCATGCAGAGGGATACTTCAGAGGAAACGACTTTAGCAAAGATAGTGATGGGAATTTGTGAGTTGGTGTGAAAAAATTTTGGAAGAAGTTATAAAGGAGTTCAGAATTTCATCTTTACCAGTGGTTCCTAATCTTTTTGCAGTTATAAGTACAAGTTAATTCAACTCTAGTGTACAGACACTGGGGTATCTCTGAGCTAAGGGACAACCTTGGAGAACACCCACACACACATCACCAGGGAAGCTGTCTTGGGAATAATAGGAAATTCAGGATGGTGCCTAAAGTGAAATGCCGTGGAAAGGTGATGTCAGCTGAAAAGCAACAAAAACTTTTGGCAGTAAGAGTTGCCTACTGATCTTTGCAAGTATTTGAGAGTATATGGGTGAAAGAGAGCTTTACCGAGGGCACAGAAGAGGTTGTTGAGACAACAAGCAGAAATATTAAGCGTGGTGTTGAAGAGAAAAATAGGCTAAAGTGTAGCTGAATCAGGTTTGAGGAATCTAGTATCTGATTATAAAAGTAGCTCTTACATTGATGAATGTTGAGGAAATAACATTATACTAGAATTTAAATGACTGCTGAGACACCCAGAGATTTTACTTTTAGTTGGTCTAAAACAGTCTGGTCTTCTCCTTTTAAAATTTGAGTTGATGTTTTTAAAAAAATGTACAATGCAATGTCATCACAGATTTTGTGTCTTCATTAAATAGGAGACTATTGAAAATGATAATGCTGAAAGGGGGTCTCTTATTTGCTTCTATTTGCTTTCCCATTCTCTGGCTTTTAACTCCTTTTCCTCTGGGTTTATATTAAATCTACATAGTAGATGGTGTCTGATAGGTTTCTTAACTTGTTCAAATCTAGTTTTCATCATCCTTATTAAAGGGGATAGCTAGTAAGACCTTAAAGGATTGTGAGGAGTAAAATGTAAGCAATTGGCATAGTGCCTGGTTTATAGTAGAGATTTAGTAATTCCCCCTATCCCCTCTTCTACACACCCTCACCTTTTTATTAATTGGAAATTTGTTTTGTATTGAAGAGACCAATGTTTGGTTATGGTTCTATTGCTTGACTGGCTCATGCTTTGCTTTTCTCAATTCAGAATGAGAAGTATTTTTTTATGCAGATGTGTGAAAAAGGAGATATGAAATCTGAATTTATATCAGACAATGAAGTAACTGAAGGGATGGAATTAATAAAGTAAAACACAGAAAAGTGTTGAAAAAATTACACCCTGCTGTATACTTAAATCCTGTTGTAACATTTCCAGAAGCCAACTGATGACCAGGTTTATTTCCATTGGAAGATAGTTTGCATTTAGTGATTTCAATATTAACTTGGAAAAAGCCATCAAAGAATTTGTTAATTCCCCCAAAATCTAAAGTTCCAAACATGTAGGGAAATACAGAAAGTGTGGAGTCGTTTAACTGTAAGGATATTTGTCCCATTTTTGACTATTTATTCCCCAAGGACAAGTATAGATGACTGGGTATTCTGGTCAAATCTGATTTATCCTGAAAATTTGGAATCAGAAAGCTAGTGTCATGGCAGTGCATTGGGAGTGTGCATGTGAGGCAGAAAGGAAATACAACAAAGATGAGAGGTCATAAAATCCCAGAAGAAAAAGAAGATAGCTGCCTTGATTACTGATAGTTTCCAGATTAGTGTTTATCTGCATTTCCTGCTCCTGGGATCTTTAAGATACCCTGTAAAATCTTAGTGTGAGACTGAGGCTGACCCACTTCCTACTTTATAGTTTTCTCTTTTTTAAGTTTGGGAGATTGTTACTTGCTACCAAATAATGCCCATTAAACCAGTTAAGTTTCTTCTTAGAAAAATACATTGGTTTGAAAGTTAATGATTTTGTATTGAAAGTCATGGTTAATGCCACATGAATCAGGTTTAGATGAGGGAGGACTTAGAGTCTAAATGAAAGATAAATCCTCAAGGACCATCGAAATGTGATTAGAATGGCTTAGAGTCTGTCTCACAGCGGGAGGACATTTCAGAGCACTCACTTTATGTCTTAAGGAATAATGCCTTTCTGCAACTTTTGGCTTTATATGTTACACCGTGGTCTGTGCATTTTTATAGGTATTGCATTCAGGTTAGGCTTGGGTCTCACGTTAAAGGAATGTACCTTGTTAGTCTTCCTTATGCCTTGACTCTTTAAAAATTCTTAGTTAATTGCATCTTTCCCATTTTTACTCTTGATAACACTGTTTTTTACATCTTGAATCATTTTATAAATATGAAACTTCATCATAGAATAACATACTGCATATGTTTTGGACTTAGACACACTTGGGCTTAGTGTGTTTATGTCCTGACTGCTACTTATTAGTATGTGACTCTTAGACCTACCCTTCACTTTGAACCTCAGTTTTCTAACTTATAAAATGGGTTAGCAGTAGTATATTCTTAAGGTGACAGAGGAAACCACTTTTCACATGTATGTAAACCACTTTTCACAGTGCCTGCCTCATAGTAAAAAGTAAATATAAACCTTGAAGAAATGGATACTCTTCCTATAGTTGGAAAAACTATCCTTATTGTGTATTAATGTTTCATTCATTTTGATGCGCCTAGTTGTTTGCAAATATTAACAAAATTTTGTAGTAAATAAGACTTTTATTTTGAAGCATTTCAAATATACAGAAAAAAATACAGAAAAACAATACAATAAATGACTATCCACTTTCTCATGGTACATAAACTTGTTTCTTTTAAAAAGTAACATAATTGAGATAGTATAGCCCTCTCAATCTTTTTATCTTCCTTCACTCTCAGAAATAATTGCTGCTCTGAATTTAATGCTCATCAGAAGATACCATGAGTAGTTTTATATACTTGCTATATGAGTGCCAATATAAGATTATTTCATGTTTTTGAAACTATATAAATATACACTGTACATAACCTCTGGGACCCCCCCCAACACATGTTTTTGTTAACATGGTACCCAGGTTAACATGTTTATCTAAATCACTTCAAATGCTGTAGTTCACTGAACGATTAGCACAATTTATCCATTTTCTTGTTGGTGCACATTTCAGTTATGTCCAGTTTTGACTGTTATAAACAGTATTGCAATGACTACATTTCCCTTGTGCACCTGTGTGACTTTCCCTGAGGCTAGTAAGGTAGCCAGGTTTGCCAAATTTTGCCAAATTGATCTCTGCATTGGGTAGATCAAATTACACTCCTATCAGCAGTGTATAGGGATTTACATTTTCTTATACCCTCCTCAATCCTTGGCCTTGACAAGGTATTTTTTTCCCAAAGGAACACAATTTTATTTTGGAATTTGGAAGAAACAAGTGTAACTAAGTTAACAAGGAACCAGAAAAACAGTAGGTCCTCTTGTCTCCATTCTGTCATTTCCAGCCCTTCTCCTACTCCATCTTCACGTAGTGTTGATCAGATTGCAGGTAGTTGTGTAAACTGACTTACAACAGGAAATGCTTTATTGCAGAGGCTCCTGATTTTGTCACACACATATCTCCCCAGAGGTGGGTGTTAAATGATAACATGGTTTTGATTCTCATTTCCTTGTATTCTGATGAGGTGGGACATATTTTTCTTACCTTTATAATCAATGTTTCTTCTCAAGGTTTGAATCCTTTGCCCATCTAGTTTTGCATTAATTTTTAGTTAATTTTCTAAGTAAACTTTTTTTAAAAAAGATTTATTTATGCATACAGAACTGGGGTACAGGCCAGAGGTGCATGGGTAGTGAGAGGATTCACCAAAGACAGAGGGGAGCAGAACAGGCAGCTTAAAGTACACTGCTGAGGGGAGCAGCCAGCAAGACAGAAGAGGTCTGCCACGCCACGGGGGTCACATCCTGGGCTGGGTATTGAACTAGGTTGAATTTGGTTGAAGCGGCGGCAGCTAGGTTCGCAGTGCTACACTTTAATCCATTGTGCCACCAGGGAGTGCCCGGTTTTTAAATGTTCTTCATAAATTGCAGGTACATGTTATTTTAGAATATAAGGACTAGTAATACTTTCCCCAGTCTGGGGCTTATCTTTTAACTTTGGTTTTGTGTGTGTGTGTGTGTGTGTGTGTGTGTTTTAAAAGGCTTTATGAAGCTATGAGTTGTATTTTGTGTCTTTCTGAAGGATTTCTCTGGTGTCATAAAAATGCCTTTAAAATTTTAAAGATTTTGGTTTTATCAGTTTAACTTACTAGTCCACTTTCAGATTTGGTTTATGTATGGTGGGAAGCCTGTGGTATTTATCATGTGGTCAGTCAGTCATCTAAGCACAGATTACTGAATCACCCAGATTCCCCCACTGGTGGTAGTGTTACCTGTGTCATTTATCAAATTTCCATTTACCCTTTGCTGAGATTCATGTCCTTGGTATCTGGTAGATAGGGCAGGTCTTCTCAGCACCCCCCACCCCGTCCTTCAAAATAGTTTTGACTTTTTGAATATTGGCCTTTTTAAGCTGAGTTTTAGGATTAATTAATGGTCAATGCATTGAAAAGCTATGTTAGGATTTTTGTTGGAATTCTATCAAATTTATAGTTTAACTTGGAGGAGGAATATCTTCCTGTGCATAGACATGCTGTGTCCATGTACTCAAATCTACTTAGTGTCCTTTTTATAAATTATTTTCTCTGTGAAAGGTCTTACATGTATTCATTCCTATGTATATTTTTTAAGTTGTAAATAGGCAATAGATTTTTAAAAATTACATGTGTAAACTAAACAGTATAGGTCTATGTTAATGCTGTTATCTGTTGCTTAGGTAAAGTACTGCTCAAAGTCTCATAGTTAGCAAGTGCCAAAATGTGCCAAAATCCAGATCTGACTTCATATCCTTTATGATTAACCCAAGTACCACATGTCTTCATAAAATTTATAGGATTGATGACATTTATCTCTTTCTTCAGCAAACATTTGACTGCATATTGTATGCTTTGGCGCTTGGAAGAAAATTCAATTCATAGTTGTAAAACTGATGAATGTAAATCAGAGAGACTGATGGCATTCTGACTACAATTTCCTTTTCGACTTCTCAAAAATTCTATCTGGCTTCTCTGGTTTCTTGTACTCTTTCAATTTTTATTTCAAAGTTAGGGGAAGATTAGTTTTTATTTTATTTTTTTTTCTTCTTGCTTTCTTAAACATGATACTTGTAGAGCTATATCATAACCCTGCTAAGTGTCCACAGATGTGACATCTGGAACACTGTACCCCAAGCCAAGCAAGAGCCTGAAAGGCTCTCTGTCTGCTTGGCACAGTTACATGTAAGAGGGCACCTAATAAACCCTTTATGACAGTCAAAGAAAAAAATGGGGGTTTTCATGCTCAAGCTCTTGTGTTAAATTCAAGACTTATTTGATAGACCAAATTTGGAGTAGGAGAAAGCAAAATAAGAAAGTTGCTGTATGCCAGGTTCTCCTCAAATCTATAGTTAATACTGGAGCCAGTGAGTCAGTGCTGAAGTGGTAACTAGAGACTACAAAGCAGTGATACATATACAGCCAAATGGGCTAGAAGGAAGAAGTGAGATTCTGCCCTGGAAATTCATTTCAGGTGTAACAGAAAGGGCAGTGGGTTTAAATGCAGTCCGAAGTGAGGGGGCTTATATTATCTCGGGTCCCCTCTGCTAGGCTGGCTCCTATTTTTAGTTGATGAAGTATAAAGGAACAGTTTTTGAGAGCTGTGTCTTGCCTTTAAATTCGGGACATGGAGGAGAACTTGGCAGTCAGCAGTGAAGAGCTGTAGTGTGGAGGAGGAGTGCACAGAAGGAAGGAGCGAGAGGCAGTGCCCTCTGGAGGGGCACTGGAGTGCTCAGGGGTCTTTATGCTGGGAGAGCCTCAGCAATAATGAAATGGCTTTTTGGACCCTGACCCAGTGTGATCATACCTTCTTGCGTTTTTGAGCCTTTCTCCCACAATTCACATATTCCTTGGGAACACTCTGCAAATGAATTCCTCTTTGCTTTTGCAAACAGGCATAACATTAGCAGGAGCATGGTGTGGCTTCTATCAGGTCACCAGGTAGGCAAGCTGCCAAACTAGAGAAAGGCCTGGGTCCTGCTTGCCACTGATCTCTTAAGAATTAGCAACACCAGGTTGCTAATTTCTTTGTTTTTGTAAGTTTCTTTTGCCTTCATTTCCCTCTTGGCAGATGGGCTGGCTGCTAGGGAGGGTGATGCCAGAGTTTGGCTTGTTTCATTGTCATCTCCACCTTTACAGTCAGCTTCTTGAAAGAGTTGTCCAAAGGCTTTTCACCGCCTCTTCTCTCACTCTCTTCTCAATTTACTCTGCTTTGGTTTCTGCCCTCTTGCCTCACTGAAAATGTTAATAAAAAGGTCCTCAATAACCTCCATGTCACTACATTGCATAACATTTAAACATTCACATCCTGCCTGACCTCAAGTGTGTTTAGGTCAGTTGGATCTTCTCTTGAAGAAGACTGTTTCCTTGACAACCACAGCCTCGTTGAGTTTCCTTCTACCTCGTTATGCTTCTCCTTTCCTGACATTCTTCTAGCTGACATTGAAATGTTGGACTTTTTCCATGTTCCTGAGCTGATTTTTCTTTTCCCTTTGCACTCTTCCACTAGACAGCAACTGAGTTTTCTATCTCTACTCCACTCCTTACTTGAGTCGAAGCCAAGATACTGAACAACTATTTGGCTTCTCTATTGGGAACTGCAGACCTCCCTTCAGACTTCATGTGTATAAAACTTAGTTTCAGAATGCCCCTAAACCTGGACCTCAGTGTTTTTCTTAATCAATAGCATCAGTATCTAATGCTACGCCTGGCTTCTTTACTTAGTGTAATACCTTGGAAGTTCATCCATACTGTGGCATGTTTCAGTACATTACTCCTTTTCATGACTGAATGATACTCCACTGTATAGATATACCACATTTTGTTTATCCATTCACCTACCGATGAGCATTTCTGATTTTTGTTAGTATGCTGCTGTTAACATTCATGTACAACTGTTTATTTGAATGCCTGTTTCAATTCTCTTGGGTATTTGCCCAGGAAGTGGAATTGCTGAAATTATTATTTTGATTTTAAAAGAAATTAAAAACATGTACTTGGACCCCTACATGTATTGTGTGCCTAGGTACTGCACCTGCTGTGCCTGATGGTTAAGTGGATGCCACATTCGATTCCTCATGAGAAGCTACTTGGCACAGCTCTAGCACAGTGTCCACTGAGAAGGCCAACCGTGTCTTAGAAGAGGGGGCTTGCTGAGTAGAATAAAGGTGGGTCTATTCTCCATTCCTTTCCAGAGAGAGAGAGGAATTGACGGCAATAGCTTGAACTCACAGCAAAGAGCTGTTCAGTTTGTCATCATCTTTGGTCTGTAGAGACCCTCAGCTGAAACTTACTCCATGTTCCTACCTCATGCTCTCACCCCTTCTACTCGCCTCAGCTACCTCCCTTAAGGTGCCTGAACTCAACAAGACAAATAATCTCTCATGTCTTTTAGTGTGGCACTGCTGGTGTTAGATAGTAAATATAACCAAGCTGTGATAACCTAATAATTTTTAAGACCTGGTGTTAACTAGAAAGTCTCAGGTCAAATTTGAAATGATGAAGAGAGAAATTCCAAGTAGAATTAAGTATAATAGAGAGCCTGGTCATTCCCCCGCCCCCAGCACTCTATGCTTTTATTTCCCCAATGGTTTTATAGCGAAACCTATGGTATCAGACAAGAGGAAGGGTAAGCATGCTTTGAACATGACTTTTTTGGGTTAACTTCAAGTTTCTTAATTTTCCTTCACTTTGCTTCTTTGTCTTGCATATTAATTCAGCTTATAGACTAAAAACGGACTAGTACAAGGTTTGTATTTTATTTTTTAAGATTTATTTATTTGTGCATACAGAATTGGGATACAAGCCAGAGAGGTGCAGGGGCGGCGAGAGAATTTACCAAAGACAGAATGGGGAGCAGAAGAGGCAGGCCGTGGAAGCACACTGCTGAGGGGAGCAGCGGGCGGGCCAGGAGAGGTCTGCCTCACCATGTGGTCACCTACGGGGCAGGTGGGGAGTGAACTCATGTGGAAGTGGCCCCAGCCTCCTAGTGCTGTGCTTTAACACACGACACCAGGGAGGGCCCGGTTTGTATTTTTTAATCAAAGGTGATGAAGTACCTAAATTGACCAGTCTTACCATCTAGACTTAGTTTCATCTTTTTCACTATCTGCATACCCTCACGGGAACATCCTAGACAGGTCTACCACAGTTTCGTGGACTTTGCATCACTGCTTCCTTATGCCGCCATTTGTAACAAGAGATGAATATAGCCAGGAAAAGTCTCTACCCAATATTTTTAGTCAAACCCACAATATTTTCCATTCCCCCTTTTAATTACATTTGCTCTGTGGTTTGGGTAACAGACCACATTGCTTGGTGCCTGAATTATTTTCCAACTACCAAATTGCTGCGACCGTGAACAAACACCCAGATTGTTTCCTACATGTTTTCAGGCAAGCTGTCTTTTAGGAAATTGGATTATATTATTTATTATGATACATAATTACAGCATCAATGTCTATATATCTTTTGTTACACATATATGCTAATTATTTTTCCCTGTTTCAAGATTATTAAAGCAGTTCTTAGGCATTAAAAAGTATTGTTGACTTTTATGGGGGTGGAGTGGGGAATGGGACCAAAAACAGTGGGGGGAGGGAAATGCACTGAACTATGGTGATGGCACAGGGTAATTTGGTGATGGGAAGCCCACGGGGATTACAACTGAGATGGAAAAATGCACAAAACGATGTAAAAATAAACTACTATTACTTATTAAAAAAAAAAAAAGTCCTGTCGGGCCCTCCCTGGTGGCACAACAGATTCAGCACTGCAAGCTGGTTGCAGCCACTTCAGTATGACTTGGATCCCCGCCCCAGCGGTGACCCACATGGCGCCGCAGACCTCTCCTGGATTCCCTTTACTCCCCTCAGCAGTGTACTTCATCATTCTGCCTGTTCTGCTCCCCACTGTCTCTGGTAAAGCCTCTCACCACCCCTGCAACTCTGGTTTGTACCCCAGTTCTGTATGCACAAGTACTAAATCTTTTTAAAAAAAAATAAAGTACTGTCACCAGAGTAAGTATTGAGCAGAAGGTGGGAAAGAAAATCCAGAGAAACAAAGTTTTTAGGCAAATCAACCTAAAAACTTCACACATGTCCTGGTTTCTGATAGTAATTGTTGGACTTCCTTTCCTTCCTTTGAATTATTTTGTAAAAAGCAAGTAGGTCGTTATAAAACCTAGATAGTAATTAGTCTTGTTTTATGATATCAACATTGACTCCATTTAGAGATGGATGTGCAGATAATATTTGTCGGTGCTTTCCAAGTTTTCACCATGCTGAAATATTGCATTTATTTTTGTTTAAAGCACAAGATGGTAATAAATACCATGGTAATAGAGAATGGTCAGTGCCTCTGAGAAAACCCAGAACAAGCCAGTATGGATTAAAAAATAGGCTTAGCTTTTTCAGTCAGCATGGATTAAAAAATAAAAAAAATGCTAGCAAAGTAAAAAGGGCTTCTGACTACAAGATACTGTGCATTTTACCCAAAAACTCCATGAGGGAAACTAGTCTTAAAGGGTTTTCTTAACCTGTTTGATAATCTTTCTTTCTTCTAATTTCATTTTGGGTTTACATCTTTCACTATGATTTACAGATCTCACTTTAAGTTCAGATTGAACATAGACTTGGTCCCTTAATGATCTTACTTGTCAATTATAGGATCTATTTTCTGAACTCATTCTATCTGGTGACCCAGATATATGCTGGAAGACTCAAGAAGGCACATTGTGAAACTCAAAAGCTAAATGTGGCTATTTAAGTCTGGGGTCACTGGGGTCTAGCTCCTTTCCCGTTGGTATTGGACACATGGGTGAAGAAGGCACGTGTCTATCGGTGCCTTGTTCATGACATGCCTAATTAAGGTAATAAAGCAGGCTCTCTCAAGGCTTGGCCAGAGTTAATTAGTGCTCCCCATTATCTGACGTTTCATTACCTTCTTAAGTTTCTCAGTGGAAAGTCTTGCAAGAGGTATTTTATGAAGAAGTTGTAACTGTTTTTATGGATCTTAGTGATTTAGACCAGATTCATGACCCACAACCACATTTGCCATTGTGAGCCATATAGACTTTATTTTCCTCGGAGACTTTGTGCAATGAATATTAATTCCTCCCCCCTTTGAGTAAGGCTTAAGAATGGTGTCCTCCAAGCTATTGTATGTGCTCCTTTACAACCAAAGTGAAAATATCTATGACAGAGAACTATGGGTGACTTGGTGGTGGCTGTGTGTGGTGACATACATCTGAAGAAGAATGAACCTCTATCTGAGTCATATATGGTGCATTATACCTACTTTACCTCAATAAAGAATATAGTTATAAAACAAAGCCAAACAAAAAAGAAAGAAAAATGAAAGATTTTGAGAGACTAAATTTGGTGAAAGCCAGTGAACTGGGAGTGTCATTTAGAGCTAAGTGCCATAAGTGCATGCGCAGAATGTTATTGGCTAACAGGAGAGGAGTCAATTAAACCAGAGCAGGGACCCATGGAAGGCTTCCTGGAGGAGTAGCAACATCTGAGGATGAGAAAGAGTATGACAGATCAGGAAATTGCGTTCTGTTTCAGTCACCACGATTTCTTCAGGACTTAATTGAAGAGCTGATTAGGTATATGTAATACATAAACAATAAACAAGTATTTGTTGCATGATTGAGGAAAATTGCATTTAGCAGGACCATTTGGAGACATGCTATCTTAACCTTATGCATATATTTTGGGCGGCAGTGGTGTTGGAAGAGTTTAAGGGCAGGTGATTCCTTAATTAAAAATCTTCAGAATCTGTGTTGTTTCAGTGACAGGGAATACTGGAAGAAGAACCCAAGGCTCTAAATGCTAGAGACCATTACTTAAGCTTCCGTCATCAGTGGAATTGGAGCTCATCAAAGGTTTGTGCTGCTCCACAGTGGCGGCGGCAGCAGCCCTGCAAAGAAGATGCCAGAAGACAGTTGGCCCAAAGTGAACCTCAGCTTCAAAACAGGACAGAGGAAAAGCTGCAGGAAAGAGTGGGCAAAACCAACATGAGCATTTTCTGTTTATCTTCATTAGGAAGCTACTCTAAGGCCAGATGGAGTTTTCTCTGAGCCTCTAGAGAGGCTCTAGAGAGAAAAGACTGTGCTAATTGGCTACTTTCTCCTTGTCAAAATATATTGGAAGCCACCTTGCAAGTTAACACTGTCCTGAGAGCAGCAGGGAGAAAAAACTTAAAGTGCATGGTGATTTCCCTACCATTGACTCTCATCTTTTTTTGCAGCAAGTAAAGAGCAGAAAAGAGAGAGTAAGGATGTTTCGTTTTCAAATTTCATTCATTAAACTTCCAGTAGCATAGAAGTTTCATTGTCTTTCTCCTCTCACCACCCAGAATGTTAGGTCAATATACACAAAAATTTCCAGCAGCGATTTTGCTCCAGTAGCTCTGCCATCGAAAATAATTCGATAACAGAGGCAAAGTTCTTACCTGAGCTATGGCTTCTGTCCTCTGCCTTCTGCCACCTCCAAAACAAGCTCAGTGTTGAAGAGCAACTTGGGTGATAGTGGCCTGAGTACACAGTTGAGATGGAAAGCGAGGGCCCCTGTCACATGCCCCAAAGGAGAGGAAGATTTACCACCAAGGAATCACCAACAAACCCTGTCTCTCCATGGGTAAAAGGCTTGAAAATTAGTTAGATGCAAGGTTACCACTGCAAAACATCTCCATCAGTTAAAAAATTGCCATTATGTGCAAATAATGAACTCTGTCTACCGCCCAAGGCTTTGCACAGAGTGCTTGGGGTGGCTTTCAGTCCCTCCTTGTACCCTTGTCCATGGCCACACTAACTGCAAGATCACCCCGATCTGATGTGCCTCCTCAACAATGCTGATAGCGCTGCAGATGGCAGCCACAGAGAGAAATTTTGGGCAGGTTTGGTCTTGGCATTGTGCCATTCTTCCTCTACTCTGTTTTGCCTGCTCCTCTCTCCACCTTGGATGTTCCAGCTGGACCCCTCCAAACTAGCACATCGTTCGGGCCTCTCTTCTTCAATGTCAAGTATTTTCTCCTGGTCCTTTATTAAGCATTTCACATCCTATGTCACATCCCTCCAAGATCCTCCCTGGGGCAGAAGTTAATTTAGTCAATTGTTGCTGGTTGATAATATACTATTGTTCTGGGTACAACCTGGATAAATAGTTATAATTTTATAATATTGATTATAGTGCATACATTTTAACCTCCCCCCCCCCCAAGAGAAAATGCTGCAGATTTCATGTTTTATGCCAGGGCCAATAGAAAGATAGTTTAAGGTGAACTTTTTGCATTTTTCAAGCAGAAATTTAGGTAGGTAGTAACCCTACTCAAGAAGAGAATACAGGTGATAATACAAAATGGTATGGTGCTGGGCAATTAGAGACAAACATGCCAAGTTTTGTTTCTAAGAATGTTACTCATCCCTCTTGCTTACCCCTTCCTCTTACTGAGCTGTGTATTTGCTATTCTTATTTAACTTAGTTCATTGTTAAGAATAGTAAATTTAGTTGCATCCATGCCCAGGTACAACCAAAAAGTCCCAGAGTGAATTAGTTTTAGTCATAGTGTGGTCCAAGAACACAGCAAGGACATCAGGCCCAGGTCATCAGTTTCCTCTGTGATAGTTCTATTAGGGGGGAAGGATGTCCTAAAAGAACTCTGTAGAATTCCATGGACTCCACCCCCTACTCCAGTGATTGGAAACTACAACTCCCAGCAGTACCAGGGAGAGAACTGCGACTACCCAAGGGTGGAGCTAAGCAGGTATTCTGGGACTTTGGGGGGTAAATAGGGCGCCATTTGTTATGGCTCTCTCGCTCAGGAAACGGCTCTCTGGACCGGGTGACAGGGGACTTTCAATTAGTTTGCTACCAGAACTCCAAGTCAGCCGAGCCTGTAAGATATTCCAGTTACTTTGTATTCCTCTCTCTTTCCCTGGGTTGTTTCCTTTTCCCATTTTTGTAGATAAACCCATTATTGGCCCTTTTGTATCTGTCTACAGTACAACTGAATTTTAAGCACAGGGGTGAGACCCCACAGACAGGCGGCCCAATTCACACAGGGGTGCCCTGTAACAGTTCCTCAATTTTTTTGTTTCTCTCGACATTGATTCTTGTAGAGTCCTGGCCAGTAATTTTGTTGAGCAGCCTTCAATTTGGGGTTGTTTGATGCTTTCTTGAGGTAAGACTGAGACGGTAAGAACACCTCAGAAATTACATCTTTTCCTTAGGTTGTCCTGTTGGGGCTAGATAATATCAGTATGTCATTTACTGGTAATGCTAATTGTAAGTAGAGGTGATTGGGTTTCTCCAATGAAAAGTTATCGCCACCCTTTTAGTTAATATCTTGAGGGAGGCACTTGAAGACTATGCAAACATCTTATTTCTCCTCAAACTTTTAACCACTAATTTTAGAAGCCCTCATTGAATCTTGCCTGTGATAATTATTACTATAGCAATTTTCTATTACCCTCATTCCATTTATAGTTATTGGTTGGAATTTGGTGATGGCTGGTGGTGGGAATTTCCCTGGTGGGTTAGTGTGATGTATATAGTTGCTTAAGTGAGAAACTGTATACTTGCAACCTGTTCAGTGTTGTAAACGAATGTTATCTCAATTTAACAAAAAATAGACCCAAAACATGTTTAAGATCAATTACAAAAGGGCTTTTCTCGTATCCTCCATTTATCTATTTGTTTGTTTAATTATTTATCTGTATCATTATAGACTCATCTTTTAATTTTATGGTTTATTGTCCAATACTCTCACTACTTTGTTATGCAAATTAATGCAGCTTTCGCTGCTGGAAATTCTTTTTATCTTTCTTTTGGAGCCCTTTTATACTGTCTGGAACCATGGGATACTACAGATTCAGCTAATATTTTCTCTATGCCAGTGGTGGAATCAATCACTTCTCCAAGGAGCCCTGGTTCCTTTTATTGGAGAATGGTGTTATGACCCAAGACTGAGGTGCTGGGTTTGCTCATCATTTCTGGGGTGTCATTGCAGCTCAACCTTCCCAGAAGACACTCTGCCACACATGCACACACTTTAATATTTATCCCTGGGTCGATCTGGGTATATATTTTAAAATAATGACCTCATTACCTCAATTCCAATCCAAAACATCAAGATTCATTTAGTCACCCCTCTTCCCTTATTTTTTAACTTACTTCTGACTTAAAGAAAGTCACAGCCACTCTCTGATTGGCTTCTCTGCAGCTACAATAGAGTTACCTATTTGTTCAACCCCAGTATAACATGTCAGGTGGACACCCAGTTGCTCACTTTGTCTGTGAGGATCTGCTCCCTTTCATCTGGCCTCTCCTCCTGGTGTGGGTGTCTCTCTGGAAGGCTTTCTTCAAGTGGAGCCCATTGCATCTGAACTTATGTTTTCTCCTCCTAATACCCCTTGAATGTGTGCTGCTTTCTCTTTCCCATTACTTCCAGAAAATTCCCACGTTGGGCTCCTACCAGACTGAACAGGACCATGCTCATCCTGGCTCCACTTACCGTAGTCAGAGGAAAGGAACAGCAGACTGATCCAGCTTCAGACACGGGCCCACCCCCCGGCCTGAGAGTTGGCTGTCCTGGGAGTAGACAGGGGAGACTCTCCACAGGAAAGTATGAGTCCAACTATTGAAAAAAGGGAAAAAAGTCCAGCAGGAGAGACCACAGATGACGGCTGCTCCATCTCAAGGATGGTAGTTTTGTAAAGCACAGCGGGAGTAACTCAGAGAGTGTGGGCATTGCCATTGCAAAGACCACAGAAAGCTGGACTCTCTTTTTTTAAGATTTATTTATTTGTGCATACAATAGTTGGGGTGTAGGCCAGAGGTGTGGGGTGGTGAGCAGATTCACCAGAGGCAGACTGGGGAACACAACAGGGAGATGGGCTGAAACACACTGCTGAGGGGAGCAGCGGGTGGGTCAGGAGAGGTCTGTTACGCCACGTGGGTCAGCTCCGTGGGTCAGCTCCTGGGCGGGATCAAGCTCATGGTCCAGTGGCTACGGACAGCTTCATAGTGCTGAGCTTTAACCTGTTGCATTATCAGGGAGACTTACAAAAGGCTGAATTTTATAAAGTATGTACAGTTGCTGGGAAAAGGAATATTGCTTCAATTTAATAAAAGTTATTGCCAGGCTTGTTAACTTGACCCAATTTAAGAGGAAATAAAGAGAAACTTTATACACGAATGCTTTTCATCCAAACTCATACTAATATTCTATGACATGCTCTGCAGACTGTATAGTTCCAACAGGCCATTCATCCTACATTAGTGGGGCTGTCCCCTCGTGGCCTGGACAGTCTTCTGAGATGGAAGGGGCCATTTGGGATTTCTTGAGTTGCTACTCATGGATTTGAGTCATTTTCGGTGCTAATAACATGGTTATAGCTTGAAACTTCCACACAGCAAAAAGACTTCAAAATTCAATGTCTTTGCAAGATTTGAAAGTCACAGAAAACTTACGTTGTTTCCTTTTCTTAAGATGTTGCATTAATAGGGCCCTCCCTGGTGGCACAGCGGGTTAAAGCACAGCACTATGAAGCTAGCCGCAGCCACTGCCCTCATAAGTTCTATCCCAGGCCAGGGAGTGACCACATAACACAGCAGACCTCTCCTGTCCCACCCACTGCTCCCCTCAGCACTGTCTTTTAGCCCCCCACTCTTTCTCTAGTAAATCCTCTCATCCCCTGCACTTCTAGCCTGTACCCCAGTTCTGTCTGCATAAATAAATAAATTAAAAAAAAATAGATGTAGCATTGATAATTGCTGTTTAGCTTGATCTGTGAATTTATTTTAAATCTTTCCTTCAGGCCATACTTCTTTGGGGGTTTTTCTTTCTCTGGCATCCAACCCTAAAACGAAAGAATCACATCCTGTAGTTAACCCCTTCCCTGAATCTGAGGGAGAGTTCCAGAGACCACACCAGGAGGCCTAGGCAGGGCTGTGTTTCCCTTGGTAGGCTCAGCAACTGTGCTGCTCTCTCTCTCTTAATCTCTTCTAATTAGCGTTTTATTTACATCGAAAAACCTTTAAGCACTGCATTTTATGAATTTAGCAGTCTGCTAAAAATCACCTTTTAACAAAACTGTAACTCTCAGCCTCTTTTAAAAATCATCTGATTCTCTAAAGGGGCTTGGCCCTTTTTCTGTTCTGAGATGTTAGGCTGTATTTACCACAGAAACAAGTTTTTTATGCAGCTACTCAGTAGTTTAATCACAATGCAAAAACAACATTGCTAATCTGAACAATCTACATGGATGACAACTCATTGAAATAACTATCAATTAACAACATAATTGTAACTTATATGTTGCCAACATTAAAATAGGCAATTGTTACTTCTATGAGGCTTTTGTGCTTTGCCCCATCTTCTCTTTACAGGGTGTGGATACAGGGCAGGGGTCTGGGTTGAAAAGTTTACGCTGATATAACCCAGTTAATTGCTGTTTTACTTGTTAGATTGTCCTTCATGTAGGTCATTCTGAAGAGAAAAGAGTGGTGCTAGTCATAAAATTTCACTCTTGGCTTCAGGCTGACCTCACTTTGGTTCTGAAATCTATAGCATCACATGTACTGCCAGGTATCTAGTCTCTTTAATCAGGGGCTGTGGCAGACAGAGCATGACATGTGAGTTCTCTCCTGTTTTATTCGATTAAGATCATGTGAAAGGGAACCCACGTCCTGCATGAAGGCAGGGCCACTTTGACTAAAGCAGCAGAAAAGAATTGAGATCATCATGGTCAGGATCACGGCCTCAGTGTCTTGCTCTACCCAATGTCAACATCGAACCCTCACCCCTGCTTCTCTCAGCCTCTGTGAGTGAGCAAAGTTTTCCTTGTGCAAAATAGTACAAGGAAAAGACTCAAGATTTGGTGTTAGCAGGCAGGTGAAGCTCAAAAGGGCCACGACCACCTTAAGCATCACACATGTCCCGGTCATGTAGGAACATCTGCAGGAAGAGCTGCTAAGGTAAGGCTCCAAGGTAGGCTTGGGTGCATGTCACCTCAGCAAGTGAGGTCAAGTTCTGCTGGCCAACACTTGGAGTTGGCTAACATAGGGGTCAGCTCATAGATACACAGGTTCTTCGGCATTGGAGTGCTTCATCTGCATGCCATCGGCAGCTATGTCTCCATCAGAACACAGAAGTTGGTCTCGGAACTTGTAGCAAGGAGCTGCTTCCTCCTGGGGGCACAGAAGACTGCCTTACTGCGGAAGCAGAGGGAAACTGACATCCCTGCACCACGGGGCCTGGAATGCTGCTCCAGGGTGATCTGGATCCTTTCTCAGATCTTTAATTTCATACCTCTGAAATGATGAGAATAAGCCCACATAGTGAAGCTTTTAGAGAATTAAGTGAGCGTTTACATTTTTTGGTGTTCACAGAGACTGGACATGATTAACATAAAGAAATAGCAACAAAGACACTTTTACTGACCTAAAAATATTCAAGTCAATGAAGTAGCTTTGCTTCTTTGATCTAAATAAAAGAAAATTTAAACTTTAAAAAATAGTCACTCATTAGTGTTTACATTTGAAAACTTGCTTTGAAAACCTAATGGGCTATTATTATTACCATTATTATTATTACCATAATAACTTTATTAGTCAGCAAGTTCTGAACCAAGTTTTCCTGTACAGCGTGGAGGTTGCCAATAGGCTGTGACAGGTACACAGACGGCTTTTAATAGTAGTACAGCAAGTGTCCTTTGCTTTACCCCTGTGGTTCGTCCCTGGCTGTTTATAATAGCGGCAGTGCCCCAGAGAGAGCGTGAACTCTTTATTGTGCTAATTTAACAATCATACCTTATGTGGAGAAATTATAGCTACTTTATATCCCCTTTGGCTTAGAGCTCAGGCTGAGGATACCTTTTCAGTTATTTCATGTTTTGCACATTTCCTTCTCTCAATGCCCCCCAAAGCCAGCCTGTGGTGCTTGCCACTGTCTACTCTGGTGATTCTAGACATCTATGTGCCTCTCCAGCAGTGTGGGAGATGCACTTCACCTTGTGGTTTGGCCCTTCGAAGATTACATTCACTACACGGAAGAACAGTTGACTTTGCTGATAGGGAACGTCTCATTGCACCCCTTTTCCACACCATCTGTCTGACCTGGCCCCATTCCAAACATTCCGGCTTTGCTGGCAGAATGGTCTTCCTGCTACAGAAGTTTTGTAATCTGCTAATTGACAGGGTAAGGAAAATTTATATTTGGGTTACAGCTGAAAAGTTGGATGTTTCTTTGATGGGGCTTTAAATACTGACATATGCTGCACTGGCCTTTGATTTAGGCATCCCTGCTTGTGAATGAGCACGTACTCTCCCCTGTGTTCTCTGCCTCATTGAGATCATGGCATCCTTTGGAGAAGAACACCAATATCATCTACCAGGGAATTATCCTCTACTTAGTTTACTCATTAAGCAATGATTTTATTATTATTATCTCTTTGTAGTCGGAGACAGATGGCCAAGAAGGAGTTTCTATACTGAACAAGATGCAGTTTTGGGCATGGCAGATCTCCCTGAATGGTTAATGTCTTCTGCAGTCATGCTGTATGATAAACACACTTGCTTTTGTGCAGAGCCTGGTCCTACATTCAGATCTTCATTTAAGGGCTGATTTGTATCAATTCTCTCACCTGCACATAGGCAGAGGGTAGAAGAATCCCAGGGAAGGAAGTATACCAAAACTTGTGCTTGTTCCAGCTGACTGTAGTGTTTGGCCACCTCTTGAGGTTGTGCTTTCAAACTCAGAGACAGCCAGCGCCACCCCAGTGAGGGCGGTTGTGCTTGCTGACCCTGACCCAGGCCCAGCCCCAGAGCGCCCGCAGACTGGCGTGGTGCAGGTGCTGTGTGAGTTCGTGGCTCTTCACTCCTTGGGCATGTCTTTTGGTTGCGGTCCTCTGTACCTGCACTGAACACAAAGACAAGCGAACTAGGATTTATTCCCTACCTTTGAAACTTCAAAGACATTGTTCCCAATCTGGTTCTGATGATCCACATCGCAGAGCAAAACAAACATAAAGATCTGAAATCTGCACACTGATCGGAAATAGTTTTTGGAAAGTCAGGTTTAATCCCATGAGCCAAATGATCACTACCGACAGTGATCTGGGAAAACCAAGGTCCACAGCAAATTTTAATTTGGCAAATGCATAAAATGTTCAAAAGAGCAGAGGTCTCATTTACATTCCTCTCTCTTATATGGGATTTTCTTCTATATTAGTAATTAAAGGGTGCAGGCTATAGAGCGCAACTATATCACATAATAGCCATCGGGGACACACTAACAACTTCCTTGAAGTAACGCACACTAGGGTGTTTATGGTTCAGTGTCACATAGACTCTCTTTGATCTAAATTAGGATTCATTGGCAAACTCACAATAGGCTCCACATGTAACCCTCTCAACCTCTTTCTTTTAATCATGGAAATTAGAGATGGAAAATACCCATTAAGTCACTTAGTCCACTTCCCTGCCAGGGTGAAATTGTTGCCTGTGATACGTGGGTAGTGCTTGGTCCAGCTTAAATTTAAATGTCTCAGGGGATATGCAGGCTCTTGATTTTATAATTTTCCTCTTTCCCTTAAAATTCATAGGGGAAAAACATAAAACAGGGAGATTTCCTTCCCTTCATATGGGTTGGAGGCAATGTCGGTGGGTGGCTGAAGGAACTCACACATATCGACTTTCTGGAAGCCACCCTCTCGATATGGCAGTTTCAAAACTCATAAGGTACACAGCTACTTTAACAATTGCCCCCAACATGTTCAAGGAACGATTCAGATTCCTGGACTTTTTTTTATACACTTGATGGAGCAAGCACTCCAGGTTTAGTGAGGGAGATGAGGCCCAGGAAAGGGGAACTTGCTTCTTTCAGGCTCCCTGGCTGATTAGTTAAAAGTTGCCAGGCCCTCTTGATTAGTGTGTATGAGCTCATGAATGGAACACTGCCTGTCTTATTGTGGCGAGTGACCACTTGAAGTATATTTGTGCTTTGAACATTTGGCATCTGGGAGATGAGAAGTGTGTTTTGTTACCCAATACGTCCCCTCCCTGACTCGTGGTCAGCAACAGAAGCGAGCCTGTCATGAGGATCTGTGCACATCTCTAGCTATTAAAGTCAAATCCACTGACTATCTTCCAAAAAACGTCTTCTCTAGAGAAAACAGAGCAGTGACTGAGAGGAGACTGAGAAGGGAAAGGATCACCCATTATGAGATCTTTGGATTCGTTTCAAAGGATCTTTGTGTCTGCTGAAATCACCAGAGAGATTGCACTTATTTTTTTTTTTTCCTTTTAAAACAATGTTTACTTTCTCCTCTGCTTCTCCCTCCTCCCCCATCACTACTGTCCCCCACAGTCTTCCCTCCCTCTTTTCAATCCCCCTCCCCTGTGGGATAAGAGATTGCACTTATTTAGGAGAATCTGAGATCTGAACGTTTCGAACTTTGGTACAGATGTGTTAGAGTATGATTATTCACATAAAGATTATAATCCAGCCCCTGAATTCACGGAAGGTTTTATTAAAGGGCTAACTTCCCAATGTATTTGAAGGCAGATCATATTTGCATGATCTGATGTACAAAGTGCCCTGGGAAAAGACCAGTAGTGTAATCTAATAGATGGGAAAAGTTAATCTTTTGGTATGTCTGTATTAACTGTTCATTCACAGACATTTCTCAGGACCTCTGCAATGTGCAACATATTCCTGGTATGGTTCACATTTTAAATAGCCCTGGGAGGTAATACACAATGGTTCTTTGAGTGGAAACAAAGGGTAAGGGTAAGACTAAGTTTGGTGGTCTAGAGTCAGAGTTCTCTTAAATGCATCTCTAATACTGGGTCCTTGTACTTTGCTAATGAGTATCTCTAGTTTTAAATGTGTGACAGAGGTGGCTTGCTCTCCTTCCAATGTCCACTCTTCTTGGTTTTTAGTGCCTGTTTTCCACCCATCTATATGGCCGTCTCACTATATTCTGGCTAAGACATGTGAGGCCAGAATATAATGTGGGGAGCCCCCCTGTGGTGTGCCCTGGGGCACCCCTTATCCTGTTCCTATTGCTGTGACCAGAGAAAACAGGCATGGTGGTTGGAACCCCGCTGCCATCTTAGATCACCAGTTTCCAGCAACCGACTGACCCTGAGAAACTTCCTCAGACTTCTTTTATAGGAAAGAATAAAACTTAGTAGGTTAAAGTCAGTTTTCTGACGCCAAACCTAATCCTGATTTGGTAGATACTTAACACCTTGTTCAAGTCTTAATGTTTCAGTTTCAGCTGACCATCATTGCAAGCTCACTTCTATTCCCCTGGAGTGACCTTCAAATGTTTGGAGACAAAGGTGTGAGAAATAACCCAAAACAGATTCCCACATCCATGATTAACTGAAACAGTAACTGTGACTTGGAGAGGAGGTGGGTTTCTTGTATCAGCTTTGTTCATACTCAAGGATGCATGTTCTCATCCCTGAAGGCCTTCATGAGAACCCACACAAGTTATGGTTAGTATAAATACAAATTGAGTAAGGCGAGTGGAAAAAAGTGAGACGAGGTGGTCAGGACCTGGAAAGGGCCAAATTTTGGACAGAAGTCCAGATAGCTGGGTTCCAGAGGGGTGTATGTACATGAGACCAATTGTGCTGTGATATAGAAGAAAATACATGAGAATGCTTAGAGTCGCTTTTTATCCAAATGAGATTTTCACCCAGAAGATTTTGTAATATTTAGCGCGCTTGTCACACCTTCCCTCTGCCACTCAGGGCCCTGGGGGAGGCCCAGGAACTCTGGGCCAGGCCCCGCCTCCCGCCAGGCTGCAGGGCCTCCTGGTGTGCGGCTTTCAGTGGGCTGGGCTGTGGCATCTCACATGACACATGTGTCTGGTTATGTGCATTTCTGGTTTGTATTATCCATTTTAAAGTCTATTCTTACAAGAGCAGGAAGGTAGCTTCAAAATAATCCTGTGAAGAAAATGCTGATTTTGCTTGTCATAGTAACAGCATCTTCTGTTGAAGAAGAAAGTGACATGCTGGTACCTCTTGAGTAACTTGGGCAAGCTCTTTGTCAACCTCATTTAAAGTAAATATAATGACAGTGCAATTTAGTCGAAAGAGGAACTTAAAACAATTTTGAAGTTTCTAGAAGACTCTTTGAAGTAGGAATTTATATTTCTAGTTACTAATAATTAACTTTGGCTTCTGTGTATATTATGCTTGAAAATATTATGTCATGATATGGAACCAGGCATATACAGATCATTTAAAATCAGACAGGCAAACAAACAAACATCTACTAGTGTATTGTCTTTAAATTTTCCTTTGTGGAGATGGTGAGATTAAAAACCCCAAAACTTCTGATGCATTGGTATTGTTTATGAGGCAAATGTTACATTTGAATTTAAGATTTGACTTTGAGCCTCTTAGTAACTTTGAAAATGAAAGAGCGCTAGAAAGAGGGATGGACAGTTGGGACCTAGCTCTCATGTTCAGAAATCACACAAATACTATTTCTTCAAGATGAGTAAATATTTTTTTCTCGATTAAAGAGTTTTCCAATAAGAATAGTTCATAGGCTGTGTATAATAAACTGGTTGCCAGAAGGAGGGGAGGAGAGAGGAGTGGAGAGAAGAGAAAGAGACAGGGTCATGGGACTGGAATGGGAGTGAGGATGTTCAAATGTGGAGGGTGACACTGTTTGCCCCAAATTTTATGGTTATGCAAACTAGTGGCAATTTAATAAGATTTAAAAAAAGAAAACAACTTTTTACAATAAGCTCTTTCTCAGGGGATGGCTGGCCACAGGAGCTAGTAAGCACCCTCTATGATGTAGGGGGGGTGGGGAGAGCGACATGCTCTAAGGATGCCATTTGGCTGATTGGCAAAGATATTTGTGATCAATGTTGACAGAAAAACATCTAAATATAACCCAAGGGAAGAAGTTCTGCAAGGGGCCACGACATAGCCCAGGCATTCAACTTTCCTGCGATCCTAGAGTAAGTGCGTGCCTACTTAACTGTCCCTTCACTTTTTGGGGTGTGGGGGAAAGTTGGATTGAAGCTTCCAACCAGTCTGTGTTCTCTAATGAGGCTGCCGCACTATTACCTGAGGTGCTAGATGGGGGAAGATTCACCTCCTTGGAAATTATAGAGATTCTTTTATTTATTCATAGTAAATAAACACATAATTTTAAAAATAAGCTAGTAATTTTATTTATTTATTTTTTTAAAGATTTATTCATTTATTCATACAAAACTGGGGTGCAGGCCAGAGATGTGGAGGGTGAGAGGATTCACCAGGGACAGAGCGGGGAGCAGAACAGAGAGATGGAGGAAGTACACTGCTGAGGGGAGCAGCGGGTGGGTCAGGAGAGGTCTGCCTCGCCATGTGGATCTCCTCCAGGCCAGGCAGGGATTGAACTCATGCAAAAGTGGCTTAAGCTTCTTAGTGTAGTGCTTTAACCCGCTGGGCCACCAGGGAGGGCCTTATTTATTTATTTTTAAGATTTATTTATGTATGCATACAGAACTGAGGTACAGGCAAGAGGTGCAGGGGAGATGAGAGGCTTCAACAGCAACTGAGTGGAGAGCAGACCAGGCAGATCAATGAAGTACACAAATTTGTGATAAATGTTGACAGAAAAGCATCTTTATGTAACCCACTTGCCAGCTTGCAAGTTTTGCCTTTCTCACTGACCCTTTGTCTGGTTTCCCTATATTCCACCTATGAATGAAGCCATTCAGTGCTTCCCTTTTTCCTTCTGACTTATTGCACATATGTGGTATGTATACAAAGATTCTTTTTTTGAAAATAAAGGAGTTCAGGGGTGCAGGGGGCGGGGGAGGGAGGTCGTCCCACCTGTGCCGAGCTGCTGGTACCCGGGGACAGGAGCAAGTTCAGGCTCCTGGGCTTGAACTTTGGCTCCATCATATACCTAGTATGAGATCTGGGGAAATATATTTCTCTGCGCCTCAGTTTTGCATTGGTAAAAAAATAAAAGTATAAATCAGGGATAGGAATAGTATCTTATGACAATGAGAATATAGTGAACAAATAACCTGTAAGCTGCTTAGTAAGGTGTTTGCACCATCACCAGTGCCCAGTGAGTGCTAGTAACTGTAAACAAAGGAGCACATACACATCAAAACTGAAGGGCGGGGGCCCTCCCTGGTGGTGCAGTGGATTAAAGCACAGTGAAGCTATCTGCAGCCCTGCAGCTCATGTCTGACCCCTGGACAGGGAGTGACGCACATGGTGAGACAGGTCTCTCCTGACCCTCTCACTGCTCCCCTCTGCAGTGTGTTTCAGTAGATCTGCCTGTTCTGCTTCCCACTCTGCCTCTGGTCAATCCTCTCACTCCCACACCTCTGGCCTGGACCCCAGTTCTTGTATGCACAAATAAGTACATCTTAAACAAACAAACAAACAGAGTTGAAGGGCTCTGGAACCAGGCTTTGTGGGCTAGCCTGGACACTGCATGTGCTGTGTGTGGCTTCTTTAGTGAAATGGGACAGGTTTGCCCCGCACCAGGGCTCCTGTGCAGGCCATGTGAGTCACCGTCTGGAATGGGACCAGGACGGCGCCTGCCCAGGCGCCCTGAGTGTCTGTCACTATTGCAAATGCTGTGCAGTAATGGGACATTGTGCTGTGCTAATCTTTAGCTTTTAGGGGAATTTTACTCCAAAGAGCTCAGTTTTCACTGTTACCCCATAACTACTGACTGATGGTTTGATGCTTGGCTTCAAATTTAAACCAGGGTCTCCCAGGCTTTTGCCTGACACTGGTGCTGGCGTTGGGGTGCCCCTTTTCTTTCCTCCCATTGCCTTGACTCTGTGGGAAATCATTGCTATGGCATCACATAAAGAACGGGATTGGTCCATGTTTTCTTTACAGATTTTGATACCGTCTTTGAAGCAGCAGGCTGGCGATGTGTTTTCACTGTCCTCTCCAGGGACTCCCAGCTCTGTTGCAATCCTCTGACCTTCTTGTGGGCCTCCCCGCTCCTCCAGGCTGGATGCCATTTTCTCTGAAGTTCTGCAACAGTGACACTTGTGCCTAGCGCCTAGCAGAAGGAAACCTTGCAACGCTGAAGCAATGAGCGACTCCTTTTTGTTATATTTTGGGGTGTGTTTTTTCCCAGCTCAAACGTGACATTTGAGATAAATCTGGCAATGTTTTGGGCTCTTCCCCTGTCTCCTTAACACACTCACACCAGGTTCTTCATGGACGACAATTATTTCATGGACGACAATTACTTCTCAGCTTCCAGAGGGCCCAGGATGGCATTTCGGTGGGGAAGGAGGTCAGGAGGAGGGGAGAGCCTTGTCCCCTAGGACACCGTTAGATGTGCTCCTGCTTCTGGGCCCTGGGGAGACATCTGGGACCTCATTAAGATGAGTTCAGCAGATTGCCAGAGAGCTTTTCAAATATTTAAGTCTCCAGGCCCTCCCTGGTGGTGCAGCGAGTTAAAGCACAGCACTAAGAAGCTAAAGCCACTTCAGCAGGTTTGATCCCCAGCCCCAGAGGTGACCCACATGGCGCGGCAGACCTCTCCTGACCCTCCCGCTGCTCCCCTCAGCAGTATTCTTGGTCAGTCAGCCTGTTCTGCTCCCTACTCTGTCTCTGGTGAATCCTCTCACCACCCCTGCACCTCTGTCTTATACCCAGTTCTGTATGTACAAATAAATAAATCTTAAAAAAAAAAAAAAAATTGGCCCTCCCTGGTGGTGCAGCGGGTTAAAGTGCAGCACTGAGAAGCTAAAGCCGCTTCCGCATGAGTTCGATTCCCGCCTGCCCCGGAGGTGACCACATGGCGTGGCAGACCTCTCCTGACCCGCCCGCTGCTCCCCTCAGCAGTGTCCTTTGTTGATCTGCCTGTTCTGCTCCCCACTCTCTCTGGTGAAGCCTCTCACTGCCCCTGAGCCTCTGGCTTGTACCCCAGTTCTGTATGCACAAATAAATAAATCTTTAAAAAAAAAATTAAGTCTCCTAATCCTCCAAAACCTCAAGCTCTCTATCTGCACAGGGTCAAATCAGGATTCACATTTTGCTGGTCCTACTGTGTGTCCTGCCTGCCTAACTGTGGAATGTCATCTGTACCCGGGGTGGTGGCCGCTGCCCTGGCTCCTGTGCCCCGTCCTCATCCTCATTCTGACTCCACATGCAGAGTAGCATATCTGGATGAAGCCGGATGCCGAGACTGATGTTTGAAGAGCCTCACCACGCCCCAGATCTGGCCCCAGCGAGCCTCAAGCATCTTCATCTGCCCCTCAGCATCTCCTTTCTGGCCCTGGCATTCTTTTCTTCTTCTTTATTGTGGTAACACTGGTTACAGCATTGTATTTTTGAGGTATAGGCTGTCCCCCTTCAGGTGTTGTTCCCACAGCACCCACCACCAAAGCACCCACAGTCCACCCCCAGAGTCCACTGTGCTTCCTCCTACTTTTTACTCTCCCCTCTCTGTGCACCCCCACTTGCAAGGCTCAGTTTTACAATCATATTATTACAAGGCAGGGAGAGAGGGGCACCACTGAACCCCCAAACTTGCCTGCTCTAAATGGGTTCTGCCATCCGCCGCATCAAGACATATAAGACTTTAATGAAAAGGAACTTTAATACAGTGAGTATACAATACAGAAGACAAAGAATATAATGTCTAAATCAAACACCTGAAGTTACCCATCCCCTTGTGGGCAAAAGTCAACCCAAAAGGGATTGGCCCAGAGCAAGGCCTGAAAGCCTGCCACAAGACTAAAGCATCTTCTGGTTGGGACCCATGGAAAAGGTCAGAAATGGCCAGACAAGTCTGGGAGGAAAAGAGCAAAATAAAAATCAACATAAACACTGCCATAGTCAACCTCCCCAGGGGTCTCTCACCCACATGTCTTTCACCCAGTCCAGGGCCAGGAAACAAGCACGGTTTCTTCATCACATGCTTGCTGCTCCATGTGGCTTCCTCAGGTCTCCTTCTGGCTCTCCATCCTGCCTCCTTCTATTTTTTTCCTCTCCTCAGCTCCACCTTCCTTCTGGGTGGGCAGGAAACCTGGAACTTCCCCTTTTCCTGAGGACCAGGAACCTGGTCCAAACCTACCTGTTACAATATTTCTAGGGTTTGTTATCAGTTTGACTTTGTCTGACCCTTTGTTTTGTTTCTCTACATGGCACATATCATTGACACTGTTCAGTATTTGTCTTTTTCCTCCTGCATATTGTTAAACATAATCCCCTGAAGTTCCATCCACATTGCTGCAGATGGTCATAGTTTATCATCTCTTGTTGTTGAGTAGGACTCCCTCACCTTCCTGACCCCTCATCTTCTTTAAGGTTGTCTCATGGCTTGGCTATTGTGAAAGATGCTGCAGTGAACATGGGGGTGCGTGTATTCCTTTTTTTTTTTAAAGCTTTATGCATATAAAACTGGGGTACAGGGGTGTTGAGAGGCTTCAACAGAGACAGAGTGGGGAGCAGAACAGGCAGATCAACGAAATTACTGCTGAGGGGAGCAGCGGACAAGACAGAAGAGGTCTGCTGAGCCTTGTGGGTCACCTCCTAGCCCGGGGATCAAACTCACACTGAAGTGGCCAAGTCCAGCATGCAGTGCTGCGTCCTAACCCATTGTGCCATCAGGGAGGGCCTGTTCTTGTGTTCTCAGGGAGAGTCCTAGGAGTGGAATTGCTGGGTCATAGAGTAGATCCACTTTTAATATTTTGAGACCCTCCATATTGCTTTCCTGGCATTTTTGATCTGCCAGATCCTTCCCATCTCGACTGGTGAGTGTTTCCACCACTCAAATTTGACTAGACGCAAGTAACTGAGCTGGCCTCAGATAGCCCTTGCAAAGTGGAGTTGCCATGTGGAGTTGGACAAAAATGACAGGGGCCCTGATCCTGGAAAGGAGGTTAACTGTTGCCCATCTGCTCCTCCTCTTCCCGCAGTCCCCATCTTCCTCCTTCCTCCCCTCTTGGCTTCCTCAGTTCCTCTTCACCATCCTCCAGCCTTGAAGTCATTTATGAAGTTTGTTAGGGTGTCAGATGTTAATGAAAATGCTAACAGTGCCCAGGTGTGCTCAGAAAGGGCCTGCGGCAGGATAGAACCTCCCTCTTTCCTCTCTCCTTCCTGCTCACCTTGAGTCTCAGTCAAGAGAAAGAGGTTTCCTTCCCAACTCTGTTGTAACTTTTGTGAAGCAGTCTCTAGTCTTTTTACCTCACAAAGGATAGTCTCCTACAACCCAATGCTTCCAAACATTTCCTTGGAAGGTGGGAAGTTCCCACTGGGCCTCCCCAGGCTAGCTTAGTCTCCTTTGTGTTTTGTAGTTGTTATCTTCCCAGGTAAGTCTGCAGGCCTCCAGGTGCTTTGAAGGCAGAAGAGAGGCCTCTAAGCCTCACTCACACAGAAATCACCTGAGCACCTTAAACCTACAGCTTGCCCACCCCTCCCCCAACCCTGGGCGGTCTGATCTGATCAGGGACTAAAGAATGTGTGTGTGTGAAGTGGAGGGTGGGGCTACGTGGGCAGCGGGAGCTTTAAAAAGCTCCCAAGGTTTTAACTGGTTCTAATGCACAGCACAGTCTGGAAGCCACTGTCAGGGCCGCCTAAACGCAGGTCAGACACAGGGTGCTGCTCCATTCATGCTGATTCTTGGGGGGGGGAGGGGGGGTGCGGATGGGTTGATGAGGGGCACTGAGCTGCAATAAGAAACTCTGGTTATTACCTGTTTGTCGTTCTGAAGGCAGCGGTTCTCAAACTTGAATGTGGAGGGCTCTGTAAAACCCGTATTAGAGGCCCTTCCCCCACCCCAGTCTGATTCCGTAGGTGTGGGTGCTTCTCCGTCCCGTCTCCATCTCCACCTCTGTGCCTGCTCATAGTTTTATGCTCCCCCGCAAGACCCCCTGTTCCCCTGTTTCATTCTGGCTCCCTCTGCCGATCTTAGCTTTTCTAGATCCACAAGACAACTTATAATAGTAAAGTGTAAGAGCCACTGACAGGATGGAGCCAAAATCTACTGCTTTCAGAGTTAAGTCTGACACAGACCTTCAATCCAAAGCCTGGAAATTCTAAGTTGTGTAATAAAGCATTCAGCTCACTCATTCATTCCTTCATTATGCATGCATGGGTGCCTTCTGGAGTCTGGGTCGCTGGGATAGGCTTTGTGCTGTGTAGTGGGTAATAAGTACTTTGCAAGGTTCCAACAAGTTCACAGCAAGGTCAGAGACATAGGCGTGTAAAAGTGAAATTGCAATACCAGGCACCCTGTGACTGAACTCAAAGTACTGATGCCCCGGAACAGGTCAGATAGTGACTGGGCTGAGGTGGTCAGAGGAGACTTCATTGAGAGCCGGGTCTTGGAGCTGGGATCTGGGCTGTGTCAAAGCTCAGGGAGGGGCGGGTGAACCTGGCAGGTGGGGAGATTCAAGCACCTGAAGTGTCACACACTGGAGAGGAGGAGCGGTGTGGCCACTGTCTTTAGCGGGCCAGGTGTGTCTGGGAAATGGGCACCTGAGGCAGGTGGGTGCTAGTCAAAATGAAGATAGGCAGGAGGTGGAGGTAGAGTTTGATTCTTTGCCTCCAGGAAAACATCCTATTTCATACTATTTTGTCAAGAACAGATGTTAGGCTGAGTCAAATTAAAAAAAAAAAAAGGCATGTCTTAGATGTACTAAGCTCTCTAAGCTTTGGAAAAACTGGAACTTTTATGATCTATTGATTTTAACACTTCATTGGAGTGGTAATCTTACCAAAGAAATGTATAATGTGAAATCTATTTTTCCTCTCATAAAACTTAGAGATGAAATGTATGAGGGAACACAACATAGGGAATATTTTTGTAGAACATGTAGTAAATCTGAGTTATCCTGCTGCACAGCTGGGTATGTTCGTTGGCCTGACTCCAAAAAGTTATAAAGGGAATATGAGCAAATGCAGCTTTTGTTCCTCAGAGTTCATCAGAATCCAAATCTTTTACAATTCTTTTTATGTTGGCCCTAAAATGTTACTTGACTGAGCTAATCTTCCCCTCGATAGCAAAGAATGGCTCACAAGCTACAGATTAATTGGTCAACCTGACATCCCAGGTTCCCAATAGCTAATGCCAGGGCCCTTTTTCTAGAACAAGAATCTTATTGGTGATTTATGGGTGGAGATGATTTAAGGCTCAATTACCTTCCTTTTAACAACTCCTGTAGCACCTCTTACTCTGAATTGCATAGTATTTCCCATTTGGTTCTCTGTGCTCCCAAATAATTTTTCTCCTCCATTTTAACATGCTGATTTTTTCCTTGACTTTAAAATTCACCTTGGAAGAAAAATGAGTATTTATTGATGTCTCATATACCCCACACAGTGGCAGCTACCCACCCCTACTTCTTTCTTTCTTTTTTAAGACTTATTTATGCTTACCAGAGCTGGGGTACAGGCCAGAGGTGCAGGGATGAGAGGATTGACCAGAGACAGAGTGGGGAGCAAAATAGGCAGAGTGACTGAAATACACTGCTGAGGGGAGCAGTGGGTGGGTCATGGCAGGAGAGGTCTGCTGAGCTATATGGGTCACCTGCCTGCCTGGAGGTTGAACTTGAGCTGCAGTGGCTGCAGATAGCTTCATAGTGCTGCACTTTAACCTGTTGTGCCACCAGGGGGGGAGTGCATCACCCCACTTCTTTCTTTTACAATGAAGAAAGCAAGCCTCAGATTAATTCAGGAACTAGCGGATTGCCACGAAAGGTGGTTGACATGAACTAGGGTTCCTTTGGGGTCCTCAGTGATTTCCTCTCTTTGGAAAGAAAGACTCCTCCCCACAATACTCAGTGGTAGGAATAGGCGCCTGAACTTTGTCCAGCCAACCAACTCATGTCTTGAGTGTTTGCTCTGGCTTTGGGAAGAGGGAGCGAAGCTGGTGGTGAAGCTGCAGATGAGGGAGGGCAACATTACATGGTTTTATTACATGGGCAACATTAGTCTGGGAGAAATATAGAAAGTTTTCACTTAGCATCAGTAGGTTTTTGAAAGTTTCAACTTTGAGGGAACTGATGAATAACGAAGTCAATTGTACCATAGGCTAAGTTAAATTCCAACTGCATATTTCTGGTCACAAAATATCACCAAATTTCTAAACAAAGGCCCAACATGCTTCTAATATTAAGCAATCATTTGTAGTCATTTGTTTATTCATTTTCTAACCCACTGATTCCAGTTCGGGGTCACAGGTGAGTGGCGCCTATCCTGACAGCTCAGGGGACAAAATGGGAACCAGCCCTGGGTGGGGCACCCTTCCATTACAGGGAGAACACACCCCACACCCTGACACATTCATACTCCACACCCTCACACAGTCACATCCCACAGCCCTACACATTCACACCCACACACACACCACTCCCACTTGGACTGGGACTCTTGAGACATAACAACAAGCTGCATGTGCATACTCCTGCAATTGCTAGAAACCAGATACCCAGAAAAACCCATTCAGACTTCTACACAGATAGTGGTCCTGGCCAGGAAGCAACTTTTTCTCATAAATGTTATGACCAACAACATTGAACAAAAGGACCTTATCTGAGGGCCTGATGGACCTCTGACTCAGAGAGCGATGTAGAAGAAGGAGAGTACTGAGATGGAAGTACTGATGCTGAGTGAGTACTTAGGAGCGACTGTGCTGCAATAAAAAGGGGAATCCTCACTGCAGGGCGCTCTTTTGTTCACTACCTGACAGGGTGGGGTTATCTTCATCAGGCCTTCCCTGGCCTGTTCTCACTGCTAACTGGTAAATTATTTCATTGGGTTATTTTACCCTCTGGCCTTCTTATGTTTGGGTAAACAAGGGAGAAAGGCAAGAGTCTGACAAAGGACACAAAAACATTAATGTTATTGCTGCTCTATTCACAATAGGGGAGATGTGGAATCAACCCAAAGGCCCAAAAATATATGACTGTATCAAGAAGCAGGAAGGTAATAGATGACTGGACCAAGAAGATGTGGTACATATACACAATGGAATATTACTCAGCAATCAAAAAGATAAACTCATGGCTTTTGCAGCAACATGAATGGAGCTGGAAAGGATCAAGCTTAGTGAAATAAGCCAGAAAGAAAAAGAAAAATACTGGGTAGTTTCACTCATAGCAGGAGTGTAAGCGATAAGGGGAAAATATATATACATATATATATACACATATATATATAATATACATAGTAATTGAAATAAAGTAAAAGCAAACATCAACTAACAACTATAAACCGAGACATTCTATGGGGGAGGAGAGGGGAACAGGATCAAAACTGGTCCCATCCCTTTTGGAAGAGCACCCGAGGCTATGGTGATGGCACCTGGGTGAAGTAGTGATGGGCAGCCCATGGGGATTACAACTGAGATGGAAAAATGTACAAAGTGAAGAATGATGTAAAAAATATATATTTTTTAAAATGTGCAATTTCTAATGGAATCTGGGTAGACATCTGCTTAGATAATGTGTGTCTTCTAGAAAAGGCAGAGCAGACTTGATCAGCATTGTTGTTGTTCTTCTCAGTCTGTTGATGGGGGAAATGTACGAATAGGAATCAGGGAGACAGGGTGACTCCTATTATTTTCCATGACTGAGTTGCCTTTGTCATCTGCTTTTAATTAGGAAGAAAAAAAAAATGTCTCTTCATCCCACTCCTGGCCTTTATAAAGATTAAATTCAAATCTAAAAATAACAGGAGGGGACAGGCTTAAGCTGACAGACAAGGAAACCCTGGAAAATCAGAAGTGGAGTAGGGGAGCGTTTTAGCTGGAAGGATCTACATGGGGATTGCCCAGTGGAATAGCTGATACAACCTATGAGATCATCCTCATGACCTCAGGACTGTATTTTCATTTCAGCCTCTGGCTCTGAGTGGGAAGTGGCTGATGTTTTCTGTGGTAAGAGAGAAAATGCATATATATGTTTACTTATGAACAGAAGGAGAGAGTGGCATCTCTAAAAGGTACTGTGGCTGCTTTGTATGCTCCTTTTTAGAAAAATTGTCTACAAATTGAATTCAACGAGTGAGCTGGAGGGGAGCCAAGAGTCCGGCTTAAAACAGGACAGTTTCCTAAGGGAGCAGCTATCTGGGCACGAGCTCCCTGAAAGGAAGGTTCTGGAAGTGAGTCTTGGCTGCACAGGGATCACCTGCAATTATCTTTTCAGAATGCCCAGAAACATGTCTGAGAAAATTGGGGTGGGGGGGTTTGCTGTGCAGGCCAGAAGAAGGTGGTGTTCCTGAGGGAGAAGCTGCCTCCTGGAGGATTTGTCTGTTTATGTCTTTCCCCAGGGTTGAAAAGTAGGACTTGCTGAAGAATGGGCAGACATGTAAGAGGAAATACCTGGTGCAGGTGACTTAGAAACTATGCCAGCTAACGTCACTGAATTCATCAGGATAGTTTAGAAACAAGTACCCATCAAGCAAAGAGGCTTGACACAGTAGTCTTCATTTTTAGCTCCTGCTACATGCTCCACTTTAGTTGGTGAGAGCTTTGTTCTATACAGTCCCTCAGAAACCAGTGACAGCACAGACTGCCATCTTGCAGCTGTACCATCTGGAGTATGTTGCCTCCTCATCACTCTGGAGGATCCCATATGATCTCTCCTGTGCTTCACCCCAGAAATGGCACTCCTTTCTCCTCAGCCCACTTGGTGTACGCCATTAGTGCAAGGGCTGTGGACTGGAGCAGTCTTCCATGTGCTCCAGACAGGAACGAGGGGGCCTTCACCTGGCCTGCGGTACTGATTGCTTGGCAGTGCTGCTGGAGGGCTGGCATGTTGAAGGATGGTTTCGCATGGGCTCTGGTGATACAGAAGCGATGGCAGAATGGGGGAGACAACAGGAATGTGTGCTTATAAATTGAGCACAATATTTCTGGAAGTTCACTGACAGTCATTAAAACTGGCCTTTTGGCAAGTGAGATGAATTGGTTGTGTCTGTATGTTAAAAGGGCAGGAATCTAGGTTAGTATAATCCCTCTGGTATTGTTTCAGTGAATACTCATGGAAACTCACATAGTAATTGTAGGGTATTAAGAATGTGTGTGTGTGTGTGTGTGTGTGTGTGTGTGTGTGAATGCTTCCTGAGAGTGTGAACACTGACAAAGGACTATTTTTATGAAAAACATACATTGTTTAAGTTATTTTAGGTTCATACTGATTTGGGGTTAATATTTTGGGTTAAAATTGACATGATGCACTCTGTGGCTCTCTCATTCCTTCTTTTCCCAAAGAAAGAGGTAGAGAAGGAACTGAAATATAAGCAGAGATGAAACATTCAACTCAATAACCTTGAAAGAAGTTAAGTACTCCATGTACTCAGCCCATGAGAAAGGCCAAGTAGTACAAAATGTGTAAACTCATTTAACTTACAGTTGCGTATTTCTAGCAAGGAGACTTTGCCAATGTTCTAAGTGTTGCAGTAATTTCAATGTTGTTTATATCATCCTTGGATAAAAAACAATAAAGCAGTGATTGAACCCTTCTACCATTTGTTTGTTTTGGGTGGTTCCACGGATTAAGCAAGCATTCAAAATATCACATCACACCATCCTAATGATAACACATTAAGCCTGTCTGCTGAATTTAGTCACAGTATATCTTAAAAAAAAAAAAAAATAACCATATAGCAAATGTTTACTGTTTTGTTTTACTGGATAAACACATTATTTTTCTTACCACTTAGAAAGTCCTCTGTGGTGTTCATTTTAAGCTGGTAGTGAACATGATCTGTTGTTATAACATGATTTTATAGACTTGAGCCATATTTCTTTCAACAAACATTTGCTGAACATATTATTCACGCCAGGCTCACACATATCTTATTGCTAAGATTAAAAAAAAGTTCTAAGAGACTTAAAAAATAGACCTTGAAGGGAGGAAAGATTTTTGAGAAACAGTAGTATTTCAGAGCTGTAGAGCAACTGCAAACATTCAAGGAAATTAATCACAGTCTGGAGGTGTCAAACTGTGCCCATCCATACAGAACTTCCCAACAGGGTCTGGTCAGGGTGAGGCTGATGCCAGCGAGGAAATGTTCTTTTCCTTCCCAACATGTACTGAGCTCACCATGGGCCTTGTGGAGCCTCCTACCTCTGCATGTAAGCAGAGGCTGGCCCTAAGATGAGTCTCAGCCAAGCCTTCTGAGAGAAATACAGTCTATGAAGGGACGGAGGGCTGCAAAGTGGAAGTCACCATCATTAGGAAGTCAAGGTTAAGGTTATCATTGAAACTAACACGGAGAAAATAATGGGAACTTTCTCAATCCTCATATCACAGCACTGAAGAAAGCCTCAGTATTTGAACATCACAACTGGGGACAGTTCTGGGAGGCCACACTCGGATGGGTTCTGGAAACACATATGCTGAAGTCTCACAGGTTGAAATGATCCTTAGGAAGTGAAAATGTTTCCAGAGACATAAACACATTCTGTTCAGATGTAATTTCAACTCTGTGTTTATAAAACACGTATTCAAGGTCTTCGTTTCTAAAACTGGGGATGAGCCCATCTTTAGGACCGATGGCTATGCTGTTACATAACTTTGGCAAATCTGCAGCCTCTCCTTATCTGTAAGCTATAAATGGATGATTTTTAAGAATCCACGGCTGGAAGTTACATTATATAACCTTAGTGTTTTTCATAGGACTGCGTATACATTCAGTGAACTATGTTTTTGTTTGTTTGTTTGTTTTTAAAGAGGACTACAAAACTGGCATTTCCTTGTTGATTTTCATAAAGGGCCTTTACAAATGTCTTCAAGTACCAAGAATACTCAATTTCCAATGGGGAAGAATTTTTCTTTTTAATAAGAGGTACTGGGAAAACTGGATAGCCACATGGAAAAGAGTGAAATTGACCCCTGTCTAACACTACTCACAAAATTGACCCCTGTCTAACACTACTCACTACTCAAATAGATTAAGGACTTAGACATAAAATCTGAAACTGTAAAATTCCTAGGAGGAAAAATATGGAAAAGGCTCCTTGCTATTAGTCTTGGCAATAATTTTTTTGGCTGTGACATCAAACGCACAAGCAATGAAAGAACAAATCAATAAATGAGATTATATCAAACTAAAAAGCTTCTGCACAGCTAAAGAAACAGTAAGATGAAAAGGAAACTTATGAATGGGAGAAAATATTTGCAAACCATACATCTGATAAGAGGCTAATGCCTCAAATATATAAGGAACTCATACAACTTAATAGCAAAAAGGGAAACAATCTGACTCGAACAACTGAGTTTTGGAAAATTAAGTTTCTAATGTTTTCTAGATAACATGATCTGAACTATAGGTCTTTCCCTCCTTTCTCCTGAAAATACAAATCTGTAGTATTTTTAGGCAAAGAAATCCTGGGTCCCCTTTTAACTGTGGAACCTGCAAGCTGGTGATCTTACCAAGTCAGCTGAACTCTGGATCTCCGTCACCTTCCATCTTGTTTTCTCCTACGCACACCTCCACTCAAAAATTTGAAAAAAGCTTTGATCCATTTCATGGTTACTGTGGAATGTCTATACCAAGCTGTATTTAAGTATTTTGCAGTGAAGAATTTTGTGTCGTCAATCAAAAGAACACCTGCACCCCCATGTTTATTGTTGCTCTGTTTATAATAGGGAAGACATGGAATCAACCCAAACGCCCAAAAATAGAAGACTGGATTGAAAAGATGTGGTACATATATGCAATGGAATATTATTCAGCAATCAAAAAGATAAACCCATGCCTTTTGTAGCAATGGATGGAGCTGAAAGGGATCATGCTTAGTGAAATAAACCAGAAAGAAAAAGAAATATAACACTTCATAACAGAAGAGTTAGGGATCAGGGGAGAGAAAAAAAGAGAGATGAACAAATGTAATAGAGTAAATGTAAATGAAAACAATGAACAAACATAAACCAGAGATATTTTCTGGGAGTGGAAGGGGGAATGGGGTCAGACTTGGGGTGGGACGAGTGCACTAGACTGTGGTGATGGCACACAGGTGAACTGGTGGTGGGAAGCCCATGGGGATTACAACTGTGGAAAAATGCACAAAATGAGTGATGTAAAAAAATAAAAAATATACTAAAAAAAAGAATTTTGTGTAATCAACAAAAAGTATATCTTAAATCCTCAAAAAAAAAATCAATAGGCAGAAGACTTGTATAGACAGATTTCCAAAGATCTACATCAGGCTAACAAGTGCATGAGAAGGTGCTCAACATCACTAATCAGAGAAATGCAAATCCAAACCACAAGAAGGTGTCCTCTCACAGCTGCTAGGGAGGCTAATATCTAAAAGACAAGAGTGAACACATGTTGGGGGTGCAGAGACAAAGGACCCCTATGCACTGGGTGGAATGAATATTGGTGCAGCCACTGTGGATATGCTATGGAGGTTCCTCAAACAATTAAAAATAGGGCAATGCATGATCTGGCAGTCCCATTTCTGAGTATATATTTGAAGGAGGTGAAATCACAATCTTTTTTTTTTAAAGATTTATTTATTTGTGCATACAGAACTGGGGTACAGGCCAGAGGCTCAGGGGCAGTGAGAGCACTCACCAGAGCCAGAGTGGGGAGCAGAACAGGCAGATCTACGAAGTACACTGCTGAGGGGAGCAGCAGGTGGGTCAGGAGAGGTCTGCCACGCCATGTGGTCACCTCCAGGGCAGGCGGGGATTGAACTCATGCGGAAGTGGCTTTAGCTTCTTTGTGCTTTAACCCGCTGTGCCACCAGGGAGGACCGAAATCACAATCTTAAAGAGATATTTGTGCTCACATGTTCAGGGCAGTATTATCCATAATAGCCAAGATATGCAAAACAACCTAAGTGTCCATCAACAGATGAGTGTCTAAAGGAAAGGCACATGTATGCACACATACCCCATTGTTCGTATATCACTCCATTATGTATAATGGAATCTTAGCTATAGAAAAGAAAAAAGTCCTGCCACTTATACAATATGGATGGTCCTTGAGGGCATTACTGTAAGTGAAATAAATCAGACAGAGAAGACAGAAACTGCGTGATCTCACATAAGTGGTGTCTAAAAGATTAACCTCATAGAAACAAGGAGTAGGCTATGGCTGCCAGGGTTTGGGTACTGGGGAAAATGGGGGGTTGTGGATCGAGGGGTATAAACTTTCAGATATAAGATGAGAAAGTTCCCAGATCTAATGCACAGCTAGGTGACTATAGTCAATAATATTATCCTGTTTTTGAAATGAAATGAGATGAAATATTGTATATTTGCTATGAGAGTAAAACTTCTCCTGAGCCTACTAGTGACGCTGGAGGCAGGGAAAGGCTCTTCTGGGCTGTGACTGCAGAGGCCAAACGCCAGATAGCATTAATGAAGGATTCATTCGGAGATTATCAAGAGGACGTGTGGGAGCGCGGCCAGGAATCTGCCTGGGTGTGTGGCCGAACAGTCCTAGGTCCACTGGGTGAGCAGTGGCTCCTGCTGCTTATGCCCAGGGTGATGTCCAGGGTGCCAGCTCGCTGTTGCCATTTGGCAAGGACTTGGAAATCTGATAGTTGAGTTTATCCTTTCAAGTGTGTGTGGGGGGGGAAGGGACCACTGAACTACCTTTTCCAAATAAAATAAATACCACTTGCTCACAGAACATGCGAAATGAGAGCATGACACATGTTTTCCCTTGCATGCTTAGCACTGCATTGCTCCAGATTCTTTAGTTTGGCCTGTTCTGCCTGTGGTCTTCCCCATTTTGGGTGATGGCAACTCCATCTTTCCA
Organism: Condylura cristata; assembly: GCF_000260355.1. Taxonomy (NCBI): domain Eukaryota; kingdom Metazoa; phylum Chordata; class Mammalia; order Eulipotyphla; family Talpidae; genus Condylura; species Condylura cristata. The sequence continues at coordinate 43,996,176 of NW_004567103.1, forward strand.
GTTCTTCAGGCCAAAAACTCTGGAATCTTCCCACACTGAACCGGCCAGGAAATCCTCTTGGCTCTTCCTTCACTCAATATCCATAAAGCAGCCTCCTCCACTCAAACCACTGCCACCGCTGTCTCCAAGTCCCCATCATCTCTTGGCTGGGCGCTTTCAGCAGCCTCCCGATACCTCTCCCTGCTTCTGCCTATCCTTGCACAACAGTCAGAATGATCCTGTTTCTACAAAGTCAGACCATGTCCCACTTTGCCTGTTATTCTACTCATGGTAAAAGAAAACACTGGCCTATGTTCTAGGAGGCTCCAGGGGGTTTGACTTTGTACTGAGTCTTAGATCAACTGTCCTGCTCCTCTGGGTCTTTCTTCTCCTGTCACAGGATTCTTTGTTCCTCGAGCAAGCCAGGCACTGCCTACCCCAGGGCCCTTACACTGGCCGTTTTTTCTCCCTGCAATACTTTCCCTAGATAACTGTCGAGGTTGCCCCCTTACCTCCTTTGGGTCTTGACTTTCTGTTACCTTCTCAAGAAGGCCTACCTGGGGACCTCCCTGGTGGCACAAGGGTTTAAAGCCCAGCACTACGAAGCTCTCCACAGTCACTGCAGCAGGCGTCCGATCCCCGGCCAAGGAGCTGACCCACATGGCGCAACAGACCTCTCCTGTCTAACCCGCTGTTCCCCTCAGCAGTGTATTTCCGTTAACCTGCCTGGTTTGCTCCCTACTCTGTCTCTGGCGAATCCTCTCACCCCTCCACCCCTTATGATATTGTGTTATGGCCTATTTACATGTCTGTCTCCCCTCTGCACGCAACCCTTGTGTGCCTTGAGGATAAGGATTGCAACACATTTATCCCACATTGCATGTGACCAGCCAAAGAGGGTGTACAAATGTTTACTGACTAGGAGCCTAACTGCACATTTACGTGATAAAATGAGTCGTTCTTTTTTTTGTGACCTAATTATGCTGTTAAGTTTTGTTAGAGTTATCATATTTTAGAAAGGGGAAACACCATCAAGTTTATCTACCCTAGTCCAATTGTTTTCCTAGCAGAGGAAAGACTGGTCCAGCTGGCCACTGCAGGATGCCAGCCCCCCAGGCCACCCCCTCCCCCAGCCCCACCCCAATTCTGATGCAGCCACTCTGGGGCCCAACACTGAGCTGAAAAGAGACTGTTAATTTGGCTCCTGTGTGGCCCAGTTTTGTGTGCGTGGTGAGGTAACAACAGCCTTCGCACTAGTAACACAGGTGGATGTACTTTTATTTCACTACTGGGTGTTGCTGACATTGCAGAATTAGAACAATTCTGGAGCACTTACTTTTATTTGGAAGTATCATTAATGGCACTCTAAAATTATTAATGTGGTCTATTAGAAATGATGAGAAAAAACCCTTCAGTGTTTTGTTTTACTTCCAGAAAGACCTACTTGAAAGCCAGAGAAGGCTAGAAATGGAAAACTGAAGTGCATCTAGTGTCATTATAGAATTGTTCTTCTTTTTGGGGAAAAGCTAAAAGTGAACTACATCAGTCCCCCCCCCCCCAGATTTATTGAGGCATACTTGGCAAACAAAAACTGTACAATTTTTTTGGTTAGTATATTTTAAATAATATAATAGTTTATTTTCACATCATTTTGTGACTTTTTCCATCTCAGTTGTAATCCCCGTGGGCTTCCCATCACCAAATCACCCATGTGCCATCACCACAGTCCAGTGCACTCCCCGCCCCCATTTTTGATCCCATTCCCCACTCCATCCCTGTAAAAAATCTCTGGTTTATAGCTGTTCATCATCATTATTATTATTTTCTCCTCTGATCCTTTATACTCCTGCTATGAGTGAAGCCATCCAGTATTTTTCCTTTTCTTTCTGGCTTATTTCACTAAGCATGATCTTTTCCAGCTCCATCCATGTTGCTGCAAAAGGCAAGTGCTTGTCTTTTTTGATTGCTGAGTAATAATCCATTGTGTAAATATACCACCTCTTTTTAATCCAGTCACCTACTTTTGGGCATTTGGGTTGATTCCATGTCTTTCCTATTGATATAAAGCAGCAGTAAACATGGGGGTGCAGGTGTTTTTTTGAATCAGTGTTTTCCGTCTTTTGGGTCAATACCTAGGAGTGGGATTGCTGGGTCCTATGGAAGCTCCATTGTTAGCAGTTTGAGAAACCTCCAAACAGAAAGCTGTACAAATTTCAGCTGTACACTGTGATGTTTTGATATATGTATGTATTTTGAAATGATGGCTACAATACAGCTAATTAAGGGATCCATCACTTCACACCTTTAACTTTTTGTTCGTGCTAAGGACATTTAAGATCTATTCTCTTAACAAATTTTAAGTATTAATACAGTATTCGTAACTAGTCACCATGCTGTGCATTGGGGCTCCAGAACCTACTCATAATTGAAACTTAGTTACATCCTTAGTACCAATCACACAACTATAATTTAATTTGGGGAAATAAAACCTTAGGTATAAAATAACTTGATCTCACAGCTTAGTATTTTTTTATTTGAAGTAGCTGGTTTACAATGCATAGGTTTCAGGCATGCATCATGCTAAGTCAACCTCTGTATACAGCATGTTATGTTACCACAAAAAGTCTAATTCTACCCTTTACTGTAAATTGCCCCCTTTTATCCAATTTACCCACCTTCTTTCCTCCTTCCTTTCTGGTAACCACTAGTTTGGTCTTATGATCTTTGGCATCGTAAGTGCCAAGGAAAGGCTGTGGGTCCTGATTGGCACTTAAACGGAGCCAGCAGCCACTCTGGGTTGTTTAGTGCCCTCCCTTCCCTCTGTGACTGAGTGTTGAAAAAGTATACTGATCAATGTAGGCTTCACAAAGGAGTTACACTTTTAAAAATTTGACCTCAACTCTCAGGCATTGTGCTCATTCATGTGGGAAGTTGGCGCCAGCTGGCCAATAGCAGCTCCACATTCCTTGGCAGCAACGATCAGTCTGAGAATGGGCTTGTGTTAAGCTAGAGGAGCAGCGTCTGGCACTGGCATTTAGAAAAACAAGCTAGCAGGGAAGAGGAGGTTTGTTACTCCCTTGCCTTGATGCTGGGAAGATGCACATTTCTCAACTGTGAGTGGCTCTCAGTCTAGCCAGGTAGGTGAAGGGGACCTGGGAGAACGAATCAGCCAGCAGAGAGAGGGAGGAGAACGGGGTCTAAGCCCTGCGGGTGTTAGAGGGTCTGGACCGGTTGTCGGGAAGCGCCCCTCTTCCCACGGTCCGGGATCAGCCAATCAGAAATGTTTTTCTTTTTTTGTGGGTTTGTGTTTTGAAGCTTTGCAACTGACCATTCGAAACGTTTTCACACACGCAGATTCTGTTTTGCTTTGTTTGATAACAGATATGCCTCCGCTAGCCTAGAATGTAGATCACATTGTGTGAGGTAGATACTTACAAAGATACTATATTATTTTTCCCTAAGCTCTCTCCTACTTCCAGGTTAACTGTCTATCACTTATGTAATTGGAAATTAGAAAAAGAGTATGAGAAATGTGTCTAGCCACCTGGCGAAGCTCATCCAACTGTCAGGCAGTCCAATCTGCCAGGCAGACTTTAATCTGGAAAATTTATTTTAAAACCAACAAGTTTGATGCAAACACTTCTGTTGAAATGCTTTAAAGTACAGAGAAGAGCTTACTCTCTCAAGAAGCAACCTATAATAGCAATTAATGCTTTTGGGGGGAAAATTGTGTTGAGTTCACTATCAAAATAATAATAGAACACTGAATACATGTAGTCAAAATATTTGTATTTTGTATTTTGTATTTACTAAATATTTAGTATTAAATCCTAGAATTTGCAGACCGGACATTGAAATAGATTTCACTCATTGTAGCATCAGAGTTCTTGACAGAGACATGGGTCTTAAATCTCCATGGTTTTAGTTTCTTTTGGATTTTTCTGCAGGAGAGAGTTGTGACCTGGTGAGTGGGTATGATAAAAAAAGAAAAGAAAAAAAAATCATTGCAAGAATCATCACACTGGCTCAATGCGCACGACAACCTGCATATAATAGGGGCGAGGAAAACCTCTTTTTCTCAAATATTGTCTGTCAGCCTTTGAATTTATTCATGCCTAAGCGTTCTTTCCACAGGCAAAAGGAAAAACAGCAGAAAATGAAAAACTTTCAAGTTCTGTAGTTCCTAGGGCAAACCTATACTTTAGATCCCTTGCGCTTAAAGTCAAAACTTTATTCTGAATGCATTAGTGCCCAGAAGTTTATGGCATTTTGAAGATAAACAGTAATGGAGGTACACACTGAATTTCAGCTCCCCTGTCTGCCACCCTTGCCTAGCCTAGAATCCAGCAGATATCTGCCTGATGGGATAGCTGGCCGGAGTGTGGATAAAGTCACAGGAGACTGTTTGGCTAGTGACTCATGATTTAAGTTTGTTTAATTGTTTTGGCAAAGTCCGTATGCTGCACATGTGTAGAGAGAGCGAGGCTGTTTGGATTGAGGCCCTCTTCCTGATTTTTTAAAGGAGCCTCACTAAAATGTTTTGATCTTAAATAAATAGAGTGGAGATTGGGATGGAGGGAAGGGAGGCACTGGGTGATAACATGCGTTACCTATTGCTCAACTAAAGCTTTTTATGAAAATTGGAGTCCTCTAGGAAAATAAATTCAATCGCCTGGATAACAATCTTAGACTATAGAGGAAATGAAAGATTTTTGGATAAGTGGACCTTATTTTATAAATGAAAGCTTTTTTTTGGGGGGGGCTAATGATTCCAATTTCTCTGTGTGTGTGTGTCTGTTGTTGGTGGCACTTAACCTACCACTATTTCTCAATTATTGATATTTGCAACTGCTGAGACCAAAAACTGACCCTCAAGTGGCTGAACTAGAAGTCCTCAAATTCATTATCTACATCCCTTTGGCTTTACCCACAGATGTTCATATGATCCTTTCCTCTGTGTTTTCTCTCAAAAACAAAACAAAACAAACAAAACAAAACAAAACAAAACAAAAACAAGAACACCAGAACACTGCCTGGTCTTCCACTTGCATGAACAAGAATAATGACCTTCCTCCCTGCATCCTGGCACACCCGTGGGTGAAGCCACGTTCACCTTCTCATTAACTCTCTAACTGTCCATTCTCCGTCCTTCAGGAGTTCTTTGCTTATTTCACATGAGGGAAACCTCCAATCTGGTGAAGCCTATCAACTCCTTTTCAGAAGGACTTACAATCATTACATAAAACACATAAGGCTACAAAGGGTTACAACTCATAGGGTTGCAAAAAAAATCATGTTAAAATACAGTTATCAAAATAACTTAGAAGTTGAGTTATAATGGGCACAGTACTCTCTGCTGTGTTTGCAGCAACTGCAGTGTGGGCTGAAAACACCTGTGCTTGCACCGTCACAGGTGCTGCTGTGGTTTGTTGTCTACAGTCACCATGGAAGATATGCTAAATTTCATCCAAGAATCAGTGAAAATAAAGAGGCGTTTGTTTTCTCACTCACCTCAGCAGATTTCTGTGGAGCCCAGTTTGAGAACTTTGACCTTAGTTGCAATCATCTGTTTCTCAGTGGATTAATTGCCATGTGCTCCTCCTGGGTGTGCACCCAGCCTGTGTTCAAACCACCCTCTACTAGAAAGGGAGTGTTTTCCAAATGCAAAATTTGTGGGTACCTGTGTCCCACTGACTTATGCCGTAATTGCCTCCCATTGCTCCTAGAACAGAGCTCAAAGGGCCAGTGTCTCCGCGGTGGGGCTCCGGTGTCATGGATTCTCTTCTAGAACAGGGTTTTGTAGACGCCCTCTGCCAGGTATGCTCTCCAGACCCTCTGTACTGTTTACTTTTCAGGAGATCAGTTTAACCATCAGTTGCTTAAGGCAGCCTTCTCTGGCCTCCTCGAGCCATTCTGGATTCTCTATGTACCACAGAGGTAATGTTGCATTTATTTGCTCACTTCTCTGACTAATGGCTACCTGAACCCATCAACAGTGAGTTACACCAGAGTAGATTCTATGCTATCCCCAGTCGAGTGTCTGGCACATAGTAGTGACTCATTAAATGGTTATAGCATGAAGCAATTCTAGCACGCATTTTGAAGCAGAAAATGTAATGACATGAAGGGGATTGAGACAAGGAAGAGAGAAGAGCATCAGAGGCAGACCCACGGCAGCATGGAACAGCGATAATCTCTTATTTTCTTGCTTGAGGGGACAGAAATGCTCAAGCTAAGAAGTAGCCAAAACCAGACACTCTTCCCTTTAAATCAAACCCTTTCAGTCTAAATAAAGTAGGGAATTCTATGTACATCAATAGCCCCAAGAGCATCACTATGTTACAGGAGGGAACATTAGCCCTAAATATTACAAAACGGTTAAGTTACATTATTGGAACTCATCTATTAAAAAAGAAATGCCATAAAAATGACAGAAATCAAGATACACTTCTGAATGGTCACATACAGCTAGAAAGCTGGAGCCACATAGCTCTGAGTTACTTACAGCGTTGTAAACCTCATTACTTCAAGAAAAAAAAAATTAAAACACACAAAAATAAAAATGTGATAAAAAATATCAATAGATATCATGTAAATACAGGCCTGGGGATTCAAAACAAGTATATGGGGTGGATGTTATAAATCTACTGTCAATAATTAAGAAGTAACCCAAGGCTGACTTGTACAATACTACTTTGAGTACCTACCAAGTTCAACACTCAATAGTACGTGCTGGGATATGGGAGGTCTCTTAACAACACTGGCTCTTTTATTTGCACTGATGCATGGTTATTAAAGTTGAGCTGCTAATGAGGATTCCTTTTATGGAAAAGACATACAAATACTAGTCCTTGGCTGGCAAAAGGTGGTTGGCTTTTACTGGAATCCTTGTAGTGAAAGAAAAATGCTTGGGCACTCACCTGGGCATGAGGCAAAGTGTGGAGCACGACTCCCTGGCCACTTCTCCCTCTGCACTGTTCTTCTGTCCTTTTGGGAAGCATCTCAAAAACATTGTTTAGGGTTTGGATTCAAAAGAAATGGAACTGATTGGCTTATTTCCATATCAGTTGCTCATCTTTTCCATACAGCAAAGCTACATGAAATCCTCCGCAGATCATTCTGGGAAGGCTCTAGCTGGAAACTGGATCCACGGAGCTGGGTGGAATGAAGGACCTTGGTTAGAGTCATCGTGACTCGCTGGGCCTATTTTCATCCTTTCTTTTTCACTAAGTTTGGACTCACCAGCCTGAAACTATGCCTATGAAGCTGTCACACTCTGTTGTGTCAAAGTGACTCAAGCACCTTCAGGCTGAGACCATTGAAATGATGGACTGTTATGGTGTTCCCTCCTAATGCCCACTTAATGCTCATTCAGGGAGCACTTCATTTACACATCATTTACATGCTAGACTTATGCGATTTGGGGTGAAAATTTAGTATTGCTTTTGCACAAGAGTCATGTTTTTATTTAAATAAGATGAGTCCCTTGTACCCTAAGTATAGGTAGCCCTGCACATTTATTTCTTGACTATTTGCAGTACGACTTACCATGTAATTAGGTTAGAATTTTAATGAAAATAAGGTTTAGGTTTCAAAGGATGAAAAGTAGTTGAAAATAGAAAACTTTCTTGTTTTGCTTATGGCAATTCTTAAGAAAAATTCAGAATAATTTTGGTCTGAATAATTAGCTTCAGGGATTATAAGTCAAGAGATTTATTATCTTATCTGTTTTAACTTTGAAAGATAGGAATACAGTCAAAACGATCAGGTCATCAAGTACTGTGTTTGAGACAGTTTCAGAAATTATAACTTTTTTTGTTGATTTTTAAGTCATAGAATTAAAAATCAGAAATGGTGGTTTTATGAATAAACAGGAATTAGCCAAATTAAAGGTTGAAATAAATACCTTAGAAAAGGCTAGTAATAATCCATGGTGATGTCATCTTACTCAGACATTGAAATAGAGGAAAATTCTTTTTCAAGTCAGATTTCTATTATATTGAAGAAATGACTGAAAGAACAGATATGATCCCTTTTCTTACTAATAAAATGGAGATTCATATTTCACTTATTTATGATGTTTATAAATGACCAGGGTGAGAATTTTAAAACCATTGTCCCAAGGATAATATCAATCACTTTTACTCATTTCTAGTTTTTGATGGGTGTGTAAAGTCAGAAACATGCAGTTCTTGGACTTCTTTAATTAAAATTGGAAATGAAAGGGTTACTTGGGAGATGTTCCTCTGAAAGAACACTGATATATATATTTTTTATTTTATAATAGTTTATTTTTACATCATTTTGTACATTTTTTTTCCATCTCAATTGTAATACCTGCGGGTTTCCCATCACCAAGTCACCTGTGTGCCATCACCATAATCCCGTGCACTTCCCTCCCCACCCCGTTTTTGATCCCGTTCCCCACTCCACCCCCACAAAATGTCTCTGGTATATGGCTGTACATTATTCATGTATTTTCTCGCCTGGTCCATTATACTCCTGCTATGAGTAAAACCATCCAGTATTTTTCTTTCTCGTTCTGGCTTATCTCACTAAGCATGATCTTTTCCAGCTCCATCCAAGTTGCTGCAAAAGACATGTGTTTCTCTTTTTTGGTTGCTGAGTAATATTCCACTGTATATATCTACCACATCTTTTTAATCCAGTCATCTACTTTTGGGCATTTGGGCTGCTTCCATGTTTTTCCATTGTAAATAAAGCAGCAATAAACATGGGGGTGCAGGTATCTTTTGCAATCAGAGAACACTGATATTTTTAATTGAATTCTGAATACAGGATTTTTCTCCAACTACATGGAATATTTTAACAGATATATGTCTGATCATTTCCAGAGTCAAAAGGACTGGTATCAGCTTCTGATACAGGAAGATGAATGATGGCATTTATATTTTAAGAATTTATTCAGGCACGGTTTGAAATATATTAAGAGCAAATAGATAAACTCCAAAGTTAGAGTGCTGATATTACTAATTTATAATGGCTTGCCATTGTTTGACCTATATAATAGCCTCTCTGTCCTATTTGACTCAGTCCCTCTGTCCTAACCAACTCATCCTACACCTTTGGTTTAGAAATGCCTTTCCCCTTAGAAATTACAAAGCTGGAAATGAACTTTGGCTTACTTTGTGGCTCTTTTACCTTTCACAGTCTTCCATGAGTATAAAATCCTGGCACCCAGCTGATTTATGTCTGGTCTACTCATCTCAAGATAGCATACATAAATGGGCTTTCTATTTATAAAGATGCCTGAAGACCATGAGGGGATTTGCGACTCTGGTAGAAAACATATTATAAAGCAGCTGCAGAAAAGTGGAAAATATAATAACCAAAAGAAAATTCCCAAAAAGCCCAACAAAGAGGTTTTCCATAACCACGGAGAACCCTCAGCACCCCACATCCCACCTGGATGGAGGTTCTTCAACCTCGTGAATAGGGAGTGGGGAGCTTACCCAGGTAAATGAATGGTGCAGGGCTCGCTTTGTCTCGACTTGTCTAGCCTCACAGCTCAGCACTGACTTTTCCCCAGGGGTATCACTTCTGCCTGTCCACTTTCAGGTGCACTTTGTCATCTTCGTGGTAGCAACGCCTGCTCTGTGGATTGCCAGGTCCCCTTACACACACATCCAGGAACCTAGAAGCCCAAGCCTCAGTGCCCAGCCAGCAGGTGCTGGAGAGTGTGTAGCACCTATCAGACTCTGTGAGACCCCTAATCTGTGGCAAAATTTCGTACACACCCTTTCAGCTCCTATGAAGAACTAATAGCAGGCAGCTGAAGATGTGGGCACCACGGCCATGAATGAAACAAAAGGGAACAAAAGCAAACATGAAACTTTTATTTCTATATTCTTGTTTGCATATCTTTTTTTTGAAAATTCATTTCACAATTTGTTCATTTTAATCTTATAGAATCTACACTTCAGATTCTTGACTGTCTTTGTTAGTTTTCTACTTCATTCATTTCTGCATTTGTACTTCATCTTCTTTGTGTTTTCTAATATCCTAGATTGAAAACATTAGTTTTTAGAATTTTTTTTCACAATCTAACAATAAATATTTAGGTATATACATCTCTCTCTATGTACAATTTTTGCTACACCCACAAACTTTGATATGTAGTATCTTTGTTCCAATTTCTGAGTTTATCTGAAGTTCTAGGATTTTTTTTTCTTTAAGATATTAGAAGTTTGTAAAAAAAAAAGATATTAGAAATTTGTTCTTAAAATGTTCAAGTATGAACATTTTAAAATGCTACCTCCTTCTCCCCCATTTTTGCTTGTTGGCCCAGAATTGTGGTCAGTTTTGGTAAACATTTCATGTGTTTGGCTGGGAAGTATGTAGATATTATTCAATTATTCTGTTTTCATTCAGCAAACTAGGTGTGTAAATGATGCTGTTTGAATCCATTATATCTGCTCTGGCTCTCTTCCTTCACCCTATAATACTCTTCAAGTTTCCTCATCTGCTTTATGGTCAGGTTACTGATGTGTAGAATCTATATCAAGAACTTCCTTGGCCTCAACCATTGGGAGAAATGGATAGGAGACAGAAAAGAGGTAGAGAGCAAGGTCAGAATACGAACTCATCTAGCTATTTCTTGCCAGGCCACTTTGGCAGAGACCACACTCCTCTGTCAAAGCTCTTTGGGACTGGGGTTAATAACTTGCCCCTGTTGCTTGCTCTGGAGAGGCTTCTGCATCCAACCTTTGTCAGGGTTCCTTAGCCTTGCCTGTTCCTATGTGTGTTTCTTTAAGCTCCCTGCATCTCATCTGAGTTTGGAATCACTTTTCTTCTAGGACTTGACTCTGAGAATCTTTGGACTCATTTTTGCCTGTTTGACCTAATAGTTGAGAGAGCTAAGAATTTTCACTATGAAAGCAGATTTGCTCTCACGTTTTAATTTTTGTTTTTTGCTTTCTTTATGTATTTTTTTGTTCATTTTAAAAATGCATACAAGTTTGGAATTGTTATATCTTCTTTTATCTTTTTTCATTATGTAGTGACCATCTCTATATTTTTTGGTCTTTTAATTCTTAAAAATTATTGAGAACCCCATGTTTGTATGGTTTCTATTTATCTATATTTACTATATTAGCAATTAAAGCTGAGGAAATATTAAACCATTAACTAGTTAAACTAATGGTATTAAGTTCATTACATATTAAATAATAGTTTAAGAGTTTTATATTCTAAAACAAAAAAATTGAGAAGAGACAATGAGGACACAATTGAGAAGAGCAGCATTGCTTTATGTTTTTGTAATTTTCTTTAATGTTTGACTTATCAGAAGACAACTGGGGCTTCATATCTACTTCTGCACATAATCTGTTGAGATATGTTGTTTTGGTTTAAGTTAAATATGTGAAAATAATCCAATGTCACAGTTAAGTGGTTGGAAAAGAATCAGCATTATAATCATCTTTTTGGATAATAACTGATATTCATCTTTAATACAAAAGTGAATGTGGTGGTTTGTAACAATTTTAAATATGAAAATATATCAAGAAACTTCATATTTTACATAAAATTCATTGATCTATTTTGTAGTTTGAATGGATCTCTTGCCCATACATACTTTTACAAAGTCATTCATTGGTCATTTAGAAAACACTGGTTCACTGAACTATGCAGATTTGCTAAATGCTAATACATTTATTATACAATATAAAAAAAATCACATTTTTTGCTGAGCAGTGTATGTAATGAACCAGTTGTAGCTTCAACTCTGCTTCCAGTTTACGGTCCTTAGAAAGTTATTTCTAGTTTTAGTTTTCCACGTGTAAAATAAGGGTTGTAATTATGCTTTTCTCTTAGGATGCCTTAGACAAAGAAATGAGGTAATGACACTAAACATTTTGTGAATATTCAAATGTAATTTAAACAGATATAAGGATTGAAAGATTAGAAAACTGTGTCCTCATTGTCTCTTCTCAAAAAAGACAAGATATTAATATTTGAATAGACTAAAAGCAATGATTATTTTATCATCCACATTCTTCTGTTACAATATTCATTTTTTGCCATGATGATCAATCAAGCAATATGCATTTTAAATGAACAAAAGAACACACTGGCCTATTGACATGAGTATTTTTCTTGAATTGACCCTGACTAGAAAAGGTTGGTTCCATTGATCAGGTTGAAGCTTTTCATTGTGTGATAGCTGAGACACAGAGAAGTCCATTGACTTTTCCTGGGCCATATGGTATTTGAAAGGTGGACCTCTGTTAAAGCCTTTATTTCCTGAAGTTCTGGAGAGGGAGGAAGAGAATGTATTCCTTATTTTCCAAATTTCTGAAATTTTTGAAAGAATTCTACTGATTCTAAATTCATGGTAGCCTTTTGATTTTTTTTTTTTTGGTAGCACATTTGCAGGTAAATACATCTTTAAAGGAGAAAAAAAAAAGGTTTCAACATGACATTTATTTGCTAACTCTTTGAGCAACAAGTGCTGTTTGCATAGAGTTGTTACTCTCCTGGCTATGATGTCTTGTGAATTCTTAAGAGCAAAGGTCTAGTGAGGTCCAGCTGACATGGGCTGTCTCTTTCAGGCTGGCTTGATGTTGTACTATACCTGTTTCCTTCAACTAGCAAGAACTTGTACCAGACCCTAGGTTGTGTCCTGTGGCCCATTTAGTGCAAGATTTTATCATTGCATGAATGTGTTCTAGTTATAGCAAAAAGGCAGTTTATGCCCTGAGCAGACTTGGATAACAATCTTGTCAGGGTTTAGGGTCACCAGGTACCAGGGTATTCACAAGCATGGGATGCAATCAGTTGCCTTGATGAAAGCCCTTGATGGCAGGCTTCACTACCTCCACCTTCCCTCTCCTTCCCTAGTTCATCCTGAACTCCTCATGGAATCTGTTCTTCCATATCTCTTGAACCAACCAGGAAGTAGAACCAAAGTTCAGTATAATCCTTCACCTACTCCCTGGGCCCGTGACTAGAGCTTGAACTGTATCTGCTCCCTTCCTGTCCCAAGATCCAGTGTCTTAGACACTATCCAGCTGTCTCTCATTGACATACAGGCACATTCATGCTCAAAGCCATGGCCCAAAGAAAGGGCCCCGGAGGTGTGAAGTCGGAACCAGCTGGGGGAGAGAAGCCAGTGGACCGTACTGGAAGGTTACAGATGCTTTGGTGGTGTGGTTAACATACATCTACAGGTGTGAGCCCGTACCCCTATTTAAACCCCTGTTACCTTGATAAGAAAAATAGTGCAATTTAAAAATAGGACCCCAGGGCCCTCCCTCGTGGTGCAGCACTAAGAAACTAAAGCCACTTCAGCATGAGTTCGAACCCCGCCCCAGAGGTGACCCACATGGCACGGCAGGCCTCTCCTGACCCTCCTCCTGCTCCCCTCAGCAGTGTACTTCATCAGTCAGCCTGTTTTGCTCCCCACTATGTCTCTGGTGAATCCTCTCACCACCTCTGCACCTCTGACCTGTACCCCCAGCTCTGTAAGCATAAATAAAAATCAAAGTATTTAGAAAAAAATAAAAAGGATCCCATATATCTGAGATGTGTTTGAACTGTGTTCATCTTTGTGTTTCTTCAGCCTGACCTCACTCCATGAATACATTGCCTTCTTTTTGAATGTCAGTTGAATATCTAAAAGTCTATTTCTGCCTTAATTTTGCTGGTGATCCTTAAGGCCTAGAACTTTACCCTTGAGAGCAGGGCAGGGCAAGGAGATTTGGTTGGGTGCAGTGTGGGGAACAGAATTGAAAATTTATTTTCAGGTGTTTATTTATAGAGAACATGTTGAGGCCCACATTTCAGTGCCAATAGAATAATCTTTATAATGTCTCAGACACACACACACACTGGGTTGTTCTTAAGAGCAACCTCTTTAAAGGTATAAAGATTATAACATAGAGCAGAAGTACATGTTCTAAACTTTAGTACTAATAGTGGGACGCAAATTAATATCCCTCCTCTCAAAGAGCAAATGAACAAATAAAAATCCACTCACCCACCCCCAAACAAATCAACAAAACATATTTGCAAACCACACAGACACCGGAGGGCTCACAGACTTGCTCAGGCAGTGAGCCACATCCAACCTGACTGAATTTTGAGCCACCTGAATTTGGATACAGCAGATCACCTGTGGTATGAGAAAGGACAAAATAGCCACCAGATTATTTGGAGAGAAAATGAACCAAATGCCCAAACAAACAAACAGAAATATGGATGGAAAAGAAATGGCTGAACACTGAGTTATGTAAGAGTCTGAGAAAGAATTCACAGGGTTTCTGGAGACACAATTTCATCAAGAGCTGAAGGAAAATGAAAAGGCAGACAGCAGGCGTAATTGCCATGAGCAATCGTTTCCTGCTGAGACAGAAGAGTTTTACCATCAGCTCGGTAAGAATACATCCAGGCAAATATAGAAAACATGGAAATAAATACTTCTCATAAAACCAGGATGGGAAGACAAAAGGGCACCCAGAGATGCCATGTGTGGCAGAAAAGAGCGTGGGCAAAGGCCAGATAAGGTGATAATAGAAAAGGAGAAGTGAGAAAATTACATCTCTGTGGGCATCATTAGGGTGAAAGAAAACAGCAACTAGAAGACGCTTTTAAAATGTAACAGAGCAAAGCTTTGAGAACACCGCAGGTCAAATCCTGTTAGGGCAAATAATGTCACAAAGAAAATCTCTTTATGACAAAAGAGGCAGGAGTGTTAGTGTAGGCGAAGCAGTGGCAGTAAGATGCCAGGAGGATTGGGTCCTCATTCTGGTTCTTTTGCCCCCTGGTTCTATCTATCTATCCCTGTGCCTACAGTTACTGACCTTTCTGCTCTGTGAAACCAAGGACGTAGCTCTGAGGGAGGCTCTGTTATTTTTACCCCTTTTAAACTGATGAAGTTTATAAATGTCCTTCCCAGAAAAGTTTACATGGGCTTATAGTAGATTTTTCATATCATTTCCAGAAGGTCACCTAAGTTTGGAAGAGGCCATTAGGCTTTAGGTTTAGAATTAAAACTTCTTCCAGCTTAAAGATCTATGGTTTTATGATTTCCAGGATTGAATCTTATTTCCAATAATATTTAATTCAGCACAATTCCAGTACAAGGTGTGTCATTCAAGATTGTGTAGAGGGGATTCTACTAGTTAAAGTAGTGGAATGTTATGAAGAATTGTTGAACAGCTGCACAACGCTGTGTCCTTTCTTCTTTCCAGCCCTGAGTATTTTATCCATTCGTTATTTCTGTGACATGTAACCTAGCCTATTACAAAGTTAATTTGGCACAATTGCTTTTTTAAAAATAATTTTCTTTTAATTTAAAGATTTATTTATCTATGCATACAGAACTGGGGTACAGGCCAGAGGTGCAGGGGTCGTGGGAGGCTTCACCAGAGACAGAGTGGGGAGTAGAACAGGCAGATCGACGAAGTACACTGCTGAGGGGAGCAGCGGGCGGGTCAGGAGAGGTCTGCCGTGCCGTGTGGTCACCTCCGGGGCAGGCGGGAATCGAACTTATGCAGAAGTGGCTTTAGCTTCTTAGTGCTGTGCTTTAACCCGCTGCTACCAGGGAGGGCCTGGCACAATTGCTTTTTGTTTTGATTATCTCATGTTCTTAGACTTGCCCTAACTCCTTTTCCTTTCCCTGAACTTCTCTTCATTCTCTTCATCCTAATTTTTAATGAAGTTGAAACAGTACTGAGACATTTAAAACAGTGCTACAACAGGGCCAAACA
>NW_004567103.1:44011985-44075183 GCF_000260355.1 Condylura cristata
CACACACACACACACACACACACACACACACACACACACACACACACACACACACACACACACACAACTCCAAGTCCACTCAAGCGCAGGGCCCAACAACCACAGGGTTTATTGAACAAACAGACTGGGGAAAAGAAAAGATTCTGCGGCCACAGTGGCTGGCTGTCTCACCCGAGATCGTGTCTGCAGCATCCTGAAGTCCCACACCAAGACCACTGTGGAGGATGAGGTGGCAGCTCAACAGCCCATAACAGCAGTCTGAAGGCTGGGCCAGACACCAGCCTCGATAGCAATGGACTCAACAGAACAACACCAGGAGGTGGTGCTGGAGAACCAGAGGCGGTGGGCTGCAATTTGAAACCCCGAGCTGAGCCCCAGCATGCTCCTTGCTGGCAACATCAGAATGGGGCTGGAGGCAGGTGCAGCATGGACTGCAGAGGTCTGGAGGTCTGGAGCCCATGGGGAATCCACTGAATCCCACAGAGGAGCTCGAAGCTTCTCTCTCTCTCTAGTTTGGGAGCAGAATCCTACTTTGAAGGTGGTACAATGAATCCTTCTCTCTTTGCAAAGAGAGGCTGAGAGAAGAATCAAGATGGCTCTTGTTTTACCTTACACCTTTCAGAGTCCCCCACCCTATACGCCTGATTGGACCATTTTTCAATCCTAAGCATTTGATTGGACTGTTTAGCATCAATCAGCTTGTTTACTATTTTTTCTTTTTCTTTTTTTTTAAAGATTTATTTTTTCATTCATACAGAACTGGGGTACAGGCCAGAGATGCGGAGGGTGAGAGGATCACCAGAGACAGAGTGGGGAGCGGAACGGGCAGATCAATGAAGTACACTGCTGAGGGGAGCAGCAGGCGGGTCGGGAGAGGTCTACTGAGCCATGTGGATCTCCTCAGGGGCAGGCGGGGATTGAACTCATGCAGAAGTGGCTTAAGCTTCTTTAGTGCTGTGCTTTAACCCGCTTCGCCACCAGGGAGGGCCCTTTTTGCCATTTTTCAGCACAAATAATTAAATAGTCAACATAACTTAAAACTGATTGGCCCATTTGGGATCCATGAGCCAAATATAATAGGGGGGAAAGCCCTGTCCAGCCTGCCTTTGGGTCAGGGTAGGTTGGTGGGCTTGTTGAGTCTAGGGAGCCATTGCAGAACAGCACCAGGGGGCTGGGGGTAGTGGTTGGTCCATGGGGATCTGGTTACGAGTGACTGATTTGTAACCAAGACTCTAGAAATTGAGTCTTGATGGTGAACAGCTCTAGAAAGAACAATCATTGCCAGTAGTAGTGAGCCAGAACTGAGAGAATTATAAAGAAATATGAGATACAATCTCAGCTCTCCAGGTTTTTTGTATATAGTTGATAAGACATGAACAATCTAATAGTCATAAAGATTATAAGGGAGGGTTATAAGAGGTGTCTTTACAGAGTATGTCTGAATGTGGATGAGCCTCATGAGTCATTAATGCTACAGGTGTGGAGGAAGATGAACCAGTGGGTGTGGGAAGGTTTCATGAAGGAGATACATCTCAGTGTGGCCCAGAGGCTGGCCTGCGAGGACATATATGGTGAGGAAAGCTCAATGGAGAAGGAGACAGGAGGATATTTGGCCTCGTTTGCTCAGGCTCCTCTAACATACTGCCATAAACCTGGTACTTATAAACAACAGAGATTTAATTTTACAGTTCTGGATCTCGAAAGTCCATGATCAAGGAGTTAGCGGATTTAGTGTTTAGCCTGCTTCCTGGTACAGATAACCATTTTCTTATGTGTCCTCATATGGCAAAAGAGATGAGGGAGATCTTTGGAGTCCCTTTTATTTCCACTCATGAGAGCTATACCCTTGTGGCCTAATCACCCTACAAAGTTCCACCTCCAAATATCATCACATTGGGAGCTAGGTTTCAGCATATGAAATTCAACTGGACACAAACTGTTATAGCAACCTGGTTATTCAGATTCATTTAGGTTTTCTTCCAGTTCCTTCTAGGCACTGTCCTTCCAATGTCTAAGCCAAATTACTATTTAGAAGATAACCAACATGGTGGACACATCAATTGGTGCTAATCTTTGGTCTAAAGAAAAAGCATTCTTCTTATGCATCTATCTGAAAATGAAAGAAAAGTTGAATTTGCCGACTTTTTGTGAACAGATATAAACTTACTCACACATTCAATAAATATGTATGGAGCACCTACCATGCGTCAGGTACAGTGTGACACTGTGGAGATCAGCAATCAACAAGACATAGGTGCCTCTGACCTCTTGGGACTCAGTGAAGGAAAGACCGATACCCAACTGCACCATGACCCAGGTGCTCACAGAGGATGACTCACTTAGTGCTGTTTCCCTTAAGGATTGCAGATCCATTTAGAAGTCTGATACAGACACCTCAATGTGGTTAAGACCTATTTTGTTATTCAATTGATGGTTGGTTGGGCGCAACCACATATCCAGGGACTGATTTCTGATTCTGGAAAACCGACAAACATACCGAGAGAACATATAAATCAAATCATTAAGGAACTTCAGCTTCCAGTTTCAGATTAATGAAGCTAGCAGTGTAGCAAGAGCACAGCCCAGAAATCTTTATGAAAGTTGAGAGAGGTGCATTAAAGCGATTGGTGCTTTTACCCAGAATACAAATAGCAGGTAGGAACAAGTAGGGCTTTGAAAAAATGCCCCAAACTAGGCAGCACAACTGAGATAAATAAAATACACAGTAAAGAGACAAAATAATAAAAATACTGTAATCTGGCCTCCCAGCGTGAAGGCAAGAAGCTGAGACTAGGCGGATGGATTAGAATTCATGAGTCATTTATTTGGTTTTGAACTGATGGAGCCCTGGCTTGTTGGGGATGCTGGAACAAGCTGGTTGTTCTTCCTCCCAAGGCTGTGACCCCTGGAGAATGGACCAGTCCTCTTGCTCTTTTTCCTGTGAAGTTGACCATTTCTTAAGTGACAGCTTTGGGCCTGGCTCTGTTCTATGTAATCGCGTGATGACTTTTTGTCTTTGTAAAGTCCCTCAAAAGTCATGTTTTTGGAAGCAGGGGGCCCTAGATGTGGAGAGACCTGTTTTAGGAAACCGAGCAGAAGTTAGGGTGTCAGTCCTAATCCCAGTCTTTCTGACTCTTAGTCACCCTTCTAGTACAACCCAGAACTTTTGTTTCCTGTGGCTTCCTGTGCCCTTTGGCACTTGACAAATGACCTCTGGTTGAGAGACAAAGCAAAAACTCTATAAATGTGAGCCCTAGGGAGACAAAAGTCTGAGATAACCTTTTATTTGAAAAAAAAAGTCAGGGATTTCCCTTTAGTTACCTACTTGTAAGGTTGCATTATATTAGGGGCTGTTAATATGGTTTAAGAAATAGTTTGCATGTTGTAGTGCCACAAAGTGGGAAAGTGCTTACATAAAACAAAACAAAACTAAGGCCCACATTCATTGTGCTTAAATAAAACAAAACAAAACATTGGGAACATGTCAGAGGAAATCAAGAGTCAACTGGAGGGGCTCTCAGTGGCCAAAACTGGAGCAATTTGAGCAACTGGAAAAAGAAGTGCTGGATTATACCCCAAAATATAAATATTCCAGAGCCAACACTACTCTGGAATTTACTTATTTATTTGAGTAAATAAATAAATGGAGAAGAGACATATTCCTTGCAAGAGAATTCCAAACACTATGCTGATCCCTTACTCTCAGGGAGGCAGGTGCTTCCTACTACTGAAAGGTAGGCTGTGCAAAATGACATCATTCCAAAAACTACAAAGTGGAAAGAGCAAAAGAGAGAAATGTAATCATGGAGACATATGACAAATAGGACCTCAGTCTGGTAGCCAAGCCCAACATCTACAGTGATTCAGTCAGGTTGCTGGGATGGACCCTTGAAAGCATGTAGTGAAAATGCCACTTTATCTCTGTGATCGTCCCATAGTCCCTATGGAAGGGCTCCCTTTAAAGAAATTGCCCAGAACTCCTCCAAACTATGAGGCATATAAAGCAAAGAAAATCTGAAAAAAGAGCAGTGCCAAAGGAAGCCAAAGAGACTTGACAACTGAATGTAATGTGGTATCCTGGATGAGATCCTGGGCTGAAAAAGGACATCAGTTTAAAACAAAGGAAATCTAAATAAAATAGATTCATTAAAAATCACAAATATGCATGTAAGGTGTTAACAGGAGGGCAAACTAGGTGTGGGGACTATGGGAATTCTTTGCACTGTCATCAATTTTTTTGGTAAATCTAAAAATCCTATTTTTTAAAAAAGATTTATTTATTTATGTATACAGTGCTGGGATACAGACCAGAGGTGCAAGGGTGGTGGGAGGACTCACCAGAGACAGAACAGGGAGCAGAACAGGCAGATTGAGAGAAATACACTGCTGAGGGGAGCAGCGGGTGGATCAGTAGAGGTCTGCCGCGCCATGTGGGTCATCTCTGGGGCAGGGATTGAACTTGCACCCAAGCGACCCCAGCAAGCTTTGCAGTGCTGCGCTTTAACCAATTGCGCCACCAGGGAGGGCCAAATTTTGCTTTTAATAGCACATACATTTCTATTAGCAAGATATTTTGAGCATGAATTTAAAATGCCTAAGGAAGACCGGGAATATTATTACTTACAACGTTGTTTATTGCCACTCCAATTCAGTTCTTAATGCTGAGGTCACGCCATGGGCTGTCTGGACTGTCGTTCAGATTTTGGCCAGGTTTGTTCATGGGCCTTGCCCCTGGGAAGCCAATGGGCACAGTGAACTAGCATTGTTCCTTCTTCATCGCTGAGATTTTTGCAGATGAGTCACATGAGCAGTTTGCAGAGAACATTTTAGGAAATTGAAGCCCAATTGGTTGGGATAGGTAAGGACTGGGGAACTTGTTAGGGGGAAAGGATGTCCTGAAGGAATTCTGCAGTTTTGTGGACTCCACCCCCTACTCAGTTTTCTGGACTCCACCCCCTACTCCAGTAAACTACAACTCCCAGCAGCACTATAGAGAGAAATGCGAGGACCCAAGGGTGGACCCAAGGCATTCTGGGGCTTTTGGGGAGATATGAGAGAGTCATGTTGATGCTCTCTCTCTGTGGACCGCGTGGCTGGTGGCTGGTTGGGTGGCTCTTGATAAACTATCAGTGTGCTATTGGAGTTCCAGGTCAGCGGAATTGGTAGGGTGTTCTAGTTAACTTGTATCTCTGTCTCTTTCTTTGGGTTGTGCCTTTTCCTTTCCCCTTTGTAAATAAACCCATTATTGACTCTTTTGTGTGTGCCTGCAGAACAATTAAATCTTAACTGTGCGTGGGCGAGGACCCAGACAGGCACCCAGTTCACACTGGGGTGCCCTGTAACAAATTAAGAAACCAGAGCAGTTTCCTGCCCTCCCCTGCTCTCTACAGTCCTATTTTTGCGCTTGCATTGCCCTTTCCCAGAATGCCCTTGTACTTTTTGCCAACCTACATCCTATCTTTTGTTTTTCTTTCCATTCATTCCAACACATTCTCTTTGAGCACCAGTTACATGCTTAACATTGGGCTAGGTGCTAGATCTGTAACATTTAGAGTCCAGTGGGAAATTCAGGTGGTAACAGTAATGGATAGATTGCAAATTATGATTAGCTCCTTGAAGGAAAGCTAGACAATATGGGGAGAGGTCCTATAAATAGGATAGTTAGAAGGACAGTTAAGTTGCAGCCTGAAGGATGAAAAAGAGGGATTATGCAAAATGTGGGCTTCCTGTAGAGGGAACAGCATGTGTGAGGGCTCAGAGGCAGGAATGGGTTTTGCATGTTAGAGGAAGTGGAAGACCACAACGGAGGAATGTTGGGAGGCAGATAGGCAGAATGAGAATGAGGAAGTAAATGCAGTGTTTACTCTTGGCTCACTGATACCTCACACTTACCCCAGCTAGATCAACTTGTTCTCTCCCTAACATGGCCCTCCTGGTAAGTGGCACCACCCTCCACAAATCTAGGGGAGGTCTCTGGCTGCGTTCTTTCTTTCACCTCCACATATACTCTTTTGGTTATTCCTGTGGGCCCTACATGACAACATGCCCTTCTCACCACTGCATGTCCGTCCCTGGTCCAAGCCTCTTCTCTCAGCCTCTCTCCTGCCCTGCTCCATGAGGCTTTTTCCTCGTATGTGCTGAGCTGATTTCCAGGTCAGGTCTTTGCAGTTCTTCCCCTAAGTCCTCCACAGCATGTTCTTCATCATCAGGTCTCAGTTCTCCCTCACATTCATCTTCCATTCCTGTTATTCTCTGTGACAGTAGCCTATTTGATCCTCCTTCTGAGCGGTAGACACAAACTGACCCTTAACCAGTCTGGCTCCCACAGGACAGAGTCCGTTGCTTGAAGGCAGGTGCTTGGCACTTGTGAGTGCTGTTGTCTTTCCTGGTCTCGATAACTCCCCAACCCTGGTAGACACGGGTTGCAAGGAAGACCAGCTCCCACCAGTCAGTGACAGGCAGAGACAGCTGAAGACCTGGATGACCATGACTGGGATGGTCACCAATGCCCATGGAACCATCCAGCCCCTTCTATCTAGCATATCACTCAGTCACACACACACTTTGCTTGTTTTCTGAGATCTATGGCTCAGGCACATCTCCTGCCCTCAGGGGTTTGCTCTTTCATAACAGCAAAGAGCTTAAAACCACCCAGGACAACAGCTAATGCTGTTTCTACCAAGGGCAGGGGGCTCCTTTGCACAGGTGTGAGCAAACCAGTTCAGGTGCAAAAGAAAGTCATTTTGGGCTTTCATCCAAAACTCAAGTGGAACACACAGGCGTTAATTTTTTTTAGGTTTCAAATTGTTTGGGAAATAATGTTCCAGTTCTCCATAGCCTTGATTGTTCGGGTTTTATCCAGGTTCATAAGGAAATGTTTTGGAAGACCACAAGAAAGTCAGAGCTGGGGGAGAGAGCCCCGAGAGGAAGGAGCGGGGGAGAGGGGCTTTTCTTTTTGAAGCGAGCAGGAAGGACAGATGATCTTGGAACTGAGCCGGGCCTTGTCATATTTCTGGCCCCATTGTACAGCCGGAGGTGGTTTGGCCAAACATCAGAATGTGGGGGTGTTTCTTTGAATCAAGCTTTATTGCGTAGGGAACATATAGAAGAAATTCCATTTTGATGAATTTCAAAAGTGTAACCTTTTTTTCTTTTTGGCTTGACGAGTTCTAGCATTTTGCTAGAAAGGCAGTATGGAAACAAGTAGGAGCAGGGACTCTTGAGGCAGAAAAGCAGGTTCCTGTGCTGGCAAGTCTCAGAACTCCCAAGGCCTGGGTGTTCTTCATGAGGAGGGGCAGGGCTTGTGGTCTGTCAACTGCCCCTGCAGCCAGACCCAAAGCAGGAGCTGCTCAGGTGTGACCAGGACATACGGGTCAAAAACCCAAATTAGACACAATTTAGTCATTTCGAAGTCGTCGTGGGCACTTCTTTGTAGAAGTCACTTACGATGAGCACCTGACCTCTCCATTTTAGGCACAGTTTTCATCAAATGAATTTGATAAGAGAACACAACTGCTACTTTGATCTTTTAAATGAGGAACTATTCTTACAGTGAACAGAGGGTGAAAGATGTATTATTTGTTGCTTTTAAAAAACCTTTTAACAGCCCTCTCTGGTGGCGCAGCAGGTTAAAACACAGCACTAAGAAGCTAAAGCCACTTCCGCATGAGTTTGATCCCCGCCTGCCCCAGAGGTGACCACATGGCGTGGCAGACCTCTCCTGACCCGCCCGCTGTTCCTTTCAGCAGTGTACTTCATCGATCTGCCTGTTCTGCTCCCCACTCTGTCTCTGGTGAAGCCTCTCACCCTCCCCATCACTGGCCTGTACCCCAGTTCTGTATGAATAAATAAATCTTAAAAAAAAACAAAAACATTTTAACACACTGCTTTATCAGCTATACAAAATAGAAATAGGTGAATGTTTTAAGAAAAGGTGTCATGTAGTATATTTTTTATTTCTAATTTTTTTTATTATGCAACATCAAACATAAAACTAAAGATGTAGTAAAACAAACTGTTTTGGAGCAAATGCTAGTGTCCTTCCAAATTTGTATGTTGAAACTCTAAACCCTAATGAGGTATTTGATGGTAGGGCCTTTGTGGGGGTGACTAGGTTACCGAGTGGGGCATCATGATGGGATTAGTGCCCTCATAGTAAGAGAAAAGGCTTTGTTTGCTTCCCTGGGCTCCCCATGGTGTGAGGCCCTGGGAGAAGACCATGTGTGCAAACCAGGAAGAGCATAGACAGTCAGCATCTTGACCTTGGACTTTCAGCCTGCAGACTTGGGAGAAAGACATGTTTGTTGTTTAAATCACCCAGTCTGATATTTGCTTTAGCAGTCTGAATTATTCAAGACAACTACTGTTATTAAGATCTCTTTCTATTTTCCCTCATACTTCTTCCTGCATGTCATTTTGAAGCAAACCACAGATGGTGTATAGTTTTATCCATAAGCATTATATATATAAGTGCTTTATATATTATATACATGTAATATATAAAGACTCTTTTTCTCAACACTTTATTACAAAGCGATTTCAAAGTCGAAACCTGTTTGCTCAACCACATAGATTTTACTGTTAATATTTTCCTAAACCTGCTTCATCACACATCTAACCATCTACATAGCCCTCTACCCATCCATCAAATCATCTTGTTTTGTTTTGGTTCATTTCAAAGTAACTTGTAGACATCTGTACATGTCCCCATAAACACTTCCACATGCTAGACTTCAGTATTTGTTTATGGTTTTTTTCTTTATAACATTTGCATCAACAAAAATATAAATCTGAAGCACACATTTGCTGCATCTTGACAAATGTAACCCAAATACCTATGAAAATATGAAAAAAAGTAGTATCAATCCAGAAACTTCCTTCATGCCCTTTCCGGTCAATCCCCACCAACACTTCTCTTCCTCCTTTCTGATGCTTTTCTACCATTGATTAGGCAAAACAGTAGTTTGAGGATTTATCTTGTCTGTTCTAACTGAAAAAATAATAAAATATAAAACTTCTCAGGAAAAACTGACCTGTTTTCCCCCATAATGCCTTGTATTTTTAGAGAATGTTTCTCAGATTGGTTTAGGGACTTAAGTTCCAGCCTCATTCCCCTGTATGGTCTGTGTAAGATTTTAAGCAAAGGAATTTATTCCTAAAAGAAATTTGAAAACCAGTCTCCAGTCCTTTAAACTCCCAAGTTCATGTGCATTTGCAGATATTTTGGCCACAAGGTTCCCTGGGCAGTTGTCCACTTACTAGTGGCCAGAATGGTGTTATATAGGAGTCATCTGCCTAGTTGTTCCCTCATAGAAGTCTGATTGCTTTGAAGTTTCTTTGGAAGTGCAGGAGGCATTTTGTTCACATGATGTCTTCTTATTCTCATCTCTGGTCAATAACACTTCACCTGAAAACCTCTCCAAATAACAATAATAATAATCAGGTTTTTTTTTTTTAGAACTTTCCTCAGAGCACCAAATCATTTTGCAATTGGGATATCAGTGGGCTTTACCTGTCCTCTGAAATTCAAGTGAATTTGAGCTGAGTGTCATCTCAAGAGCAGGAATCACCTCTGTCTCTGACCACCTCTCTGGGTACCCTAGGTATGGTTTTCCTTGCCCCCCATTGGTCTGATCCTGCATTTGACAAAATCTTCAGACCTACTTTCCTATGCCTGCATCCCCACACCCAACCTGAAGTAATATGTCAGTTTTCACATAGATTTGTACTAAAACCCATTTACACAAGAATTTTTGTGGAAAAATATAGCAGACAATTCTAGAGGCAGAGAAATTCAGACGAAGTTTACATCAAGAAATGTAAAAATCGTATAGCTTTTTAATTCTAGAAATTCTTACTAATGAAGATCTTTTTAATCTACTTGATCATATTGCTCACCTGTGTGCTCTCTTCTCTTCCTTTTTTCTGAACTCTTGTTTCTTTTCATGCACAATTTTCTTTCTTAAATGTTAAGCTTTATTCACAAATTTTCTTAGTTCAACAGAAAATAGAACTGCAGTTAGAATCTCAGTGTATTGGTTAGCCTCAGATGGTTGACTCACCAATCCCAGACATGTATGCTACAGAGAGCATCCGACGTGAAAACCTAACAATGCTGACTTCACCTGTCAGGGTGAAGGTCCTAGGCTTTGTGGTGGATTTCCAACAAATGGGAGGTGGAAGGTCACAGGAATTGTTCTTTGGCCCTTTGGCTGAGTGAATATCCTAGAGTTTGTATCACAGTATCACAGCGACCTTTTTAAAATTTCTTTTTAAAATTCACATTCCCCAGGCCCTCCCTGGTTGTGCAGCAGGTTAAAGCACTGCACTAAGAAGCTTAAGCTACTTTCCATGAATTCGATCCCAGCCTGCCCCTGAGGAGATCCACATAGTGTGGCAGACCTCTCCTGACCCGCCTGCTGCTCCCCGCAGCAGTGTAGATCTGCCTGTTCTGCTCCCCACTCTGTTCCTGGTGAATCCTCTCTCCCTCCGCATCTCTGGCCTGTACCCCTGTTTTGTATGAATAAATAAATAAATCTTAAAAAAAAAAATTCACATGCCCAGCCCAACACAAACCATCAGTTCTTTTTTCTTTTTTTTTTTAAAATCTGGGTTTTACTCATCTTCTCTATCATTTGCTTTTTTCTTCCTCTTTCCACTTTCTTCCTCCTTTTTATCCTCATTGTTTCATCTTCATCAACCTCTCCATCTTCTCCAAAGTGTTCTTCCTCCCAAGAGGCCATGTGAAAGATGCAGTTATGAAGGGAAAGCCGTTGTGGGCAATTTGAGAACTGTGTGTTAAGAAAACAGCACTTCAGTCAAAGGGAAGAGAGAGAGAGAGAAATGGTGTGTGTGTATGTGGTGGTGTAGGGTTGACAGAGACACCCCTCTCCACCACTCCAGGAGCTGGTCCAGTCTAGCTCCCACTGTCAGCTTGTCTCACTGGAGATGTACATGTACTTTTCTTCTTCTTCTTTTTAACCAGAAGATTCTAGTTGAAACAGAGGAGATTCTGTGTATTAATGATGGACAGGCAGAGTTCAGGGTCTTAGCAAGTGCTCATTAACTTTAGTTAGCTTAGCTCCATCCAAGATTTTTTTTTGATCCCTACCTGTTAGGATGGAGCTGTAGGCCCAAGAAGTACAGGGTGAAGACAAGAGAAAAAAATAGATGTCACTGTCTTTCTACAAATGGAATGTCTGCTATGTGCCCAGCATAAATGCTACAGATATAATCCTGGATAAGCAGAAAAGATCTACCGTCCTTATAACCTACAGGGGAAGACTGATGGTGAGCAAGTAAACCAAGCAATAAACATGCAGAATGTACAGAAGTATAAGAAGCTGATTGGACTGAAGTGGGCTGGCAAGAACCATATTTCTCTATAGCTTTCTCTGAGAGCAACCACTTAGGGCCTTTTCTGCTTCAATGTTCTATTGTCGCCATCTTGAAATTTTTAATAATATTTTCAATAAGGGGACCTTGCATTTCTATTTTGCACTGTTCTGCTTGAGGAGAGTTGGGGTGAGAATGGGGCAGGACAGCTGGGCCTATCTTATTGAAAAGAAATTGTCCTGTATGCAGAATCACTTTCTAATACAACTCTCTGATAAGCCATGAAATGGAGGAGGATGTGGAATTCCCTTTCTTTGAAGTTTTCAAAATGAAATAAAGTCTCTCCTTTTGTGATGTGTAAACATGTGGCTCTGCTTAATGAAAGAGACATGGCATTATTTTTATGGGATCTTCTGGCCTGTCTACAAATCCTTTGTGAGTACAGAGAACATCAAGGAGGGTGAGGGTGCTCATGTGGCAATGGATTCTGTCTTTTCTGGCTGTTTCATAAAAGGTTTGTGAGAAAACCATTGTGTCCTTTTTAATTTTACTTTTTTTTTGAAAAAGATTTATTTATTTATGCATACAGAACTGGGGTACAGGCCAGAGGTGCAGGGGGTTAGAGGGTTCACCAGAGACAGAGTAGGGAGCAGAACAGGCAGGTTGTAGAAGTACACTGCTGAGGGGAGCAGCGGGTGAGACAGGAGAGGTCTGCTTTAAACTTCACAAAAACTCATGGGATGAAACCCGGAGTGACCCTAAGAGATGCTATGGCGTCCCAGACTGTAGCACACCTGGCCAGTTGGTGGACTGCACGTGGACGGCTCACCAGACCTGCTGTACACGTTTCAGTCTAGGAAAAGCTGAGTGTGTTTCTAAAGTCAGGCCCACACTGCATGTTTAAAAGGAATTCACAATGAGGTCGATTCCGCCCTTCAAGAAGTGTCTGGGTAAAGGAAAACCATCTGGTTTTCCAAAAATATTGAAAACGTTTGTTTGCCACGATGAGGGAAGATATAATATATTCCTTCTAGAAACACAAGTCCTAGTTGTTTCTGCAGATGGTATTTCAAGCAACCATTTCCCAGCGTAATACTGACTTTAATCTGGAGGTGGGTTGGGCGGGTGTTTCAGGTATATTGCCATTCAGAGGGGTTAGAAGCCTTTCCTCTCCGCTGAAAGGATAAGGGGGCACACAAGAGTGAAAAAACTTTCCTAAGCGCTTGCTTGTACTCTGTGATCAGTGAAACCAGTGTTCACGGAATTTCTTCTTGTTAGTGACATATTCTGCCCCATAGCTTGCTGTTTGGTGTGGAGATACTTCTTATTTTTCTGTTAGTTGTTTTTTTTTTTTTTTGATGGGGTTGATGTTTTTATTTCCTCTCATCTAGGTAGATTCAAAATACCATGATGGAAGAGAGATTACAAGACAGAGGTTTAAGGGAAGCAGCTAGCTAGAGACAATTATAGAAATCATGTTAGGAAAAAAATTACGTCTTCAAGAAACTCCACCTCTTATCTGGGTGGAGAAACAATTAGAGAACAATACAAGACAGTATATAATCAAGTGCTAAATTGTGTGGTACGGATAATGAGTGCTATAGGGATTCAGAGAAAGCGAGGGTAAGACTATGGAACAATTCACAACGCTTTGTGCCGACAAGCCCACTTCCGGGGGAGATGTCTGCCTTTTCTTTGAGAGTTGATTGTGAGGCCCGTCTGGCCCACTTTGTGAATCTATCATTAATGGGCAAGATCAGGTCTTTTGTATGTTCGATTGCATATCGGTGATGATGCAGCTTGGATAAATAGGATGTGGAAACCAATAACTTAAGAGCGGGTCCTCCCGTCAGGGCGCGTATGCCGCGAGATGGTCTCTGCATGACAAGCACCCGCTTCAGTCTCCCTGACAACAATTTCTGCAGAGTTGAAAGCCATTAAGGGGTGGATCTCTACAGTGATAGCCTACATTTTCCAAGGGATAAATCTTTTCTGCTACAGAGGTTGGCAGCTGAATTTCGGTTCCCCTGCCCCCCCCCCCCCTTCTTCACACTTTCCACAAAACAGCTCAAAGGCTAGCAGCCGCTGATGGGGATGGTAAATATTGCTCGTTGAGTGTGAGACAGTGGGTGGAAATCTTTCTCGATTTATAACGAGACATCACCTTCTCAGTGTGAAGGGTTAAAATCAGTCAGGCTGTGAATGTTTGTAGCTTTCAGCTTCCCCAGGAAGAGCAATACCTAGAGATTTTTTGAAAGATCCTGACATGCCCGAAGTTTTGACACACTTACATTCTAAAAGAAATTCTCCACGAGGTAAATATGAACCATTTTCTCTGACAGATGTGGGAGAGAACAAAAAAGCTGCTGGAGAGCTATGCCAGCCTGAGCAATCGGTTTGAATCTATATTCAGTTCAAGATCTGATCAAAGAATGTTGATGAATTAAGACCTGCTTCACCTCTCTGCTGGCACAATTGTTGACCTTGTACCTTATTGCCTGTCACAGACACCGTTATGGCTACCCACTTTGGTTAATCATGATTTGCAGTGGACATCACCTCAAAAGAAACCACTCCCCCATCTTTTGGGCTTTGGTTTTGTTCTTTATTAAGTATGGGACAGGAACAAGCAGGCACAAGTGACCGCACTTGAGTATGTTTTAAAAAATCATTCTTTTGTAAGGAATTGTTTTCTACCTCAGTGGGCAAAAAAAATGTGATCAGAAAAAAAAAAAAGAATACTTCATGTTTATGGTTCACAAGAATATTTCCATTTTTTTATAAAAATATTTTGTATTTTTTTGAATTTTGTCACTGAGTGTAATTATTCTGAGGGTGGGCATTTTGCACTCAGGCTTCCCTCCTCTGCCCTTTTTGGGGTATTAGATGATGAACGATAGCAATAAAGCTAGCTAGTATTACCACATGCAGATTGTACGGCTTCTGATAATCCTCTTGACCATTCTGCCTCTCATCTTACAGATGCAGGAGCAAGACAAAAAGAGTCCAGTATGCTCTGCTTTAGGGTAACAGAGTTGCGCTCCATCCTGTGCCATGTAATCCTAAATCCGTGCACTTGACATCATTCTATTCCACACAACATATTTTGATTTTTGCAGATTTGGATGCTCTGTGGAAATAGCTCTTGTAAGTCTGGACAAATGGAGGGCGTGGACAATTGGACCTTGAGATTCTAGGGTGTTGGGAGCTGCTTGAGGGAGAGTGATGTTGATTAAACAATGATCTATTTTTCTTTTCCTTGAGATAGATGAATTTGACTGATTTGAACTTGTTCTGATGGTGCAGAAGGCCTGGTTTGAGTTCTTTATCCATAACCACCTCTCCCAATTTGAGCAGCTAATGGCTGGTTCAAGTGACAACCTCTTAAAGGTTTGCATTTACCATAGGACAGAAGTTGGATCAGGGAACCACTTTGTGAGTGAGAAAATGTGAGGCTGAATCTTTGCACAAAAGGGAAAGTATTAGCTAAGTATAAGGCTGGAGCTTTCCACAAAGGGAAAAGTATTAGCTAAGTATAAGTATAGGTTGGCTGACTACTTCGAATCATTTACTTGGGACCAGTAAAGTCACTTGTTTGATCCTGTTTAGTCAAAGAAGGTTGGTTATTCACAGTTCAGCCATTTGAGGCCTGTCACATGCTTGAATTGTTATTATGGTAAAAGTTGGATTCACCCAGGTATTATCTGACTTGCTAAATTTGCATTGCTCCTTTCAATATATGCCCTTAACACTTCATCTTCCCTGTAAGCATATGCAGGCAGAAGCTTTGCATGCTTTTCATGCTTGCTAATCAAAGAAACATAAGTATTGATTTTCCTTCGGTGAGTGTAACCAAGATTTCTCATGAAGATTCAAGTGAAAACAGTAGAAGTATTTAATATATTTTATTTCTGGAAAGGTTACTGCTGAGTTTTTATTAGAAACACAGTTAAATTATTTTATTCTGCTTACAGTATTGAATCTGTTTAGTGTGTATTTTCCTGTCCTTTAAAGGCTTTGTACGGCATGACAAGAATGAGTGTGAACCTCATTTCTGAAAGCCTGGTCCTGACTCTTGTGTGGTCTAGCTGCACCCTAGAAGTTCTATGGGCTAAGAAGTCTTGTAATAGTTGAAGTAAAGAACTAGTTAAAAAGAAAGACAAAGATCCCTGGGGTTCACTGGGGTGAAAAGAAAAGTCTTTCTAAGTGCTAATTTCAGTGATATCATTTTCCAGTCATTATCAGGATAAGCAGAACTTACTCCACCTGATTTTGATAAATGGCAGTTGTCATTGCAATCACCTGGTTTTATGTGGGCTGTCAAGGACGCTGGAGGGTTTGTATCAATATTAGTGACAACCAGCATCTGAGGGACACTTAAAGACCAACTCAAAATCTCTCCCATGATTTGGGGCCCCTGAATGACCATGGGATGGCTTTCTAAACTTGTTGGAACCAGATTGTTAATAAAATGTCACCAGCAGGAAAGACCACCTCATCAAGACTTTAGTGTTGACTATCTTGTAAAGGGAGTTACTAAACACCTGGGAATAGACACCTGTCAGGTACTGATTTTCTTTCAACAAACCAGAGCTCTCCCTGGGGCACTTTACAGCAACTGCCTTTTACTTCCTTCAGCCAAGTCTTGCCAAGGAAGCTTATATTTAGGTAATAACTCACTCCTGTCTGGCTGTGTTTTCTTGTCTCTAGGACTGAAGGGAGTAATCAGTTTGAATCTTGGAGAAATTCCCAGTTAATACCAAAAAGCAATCAACCAATTCAAGCTGTTGGTAAAGTATAGGGAGTGGGGAAGAATGGTGGTTGACTTTCTTCTTTTATGTTTTGGAATAAGCTCATTTTTATTTGCCTAATGTGGATCAGAGCCCATGTCCCAAATCTGTGTATACATTTTTGACTTTTTCCCCTTCATTCGGCATCTCATCCCAAGATGTATTTTACTGAGTATAGAACTGAATCCAGCCTGTGAACCATTCCATAAACATTTATTGGGTCCTGATGACAGGCAAGGCACTGTGGAGAATTAAAGATGATTGCCAGGGCTTTAATATACTTTCCCTTGAGAAATGGGACCTTTGCCTCCTCCCTTTGAATCTGGGCAGACTCTGAGACTGCTGAACCAATAGAATGTGGCAGCACTTTTGTGATGCTAGCTCATCTGCCAGGGGAGAAATTCGGTTGTAGGGCGAATACACTTCTTGACAGAACATAGGTGGACACTATGGGTCCAGGTCCCAGACATGTGAGAGAAGTCATCTTGAACACTTGAGATGAACACACCAGAGAGCTGAACACATCACAACATAAAGAGAAGTCTTACCCAGCCAAACCCAGCCAAATTTCCACTCCACAGAATCATGAACGTTCATGATTTGCTGCTTTATGACTTTGAAAACCCAATATGAAAGAATTGCTTCAAATGAAATCCGAACCCTACGGCTGCTTTGAAAACCTGAAATGACAAATGAGTTAATGAGAGTAAGGAGCTTACATAGTGGCTGCCATGGAGTAAACACTCAGCAAGAGGTAATTTTTATAAATGTCAGTGTAATATCCCAACTATTTTCCTTGTGCTAGCTTTTGTCTCTTGGTTCCATGTTCCATACCATTGCCAGAATCAACTTCCCAAAGCATATACATATACTTAGGGTAGCAGATACTGCTGTCTGACCAATAATAATTTTTGTCTGTTTTTCAGTAACAGAACCTATGAATATTACTGAATATTTGAAAGATCAGACTAAACACTACTTTTTCTAGCTGCTTCCCATGCATTTTGAAGGGGCCATACAACTAAATTTTGGCCAATGATAGGTAAACAGAATTGGTTCTGTGACTTCTAGGTAGTATTGGCCAAGAGAGAGTCATGGCCTTCTCTTTATCTGCTTCCTGGACCACAAACACATTGCCTAGAGCTCACTGCTGCCATCTTAAAGCTAACTGGAGTCACTTCCTTAAGATGCAAGGAAGAAAACTACAAGGAGTTTGAGATCCTGGATCAGCTGTGGAATTGCCTTCACAGACTTGGATTCTCATCTTTGTATTTCTACATATGAGATTTTAGAGGTACCTAATTCGGACTAAAATATCTACCACACATTAGGCACAGACAATAAACATAACGAGGCTTCTGGAGTTCAGCCTTTGGGAGAAGATATGAGTGAATAGAATAATGAAGAGTGATAATAGGTAAAACAAATATTAACTACACATTTCCTGTGTACCAGGGACAGCTTTTCATTCATCATCTTGCCTTATCGTCACAATGGTAAAACAATGATTATTATGTCCATTTTAGAAAAGAGACAAGAGACTCAAAAAGCATAGGTCATTTGCTTAGGGTCACAGCAGTAAAGGGTAAACCTCAAGTCTACATACACCCTGCTTTTCTCATTCAGACCTTCACTATTTTTCTGCCACATCACATTGCGATAAGGAATATTTTACTGAGATTCAACTAGTGAGGTGACTTTCACACTGAACTTGGGAAATTGGAAGCTATCTGAAAAAACATGGATGGGAAGGAGTTCTGAAAGGAACGAGCAGCACTAGCAGAAGTGGTATAGCCCAGACCCCACATGTTGGAGCAGGGCAAGTCCCGGGTGGCATCTGATTGTGAAGGGCTCTGAACTTGGGCAGTCTCAGTTTTGTTCAGTGCTTTCCTTCTCTCTTGTATTGTATATAATCTTCCCTCTGTCATAAACCCTTTTCACCCATTAAAAAAAAAAAAAAAAAAGAAGGTTGTACTACCACCTGAATCAATCAGGGCACTTAATGCTAGTTGCTATAACAAACACTCCCCAATCATGACTGCAGGGTACAGTGAAGGTTTATTTCTCGCTCTTGCAAAGCTTAAAGCAGTTACCAGGGGGAGCAAAGATGTGTATGTGGTGAGGAGGAGAATTCTGTTAAAAGCAGTGACTCAGGTTTCCCTGTACATTTCATTTGTGCTGCCACAATATCCTGGGGGGCTGTTTGGGGTTTTGTCCTGGACTTTTGCATTCAGTTGGCTAGTAGGTAATGAAGAAATGTGATGGATGACATGGTGTGATGATGTGCCTGAAATGGCATCCTTCACTCTGTCTATATCCCACTGACCAGACTGGGCAAAATGTTTCCAGTGTAACTGCAGGGAAAGAAAAGAATGGGATTAGAGTCTGAATATTTTCTGGGAGTAAAGGCTTAATGAAGTAATGTGTGTGAAAATACTTTATAAAAATCATGGGATATAATTTGCATTCAGGTTTATCCTTCATGTTCAAGTCTCCAAATCCTACCCATTCTCCACCTCCCTCAAATGTCACCTTCTCCAGGAAGCCATCTTGAATCCCACCTTCTTTCTTTCTTCCCACATCTCACTAGTTGAAGGTCACATCTGCCATCTAGCATTTCACTGCATGATCTAACCTTTCTAATTTACTTTATGTATCTTTTATCTCTAGAAGTCTGGAAAAGCATCTTGTATGCAATGTGCAAATTTTGAATAAGGAATTTGCATGTGGAGTAAAAAAAGAAATAAGATTCAACTTCTAGGGTAACTGGCAGATTTCCCCAAACATACTTGAGTCTCTCCTAAATTTTTTTCTCTCAACTTGTTTTGTACAGATGACATAATGTTGAACAAAGCATGTAAAGGGCACCCAAAACTATAAAAAATTGAGCATAAACATGTATAAGTATGGATTGAGGCAAGAAAGAAAGTAATCAGTGCAAGGCTGTGACACCCAGTGTCAACGCTAGACTTAACTTTCTCATTTAGCAGCATTTTCTAGAAAGGCCAGTCTCCTGACAGTTTGAGGACTGGAAGGAGGGTCTGGATTGCTTACAGGAAGGACATCATAAGGAACTTAAGAAAAAGAGGCAATGAAGTTCTCTCATCTACCTTGAGCTCCTGAGGTGAAGAGGACCTTTTGGAAGACCCCTTTTCTAATACTGTTGTCTCATTCTGGTGGTTTATGTGTTTTCATGGTAAAAAATTGACTTCACACTTTTACAGAGACTTACTTGCATCTTTCTCTGATGTTAAGAAATCTAACACAGGGTCTGGCGTGCCCATACCATGATCTCCATGTGAAAGATAAATTAAGAGGACAATTTTTCCCTTTGTAAAAGACTTTTTCACCAACTGCATTGCAAGATTCCCAAAAGAATTCTCCACCTAATGACATAGGATTATATTCCTGTAAGTAACCAGGTTCTCTTTTGTTTTTAAAGTGTGATACTTTCACAAAAATTCAGTTAACATACAGCTTTTTGAGAACTTCATGTATAATAGAAATCTTTACACCTAGTGAGTGCTGACTGGGCTTCGGGAGGTAGCAAGTCTGACTTCTAGCCCAGCCCTAATTCTTCCTGGTTTTAAATAACATCATTGGCCCCACTTACCTTTTTCAATTTTATTTTCCCATTAGGAAAGAATATGGCTCAGATGGATGTGCTAGAGAAAATGCACCAGGAAATCCCAAGCAGAGTGTAATCAGTCACTATTAATGCTCACGGTATCAAAGCTACTCGAAGAAATACAGCTACTTATGGATGGGTGATAAAATTGAATTCATGAAGCAGTTCCTTCTCCATGGGCGATTTCTTGGTGCTGAAGAACTGGAATTGCATGCAGGCGATGAGTGTCAGAACTCCCCACTGTAGTTAGCACACTTTAAAGAACAGGTATTGAATTTTAGCGGAGTCTAGCATCATCTTTTTCAATTCCAGAGACAGCTGTTAAATCATAAAGTATTTTGAGATATAAAGCTCTTGCTTCTGAAAGATCTTTTTTTCTCTCTTAAGATCAACATCTATGAAATATTATGTGAGGATGTCGACAAGTTTAAAAATATTTAGTGACTTCAAGTTGATGTTAAATCTTTTGAAAATCAATGATGAATATTATTAAAAATGGGGTTTGATGTTGAAGGAGCATTTGCTTAACCATGTAACCTGCAGGTAAGTAATTTGAATCTGGTTGATTGTGAAAGGAAATTAAAATAACACAAATCATTTGATGAAACCATCCTCATAGAATTCTAATTTAACTCAAATAATAAGTATTTTAATGGTTCTTCTGCGTGCGTATTTTTAGTCTCGTCTTCTGTAAGTTACAAGAGAGTTGCTTTCATGCATGTGAAATGCAATTCTCTTCTTGTAAAAACTTGACACAATGCTTATCCTTTTGATTTGATTGCATTTGCGTGTTCGTTAATATAATTGAAACATGTAGCTTCCCCTAAGTTTTCAGAGACTCATCTCTAATTAACTGTTGGTATTTTTTTCACATTACATGTTAGTATAACTGAGTTAGGCCAATTTATTCATGAAATAGGAAAAAGTTGAGCAGAGGAAGGGAAGATTTAATCCTTTAAGTAAAGGTTGGGGGGGGGTGGCTGGGGTAGTGGGAAGGCCAAGGGGAGCAGGGCCAGGATCAGGCAATGGTTCTTGAAATTAAAACTTCCAGAAGAGATTTCTATAGACTTTGTGATATGGGTTCAACAAAGAGTGTTTTCCTCCATGACATGATAGTTCCCACTCTTCACCAACTGGGTCCCAAACTTCAAGTCAGAGGGTAGTCGAGGATTCCTGAGTATCTTCTGTGTATTTCTAGGGTGTTTTCAACACTGATAGTGGGTGTGTGGTAGAAAGATCAATATGTTTCCAAGGAGAAAACAGGGGTTCTAGTCCTCACTTGGCCACTTTTGAGTGTTGCAGTCTTTCACAAGGGAGTTAATCTGAGAATATTTCCTCACAGCACTGTTGTAGAGATTGCAACAAATATAATTCTGCAGTTAATCTGCACATGAGTGTTAAAATACATGCCTTTGGTGGGGCACGTTAAGGGTAGGAGATGAAATGAATACAAGAAAGGGTCAATGAGATAAACAAAGGAGGTTTAAATAGACAATTTTTAAAATTAAATGAAATGCTTAAAATAATTTTCTTCTAATGATTAATGTGAGGATATCTGACTGAAAAGAACTCCTCACCTCTGCTTCTTGCATATTCTACTTGCTTTCCTGTCTGATAAAACTGGATTGGTTATATTAACAAAACCAATGGGTTAAACTTAAATTCATAACAGTTGAGAAATCTTCATTTTTAAAATGAAGATTTTTATTTCTATGACATTCAGTGAAAAAAATTGACAGTTCTGGTAGGTACCCATTTCTGATAAGAGGTGCCTTCCTTTTTATCTTGCATTCTTTGAATAGGCCAATGTAAACAAGTGATAAGCCCAAAGATCTCTCAGTTCGCATTCATACAGAGAACCGACCCAGTTGTGTTGTGTGAAGGTGCAGTCAGAGGACTGAGAGGTCACAGAGATTGTCAGGTCAAGGTGGGAACGATGCCACATGTTAAGACTACGAAGGACAATTATGAGCTTCAGATACAGCAGACATGAGTCTGTGGACCCTACTTCCTCTTGAACAGTAAGTAGCCATACCCTTATATACTATCTATCTGGAATCAGTAGATGCCTGTAGAGCCACTGTGATCTTGAGGAGGGATGGCCATTATTGTGAAACATTAAGGCAGATGTCTTATCTGTGAAGCTTCACAGTCCATCTTACCAAGGAAGCTTCACTAGAAAAATGTCTTTTTCACACAGCTGAATTGTAAATGAAAAAAGAAGAATAACTAACTACGTAATCTGTTTTGGGTCTGTATATACTAAATGATCTGTTTGTTTCATATTTTATTTACTTTAGTATCTTGAGGCATGGTATAAATGAGGTAGTTTCTCACTACCATATGTTTATATCAGAAACAATAAGGAAATCTTATGCTTAAGATCAATTCCCATATATCATTGGAAAAGATGTTTTGAGATCTGTATCTGAACAGCAGAGAGCATTTGAAAGTAGTCCAGTGGGGTCAGCAAAAAGTGTGGGTTTGAGAAGGAGGCTGGCTAAGAGTTGGAGGGGTGTTCATGTATCTGCTAAAATAGTTAATAGCAAAACATTTGCTTCATACTGTTGGCCCTCTAACTTCCATTGTATTGCTTTTTTCCAGCCCATTTGTCTGAAATAACTGTTCCATGCATATTACATTGAATTATATATGTCACTTAGAGAAAAGTGCCCAGAAGAAGGTAGAGGTTAATGGTGGTCTACGAATAGAAGACCAGCTTGTTAGAACATCATGGATTCTTAGTGTTCTAAGAATCTGGAAACTGTAGTGTTTCTTTATGTCCAACTCTCATTTTATTTGCTAAGTTCGCTTGCCTCAAACAAACTTAAATTCACAGTAGAGGCTGTGGGATATAGCAACTTAAAGTTGGTAGTTCTCAATGTTTCACAAGAGATGAGGAATGTGATTGAGTTTGGATCACCAAGAAATGGGGCTATGATGAAAGGCTGGGGAGAAAAGATGAAAACCATGCACCTTTGAATATCAAGGGTTTTAACAAAGCTAATGTGGAGCCCTGAGGAAACACTGAAAAAGAAAGGGATTAAAAAGGACAGAAAAGTGAAAAATAGGACTGTCCCTTCAAGGACCTGTGCTGATTATTTCAAGGGATTCCAGTGTG
Organism: Condylura cristata; assembly: GCF_000260355.1. Lineage (NCBI taxonomy): Eukaryota > Metazoa > Chordata > Mammalia > Eulipotyphla > Talpidae > Condylura > Condylura cristata. The sequence continues at coordinate 44,034,859 of NW_004567103.1, forward strand.
GAGACTTGAGTGGAGAAGAAAATGCCAGAATAACATCTAAGGCGGTGTGAGCACACCTTCTGCTCCAGGGAGTCCCCCGCCCCCACCCGGGAGGCTTCAATGGTGCTGCCTCACCAGCCTTGCTCTCTCCAGCCAGTCATTACCTCTAATGTTGAGACTGCTAAAGATCTGTAAAAAACCAATCCAAAGCTGGGCCCCTGAGGTCCTGAGGCTGGCATATTTGTCAATGGTTGAGAAATGGTTGAGAACATGGCAGAGAAATTTAGGGTGTCTGGGAGTTTGAGGTTTGGACCAGATTGGAGTGACTGATTCTGTAAGGAGGGGAGGTGGTGGGTGTGGAGCTAGGGGTGGGGGTGGGACAGACCAAAGAGGGTTGACATGAGAATTGTTTCTGATTCCCTATTGTGTTTTGTGCAACTGGGACTTAGCAGAACAATACAAACACATCTTTTAATACTTTTCAAGGGGGAGCCACTGTAAAACTTCAGTTTGTGAATTTAATGTATTACAGTTTCCTATACTTAATGAAATTACAACAATTCAACAAATGATATAATTGCCCTAAATACTGCTTTTAATATAATTATGTGTAACTCACTGGAACATGCGATTGCACTCTATAATTATGACATATAATGTTCTCATAAAATTCTTTATCAAATGTATGCAAGTCATGCAGTTTATGTTACTCAGGTGTCAGTGTTTCCATGTGACAATGCTGAGATTTAAAAAATTTAGTGTGACTTTCGGTCCCAGGCAAGTGTCCATCAGAAGAAGTTTAGCTCCAAAGGGCGATAAATACATACCCCACAATGTCACACTGGCAGTGGAGGTTTTGTCTCTCAATGCTAGCTGATAGCACAGTTAGAAAAACAATTGGAGCACAACAATAGCTGCGAACATCAATCAAGTGCCTAGTTGTTATCTTTGTAGAAACCTATAATTATCAGGAACCCCATTTTGCAGATGAGGAAGCTGAATGTTGTAGATGTGAAATGTCTTACCAAGGGGTGTTCAGGCTCTCGCCCTGCAGTAGTGGGCAAAGGGAGAATCATCATACCAGTTCCAGTTGTACTGTTCACATGATTTTATCTGGAACGTTAAGAGTTGTAGCAAACAATTATGGAACATTTAATTAGTGAGATTATAAAATGTGGCTTCCCAAAATAAAACCCAAAGTTGGGGTTTCACCTCCATGGTCAAGGTTGGGCAGAAGCTACAATACTCATATAAGGAATGTGTTGTTTTTCTCAAGCTTCTGAGGAATTTGCAAACGTATGAGATGAAAACCAGGGACTTTTGAAAGCATGATTGCTTACTTTTCAATTTCCATCTTTCAAGGAGTCTAAACTTCCTGAGATAAGTAGAGTTTACCATGGAAATGAGTTCTTTTAAGACGCAATTTTAAGGACAGATTCATTTATGAATGTATTGTCAACAAATTGCATGTATTTATTCAACTTGCCCAAAAAAAGCCAATCAGGCTCAGAGATAGATTTCTTGGCAATTTGAATTTTTGATGCAGGTTGTTACATTGGAAAGAGTTTTCAGATATATTCACCTAGGTTAAAAATTGAGTTGAACAACAGACATGAAGAAATTTGGGGGAGGGTGATGGATATGCTCATTATCTTGATTGTGCAGATGGTTTAATGGGAACATACATCAATTAAAATTTAAATACATGTAGATACATTTTTTATAGGAGCTGTTTATTGTATGCCAATTATACCTTATAGGAGCTGTAGAATCAACAAAACATATCAAGCTGGATGTCCTTTCCTCAAACTTTTAAAATAAGCGTACCACACCCTTTCCCACCCCACAAATTATACAAGTCTCATCTAAAACATGGCTCAAAGACAAACCTATTTAAAAACCATAACTTACTTTAAATGAACCTTGCTATTATATAAGGGTAAATAGTTCATAGAAATAGAGAAACACAAAATTGTGATGAAACTGAGAAAATAGAGATGCTAGAGACACTTGTGCTTCTCGAGCTGAGGCCTGATTTCTGGCAGATTCTGTTTCTGACTGCTAATGTCTCACATCAGAACTCAGCAGAGGAGCTTTAAAATCAGCAATAGACTAATTGAGTTATGGAGAAAAGAGGGTTATGTGAAGGTCGTCTCCCTGTGTTCCTATCTTAGGGAAGGTGTATATCTTATGTGAGCCACCCCATTCTCAAAGCTAAATGTTACACTGGTCTCTTCGGTGTTGATAGAATGTACAGGTCCAAAAAAAAAAAAAATCTGTTAAATCTGGTTTTCTACTGTGGAAAGCAAGGCCTGTGAGTGGAAAATGTTCTACACTGTAAACACAAACACACGTTTGTTTGTTTAAGGATACACTCAAGGCAAGAGCATGTTATTTCCAGGAGTAAAAGAAGCACCCATGAAAATACATGTTTTTTTTTCCATATATTTTCTGACTTTCATATATTTTTAACACATGTACTAGGCAATTATGAATTCTTTATTTTGAAATAACTCTTATATTCATTTGAGTCACGATCTCTGGTTTTAAATCTCAGGAAAGGTTATCTGAATTTGGAGGAAAGGAAAAAGAAATAAATATTTCTTGTGTGCCTTTTTTAGGTGACCTCCTGGTTTCAGTATTTTTGTTACAGGGCAGGGAGAGGGGCACCCCAGAACCCACAAACCTGCCTGTCCTAAATAGTTTCCGCCATCTGTCGCATCAAGACAAAGCATATTAAGACCATTAATGAAAAGGAACTTTAATACAATGAGTGTGCAATACAGACAAGACAAAGAATACAGTTTCTAAATCAAGCACCCAAAGTTAGCCATCCCCTCATGGGTAAAAGTCCACCCAAAAGGGATTGGCCCAAAGCAAGGCCTGACAGCCCGCCACAAGTCTAAAGCACCTTCTAGCCGACATCCATAGAAAAGGGTCAGAAATGGCCAGACAAGTCTAGGAGGAAAAGAGCAAAATCAAAATCAGGACAAAAGCTGCCATATTGAACCTCCCCACGGGTCTCTCACCCACATCTGTTTCAATCAGTTGAAGAAACAAGAGCCACTTCTTCAGATGTCTCTGTTCCATGTGCCTCCCTCAAGTCTCCTTCCCCAGCCTCCTTCCACTCCAGTTTCTTCTTTTCTGAGCTCAGTTCCATCCTCCTTTGGGGGGCAGGGAACCTAGGCCCTCCCCTTTTCCTGGGAACCCCCCTGTTACACTTTCACAGCATAAATAAGACCTAAAGTAATCTGTAAAGTCTCGACCCACATAGCTACTGCTTACTGTTTTTGACAAAGTGAAATGGAGACCCCCTCAAATTATCTTCTGAGTAATCAGAATGAATTGCCCAGGAAACTGGGCTCCCACTAGCCACATGGTGGTGTCCTGAGAACAAGTCTCCAGGCTTCTCTCTGTCCAGTCTTATCTTAGTGGCAGGCTCTGTCCATCCTGCTGGTGATGCCCATGCCATGGTCATGTGGGCCCCCTCCCCTGACTTTTACCAACCCCCATCACCTGTCTACTCCAGCCCTGAATCAGAGAGGGCCCACTGCCATCCCTGGTCCTTGAGGAGCCAGGCTTGGGGTAATATACCTCATACAAGGATACAATTGCTGTCAGAAGGAGCCCCTTAAGAACTCCAAGCCAAATTCTTCATTGCTTCCATCCCAGTCCCCACAGGACTCCCAAAGGGGAGGCACCTCAACCCCTCCTAAGGAGAATTCTCAGGCATTCAGAACTATGGCCTAGTCAACCGGTTTCTGAGAAAAACTGTCTGCCTCCCGCACACACCCACTCCTTTCCCATACACACCCACTCCTTTCCCGTATCTGGTTACTGACTGCGCGCGGTGGACCCATTTTCATCAGAGGAACTCTCAAAGACCTAGATGAGGCTCACCATACCCAATTCTGGCTTGTCCACCTGCAGGTAATGCCCTTTGGAAAACAACTTCTATTCAATTCATGTGGGCTGGTACCAAGGCTGAGGTCATTCTTCACTGAGTCCCCAAGGTCAGGCAAAGTAGGTCATTCTTCACTGAGTCCCCAAGGTCAGGCAAAGTAGGGATCTGATCTGCAAATTCCTGATAGTGCAACCTCAGATTCTGGTCTCTCCCTGTCAACTCCCAGATTCTGGTCTCTCCCTGTCAACTCCCTTTTCCCCCTCCCCCACCGGCCAAAAGAAGCAAGCACTGTCAGGCTCTCGGTGGTGTAAACCTGAGAGTGCAGAGACTGCAAAGAGGCTAGAGCAGCTGAGAAGCTCCATTGACATTACAAATGGGATACTCAACCTCTCAACCTGAAACCTCAGCCTCCCGGTCACTTCTCCCCTCAGGGTCTTCCTCACGACAATGGGTTTGCTTTCACATATATTTGCATGACTAAAAGGGCTCATTAAAATGGTCCTTTCCAACTGAATGGAGGGTCTTAGCCCAAAACAAATTCTATTTTTTTCTTTCCAATGCAAAAACTGTTTGCCACCCACAAGACAGCAAGTAACTACTTTAAAAGAAACAAGGCAGCCAGATCTTGGGCCACTGATTAGTGACCCATTTTTTTCATCATAATCAGCATTGCTTTGAATTTGGGCGAGCACACACACACACACACACCTCGAAGGGCTCTTCTTGGTTGGATGTGATTCTGCTGCCTGCTTTCAAAATGAGTCTATATCACAGGTTCACTCTCTACAAAGTTTCTTTAAATTTTGAAATTATTTTTGCTCTTCAATATACTCAAGAAGAAGAAATAGGATATAAAAAATAAAAACATTAAGGAAATGCATCCTTATGGAAAATAAAGCTTGATGGTTTAGTCAACCTGAGTTGACAATGCAGGCAGGGGAGCTGACCTGCAATTTCAAATTGCTGCATTTGCCTGGGAGTGTAATTTTGAAAGCTTAGGAAAATACTTGAAGGAAGTGGAGTTCTTAGATCGATGCAATCAGTGGTCATAAGAAAACCTGAAGGTCTGGCTTGTGAGGTGGAAAAACTTTTGCTTGCACGAGTGTGTGATGGTTGGAGCACATATGTCCATCTCAAGAACTAAGTACCAAATTTGGCCAGAGCATTATTATCATTTTTCTCCATGCTGAAATGTAGGCTCCCAGAGATGTCAAAAGAATATGTTGTCAGGTAGAATAAAGAATATTTTGGTCCTTTCAAGAGAATAATTTTGTTTAACTTGAGTATTCTGGAGAAGGGAAATGGTTATGCTGTCATTTTGGAGATAAGTTTGAAGTGCCGGGTCCTTGGGTTCACTCTGGGGAGGGTTTCACCAGAGCTTCCCTTTCAGCGGCAGGCAGAGTGTCTCCACAAGACAGATGTTAGTTATACTTAAAGAGCAGGTTTATTAGGAGAAGGGGCAGAAAAGAGAAGGACACTTATATAGACACAAGCAGCCAGAAAGAGCTGCCCCCAAAGGGACAGGCATGCTGAGAGAGGCCTGCAGAGTTGCAGGCAGGTGGCCTTGAGGACAGCGGTCTTCACTGAGGGAGGTAGATGAAGAGAGGACCCCGCGAGGTGCAGGTTAAGGCAGGCAGGAGGTTGCTGCTCCGTTGACCGAGAGAGTGGGTGGAAAGAAGCACCTGCATGGTCACAGGTGGGCAGGACGGCTGCCCCAGCCAGTGCAAAGACAGCCATGTTATAGTTTTTCTCCTTGGGAGGGCTCACTCCTTTGTGGAGTGGCCTATTTGCTGCTGATTTTGGATAACTGTGGAATTGGGACCAGGAGATTCTGCAATGGGCCCAATCTCTATATCTTTACCTGTAGGTCTGTGCTCTAGACACTCCCTCCAGCAGTCTGACGCCTGCTTGGTCTTGTGCAGTGTCCTGTGATAAGGCATTGGAGACGAAGGGTCTTGATTTCTATAGCTGGGTTAATGGTCACGTCATTCACCTCTACTCCCACCTCCTTGTGTGTCAGGTTTTAATCTTGCGATGGCTCCTTTAGGTTTTCTATTCTTTTCTCCATCAGTTCCAACTAGTGGTGTAGCACTGTTCGCTTAGCATTTATTGTCATTTACCGAAGATCTAGTTAGTCATGCACATAAGACTGGTTAAGAATGGCCAATTGTTATAAGGCAGGGTGAGGGGCACCGCAAGACCCCTAAACTTTGCTACTCTACGTAGGTTCTGCCATCCTCCAATGCATAGAAAAAACATACCTGTAGTTCACAAGGCCTTCAATGGAAAGGAACTTTAATACAATTAGTGTGCCATAAAGAGAAGGGAAAGAACAGATAAATAAAGTCATTTCCAATGAAACACCTCCGAATCCCCAACCCCTCATGGGTAAACACCTGCTAAATGTTTGGCCAAAGCAGGACTGCTGAGGCTTGAAAGTTTGCCAGGTATCTAAGGCAACTTCTCTCTGGGGAACCATAGGAAAGGAGGAAATCAAAGTCCATCAAGACAAAGGCTGCCATTGTCGGCCTCCCCACACATAAGAAGAGACTCACCCATATCTCTTTCACTTGTCGCTTTCCATCTCCTTCAAGTACCTGGTGCAAGCCCAGGGCTCAGAAGCCAATGTTGCTTCTTCGTAAGTCTCTGCTCCTATGTGCCTCCTTCGTCTTCTCTCCTAGTCTTTTCAGCTTAGCTCTACCCTTCACGGAGTGCAGAAGGGAACATGGAAACCCCCTTTAAAAATTACATTGTTACACTTTTAGCAATTACTGGCTTAGAAAATACTTTCCCCTCACTGACATTCCTAACAGGACACAATCACTCACACTCATACTCAGTCTCTGTCTTCAGGCTCTCCCAGATTTAAATCCCTATTATCTAATTTAAATTATTTGTAAATCACAAAGCACCTTGAGGTTTTTCCAATAAAAAATTGCTCTCTAGGAGCAAAGTAACATGGAAAACAAAAGAATGTGCTTTGCAGAGAGAGCTGAGACACATTAAAGTACAGAGAAGAGAGGGCAAAGTCGCTACAGGAGTCATTTAATGTCACCAAGAGCTACTCAGTACCTACCACATGCCAGGTCTAATGCTTATCTTAGAGATTGTAACAGGGTGGTCCCCAGGAAAAGGGGAGGTTCTGTTACAGTACCAGGGAGAGAGGGAAACGCCTGAAGCCCCAAAAACCTGCCTGCTCTAAGTGGGTTCTGCCATCTGCGGCAACAAGACAAAACATATAAAACTTTAATGAAAAGGGACTTTAATACAGTGAGTATATAACACGGAAGACAAAGAATGTAGTTTCTAAATCAAACACCTGAAGTTACCCATCCCCTCCTGGGCAAAAGTCAACCCAAAAGGGATTGGCCCAAAGCAAGGCCTAAAAGCCTGTCACTAGACTAAAGCACCCTCTGGCCGGGACCCATGGAAAAGGGTCAGAAATGGCCAGACAAATCTGGGAGGAAAAGAGCAACATCGAAATCAATATAAACACTGCCATAGTCACCTCCCTATGGGTATCTCACCCACATCTGCCTTAACCAGTCCAAGGTCAGGAAACAAGCATGGCTTCTTCCTCACAGGATTGCTGCTCCATGTGGTTTCCTCAGGTCTCCTCCTTGTTTTCCATCCAGCTTCATTCTCTTTTTCTCTCCTCTCATTCCTTCTCTCCTTTTTCTCTGCTCAGCTCCACCCTCCTTCTGGGTGGAGCAGGGAACCTGGAACTTCCCCTTTTCCTAGGGACCACCCTGTTACAGTTCCAGGTTCCCTGCCCCACCCAGAAGGAGGTGGAGATGAGCAGGGAAAAATCTGGAGAGGAAACTGAGGAGGAAGGAAGCAGGATGGAGAGCCACAAGGTGACCTGAGGGAGGCTCATGGATCAGAGAGACATCTGAAGACACTGCACTTACTTCTTAGTCCTGGACTGGTTGAAACAGATGTGGGTGAGAGACCCGTGGGGAGGTTCAATATGGCAGCATTTATGTTGATTTTGATTTTGCTCTTTTCCTCCCAGACTTGTCTGGCCATTTCTGACCTTTTCCCATGGATCTGGGCCAGAAGGTGCTTTAGACTTGTGGCAGGCTTTTCAGGCCTTGCCTTGGACCAATTCCTTTTGAGTGGACTTTTACCCATGAGGCGATGCCTAACTTTGGGTGCTTGATTTAGAAACTGTATTCTTTGTCTTGTCTGTATTGCACACTCATTGTATTAAAGTTCCTTTTCATTAATGGTCTTAATATCCTTTGCCTTGATGAGGCAGATGGCAGAAACTATTTAGAGCAGGCAGGTTTGGGAGTTCAGAGGTGCCTCTTTCTTCCTGTCCTGTAACAAGATGATTTCCAAAGATTCTTAGATTTCCAAAAGTCCATCAGATATACAAAATCTTAAAACTTAGCAGAATGAAACAAATATGACAGAGATCACACACACATACACAGAAAGAGAGAAAATATTTTTAGTTGTTTGTAAAAATTAAAATGTATTGCTTTCCTTCACCGGAAAATGAAAGTTCAATATTTGGCTTAACCTAAAGTTTTGTGAGCTTTCATGTTCTGGTCCCCAATTTCCCCAGAATAATTCACTGTCTCTTTTTCTTGCCCCTTTCTTTATTCTTTAGAAACATGAGATTTGATGCCTTAAAATAATATATGTTTTACACAGAAAACAAATTAAAATACACTAATGCGAATACAGATTCATGCTCAATGAAATGCTATTTTGATTCTGCTAAAGTCTGATATTTGTTCCAAAGTTTGACTTTGTTTGTAAATACAAGCACCCTGCCCCCCACATGCTATACACCCTAATTTAATTTCTGTAACTTCCATAAAAGTAAACTTAGTAAATTTGCTTCGCATAATGAGTTCAACTCTACTTCTAATGAGAAACGCGGAAGGATAGTGTGGCAGAGCCTCTGTGTGTGTGTGTGTGTGTGTGTATGTGCAAGCAGGCACTGGTGTGTGTGACTCTGGGTGTGTGCTGTGCCTGGCAGGATGTTGAATTAAAGGGGGGGGCAGGCTTAGTGGGGAGCCCTGTCTGTAAACAATGCCAGCCAGTGCCAGCTCAGGACTCATCCTGGAGGGGTGGGGGGAGGCCCTGAAAAGGTTGTGCCTGAAGTCGGCCTGCAGCTGTCCAGGGAAGTGTGTATTATCAGAAGGAAATGTGTACTTTTTGAGGTGAGATCAGTTCTGTGCTCTGAACCAAATGATTTTCGTTTTTTGTTCTGATAACAAGCTGGTGGTAAGCTTCACTGAACTGAGAAATTGTAAACTCTTAGAAAAGGCTGTCTAAAGATAACAATTCAATGTTTCTCCGTAATGTATTCTGGATGAATCTGATAATTTAAAGCCCACTTCACCAAAATGGGAGTGGTGCGTGCGTCCTCTTTATCTTCAATTATGTCTAATCTGTTTCTAATTCAAACACTGTGCTGCTGTTGTCAGATCAAATATAGATTTTAAATGTTTTATGCTTCTCCGCTGGGAAGGTTTAAAATGTGTGCAGGCTGTCTGTCAGTGCTGTGCCAGTTGAATCTAATAAAGTTTTAGATAAATTTAAAGGAAATAAAAGAGTACTTAAAAATGAAATGATTCATGGTTCACGAGATGGAACAGGCTTAATGAATGGCAGTTGGGGAAAGTTACGGTGGCGTCACCGCGGATCACCTGCTTCACCTCTACAGAGCTCTCCTTGAATAAATATATTGTGCCTATCAGCTTGCAAGGCAGGAGTTCAGAAACCAATTTAAAAATCAAGTCATCTTTGGGCTTGAGGCAAACAGGGCCTCATAAGCATATGGGCACAGGGACTCTAATGCAAGGTTTTTCATTCCACATGATGACACTCCATCACTGCAAACAGATTGGAAACCATAGTTGCGGTTTTCAATCACAGAATAGGGTGTTGTTGTTCCTGTTATTAGAATTCCTTTTCTCTACTGATTTATGTAGATGTGCTCCAGGTATCGGAGTCCTGTGGAATATCTAAGCAGAAACATGTTGGGCAATAACACGAGGCATTGTTAGAACTGTGCCAGGTGCCAGGGCTATAGTTGTAGAAATACTCCCTTGACAAAACTTCTGAGGTCTCTTAGATTTATTAACTTAGGAAAAGCAGGGGAGAAGTGTTGTATTAGAGCTCAGAGCATGTTTCTGCCTTAGGAAATTGCCATTTCATCGGCTGGAGTGTTTAACTGGGGCTTAAACGTGGAGGCGATGAAGCACTTTGTCACTCCGTAGATTTTTCTTGGGCTTGCTTTCTAATCCCTTTTGGACTGCCAATGCGTATGTCTTTTGCCGCATTGGATGGCTCTCCTACCTTGATTTTGGAAGGATTGTTCCAGAGTATCCTTTCAATGTTAATGAGGATTTGTGCTTAAAAGCAAGAGGCTTTGAAGTTTGAAAACCATAATCCTTGCAGGTCCCCATCCTCCCCCCCCCCTCAAGTTTATCTTCAGAGCCACTATATTTTTATCTAGGATAAGACCTTAACATGATAAAGAATAAGGGACTAAGCTGATTCCTAAGAGGGAAAAAAAATTGATTTACTGATCCTTTAGCTCCCTTTGGCTTGACCTATTTACAAAGTTGACATTAAAAAAATCTCAGGAAAAGGCATTTCCTTCACTGGTGACCCCCATCACATCTTTCTTTTTTGAAGCCTTAAGGTCAAATTCCTATAAACAAGTAATATTTTTTCTCACACAAACTCTGTAGGGCTGCGAGAAATGTCTCTGTTTATTTCTGATTGCATTCCCCTTTAGTTTCTTTCTGACTGGCTTATGTTTTCTGTCCATTTCAGGATGTGCAGGATCGCACTATGTAGTGACAATTCAGTGTTCTGACAGGACAGGACAGGACTTTCCCACTAGGCATCAGTTATGTCACTGAAGTTATCGCTCACATTACAAATAGAAAGAAAAAGAGATGGTGCAGGCACGAGGCTAGAGGACTCGCACACGTGTGCTGTGGGCTTTCTCCCAGCAGTTTTGGAATGCTGGGAGGGGCTGAGAGTCCGAAGGGGTCCCAGAACAAGAAATGCTGTCTGTGGTCCCGCCAAAATTATTCTTTTTCTACAACACATATCTAAACTCCTTTCTCAGTTTTGACTCCAGCACACATTCTTTTTGTTGTTGTTGCTTACTTTTTTTTTTATATAGATTTATTTATTTATGCATACAAAACTGGGTACAAGCCAGAGGTGCAGGGGTGGTGAGAGACCTCACCAGAGACAGAATGGGGAGCAGAACAGGCAGATCTACAAAGTACATTGCTTAGGGGAGCAGCGGGTGGGTCAAGAGAGGTCTGCCGCACCATGTGGGTCATCTCTGGGGCAGGCAGGGATCCAACTCACTCACCCTGAAGTGGCTGCAGTCAGCTTACAGTACTGCGATCTCACACGCTGCACCGCCAGGGAGGGCCCCCAGAACACTTTCTATGTAATCAAAACAAGTGAATTGGGCTTATTTTTTTTAATGGGCCAACCCAACCCCCCATCTAATAGATTCAGGGTGATTCTGCCTCATTTTGTTATAGGGCAGGGAGAGGTTCACCCTCATACCCACAAACCTGCCCCCTCTAAGTAGGTAGTGCCATCTGCCACATCAAAACAAAGCATATAAGACCTTCAATGGAAAGGAACTTTAATACAGAAAAACAAAGAGTATAGTTTTAAATCAAGCACCCAAAGTTACCCATCCCCTCCCCATCCACCCAAAAGGGATTAGCCCAAAGCAAGGCCTGAAAACCTGCCACAAGCCTAAAGCACTTTCCGGAAGGGACCCATGAAAAAGGGTCAGAAGTGGCCAGACAAGTCTAGAAGGAAAAGAGCACAATCAGTATCAAGATAAACACTGCCATAGTCACCTACCCACTGGTCTCTCTCCCACATCTGTTTCAACCATGCCAGGACCAAGAAGTAAACACAGTTTCTTCACATGTCTCTGCTCCATGCGGCTCCCACAGGTCACCTTCTGGTTCTCTATCCTGCTTCTTCTTCTTCAGTCTCTTCTCCAGATTCTTCTCTTTTCTGCTCAGCTCCACCCTCCTTTGGGTGGGCAAGGGAACCTGGAACCTCCTTTTTCCCTGGGGACCTGTTACAGTTTAAGTTTCCATCTTGGAAACTTCTTGGAACATCCCATGCATTTACTTTGAAAATGGAAGGCCTTTTTGTTCCATGTAGTCTGTCTTGCTTGACTAATTTGAGGTAACATTGCATCATAATATTATATATTTCAGGTGTGCATTATTATAAATCACATCTGCATAGTTCACATTCATTTACTCTTTATTTGAAAAAAACAGTGCTGATAAAATCTTGGCCTCTCAGCCTGAAGGTGTTGCTTTTGGAACAAAAGGTGTTGTTTTTGGAAGCTTATGTGGTTAAAATCTAACCATTGTCTAACTAAAAATGTAGTAGAAAGGGTTAAAATAACATTGTTTTAGTATTTTTTTTTTCAAGCATAAATTTCTTATAGGAAAGAGAGGGTAAGAAAGAAAGAAAAAGAGAGAAAGACACACTGTGGGCTTGTAGTCTGCCGAGAACCCCCACCTGTCACAGTCTTTGTCCTCAGAAGTAGAAGGGAATGAGGAAATGAGTGTAAGAATGTCATAGAAATCAGAGGCCAGAGGTGTGAGTCACATGGAGAAAGCAAAAGGCCTGTGTGCAGGGGGATTGACAGGCTTCTGACATTAATTGACACCCCCAAACACAACAAGGAGGAAATATACATCACAGTGTGGGTTTTTTTTTTTTTTTTTCAGTCATAGTACATTATGCACTGATCATCCATTTACACTGCCCGCCAAACTGGAGTTAATTTGGGGTTGCAGGATGGTTGTTTTAGAAATGCAATGAAATGACACTCAAAAGTGGAAACATTGCATTTCCCCAAGAAAAGGCAAGATGGCAGGGAAAGGCTAACTTGGTCAGAGGACTAAGAATAGAGGAAAGGAGAAAGAGGAGCCTGGATAGAGAAATTAGTTGTTCCAATGTTTGCACACTAGAGGAAGAAGCTCTCTCTCACATATACGCACACACCTATACATAGCAAAAAGATGATGAAAAAGTTATTTGTATGAAAGTACAGAAAATGATTTTCCAGAATATTAAAAAGATTCTAGGCTACAAGGTAACATCTATATTCTCTGGTGTTGTTGAAAAAACATTTCTGAATGTTAGTGTAGAAGCCTCTGGACAGAACAGCAGGAGTCCCAGCTGTATAAAATAGGCTATTTGATGACTGTACACTCAACTAGCAGGTTAATGCAAAAGGGAGATTTTAATGATTTGACAGCAGCTTCTCTCTTGTTGTGTCCGCAAGTGTCACCCCGAGGCGGTGGCTTTTCTGGCTTTGCTTACAGGGAAGGCTTTTGGCTCTTCCTTCACAGTCACCACTGGGCACTGAGAGTGAACCTGACCCAAGGCGTCGCCATCTGTGTCTGACAATGAAAGCTTGTGACATAATCCTCCTCCTTAAAGAATTTCCAATCAAGTGAATTTCAACTGTTCCCCCCTAGGTGGGGGTTGCAACCCCCTACTCTGTGCCACATATGTGAGGGGATTTGAGGTTTGGGTACTTCCTTCAGAGGTGGTGCCTGAGGTCAGTGAGCCCACAGTGCTGTCTGGACAGAGCTGCCATGAGCCAGAACCAGGACTTGCTTGGCCCTGATTTCTCTCTGACTCTTGACCCCTCACCCACCAGGGTCTCCTTGAAGAGCTTAGTTCTGGTGGATCCCATGGCTGAACTCTCCCGCCAGGAGGGTATCCTGGTAGGCAGGTTGCTCCTGTTGGTTAGTGTAGCATTTCTTCCTTTGAACCCCATGAGGTTGGGCTGCCAGAGTGGAGCTGGCATGCTGATTTGGGGTGACTCTAACATTAAGGATGAGTTTTAGGCTCTGGATTCCTGATAATCCAGCCTTTGGAATAGGTCTGTGTGGATTCACTCCAGCTGTGATGCTGGAGATGGCAGGGGTGGGGGCAGGCATCCTTTACCCTGAGGGATCCCCAATCCCTGTGACAGGCCTCTCCCATGCAGGCAGTCCATAGGATGGCTGTATTTATCTCCAAGGAGTTTTGAACCTCCTGTTTCCTAGAACCAGTGGACTGTCCCAATTGGGACAGGCTGACCAAGTTAGCCTTTCCCTGCCATCTTTCCCTGCCCTCTCGCCTGGATAGGTGATGCAAGGCAATGGTCTCCCTAGTCTAGCTTGAGCCATGTTTTCCAGGTCATAGGCATTACTTCAATGGATAGGGGAGCTCTTCTTGCTCCATGAACACTCCCCTCGCTCATCCTTTGGGCTGGCAACCCTGCATGGAGGTAGAGATTCTGTTAACATTGAAACTGATCATATTCTAGGAGTGTAGTGATTTGTTCTAAAGAGTTTAAGAAAAGAAGAAGCTGGAAGATGTCATGTCCTACTGAGAAGCTATAAACTGCCAAGTGGTAAATACAATACAACCAGAAAACAAGTGGTCATTTGCATTTTTCCTGCCAATTCTGGTAAGAATTGGATTTGTGGTTAGTGTTAATGAAGCACAGTAACAACCTTTGTCTGAAACAAACCATGTTTCTGGCTCTAGTGTGGGTGATGCAGCATCCCAAGTAATCTGAAACCAGAATTAAATAAATGGTTCCAGTCAGGTTCTGAAGAATCTCCTTGTAGTAATATCGCTACCTTTTTTTCATGCTGGGGGGAGGGGCTAAAAAATTCCCCAAAATAGTGTAGTTGTCAAGAAAGGACATGAAGAAATGCCTCATCTGAAAAGGAAGAGGTGTTATCTGAATACTGTGGTGTATAGCCCCATGCCTGCCTCGGAAATGAAAATAAATAGCTCTCCTCTGCCTATTACTCCTATTACTCTATATTTTCTTTCTTTCTTTTTTTTTTTTTTTAAAGATTTATTTATTTATGCATACAGAACTGGGGTACAGGCAAGAGCTGCGGGGTCAGTGAGAGGCTTCACGGGAGACAAAGTGGGGAGCAGAACAGGCAGATTGACAAAGTACACTGCTGAGGGGAGTAGCAGGAAGTTCAGGAGAGGTCTGCCACGCCATGTGGGTCACTTCTGGGGCAGGGATCGAGCTCATGCTGAAGTGGCTTTATGCTTTAACCTGCTGCACCACCAGAGAGGACCCTATTACTCTATATTTCATAGCTAAGTCACTTTGCTTCATGTGGGCTCATGCATTTTATAACTTGTTTTATAATCAAAATGCAAAACCCAGTTGCTTGGGACCTCAGACTCCCTGGCCATGGCCCAGCAGGGCCTCATGTAATGCAGAACCAGGGCTCTGCTTAGCATCAGCCGATGGGGGACTTACTAGATTAAGGATTTCTTTCTATTCTCAAATTGTGAAAATACTTAAATTCTCGAATGTATGCAAAATAAACAACATGTAGGGATCTACCACCTTACCATTTGGCTGCTATCCACTCCAGAGTCCTTGTTTTCTTTAATAACTAGAGCATGATGGGAGGTGTGAGAATGTACCTGCAGTTCCCTCCCCCTTCTTCCTTTCACACAGGCAGAAATCCCTTCCCACTCTCCTGATGTCAGTGATCGCCCCTGTGTGCCCCCAACTAGCAGCAAATCCTGAGGTACAGATCTGAGAGCAAGTGGGGTGTTGGACAACTGAGCCCAGGAGGTTCCTGCAGCGAAAGGGGAAGTGACATTGGGAGGAAAGGAAGTCACCAGGGTGACTTACCTCTGTGGCCCAGGGGGCAGGGTGATGGCTCTCTGAGGGCAGAGGAGGTAGGGGCGTTAATGCCCACAGCTGTCCTGGATTGTAACCCCCTTGGCGTCCTATGCTGTGAGGGGCCACCCTTCCTCCAGCCCCGGAGCAGAAGGGCCAGGGACAGTGTGGGTGTAAAGGGCGCAGGTGTGGGGGCGTCCTGGCAGCATCCGCTGTCAGTATTATTGCCCAAATGGCATGATTGCTACATCTGTAGATACCATAAAACAACAGTGACTATTGTTCTGCTTTTACATTTAAATATGCGAAATCAAATTGAACTCGCACTCAGGCAACTTGCTTTAAGATGCTCTACTTGAGCTTAATGTGTTGAAATATGTAGATGTAAATAATTTAACACTTCCATGGTGCTCAAGGATTTGAACATGCTAGTTTATTTGTCCATTTCCCACTGATAATTTGCTTCCATTTTCCATTCTTATGACAAACGCTATTGAAGAGACGTTTTTCTATCAATGTGAGTGTGTGTTTTCTGTAACTGAGATTCCCGAAAAGAGATTGCTGGTCACAGGGTTCTCGCAGTTTCTGCTTCACTGGGGATGCCAAATCGCTCTACAAAATACTGATGCCATTTATACTCCCAAAAGCAGCACGGGAGAATTTCTTTGTCCCCAAATTGCTGCCAGAATACCCGATATGATAAGATTTATTAATTTTTACCAATCTGATGGGTTAAAATGGCATTTTAGGATTATGTTTTAAATTGTGTGTCCCTCGTTTTAGGTGGGGTTGAGTGCACCTTCTGATGTTCACTGGGCATCTGGATCATCTCTTTTGTGCATTTCCTCTGCATCTTCTGTTTTTTTTTTTTTTTTAATTTTATTACTGTTATTGGATTGCTTCTATTTTTCTTAGTAATTTGTAGAACTTCTGTACATGTTGTCATGTTAAAACTTGGTAACTTACTGGAAGCAAACATTTTTTTCTATCCTGTGGTTTATCTTTTTACGTTGTTGGTTTTTTTTCCGGTCAGAAAAATTTTAATATCCTCAGACCGTGTTTTGGCTTTTTTAAAAATTGAAGTAGCATCACATTGTACTACCATATACGTTTCTGTGTGTATCACAGAGCATCAATGTATGTGTATAGTACATGAACACCCAGTTCTACCCTTCACCATATCATTCTCTGCTTGGTCCAGGTTCCATTAAGAAATCTCTATCTTGATGTCATAAATGGCTCCGATGTTTGCACCTAAAAGCTCCAGGTTTGTTTCCTCTATGGCACATTAGTCCCTCTGTGGGATGAGGCAGGACTCTAATTTTAGTGTCCTGACTCTAATTTTAGCGCACTTTTGTTGAGTAATCCATTCTGTTTCTGTTGATTGGTAGTGCCACGCAGGGCTTATACCAGGCTTTTGTGTATATGTGAGTCTAATTCTAGGCTTTGTTTTTCTTCATTTATCTTTACTTGCTCTGATGTATTATAGTTTTAGAGTAAACTTTCGTATAGGGTGTATCCATCCTTGTTATTAAAATTTTCTTGACTGTTCTTTGTTCTTTAGTTTTCTACTTGAATTTCAAGATCAATAAGTTATGTGAAATATCCTTTCAGGATTTTAATTGGAAATACATTGAATTTATAGAAAAGTTTGAACAGTCATCATTGGATGACTATTGGATCTTACTTGTGACCAGGATATATGTTATTTATTTATATCCTTTACTAAAGATTTATAGTCAATATATTCTTTATTAGAATAATTCCTAGATGTCTAAAATGCTTTGATGCTCTTGCAATTCATCTTTATAGAAATTCCTTTACCTGATATAGCAATGATATTTATATGTGTCTACTATGGGTTGTATATTTAGACTATTAATTCAAATCAAGTAATTGTTCTTAGCAAATTTGAATTTTTCCTACTTTTTTGTATATCTAATGTTATACTTTTTTTCTGGGAACGTTTATGTTTGGCCTAATTTCATTGTCATTATCGTAAAGCTCTTATTTCCAAATAAGATGCATGATGCAGATGCATTTTTTTTTTAAATATTCGTATCACCTGTCCATGCTTAATGGCTTATTTGTCAGGATTTTTTTCCTATTTATTTTATAAGACATTTGTTTTATTCATCTTTTGAAAGTTTTAGCGTTTGATTTCTTTGTTTTCATTTCTGTCTTACATTTCATTAGTTTTTCAATAATCTTTTATTTACTGTTTTAAGTTAAGACTTTTGCCTTGTTTTATTTTATTTTTCTTATAGCTTCTTATTTAGATTCTTAGCTCACTAACTTTTAATCTTTTTTCATCTCTATTTATTTAATACTATAGTTTTCTCTCCAAATATTGATTAGTTGTTACATATGTTGCATATCATTATTACATACTACTACCCTCTTTCAATACATTTCTAATTTTTATTATGGTATCATCTTTGACCTGTGAATTATTTTGATTTTAAAAATGTCTAAATATTTGGGAGTTTTGTTTTTTTTAGTTTTAATGTTATAATATTGTATTCAGAGTATTCTATCAACAGGGTAGGGTCTTTGATATGTGTTTTGACTCAGTATGTGGCAATTAATGGAGAAGAAATAATGGAATTCAGCCTTCCATTTCTTTACTGTTTTTTAAAATCCATATAATTTATCAGTTATTGAGGGAAATATACCAAGATTATACCTCTTTTATGATCGTGCATTTTTTCTTATATTTTGGTCCAATTTTATTTTATATAAGGAAGGTGTATATATTAGGACATAACTGTTACATATTTAACTTTGTTTCTTTTCTATTTATGGCAAATAATATTTTAAAACTTATAGACTGATATAAAGTTTATTTACAAAATAAATTTAATTAAGTAAAATGTATTGTGTATGTAATGCACAGTGAGTGACTATGAAAGAAAATCAAGTAGATGGAAATGAAACAGCTCAGGGTAGCCACTGTGTCACCCAGTCACCCAATCACGGCAGGCACCCTAGAGTCATCATTTCCAGCTCAGGCCGCTCTCCGGTTTCAGATGCAGGCACCTGGTTCTTCTCTTGTCCCTTCCATTTGGCTAACTTGCCCTTCACACTTGGAGACGGGGAAGTAGGGTTCTGACATCCTTGCCTGCATTCTCCCCCTGCAAGGCTGACTGTCGGTCCCAGGTTCCTTCTCTGAGCGCAACATACCAGTAACTTCCCAGCCAGAGAGGCTCGATGTCTTGGCCCTCTCTCAGGTCTCCTTCCACATGCACATCAGAACAGAAAATGGGCTGTGTCTGCTTCACCCCCTTGATGCTTCTCCTATCTATCCCCTCTTCAGCCCCACTGCCGCTGCCTTGACTCAGACTCTGAGCTGCCGGCTCCGGAGCCCCTCCACCTTTCCTTTCCTCTGTGCCCCCACAGAGATGCCCTGAAACCTGTTCTCCACAAGTATCGTTCTGCCTGCATGGATGGCTCCTGTTGCATACAAGATAAAGCAGAGCCCCACATGAAGTGGCCCTGCCTGCCTCTCTCACCAGGGCTGCCTTGCCCTTTAACTCTGCCACAGGAACATTTTGCTGTAGACTCAGGCAGCTAAGAGGTTTCTGTGAGATTTCTTTGGCTCTGTCCTTTCTCAGAAAGCATGTGTCTTTGTCTACCAAACCAACATTGCAAGATTCTGTTCAAGGGACCCCTCCTCCCAGAAGTACTCTTGGTAATGCCAACTGACCAGTCTCCCTGTATGCACCTGCTCATCCCTGGCTGGGCACCTCTGGTTAGGTGCTGCAGAGACCCACTCCAAATCTTCTCTTTTTTCTGGCTTGTTGGATGAACGAAAAAACAAGTACTATTATAAAAGAAAAGGTAGCTTCAAAGACAGTTGGATGTTGGGAACCATAAGAACTTCTTTCCAAAGTAATCCTCAGAATTTCAGAGGAGGTGTGGGGTGAGAAAAGTTGAGTGTCAGCTCTTTTCTGTAGGAGGGCAGTGTTTCAAGTGATAAAAGAAGCAGCCTGTGAAAGGTAAAAATTAATTAAATTATATCTTATAAAAACTTATAGGATATCCAGTTTTTTTTGTCTTTTGTTTATTTAAGGCTGTTCATCAATTGTTCTAAGTCTACTTGTTAGGCTTTATAATAAAATACCCATAAATACTTCCTTAAATAAAGATGATTTACCTTACTAACCTAGTTTTCAATGTCACTCTTAACATCAGAGAAACTATGCTAAGACATTTTCTCTCATTTACTCTTTTCTTCTCTACATCCCTGCTCTTCTCCATAGATAGAGTCCAACAGATTTAAGAAAAGAGCAGAGCTTGACCATGTAAGAATCTGACCATTTCAGACCAGGCAAAGAAAGGCAAACGGATCTCAAAAGATAAATTTCTTCTCCCTTACTAGCTTGAATACAGTCCTAGATTGGAACACAAAGTGTGAATCAAAAAAAGACAAGGTAGCTGTTCTTACACCACATTGCACCAAATACAACTTCATGAGGCATTAAAAAGGCATTTGGGTGAAAGAAGCTTGGAAAGAGATTCCTTTCAAACTCTATACTCTTATGTAGGACCAAGAGGTCCTGCAGTTAGCCCCTGTTTAACTGTACTTAACTCAGGCTTCCTAGCATTTATTTGATTATAAAATCCTTTTGTGTGAAGTACCTATTAACATGCTGCAGAAACACATCATTTGGATAAAAATAGTCTGATTTGAGGGCAGATGTTTCACTTAGTAAAGATTATTCTGAAGTAGCAGAGAGTTAATGAACATCTTAAACAACCTGGAAAGCAGTGTCAGAAGATTTTAAAAAACGCTGTCAAGAACTCATAAAATACACACTATATTGTGTAGCAATATTGTAGAATGCAGGATGATACTGTAAAATCATCAGATTATACCCCATTACCCTACAATCTTCTAATCACATATTTATACATTTTATATTGTATCTGCAAAATGATTCCTGTTATAAATATTGTGCTTGAATTAGAGAAGTATGCTATAACCCTAACTATAAAGGATTCTATGAAATAAGAAAGTAACAGCTTCAGATAATGAGAGTATCAGAGTAAAAGAATGATTAAAACTTATAGCATCACAGAACATTAATGCTAAAAGAAACCTTCGGGATCATTTTACTCCAGCCCCCTCATTTTAGATAAAGGGAAGGTGACAGAAATGCCTGAGGTACTGCAGGAGAACAGGTGGCAGGCATGTGGAAAGGACAGGGAACACGTGGGACAGCATTTTCTCCTCTGCTCTGGGAAGGTGAGGTTAGGGTTTTGTGACAAGAGAGTCTGAGTGCTAGGTGGTTCATGTCCTCACCTATGTCAAAGAGAGGGAGGAGTGAGAAATTATTCAGGCAAGCAATACAATCAACACGTCACCCAAGCAGACCACCGGGCTGGGGGAGTGTGCAGCCCTGAACTCAAGAAGCACGGGGCAGTGACTTTCACTTAACCAATTGCTCACAGTAACTACCTAAAGTAAATAGACACCAATCGTTTCTGAGTAGAGCATTGCCTGCCTAGAGCCCCATCAGGATCGAATACAAGGGTGTGAGTGTTCCACAGAGTATGAGTCCCTTCTAGCTGGAGGAGATGGAGTCAGAACTTCCACCTCTTCTCTTCTTTGGGATCTGGCTAAGCTGGCAATGTGTCTATGACCAGACACCCTGGCAGCTGCCTTCTTCCTCCTGTGCTCAGAGAAGCGGCATTTCCCCGAGAAAGCAGATGATACATTCTCAAGGGAACCATCTGCTGTCAGCCTGTGGGTCAGGCTTCTGATAGATCGTGTGTCCGATTTGTCATTCACTACAATACCTTAAAAGTCTCCATCAGCGAGCAAGCTTCACACGTGTTGATTTCAGCAATGGCTTTATATTAAAAGCGCAACGTTAGCGCTCCCAAGCTGTCAGGTTAGGATAATGTTCCTCATCCTCCAAAACAGACCTTTCTGGATGATTTTAAAATGACTGGAATTCTGAAGTGAGATGAGATCCGGGAGAACTAATGAAAATACCCAATGAACAGATCTGTCTTCACATTTGCATCAAAATGAAGGAAACAAAACAACGGATGAAACTGTCTGGGTCCTAGAAGCCACAGAGCCCATACCTGACCCACATACTAAGTGACACAAAATGCTGGCAACTTTGCATGGCTTCCAGGGCAGCAAAGGGCTCTGTTGTTAGTCCAGCCCGCGGATCAAGCAGTGCAGCTGTTGCTTGAGACACGCCATCCAGATCGAGTCTCTATGGTTTTAGCTTTGTCAGAGGGCAGCGAAGATGCTGTGTAAATTTTTGGGCAAGTCCCATGGAAAGAATTGCCGTGTGGACCCCTAAGATTTTAGTTTAGCAGAGAACTGTAGTCTTTTGAAAAATAGCTCTGGGGTTGTCCTGATGGACATAGGGTGTCTAAACTTGGGCTCCAATGACCAGCAGCCACAATGAGCTGGGTTCTGTCAGATCCACCAAGTCTTAAGGTCTTAAGCCACTGTTTATGAAACGGAAGTGGTACCTCTGGATCAAACATGTGTCGGACAACGAAGACACAAGCAAACCTGCATGAACAGGTGCTTAGATCCCCTGTGTTAACCCTCAGTTTTGATCAAGGCCTCTCCCTCAGCTCACATCTATATTTACTGGGGATTCCTTTAAACACCAGGATGGAGGAGACACCAGGATGAGCCCTGAGCTTGATTCACAGGTGGATTGGCTCTATATGTAAGTGAAAATGAGTGATAGCTCTACGCGTCCCTATTGACAGGTGGCCTTGGGAAATAGGACTGAGTCAAGATCCTCCCAGTAGGGCACCTGATTATGCCATGTGTAGAAAGAGAAATGATTAGGTTCCTACCTTAAATTGGCATACATATAGATGGGTAATGATAAATAGTTTGCATAGCTGGCAAGGGCAGAAGGAGAAAAAATTGAAAGAGCAGAGACAAAGAAGACTGGTGTAGAAGAGCAAACATTTAGGAAGGGTCAAAGAAGGGAAATTAAGTGTAAATGCCTCAAGAAAAAATCTGTCACAGAAGCCACTAATCAGTGGAGTAGATAGTGACTTGCCCAGGGACATCACCAGCAACTGTCATCAGTCACATCAGTGCTTGAATGATGGGTACAAAATGAAGGAATTATGATGGCAAGAAAGCAGCTCTGTACATGGACTCCCACTTACCAAGGCTGATCTAGATGCCACCAAGAACGGGCAGCTGGCCAGCAACAGAGAACATGATGAGGCTTTGATATGATGTCATCTCTGTGACAACCAGACACTTGGTGGCAAGCTGATCACATCAGGCTCCTTCCACCCAGATGAGCCAGTCATTTGCTCTAGTGGGACACCCCCAACCCCAGTCTCTGTGCTGCCTGTGGGGTCTCAGGCAGCAGCACAGTCTCATATTTGACTTACGTGCCTTAGATTCCATATAGTTTTACATCAGACCAGGGGACTGCTTTTATAGAAAAGAAGGGGCAGTAATGGACCCCTGACCCTGACTGTGTCACCTAATGCATCTCTTGGAAGTAGGTGGCCAGACATAATTCAGTATGGCCTTCAAAAGCACAGCTGAAGTGCCAGCTCCGAGGGGAAGCTTGATGGGGGGAGTCACCAGAGGATACAGTACATCCTGTGTGTTCTTTGTCCTGATAGCAGGAATACATGGGTTTAGAAACTAAGGGAAGGAAACAGGAGTGGTCTTCCCAGCACTCCCAGTTACTCACTCTGGGGATAGGTGCTTCCTGTGCTGGCAGCTCTGGGCTTGTAGTTTTGGAATTTCATGTATTAGAGAAGGAGCAATTCCTCCAGGGACCACTGAAAGAGCTCCTTTGAATTGAAGGTTGCAATTGCTGCCTGGGCATTTTTAGCTCCCTGTGGCAAGGGACCAGCAGGGAAGTAGAGTCGTTTTCTCTGCAGGGCTAATTGACCTTGATCATCAGCAGGAGGTTACATGGACATTTACACAATGGGGGCGGAGATGGATGCGCTGGGCACCAAGGTGATGCCCTGGGGTGGTTCTTTGTCCTCCTTTTCCAATTTTTTTTTAAAATTAAAAAAAATTATTTATTCGTACAGAACTGGGGTACAGGCCAGAGATGCAGAAGGTGAGAGGATTCACCAGAGACAGAGTGGGGAGCAGAACAGGCAGATCGACGAAGTACACTGCTGAGGGGAGCAGCGGGCGGGTCAGGAGAGGTCTGCCACGCCATGTGGTCACCTCCAGGGCAGGCGGGAATCAAACTCATGAGGAAGTGGTTTAAGCTTCTTTGTGCTGTGCTTTAACCCGCTGTGCCACCAGGGAGGGCCCTCCCCTCCCTTTCCAATTTTGATGGTGAATGGGCAAGTACAGCAATCAGACCTATCAGTGATGAGTAATCTGGTCCCACCACCAGGTAAACCACCGAGATTAGTGGACATGTGGCTTGAGGGGAGCAGATAATGATATGCATGGGAGAGGACAGTGAAGATGGTATCCGTTGTGGCTCTGAGACTAGCTGCCACAGTGGGCTTGTAGCTTTTTGCAGGAATTGTGGTCCATGCCCCCATCATAACCACCCTCTCTCTCTGGCCACACCAGCAGCTAGTCTGTGAATGGCTCACCATGTACTCTACAGCATGAAGAGTTTTGTTTTAAATTTTACGGTAAGTTTTTTGGTTCATAATCTAAGCAAGTTCCATACATTGTTCTAATTTCTCAAATTTCTTTGAACCGGAAGGCCCCAACCCTTTTTTTTTTTCATTAATTTCCAGGGTTTTTCTTTGGCTGAAGCAAAATGTTGTTTACCCTGTAAAATTTCTCCAACTTTGGATTTTACAGATCGCATCTGTAAGGTGTCATTCTGTTGGGGGGGAAGGATATCGTGAACAAACTCTGCAAAGAGGTTTTGTGGATCCCACTCCCACCCCAGACCAAAGAGATCCCAGACATCACAAGGACTACAAATTCTGTAATGCCATCGCCATGAAGGGAGGATTGCTGGGAACTGAGGGTGGAGCTAAGCAGCCAGGTTGGGTATAAAACCAGACTCTTGGATCTTGGGGGTCCTTGGTTTTTTGCCAGCTTTCAGCATGCTATTGGGGTTCCAGATCAATGGAATGATAGGACACATTCACCAATTTTGTTCCCTCTTTCTCCCTGAATTATTCATTTATTCATTTCCCCTTTTTGTAAATTAACCCTTTTATATCCTTTTTGTGTGTACTGTGGTTGAGTCTCATTATAAGCCTCTTTTCAGCGAATGGGTGAGGACCCACACTCAGACCAACCCATTTCACATTGGAGTTGCCCTGTAACAAGTCATCATCATCATCTCACCTCCATGTTCCCTACAATTGATACTTGAAGCAAACTGATGGGTTTCTTTGGGAAAGACGACTTCATAGAGAGTGGTGATTCTTCTATCAGGAAGCATGTTGTGCCTGTCTGTCTGTCTGTCTGTCTGTGATGTGGGCATCCATCAGTGATCATTGTGTGGATGCATTTATCTATTAGAACTTGCAATGTAATAATCTTCTTATCTTACTAGTGCTCTTTTAGTCTTTAGTTGGAATATTCCTATAAAGATAAAATTTCCTTCACATACTAGTTATTGGGGAAAATGGCATATATGCTCAGTTGTCAAAATAACGAATTGGCTCTCTAGTATTCCCCCAACATGCCTGATAAGTGTAGTGATTTTTTGGTATCGTTACATTTAGGTAATGCTCACTCCTGTTACTATTCTCTTTTATAATCAAGTTGCGCAGACTGGGTCAGTGGGAGCCTATTCAAGTCAGCTCCCAAGTCCTTTTGACATGACTCTGGTCGTCTTTGATGGCCTCCTGGTTTTCAGGCAAGGTCACATGTTTTATTGACCGTTTGTGCAGGACTGTGCCCATTTTGATGGTGTTTTACATCATTAGAAACCTGACTTGTCCCTGGCAAGCATAGTTTGGAAAAGCAAGTGCCTGTAACTCCCAACTCAGGCTCTAAGAGGAAGTGTGGATTCAGCAGGATTTCCAATCGCTCTCCTCATTGGCAAAGGGAAAACAAGTGCCCTCATTTAAGGGGAGTGTGAGTGCCCCGTCACAGCCTTGAGCAGCACTAAGGCAATACACTGCATGGCAAATTACACATGTCGGGCAAGGGGTCAAGTAGAGTTATAAATGCAGACACAGAAGACATTGATCATTGATATGAATAAAAATGGTATCTGGAAGCAGGCAGTTCAGGTCTGCTTCACTATCCCGAACCTGTAGCTTTAATTCCGAAGCAGCCCACGATGCAATCACGGCTTATTCCATCTGTGAACTGTAAGATATTAAAAATGAACAGTTCAGACATGATTTAACTCTTGACAACCTTGCAAAGCAAGCATAGGCTCATTACAATAACCCCGTTCAGGGTGTGTGAGAGTGTGGCGTCTGCTGGAACAGCGGTGAGCGAGCCCCAGAGAACCCAGAGTTTTCAACCAGGACCTGTGCACCTTGGCTCTGCGGCCATGCCGGGGAGCGCAGAGTCCCCTCCCCGATGCAAAATCCTACTGCAGCTAGGCTCTTGGGCAATTCTTCAGGGTCAGCAAATATCCTTTATTTATTTTGGAAAAGGAATAAAAAGGGCAGGGCCACCACAATCCTTTTGCTCTCTTCCTTCATCATTTTCTATTCAATGAGCCTATTTTATTTAAAATGAATGTGCAACAAACCCCGAGTGCAAAAGTGAGGCTGAGACAAAGCAGAGCTGTAGACGGGCACCCCTCCCCCAAATCTCAAACCTGACAATTTAGCAGCCTTCTCAGTTTTGCCCCTGTATTTTGTCCTAACAAGGAGGCCTTTCCTCCTTCAGTAGCTACTTTTTGACAGTCCCCAAAGGGACTTCTCGGTTGTCTGGGGTTCAAATCTTGCATGTCTGAAGGGGAAGTGGGTCCAGCTGCTCAGGATCACGGGGGAGCCCTCGGGAAGAGAACACCTCACTGCAGTGACAGCCTTCTGCAGCCTGGAGGTAGAAGGCCAGATGCCCCAGCCTCCTTCCTTGGAGCTGTTGTGGGGAGATCCTCCCTGACTTGGATTGAGAGATGCTGGGCTGTAAAACCCGGACGACGCAGTGGAGAGGTTCTGGGTGTTTAGGGGCAAGGGCAACGCGTTTTAGCTGTGGCCCTGGCAATCTCATGCCCCACCGGCCCTGCTTCACTTTGAACATGGTTCTTTGGCTTTGAGTTGCTGAGCTAACAAGACATTCTTCAGTAAATTCTTAAATGCTTCAATCCGCCAGAATTGATGCCTGAGGTCTTGAAACCAAAGCCTGGACTGACCCAGAAAGTCATCGCTTTCCCTGAGAGTGTTGGTAACCACCCTAGCCCCTACAAGCAGATCGTGAGTTGGACCCATCCTAAACCAGAATTGTCCCCCAAGGCTTGTGTTTTGTAGAGCCTGTGGTAGGGGACGCCCAGCTTCTGCTCGCTGGAATGTTTGAAAGTGTCCCAGGCACCGACATCCCAGGCACTGCACATGTGCCTGATGTCTGAGGCTGCCTCTGCTTCTAGCTTGTCTTCTGTCAGAATTGTTTGAAGAGCACCTCTCACTACCTCAGCACAAGGGAACAAACACCAGCAAAGAGAACAGCCCAGAGGGCTCTTAGGAGCGAGGTCGAAAGCTCAGCCTCAGAGCAATAGCGAGACCTCGCCAAGCCCCGTGGAGGGCAACAAAGGTTTCTCCAGACAGCAAATGAAAAAGAGCACTCAGAGCTTACGCCCTGAGTAACTGTGCAAGCCACCCCCAAGACCAGGGGCAAGTCCCTCCACAGGGTGAACAGATGTCTGTGCGGTGGGAGAGAAGCCTGAGCCGAGGGTTTGAGCAGAACAGAAACACCTCTCCACTGTTAGTGGAGGGCCACTGCTTCTTCCTCAGCACTTTGGAATGCTCTACAGGGCGAAGCCTGGAACCGTGAAGATCATCTCTCAAGCTTTCTTCCAGTGGCAGAGCTGAAATTCCATTCTGAATCTTGAGGCAGAACTTGACCCATAATTTCCAGTCTCTATCCCCAAGTCCTCTTAACCCCATTTATTGACTGATTGTCAGTCTTCTATTATGCGGGCATTTTGGACAGTTACAAAAATGAACAGGAGCGGGTGCTGAATGACCTGGCCCTGCGCCCTCGTCCCTGTGGGATAACCATGAGCCCGCCCTCAGCTAGCGGGGCCACTTCCGCTCCCACCCACTCCTCAGCGCCATCACCTGGAAGCAGATTCTG
Organism: Condylura cristata; assembly: GCF_000260355.1. Taxonomy (NCBI): domain Eukaryota; kingdom Metazoa; phylum Chordata; class Mammalia; order Eulipotyphla; family Talpidae; genus Condylura; species Condylura cristata. The sequence goes on from NW_004567103.1 coordinate 44,062,648, forward strand.
GTCCTCAAAGCTTTCACAGCAGTTACAGATCTCTCCTTTGTCCCCTTTTCCTTCTTTTCCCCTGTTTATTTTCAACTACAAAACCATTTTAAAAATATCCTCACATATAAAAAGTTTAATATCAAATATCCAGCGTTCAAGTGCCCAATTAACTCTTTAAATGACTTTAATTTTAAGCTGAGCATCACTATCAATTTTAAAATAAATGGAGCAAACTAGAGGTTTATATCCCATTCTAAGGGGCTCGGGGCATCGAGGAGAGAAGAGGGGGTTTCACATGAAAGATGGGAATGGCTTCCCATGTTAAAACCTTGCCTCTAGATTTTTGCCCTTAAGATGTTTCTGGAGAGATCCCCAGATGTAGTTACACTTTATTCTTTAAGTAATGGTACCAATTTCTCTTGAAGTTCAAGGGTCTCCATGGATCTTAGTTCCACATGGCAAGGTGACACTTATTAGGAAAAGCCTACTCAGGACATCTTGGAAAAAACCTGTTCCCAAGCTACTGCAAGGACAGGAAACAGAAAAATGGAGCTGGTGTTGAGAGGTGGAGGAAAGGCTTTCAGGGTTTCTATAAGGGTCTAATTCCTATTTCTTGCTTTTCTGAATCCTGACTGTTTAACAACACTTCACGTCTTTAAGATATCTCAGAATTCTTAAAATACCTATTTTCTTTGTTTAAGCTAGCCTGAGTGGAGAAATGGATTTCTATTTCTTGCTGCCAAAAAATATCCTGATAAAATGTGATTCTTCCCCGAGGGGAATCGATTTGCTCTATCATTCATGATTTGCTGTAATAGGCCTGGCCTAGAGTGCTGACATGCATTTTGAGAATGAGGTGGCTTATCTTTAAGGAGAGCATTTAGAAATTTAGGGTGAGTGGGGTAAATGATGACATAAGGCCCAGGGACTTGGCTGTTTTCCCAGTCAGCTCTACCTCTAACCTGGAGAGCTCCGGTTTCTAGCAAGGAAAGGGAATCTCAGTGAAATCACAAAACATAGAAAAGCTCTTTCTGTAGGTAAACAGGCAAGTTCACTCTGCATGCCAGATTGAGATGCTGTACTTTAAAATCCTGAAGTTCCCAAGACTAGAATCCTGAGTGGAAAATTGGACCCCCCAAGGTCCATGGCTGTTGGCCTTGAGTTAAGTGTCACCCTTTGTTCTTACCATGGGAAGTTCAATTTAGAGCAATTTGGAATGATTCCCTCCAGGCTCAGGGCATCATTAGGTATTTCAAGGCTGGTGGTTAGCTTGGTAAAAACCACTTCCCCATATTAGAAGATCACAGGGACTATTGAAAAGACATCACAGAGTGTATGATTTTAAGCAAGTCATAGTTTTCAGATTACCAGTATTTTCAGACAGTTTAAAAAGTGCTTGTATCATATATAAACACGAACTATATAGTAAAAGCTCACACTGACCTTGGGAAAAGCCTCTTTAATGCAACATGGAAGCGCTGTGGTCTCCTTGGGACTCATGAACTGTCCAGGAGTATTTTATTTTATTTTACCTTACCTTATTATTTGTGATGTTAGTTGATTTTCCTTAAAGCCAAGGTGGAAAAAATAATTGTGAACCCTGATGAACAAATATGGAGCTTGAATTAAACACTAGTAGTTCTTTTATTGATGTCCTTGTAAGCCTTTGGCATGATTTCAATTGCCACAAAATTGTTATTTTTTACAGGAGTTTACTGTTGGTTGGTTCTGGAGTGTGATACTGTACATTTTAATCTTGTAAGATCAAACAAACTCAGTGTATCTGGAGTAGCTAGCTACTGAACTCCTAATGTGATGAATGAGGTGCAATACCATTCTTGTATTGATAGTGTATGCCTAATCGTTATAAATGCATTAAAATCTCAAACTGCACTGAAGGTACAAGTGGAGATACACATTTATTTTTTGCAGATAACTGCAAAAAATTGAATTCGAATGAGGTGCTCCCATTTCTCAAAGTGTCACTAAAGGGTAAAAGACATCTGCTTTGGAAAACCCCGGGTACTGGAGCCTGTATTTGGGCGTCGGAGGAGGGATTTCATTGAAAAGCTGCAGTCTGGGACTTACAAATCAGCTTTACTTTTGTTAAAGGAAGCGCAGCCTACTGAAGCTGATTTGTAAGCTAACATTTTCTCTGCAAATGGTAATTTTCTAGAAAAGAAGCAACCTGGAAATGACATGATTTTAGAAGAAGAGAAAAAAGTCTGATCTTTGAGATCACGCATACATGACATTAGGAAACAACTATGTTCTAACATTTTCTTAGAATGTGCTTTATATATTTTTTCTTCTAGGCTCTATGTCAGAAACTACATTTCTTGATAAGGAACTACAAACACAAAAGCCTTCTGTTAGCTTAGTATTGGCAAAGACTCGCTGGTCTCCTTCAGAACTTTTTGTTGAACTCCAGTCCTCCATGGAGAGATGTTGAACTGTTAGCTACTTGTATACACTTTACCATGTTTACTTTGGTCTTGGCATAAGCTTTGGAGAAGTTCAGCTTGATTTAGGAACAGATTCCCAGGCTAATGTATTAATCAGTGTTTCAAGATACATTTTAAAGTAAGACTTACGAGTTCTCTCACCCCAGCCACAGTCTTTTCTTGACAGCTGTCTTTCTTTGGGTGGCTATTTTTTCTTCTCCTTTCTTAACTTTCCTTCCACTGGGATCAGAGTGCAGGGAGGCTATTGGAAAGCTCTTACTTGAGTGGTGTGATTGTGAAATAGTGTTGCACCATATGGCAGGTGCTTAAGGGTGACTTTTTCTTATAAACATGCTTGGGGTGGGCCCTTCCCCCACAGCGTCCATTCACTGGTGGCCCCAGGAGGGGCTATGCATACTGCCCAGTGCTGTCCCTCCCTTCTTATATCTTCTTATCTGGAGTTTCCATTCTAGAAAGATTCCGGAGCCCAGTGCTGTCAGGGGTTTTTCTGGAGGTAGCCTGGCAACTGGCTCCATCCAGTTCTTACCGTCACGGGTGGGATTAGAAGTCACACAGGGCAGCAGCTCTTACAAAAGAATTCCTTCCCTGATGGTCATACTTGCAACCCTTTTATGGTCTCCTTACAGGTACTAGGGCTGGCTAGCCCATTCTTAATAATGTTCTTTGAAATTTCCATCTAGTGTTGAGTTACATCACTCTAGATTTCATGTTTATAGAAACTTTGATGCTTCTATTTTCCTCTAACTCAAAGCTTCTTTCCTACAATTCCCGCTTCCAAAAAAGGGCAATCCCTATACCCCTGACCCATGTGACAATGCTTTCTTTTGGGTGATGGTTTTTCAACCTCAGTACTGTGAACATTTGGACCAAAGAGTTCTTTGTGGTAGAGGACTGGCCTGTATATTGTAGCATGTTTAACAATATCCCTGGTTTTTCACACACCAGGTACCAGTATCACTCGTTACCAGCTCTGAAGTCACGACAGTGAAAAGTTCCTCAGACATTGCTGAAGTCCCGATAGTGTGGGATGGTGCAAAACTACCCCTGGTTGAGAACCACTGCCATAAGTTTTTGAATAGACACTAAGGATAAACATGTGAAAAATCAGGTCTGAATCATTAGTATGTCCGAGACTGGAATGATGGAGCATCCTCAGACGTCCACCTTGTCTGAATCTGCTTCCTCAGTGAGGAAATAGCTCAGAGAGGTGGAGCTGATTACCTGCTTCACAAGGTCCTTGTCATAGGCAGGACTGGGGAGAACCTAGGTCTCCTGGCCCTTGTACGGTACTCATTGTGAAGTTGGGAATAAATAACTATTAAATTTCAACAGCACTGCTAATTTTAAAGTACCTACGCTTCGAATTCTCGGTGCCAAAAATAGAACATAGAAAAATCTTATCTAATTAGTTAGTGAATAGCACTGAATTAAAATTGGACACTATAATTAATCAATGCTAAATTGTAGTCAAATCCATTACCCTTGAGTAGATTATCTGTGTGACCCACGGTCTCCTTCTGACACCACACGTTGGGGGTCTGCAGGCACTGATTGGAAGGTTTTGAGAAAGCGTGGGGCTGGGACTCAGTGCGGGGCACCCGTGAGTGGCAGTAAATCATTTGTGTTATCTGTAGTTTGTTTTTTTTTTTTTATCTCTGTCACTGCTCCTCTCCATTAACAAAGCTAATTGAGAATTGACTATTGCGAACTTTTACTAAAGATGGCTAAAGATGGAAAAGCACATCCAGTAACAGAAATTATTCAATTGTGTATTTTAAGGGGTTACATTCAGGGCCAAGTGATCAAATTTCAGAAACTTCTTTTTTTCACTAACATTGCTCTTCAATGTTTTTTTTTTCTTTTTCTTTTTTTTCCTTTCAATTACCGAACAAAACCTGCTTTGCATAGAATTGTTTGATTTCTTTCCAGCAGTGTTTTGAATGAAATGGATTTTGGAAGTAGAATTTGGTAATTTCCCTAAAAGCCTGTGTGTATAGCTCTGACTGCGGGATTCAGCTGCCTAGGGCCCAGCACCCGAGTGCTTGCAGTCACCTAGGCTCAGCTGTCCCTATCTAAGATCACTGGCACTCCCTACTGACCCTTTCTTGCCCACTTCTGTCAGTGGACTCTGGTCTCTTTGGTGGAATCTAGACATTGTCAATGTTTTCTTTCTTAATAACCTTTATAATTTAAATAATAAAAAATGTTATTATTGAGTACTTACCTTACACTGGACACTGTACTAACAAGTTTCCACAATTTTAATCTTTGTCATAGTCCCAGAAGTCAGGTAGCATTAAAACATGAATCAGTGCACCCACAGTGTTTTGCTACACGTGGTGGGGCAGGGACTCTGAGCCCCAGGTTCTAGATGTCACATGGTACTGCCCCTCTACCTAGCATAGTGGGTTATTTTTCTTTATAGAATGTTCCCAAAGGACTATCCTTTTCATATTGCCTCCTGTGTTATGCCTGAAATCTTCTAAAAGCTTCCTCTGCATATGGCACGAAATTCATGCCAATCTGCCCTTCAAAACCTGCTTTAAAAAAAAAAGATTTATTTATTTATGCATATAGAACTGGGGTACAGGCCAGAGGCGTAGGGGTTGTGAGAAGATTCACCAGAGACAAAGTGGGGAGCAGGACAGGCAGATCGACAAAGTACACTGCTGAGGGGAGCAGCGGGTGGGTTAGGAGAGGTCTGCTGGGCCATGTGGTCACCTCTGGGTGACCACAGGGATCGAACTCACACTGAAGCGGCTGCAGCTAGCCTATAGTGCTGTGTCCTAACCTGCTGCACCACCAGGGAGGGACTGCACACTCATTTTTAGACAATATCATGTTAACTTTTTTTTTCTGTTTCATAATCCACATTGATAAGGCATATGAACTAGAACACGGCCCAACCACCTGTTTATGATTTATGGCTGATTGCTATTCATTCGAGATATATATTTGTTTTGGTTCCAAAATGTGTACATCCAGTGTTTATGGTAAAATAAAATTCTAACCATTCCTAAGCAACATCTGATTTTGGATTTTTTACATGTCCTGCTACCTACCTCATAGTTCTGAATTTCATGAGTTATAGCACTATGGCTATTTTGTTAGAGGAACTTTAGAAATATGAGTTATAAAAGATTTTTATTTGTTAATGACATGAATGTGTCATAAAGATTATTTTCAGTGCTGACAGGAATTAATAGAGTGCAAAAGCCCAATTTTAAAGATGATTCCAGGAGACAAATAGTCTAGAGTCTGTCTGTTGTTGACACCCTCCTTCTTAGCTTGTAGTAGCTAGCTTTGTCTCAATAAAGTGGAGTCTTTCAGAGGAATGGTATCGATAACTGTGTTCTGTGTTTTCTTAGGCTTTGTATTTGTTTATTTTGGCATGCATTAAATATAGGGACAAAGTAATGTCCAAAGTTGTTGACACTTCTGTCACCCGGGGCCTACACCAGCCACCTCCTATTCGATCACGCAGCAAGCCAGTATCTCCTTGCCGGACGTCTCCCCGGTGCCCAGCAGCCCAAAACCCACCTAGAGTTCAGCGATCACTGGCATTATTCGGACTAATCAGCTATCAGCAGGTTCCTCTGTTCTGCCTTGCCTTTCTTGTGGGAAATTCAAGGCGCTGGCCTGGGTTTTCCTTCACTCCTGTTCCTGCCTCCCGACCGAACCGCATGGCCCTGCCCGACCCAGGGGCCCCTGCCCCTTGGGAAATGATGTAATAAGCATCGTTTGATGGCTCTGCCCCCCGAGTCACCCTTCAGCTACTTCCATAAATGAAAGTCTGGGAGTACAAATGAGACAGAGGCTTTCTCTCTGTCAAGTGCTTCCACATTGTTTGTTACGTCACTTTAGTAGCTCTTCTTGTTCTGTGCTATTGGAAACTGAGTCTGGGACTTGAAATGCTATTCAACTATGCAAAATGGATGCTGCAACCTATCAGTTTATGCTCAAGGGGGACTTCTTCCTAAGAGATGGAGACAGGTCGTTAGAAGGAATGTGGTGTGGTGGTGGGAGGGGGGGGAAGGATGGCTTGATAGGTAAAGCAGGTGTAAGGGCAGAGACAACCATCCCTGGAAATAAATTCTGACCAACCTCTATATCAACTGCAGGCTAGGACCTGACACAGGCCATCAGAGTATCCTGTCACTCATTTATTGGATGTAAGAGTGGTCTGGATGCAACATCTGTCACCCTGTGGACTGCCAGGGTTGATTTGGCTGATCAGACACTTCCACTTCCCTGCTCCACACAAATCATCTCTGATGCTGAGGGATCCTTTGAAGAAGACACCCTTCCCCATAGAGGAAGATCATTCTTTGGTAATGATACACAGTGGCTGTGCTTCCCTGCTAGGACCTGCACACAAGCTCTTCTTTATTCATCAATCCTCCCACCCATTCAGTCACCCAACCACTTAAAAGTATTTATGTAGCGGTTTTCCATACCAGACATGGCTCTAGAGCTGGGGATTTATCAGGGAAGGCAGCCCTTGCTGTTTTGGAGTGTATATCACTTGAGAGAGAGGAAACGGCTAGTAAAACTGGTATTTTTGGTAGTGGTAAGTGTAGTGAACAAAACAAAGTAGGACCAGAGGAGATAATCAAGAGGATTAGGGAACCGATTTTCGTTAAGGCTTCTGTCGGGAGGACCTTGGAGAGGGGCAAGGGTAAACACGTGGGGACATGCAGGAAGCAAGCATGCCAGGCTGTGAGCAGCAGGCAGGAAAGCCCCAGAGAAGCAGAGGCAAGAAGGCCAGGTGCCAGGCACAGCGGCGGAACAGGCCTGAGACCACCCCACGAGAGGCACTGGCATCCACTGCACTGAGCTGGGCACTGCAGGTGAGCCGGATAGGGTATCCCTCACCTGCCCACAGAGAGGTGTAGCACTTGGTAGCAGCAGCTGTGATGTCGGAAGTGACGTCATACCAGCTACCTGCGTCAGCGTGCTCTGTTACAGGAGCACAGGTCTCTGATAAGCAGTATATCTTGTATTATATCTTTAAATTAATTTTGATTTTTATTAAGGCAATACATGTGTGTAGTTCAGCCATCTAGGAGAAAAGGCTTGTACCTGCTGCCTTCTTCCTCCCATCTCAATCTTTTCATCCAGAGGTGGCCGCCAAATGCTATTTATTCTGGCTGGTCCCGCCTACTCCAAACTGTGTGCTCTTGCTGTTATGGCTTCCCTTTAATCCTCTACTGAAGTGTGTGTGTGTGTGTGTGTGTCTGTGATTGATAACGATTTTACTTACATGAGTTTTGTTCAATGAATAGTGTCTACATTGGTATCACTGTGAATATCCAATCAGGCGGTGTAATATGACCATTTTTCTTCAAACTATCTTTTTTCTAACTGTAGTAAATAACTGCTCCATTCCCTGCTCAGTTCTGAGTTCATATTATTACTATTTCTCCAAATTAGCTAAATTGTCTCATTTGGTGTCTACCAGTGTCTTGTCCGGTTCCAAACGCTCCATCATTTCCGTTTTTGCTGCACACTCATGACCCGGCGTCCTCCATCCTCCCTCACACTGGACTGGGTGCTCTTTGGGTACAGGGCGCACCTCCTTCCCTCTTTTTTATATTACATCTCCACTTCTCTGTAACTGTGCATTTTTTTTTTTCTGATTTTCTCAATTTGTAGAAAGATCTAAGATCTTCTTATGAAAGGGTACATGAACAGCCATTTTTTTAATTTACTCACCTTGTCTAGAAAGTAATTTTATTCAAACCTTATATTTGGATAACTATTAGATGGCATATACAATTCTAGCTAGAAAATAATTTTCCCTCAGAATCTTGATTCTTTTATCTTTCAGTCTCTGGATGACCTACCACATTCTGATTTTTCTTTTTATATGTAATCTACTTTTTCTTTCCAAAACTTATGATATTCATTCTATTTCTGATGTGAAACTTGAAATTGTACATTACATTTTAGTTCCCTTTCAGAAGAATGAATGTTCTTTTGAAGGTTCTCTTTAAAAAGTTACAGTTTCTGTGTCCCTTAAAAACAACAACAACAAAAACTTTTTTTTAGAGAAAGGTATACTGCTAGCTGAGAAAGGAATCATATACTTTTGAAAGCAATTCAGCAATCCAGTGCTTTTTTTCTTTCTTTCTTTAAAACAGTGGTTCCAGCTGGAGGTGGTTTTGTCACCCTGGGTTCATTTGGCAATGTCTGGAGGTAATTTTGGTTGTTATGGTTTCATATGGGGAGGAGCTGCTAGTGGTATATGGTAAGTAGAGGCCAGAGATGCTCTTAAACAGTGCATCAGGAGACACCCCTTCACCCTCCAAAAAAAGTAATTAGGTCCACAATGCTGTGGTTGAGACACTCTGATTTAAGGATTTCAAGTTCGCTAGTTAGTTAGAAATGTCAATAATGACTAATACAAGGTGAGTACTATACTTATCCTCACAGAATGTATAGTCCCTCAAAGGAAATTCATTTGCTTTTAATTTGGGGTACACTTAGAGCTTCTATGAAACGGACAATCCTTCTTTCCTTTGAGGGTTGCAAAACCAAATTTCTTAAAAACAAATTTTTTCCTTCAAGAAAAAATTTCTTAAAGAAAAGGTTTGCTGTGCTTTGTTCTTGTGCTTTCACACCCTGACCTGTGAGCTTGTGACAAGAGGCAGGTTCACAGTGTTTACCAAGGAGCGAGGCACCAGAGTTACTCTAACTCTAATTCCGAGTCCTATTCAAGATCGTGTCTAGGTACTTTTTACCTCAGAGCCAGAGGGATGCTAGTTGAAAATACCATTTCTAGCACCTAACTCAGAAAAAAGAAATCACAAATGATTATTTTCCTCATCAACTTCTGAGAACTACTGACCCACTCTTTGATGCTGTGAGGACGGAGGTGAGAATAGGGTGGGGGTGGAAGTGGTGGTAATTAGTGCACATTGTCTTTAATTCTGGAGTAAGGTCCAGTGTTAACATTGAGTAGAGAGTATCAATTCTGTCCCCACGCTGCCCCATTCGATGCCCAGCTCACCATTTTATAAGCGTGTGACCTATCCTCTCTGAGTCCCAGTTTCCTTGTCTGTAAAATGAATTTAACAGTGTGTACTTCATAGGACTTATGTTGGGATTCACGTGGAGTGTTTCACACCATCTGGCACGCGGTAGTGCTCAATATTACAGTCACAATGAAATTCAAGTTTTGAGAGCCTAGGAAGAAAAATTTTCATCTAAACTTGACCCATCTCCCTAGCAGATTTGGTGTCTTCAGTGCCAAACTGTTGTTTCCCCCATCATGCTCCCTCAGGATGGTGATACCAGAATGCTGGTTCTATTTCCTGCCTCTCCTCCCGCCAGACTCATGCTTGGACATGCTCAGACACCACGCACATGTGTGCACTCACACACTCGCTCAAATGGTTTCATACATGCTTTCTCACACACAGAAGTGTCTCACACTCCCTAGTCATGTACACACGCACACACCACACACAATGCCTCTCTCACACACACCTACACATGTTCTCTTTCTCACATACACTGCATATACCACACATGTATGTCTGCTCTCTCTCACACACACACACACAGAGTCTCATAACACACATTCTTATGCACACACCTCTCTGCAATCCCAAGATAGCTTTCTCCTTCAGGGCCTAGCATCTGCTTGACTTTCTTTGTTCTGGAAAAGCTTCTTGTCAGCACTCTCCTTCCCAAGATCTGCACTGAACAGTGGCATATCGACTGTAATAATTAGTCCTTTTAGATGGTTCAGGCTTAATGATAACAAGTGGGCAGAGCTGGATGGCTGGAGGGTGGGAGCAGAGGTGGAGAGGGCAGAGAATCAGCAGAGTCAGCAGCTTTCCTGTGCATTGATGGGGGTGAGGTGGGGGGCAGAAGCTGGGACATGCCCGCTTTCCTTCCATGGCCTGTGGTGCCAGGTTTGGGGGTGAAGTGGAAAGAGAGCACCCTCCTGGTGCTGGCTGTTGGCCTGGTGCTGTATGCACAGAGGGTGTAATCAGAGCCAGCCCCGAGAGCCCTCTAAGGCTCTTCCAATCACAATGTTGTGATTAGTCACACTTCCTGCTTGGAAAACAGGCAGACATGAGAAAGGGAAATCCTACTGGGAGCTTTGGAAGGCATTTCAATGATCTTTTCTGCAAATAAGATTGAAGGTGGGAGGAAGAAGAAAGAAAAGTGAATCAAAATTTTCCCTTGGGCTGGAGCTTGTGCATTGTTAAGGGTCAGGATGCCCAGAGACCCATTAAATGCACCAGCATGCACACTCGGTGAGCTGCTGAGACATGACAAGAGCTTGAGGTGGTTTTAGGTGGAAGAACAGGTGTGGTGCCATTAGCAATGTCTGTTGAGCCTCAACAGGAGACTTCTAAGGAAGCTGGGTAGATTCCTGAGAGGTATCTATCTAGCTAGGACCCTCACCTGTAGATTGGGCATATCATTGGCTTTATTTCATTGAATCATTGTGAGTAACTGGGAAGAGGATGCTTGTGGGTAACTCAAACTAGCACCCAGCACGCGGTGAGACTTCAGGAAATACCAGCAATATTCTCATGAGAAATTCAATATTCTATTTCTAAGTGTTTGTGGGTAAGGCTTAGGGAGATATGGTGAAAATCTAAGACTTCATGATACAATTTGAGGCATAAGAGTGAGTTCTTGTGTATTTAAAACTTTCTGGAGATACAAATATGCAATTTGAAATTTATTCCTGAGAGGTGAGCCTGGGGGGTCTCTCCAGGGATGGTAGCAGCAGGCGTGTTGAAAGAAAGCAGGTTTGTGTTCCTCTTGAAGCCCACAAAGAATCTTCTTGGCTTTGAACTTCAAATTTCACAAAGGGACAAGTAAAATGCATTGAAACAGAAGTTGTCAAATTTTCCATCCAACCGACAGGGTTAAGGGCACTTTAGTCTCTCTTCAGAATTAGGAAGATGTGAAGTTCTGGACAATCTTTACAAGGAGACTGGCTGCTGTTCTTTTTTTTTTTTCCCAAAGACTTCGGGAAAACAGATTCCCAGCTCTTATATGCATAAATAAATCAATCTTAAAAAAAAAAAAAAAAAAAAAGCCTGGTATTTTGTTCATTCAGAAGTAAAGTGACGACTACTGGTTGGAAAGTATATTTTTGTTATTAAAGAAGCAAATTAAAATTGCAGCAAAACAATGGAACGATCAGCTTGCAAAAGTTATTTGCTTTGATTAAAAGCACCAATAAATGTGTCTTGATTCTATAACTGCTTCATTTAGCACTTGACATATAATAGATTTTTTCACAGCATAATATCTCCATTGAAATATAATTATTTTGCAGATTGCTCAACTGAATACTCTTATAAACATGCTGTTTGGGACTCGCCCTGGGCGATCATCAGGAGATCGTGACAATGTGCACAACTGATGGACACGTGAGGGACGTGGCAGCCGGGCGTGGAGCAGAGAAGGTGATTTGTTGCAGAGCAATTACCCTAATGCATTTTTAAAAGCATAAAATAAAGAATCATTTCATTTGGTGAAAAGATATTTTAGGTGCTTCTGTAAAGCAGTGACAGAATATTTTGATTGTCAGGTTTTTTTTTTTCCCTTTAAAGTTAGATAATTACATTTACCAGCTAAAGAATTGCCATTTAAAAATAATATTTTGTCTAAATGTTTAAAGATGTCTATTAAAAATGTATACTGAACATGACAGCGGTCTTTTCATGCTGTAATTCTAGTCAGTGGTCTGAAAACAATTAGGATGAAAAAATGTACATTTATTCAGCGCTAGCTGGAAGTCAAGATCTGCAGAATGTGTTGAGGGCTGTGTTATGATTTTTAAGATCTATTTTTGCTCAGATAATACTTCTAAGATAAGTATTCTGCAATTATGTGTGAATTTAGTTTCTTTAGTAATCTCTCCAGTGAGCCAAGCCCCCAGGGGCTCTGGTCTGGGGCATCACCCATCCCATGCATAAGAATGGAGAGCAGGGGCCCTCCCTGGTGGCGCAGTGGGTTAAAGCGCAGCAATAAGAAGCTTAAGCCACTTCCGCATGAGTTCGATCCCTGCCTGCCTGGGAGGAGATCCACATGGCGTGGCAGACCTCTCCTGAC
>NW_004567103.1:44075606-44123138 GCF_000260355.1 Condylura cristata
AGTTCTGTACAAATAAATAAATAAATCTTAAAAAAAAAAAAAAAAAAAAGAACGGAGAGCAAACAGAGAAGCACTGTAATAGCCCGAAGAGCCAAGTACTACCCATCTCTTTAGGCCTTTAAGCTTGCCATTCGGTTGGTACATGCTGGAATGTACCGTTGTTACAGCACTGCCAGACAGAATATGAAGCACACAGTGGTGCTCAATAAACAGCACCCACCAATGGCAACCAGTGACCAGTGTGGCTGTCCAAGTGGAGTTTCTCAAACAGTCCTATTTGGCGTGGCACGAAAATATTAGGAAGTGCTACTTACATATTTTAAACCTCTTCTTTTAACTTTTAAGTTGTGTTTTAGAATGACATAATGTCAGCAGAATATTACATAGATGTTTTATAAATAAACAGAAGGGGAAAATATGCTCAAATCTTGTTTGGGAGAGGTACGTGATCAGTAACTGAGGAAGTCAGTGGTCTGGAGCAATTGTTGGCAATTTTTGGTAACTCAAGCTGGATTGAATCACAGCAGTATCCGTTCGTTTATGCAGTGTTTATGGCTTATTCTGTGATGGCAGAGTCATATATAGTTGAAGCAGAGATTGTGTGATTTGTGGAGGCCAAGATACAAGCCTTCCAGTACTTCCTAGGCAGAAGGTGTCTTCTCCCACTAGCGGATGTCAGCCTGTGGGCTGCAGGTTGCCTCATCTTTCAAGTTCTTTTGAACCTCCTGTCCAGTAAAAACAGTGAGATCTGATGTTATTACAGGGCTGGACCTCACCATGAGCTGCTTGCTCCTCACATGCTGTGAAGGGGTATTTATTTGTCTCCCCACATCCACTCTACCCTTCCTTGTAGTAATAAGGAGGCCCAGAGGCCCAGAATAAAGACTCTATTTTCAAGCTCTGCTTGCAGTTGCTAAGACCAAAGGTCTTGTCAGCAGAATATAGTTTAGTGTCGTGGGTAGTGTCCAGGAGATGTCTTAAAAGAAGTGATCATGTTCTTCTTTTGTTCCTCCTTTGAATGTGGATAAGATGGCTGGAGCTTGAGCAGCCATCTTGTGCCATGTGGTGGAATATGTTGAGAATAATCTGGAGGCCTAATAGGAGAAGGCTGGCTCCCTGCCAATGGCATGATACCACTTAACCAGTTCTGAATTTCTATTTCCTTATTCTTTTAGCTGCAAAAGAAACATGCTTCTATCTTGTTTAAGCCATTGTTAGGCGTGACTCCTAAAAGTTTCTTTTTATTTAAAATTGAAGATAATTCTAACTGATACAGGTGCACTTATAATGTAGTTTTATAAATGTAGTTTTATAAACCCTTAAAAGTTTCCCAGTTTGGATAATAGACACCATATCTTCCAGAGCTTTGGCTCCATCTGCAAATCTGCATTTGTAAAACTAAAGAACGAAAGTTCATATTTATGTGAAAGTTATAGAGCATTGATGAAATCATGGAGGTGATCAGGAAGGCCATACCTGAGCTTGGGCTGCCATACAGGAACCCAAAGAAGTCACGTGTGGATAGGTGGTGTTTTTACCTTAAAAGAGAAGTATTCTTCTTGGCCCTCCTCCTTGGTGATACAAGGGGTTAAAATGCAGCACTATGAAGCAATCCACAGCCACTGCAGCACGAGTTCAATCCCCAGCCAGGGAGGTGACCCACATGGCACAGCAGACCTCTGCTGTCTCTCCTGCTACTCCCCTCAGCAGTGTATTTCAGTCAATCCACATGTTCTTCTCTTCATTCTGTCTCTGTGATCCACCCCCCAACACATCTGGCATGAAGCCTAGTTATTGTATGCACAAATAAATCTTTAAAAAAAAAGAAAAAAGTTCTTCATAATTTTATATACATTTTTTCTATATCTTCAGAGACTTGACTTGTATAAACAATTCTTGTGTTTTTTCTTAACTTTTAGAACTTTTTCTAAGTAAATACCCTAATTACTTAGCGAAGTGATAAATGTTCCTGCCACTGCCTAACTTTGTTATGTAGCACCCAAGAACAATCATTTAGATTTTACAACACCCTTAATACAGAATTAATTGAGTACATCCTTTTGACTGGACTAATTTATTTAGAGTTAGGATTTTTGAAGAAAGTAATTTTTTTGTGTGTGCTCACAACAAAGTAATTAGTGACAGTCATTTTACTTAAAAGAAGGGTTTTGGAAGAGACTTTTCTTTTTTTAAAGGTACCATTTAATGTGGTAGCACATATGGGAGGAACTCTTTATCCAGGACAATAGTCTTTTAGCCTTGTTAGTGTCTTATTCTGTATAAATGTGCCTAATTGTTACAGTTGCTAAACAGAACCCATCCTACTGAGTGTGATCATTTAGCTGTGAGGAAACATAATAGCAGCTACATCCAAAATTTGCAGCAATTTTACATATTCTTTCTGCAGAAATTTTTTTTCTTGTTGCCAGAGGCGCTGAGGAAGTGCTGCTGTTTCCCATTGTCAAGGGCAGCTGTCTGTCTGTGCTGAGACTGCGCAGCCACCGACAGGCAGATGGTGGATGGGAGCTGAGGCATGTCTTCTGTGCTCCGGATCCACTGTGCTGGCTTTGGGGAGCGCAGCTGCCACGCTCTTAGGATGGTGACAGCGAGGCAGTGTCTGCATTTCAGAAGCCCTTGTATAGAGCCGCGTGCTCTGAAAGGCTGTTGGGGTCTTTGGAGCGTTGAATAGGCACTTGCATATTCAAGCTGCCTGAGCTGTGTGAAAATATGGATTCCTATTAATTAGAATTTTGGATGGGAAGCAGGCAGGAGTTGTATTGCGAGCACGAGGGGAGGTGGTCTGCTAGATCTGTATGTTAATGTGCTCCTGCTGGAGAGGCCAGCGTGGTCCCATAGTGCCTTCATACCACCAGGTTTCTAAGATGTGGTTCGCTTCACTACCTTAACCTGTGAGATCCTGCCTGCTAGTTACATCCTTCCTGGCTTTCAGTTTCCTGGGAGGATGGTCATGGGGTGAGGGTGTGGGGTGGCAGACTGTGGTTGGGGCGTGTAAATGCAAGGAATCCCTTTTTATCTTGCATAATGTGGAAGAACACTCCCTGGTCCTGGTGCTATGGCCTGGCCTCAGAAGAAAGCAGTTCAGAGGTACCAGCCTGTGGACATGGCTGCTGGGCTGGGCTTCCTTGTTGCCTTCTCGAGGCCCTGACACATGGCATCAGCTGTTTTTCCTTTTTGTATTTTCTCTCCTGTTCTGCCTACTACTTAAAACTGGACACACAGGTTAACCTAGTCATATCTTTAAAAGACAACTTTACTGCAATTCCATGGGCATGTCACATACCACTCACTCGGTGGTATACAGGTCAGTGTCTTTAGTCTGCACACCAGTCTGTGCAACTATGACTGAAGTCAACTTCATGTTTCCTCACTACAGAAAGAAGCCTGCTGCTCTTTACCCGTCATCTCCTGTTTTCTTCATTCCTTCCCCAGCACTAAGCAACCACTAAACTACTCCTTGTCTCGGTAGGCCCAGACATTTTTACATGTGAACCACTCATTAAAATATTCTTCATATTACTATGAAATAAAATATCTGTTTTTGAAAATTCTGAGCCACTTCTTGAGTTGCTTCTAAGTCCCATGGATATAAACATTTTATTTGCCCTATTTTCAGCTCTTGAAAGCTCTTGCTTGCTTGGAACAGATGGATTTGGTGAAAGAATCTTGGAAATCTTGCCACAGCAGAGGTCAAAAATGAAGATGCAGTGTAAAGCTTGGGAGTGGTGGTGGGGAAGCTTCAGACGGCAGCACAGAGAGAAGGAGGAGGTGGCACTCAGAAAGGAGTCTTATCTCCCTACGGCTCAGGGTGGGATGATGGAGTGAGATTTGGGGTGGGAATCAACCTCATAGTGGTTGAGGAAGAGGGGCTGTAAATGGGCCCGACCCAGAAGACCCACCTCACAGTGAGCGTGTGCGCACCAGGAAGTGCCTCTGTTTGCTAAGGCTTGAAGGTGGCACCGTGCAGAGTGGGTGTTCTCTGCTAACTGGGCAGCAGATGAGTTCTGACTGTTACCTGGAGATTATTTCTGACGTACAGTGACATGCCAATGGCTGCTGTCTCAAAGCCTTAACTATGAGAAGATGCTCTGTGGCTGAAGACCAGGACTGACACGGTAGGGGCAGGAGCCAGCACACTCCTGAGGGCTAGAAAGGGTTAGCTTTCAGCAGCGAGTTAGATATAGCAAGATTGAAATAGGAGCTATCAAATTATATGGTTTAGGTGTTTTGTGTTTGTTATTGCGTTAGGATAATTTGATACTTTCGTTTTATATTTACATAAAAAGACATTGGAAACAAGTAATGGTTATTCAGCAGAGGATATGTTTAAATAGGGTTCAAGCCCTCATAGTGATTAAAATATGGTTTGCCCAACACTTGTCCTCTGTAGTCACATCTCTGTGACTAGCATTGTATGTGGACACCAGGCAATCTGCTGGTATAGAGGGAGGAGGCACTAATAGGGCTCTCTTCAGCTGAGCCATGAAAACACTGTGACCTGTGGAGAACTCTGAGGCTATGTCAGCTGTTTCTTGGGATTTTCAGAGGGTGTCTTTCAGGTGTTTCTTGGGATTTTCACATTGTAATTTGAAATTAGCATGTGTAATTTATTTTAAAAATCGTCAGCATTTCAGCTTGAAAGAGTCTAAATGATGCCATGGAACTTTCAAGAAAGTTAGACATCATGTACTTTACAGAGATCACATAATGCCATTCCCTATGCTGTCTTATAATGATGGACCTTAACACACAGGAGATGCAGTGAGTTTGTTAGACTGTCTTAACAGATATTTGCCTCACTGCAAATAATGTACACACACATTCTTTGAAGGTTGGTTTTTATATGGGTTATGAGAATTACTTACTTGTTAAATTTATGACTGAAATATCCAGTTAACTGATGCTGCAGTTTTATTTTTGTTTGATGCAAGAAGTAGCTCCTACCTTTCACTTTATCACATGCCTGTTTGGGAAGTAGCTGGCTATTTTCACTATACTTATACTGCTCTTACTGACCTCAACCATACCCTTCACACCATCTTCTTGCTTCCTGTTAGATGGGAGGGAGGGGAGGAGGGAGGGAGGGAGGGAGGGAGAGAGAGAGAGAGAGAGAGAGAGAGAGAGTGGCGAGAGTATGAGAGTGGTGAGAGTATGTGAGACAAAGACAAAGAGGAGAGCAGTAGAATGGAAAGAAATCTTTCTCCAGGTAAGAAATTTTGAATCCTTTTCAGGAGGTTTGTAGGTCATTTCTCATTGTTCATTTTATTTTAAAAAACCATTTCTGGGCCCTCCCTGGTGGTGCAGTGGATTAAAGCACTGCACTAAGAAGCTTAAGCCACTTCCGCATGAGTTCGATCCCTGCCTGCCCCGGAGGAGATCCACATGGTGTGGCAGACCTCTCCTGACCCCCCAGCTGCTCCCCTCAGCAGTGTACTTCATCAATCTGCCTGTTCTGTTATCTGCTCTGTCTCTGGTGAATCCTCTCACCCTCCGCATCTCTGGCCTGTAACCCAGTTCTATATAAATAAATAAATAAATAAATCTTAAAAAAAAAACAAAACAAAACAAACATTTCCTAGTGGTATGACTGAATCTAGCTGCTTTTAAGACTCTCCTTAACTTTTGCTATTTTAATTATGTATCTTATTTGATTTGGAAGTCCATGAGCTAGATCTGGATATCTGTTTCCTTCCCCAAGTTTGGATAAGTTCTTGGTTATTTCTCCAGGTCATATTTCTTCCCCTTTCTGTAATCTGTAAGCTATGAATGTTGTTTCCCTTGATGCTGTCTCATCAGTGTTTTATGTTGTCTTCATTTTTCTTAATTCTTTTTTATTTTAGCTGGGCTTTAGGATGGTTTACTCTACTACATTTGCAGCTCACTGTTTCACCCCTCTGCTTCTTCAATTCTATTGTTGAGCCCCTCTACTGTCCTTTTTAGTTCAACTGTTGTATACTTTTGCTCAAAGATTTCTGTTTGGAACTTCCCCCTCTTTTTTCTATCCTCCTTATTGTTCTCATTTTGTTCATCCATTCTTGTCGTATTGTCTTGAGCATCATTAAGGCAATTTTTGTAGTTTATTTAGTTCTATTGCATTGGGATTTTTTCCCCTAGAGTTTTGTCTTGAGCTACTGATTGGGGTGAATTCCTCTGTCTCATTACTTTGGGTGCTCTGTGTTTATATCTGTGCCTTAAGCCAAAGAGCTTCCCTCCCCATTCCTATAGTAATGATCTTATGTTCAAATAGATGGTTGCAGTGTAGGCCTGAATTCTGGGATTTTCTGTAGTTATATGAGCTGAAACTTCATCACCAAGCAGGGTAACAGGTGCTTCAGAGTCAGCATGGGATAATGCCCCAAGATTCTAGCCTACAGGTGGGGGTGGACAAGTTGGAAGCAGGGAGGTTGCTGCTGTAAAGTGCCAAGGGCATAAACCTCACTTGGGTGATGAAGCTGCTTGCTTTGAGGGAGGGACTTGCCATCACTGTCAACTCAAGGCCTATTCTTCTCACAGCTTCCCCAGAATCCTCACACTGTAAATGACCCGTCAGCTGCAAACAGCTCTGATCTCAGCAGGTTTTGCAAGCAGAGTTTTCCCCTTGAGGCTCGGGAAGGCACGGAGCAGTTGGGGAGGGAAGATGGTGAAGGCCACAGGCTGGTAGTTATAGCCCTAGAAGCAGGCAGTGGGACCAAAAGTCTTCTGAACTCACGTAAGAGAGCGGTGGCTATTTTGCAGGTCCAAAGACTCTGGCAGAAAGCAAACCCTAACAGATGCTATGATTGCTACCTGTCCCAGCACATTTCACAGAGTTTTCCCAGGGAGACACCCTCTTGTGTAGTTACTGTGGGTGGGCAAAGGAGGTCTGGAAGCCCACGGAGTCCAGGCAAGGGAGGCACAGGTATTTCCTGCGGTGGCAGGCGCTGACTGGCAAGGCCAGTCCCAGGGCAAGTTACAGTTAATTAGGCAGCTTCAGGGACAATGCAGGCAGGGACTTCAGGAGAGCTAAAGAGGCTCTGAGAAAAGGATTGTAAATTCTAAGATGTGCTAACCAAAACATACTCTAGAGATGAGGTCAGAAAAGTCCAAGAGGATTAAACAAAGACAGTAAAACTTGAGAGAAGTAAGACCCTGAACAGGGGAGGTAAACTATAAAATAAGAGCTGGGAAATGGGCTCATGCCCCGGCAGTATGGCTGCTAGGGGAAAGAGCCAATCACAAAGTAGGTTGATGAAATTTAAAAAAAAAAAGAGTTATTTATACATATAGAACTGCAGTACAGGCCAGAGGTGCAGGGGTGGTGAGAGGCTTCACCAGAGACAGAGCGACAGAGCGGGGAGCAGAACAGACTGACGAAGTACACTGCTGAAGTCCGTGGGAGGGGCCAGGAGAGGTCTGCTGCACCATGTGGGTCACCTCAGGGGCGGGGATACAATTCGCACTGAAGCGGCTGTGGCTAACTTGCAGTGCTGCGCTTTAACCCGTTGTGCCACCAGGGAGGGCCCAGGATGATGAGATTTTAGAATAGAGGAACAAAGGTATAAATGTTCCCTGGACACGGGCCCACAATGGCTTCCTTGCCTCTCCCTAGTACAGAGTACTTGGGAAAGTTTACTTTCTTCCTTTCAATAAAATTTTCTTTGCTTTCTTAAAGTTTGCTTCTCTCTGCTTACTTATCAAAAATGTCTACGAGTTTCCTTCTACGGCTTCATGGGACAAGAAACTGTGGTGCTCCCAGGGCTAACAGCACACACCACCATCAATCAAAACCACGGGAGGGAGTTGCCACCTCTGACTCCTCCCAGGAAGTACCCCAGACAACATGTTCCTGGAAGCCTAAGCAGCCGCGTTTATTGAGGGCTGGTGTGGCCCTAGGATTTGCCCTCTGGCCATGGCTCATTTAATATCCGGCAGTATGGCATTCTCCGGAGTCACAGCTACCCTGGAAGAGAATTGTCGAGAGGAGGCGTCTAGCAGAGTCGGTTCGAGGAGAGATTGCCTGTCCTCATGCTGAGGCTTCAGTTTCAACAAATGTGAGCACTTAGCTGGTCTGTGCCCCTTCACTGATTTCTGCTCCCTGAGTTCTGTTGTTATCCAGAAGAGAACTTTCCTGTTTTCACACCTGGCTGAGAGCTCACCCACCAGTGCAGCTTCCCACTGGTTCGGGAGCAAGCCTGAGGTTGAAGACATGCTTGTTCAACATTAGACATCTAAATTTAAAGGAAATCTGTCCTGAAACTTTCATAAAATTGACTGTCATTCTTATTAGACCAAAAATAAATTTTTTGTAATGAACACTATTTTTTTAAAGGTTTTAGCATCTTGGGTTATTAAAAATAGAATTGATGATTAATTTGAAACAAATTGTAAGTTGCTTATATACCTTTGCAGCGCTTGAATTTAGCTTTCCACCAACTGCTAAGGTATTTTTGGCAATTATACTGTATTTTGACTGTGCAGAATTAAACTTAATTGAGAAGTGGTAAGTATATTAGTTCCTTTTCTAACAGACTTTTAAATAATGCTGCCTACAGTGACCAAACTATAGTTTCCTGCTTTGCAAATTGATTTTCTTTAAATGTGATTGTTCGCTCAACTCATTCATTCATGTATTCATTCATTCATGACTCAGAATGATCAGAAATCAAAAGCAACACATAATACTTAGTTGAGTAAAAATGATTTCTCTCAGAGCTGAATTTCCAAAGTCCAGATATTTATCGTCTGATTCTCAGTCCCATTTAAGGATAGAACTTGAAATTCCTTGATGAGGGTGTAGGTTACATAATACCTAGACAGTATCCTCTAATATCATTATTTGCAGTCACACTTTTAGTAGGTACAGGAAAAAACACTGGACTCTCTGGTGAAGATTCAGCGTGTCAGTACGCAACTAAGAGAACAGGTAATGGCAGGTGAAACTCAGTTTAACAGGTTGAGGAGACTTGGTAAGTTGTAGACCACAAACCTCTACAAAGAAATGGGTTCCAGCTGTCTGCAGGCCCAGCCAACAGTTCTTTTAGTAAGTAGCCTTGAATTTGTTCCAACTTTGAATAATTGGCCTGTTGTCTTTAGCATTTCATACAACAACACAGAGATTTTCAAAACAAAGAATTTTTTTTCATCAAGGGAGTTGTTTTCAAATGAAATTGTATATAGTAGCCTATGTATGAAATAGAAAAAAGCACTTATGCTTTGTTTGGAATAAGATGGGGGATTCAGTCAAAAGAGTTTTGAGACAAGAAATTTCCCAAAGCAGGTTTTGAATCACTTATTAAGAAACCTCCATTGTCTGTTTACAGACCAAATCAATTGCAAAATACATATCCAGGAAATTGAACAGCATGACCTAAATAATTTAATCATTATTGAGAGCATTTTGGAGAATATCTAGCAAAAATGGTGGTTCTGCTTGTGATAAAAGCATAGTAGTTGGCAATGTAGTGAGGTCACAACAGATAGGAACACGTGTTTAAACAAAACCAAGAACTATGTCAGCTGTACATGAAATAAACTATAAACCTTTACTGTATCACAGAAAAAGAGACCTAAATAAATCATAATAGAATATTTGGAGAAACTTGTGAGACTGATTCTGAAATTCATCTGGAAAAGAAAATGTTCAGGGCAGTCAATGTTACCCTATTAGGCATTAAACATGCAAATAAGTTTTAGTAATTAAAATAGTTCTTGGTATAGTAATAGAACAGTAGAAGAAAACAGAAAATTCCAAAAATGATTCATGATAAATGGAGATTTTAGATGGACGCTGCACTCACTGTGGGTAAATAAATGATGGGGTGAATAATGAATTCCTGTTTGAAAAGAATAACGTAGCACTTTCCCTCATACTGAAATATGCAGTTAAGCTACCAGTGGACCATGGATTTAATTGGAAAATGCAACACTATTAAAGTAGTAAAATAAAATATGGAAAATGGCAAAAGAAAACATATTTAAGAGTTACTATCTAACCTCACTAATATTTAAGAAAATGAAAATTAAAACATTAGAACTGTTTTGCCTCTTGGGTTTACTGTAAAGCCAATAGTGTCCATTATTCATGAAAACCAGGGAAACACGATTCTTGTTTTTGACTGGTGAGGGTGTTTAGACAGCTTAAGTAAAAGAAATCATCAGTAGGATAAGAGTTACCCCAAGTCCTTTTTTGAACAGGTCAGCTGAATCAACTGAATCATGTCTAATTATCCAGTCCAAACACCTTTGTTCCCATACTGACAAAAACATTGGGTCCTAACTAATGATTATTTCCCTTTCCCAGAGGGAGAATACTGAGAGCCCACATGCATAGTTGCAATGTATTCCATCTGTATATGCCTGGGTGTAGCTCAACCCAGGACTAGCTATGATGCTTCTCTCCTCAATACCATAGTATGGACCAACACTTTAAATACCTCTTCCTAACTCTCTTCAAGGAGCTAGGCTAATTCTCCTTTGCAGTACTGACTGGGTTGTGCACAAGTTGATATCTAATGCTCCCTGGTGAGTTTGGTGAGTTCTTTCTCTAGAGGGCAAAGGACCCGCTCTTTTTGATTAGGATCTATAACCTAGATTGGTATAGTCTTAGAGGAATGATTAATTTTGTTGAAGCTGTTCCATTTGAAGCCATTTCTTCAAAAGAATGACTTGGAGGTGTGCCCATAGTTTTATATACAAGAGCATTCATTACTGCATTGTTTGTGATAGTGAAAAATTAGAAGCAGTGCACAATGGTTAAACAAACTGTGATACCACAGGCTGTGCAGCCTATTTTTAACTATTGTTGGGGAGGAGAAAGAATTTGCTCCTATCCCTCCAGGTTTTTCTGAGCTAGTTGAGCAATCAAATTAACATTAGGTATATTAGGAAGAGAAAAAAATCAAATTTAATGGTATGTGTGTGTGTGTATCCTGAGCTAAAGAATGGAGGTAGGGCCATGGGGCCTCAAGGAGAGAGGAGTAGTTCTCACGTGAGACGGATATATGATGAAGACCAGATGCCCTGTAATTAGAGGTTTGCCCTGTCAGAAAGATAGTTTTCTCTGATAGAGAGCTTATTTCTGGTAAATCTGGTTATTACCTAGATGTGGGTAATATCTCCAGTTTTCATTCTTTCAGATAGTTAAAATAAATGATACTCAAGAGCCTTCAGGGTCTTGATTGACCTCAACTCAAAATTAGCCACATGCCAAAGTGACAAATCTTTGGAAAGCTTATTCTGAACATCTTCGGGCATTCCTCTCCTTCATTCTATAGGTGTTAGATAGAAATGAAGTAGACCCGTGTATACTACTAGAGAAAGACTTGCAAGACAGATTTTTAAGTGACTAAAGCAGGTTGAAGAACAATATGTGTAGTAGAAAAAGAAATAAGTATTTGGTCTTTGTTCCCATTTCTAGCAGAACTCTGATGTTTCTCAAATTTCCTAAGTGCTAAGAGTCATAAAGGTAGCTTTTGTTATGCGAATGAGGTAACTTGCAATGCACCTGAAGATGAGGGCTGATTACTTGTGTTAAAACTCTTAGTCATATGTCTGGCCTCTGGGGAAAGGAGAGGACCTGGAATTTGAATAAGTGGCCAATTATTTAATTGGCCTCTCTTAATAAAGTCCCCATTAAAAACCCAAAAGGACTGCGTCTGGAGTGTCTCCAGACTGATGAACACGTGGCCATCTGGAGAAATGGCACACCTGGAGAGAACAGGCGAGTTCCACTCCCCTACCCCATTCCTTTTCTTGTACCTCTCTTCTCTCTGTCTGTTCCCAAATTATGGCCTTTTACAATAAACTGGAAATCTAGTGAGGAAAATATCTCTGAGTTCTATGAGTTGCTCTAGCAAATTATTTGAATCTGAGAAGGGATAATTTAGAATCCCAAACCTAGAGCCTGTGGATCAGAAGCACAGGTGACTTCTGGGCTTGCAATTAGCATCTGATGGTGCTGGGGAGCAGTCTTGTGGTACAGAGCCCTTAAACCTGTAAGAGCTGATGCTCTCTTCAGTTTCTAAACTGAGTTGAATTGTAGGATACCCTGTCAGTGTCTACCATTTCTTGGATGTGTGTGGAAAATTCCATATATGTTAGAATTGTGCAATCCAATAACAAGGATAAGATGGCATGACATTCTTTGCTGTTTATACAATAGACAAAAGTATTGGGAAAGGCCCAGAGAGGTTCATATTGGATTGTTGACAGAGCTTTACCTCTGATGAGGAGGATAAAATTAAAGCAGTGATGCTGGTGGTGGCCAGGTATGGCTGGTAGTTGAGGAAGATATTGTATTGTTTGCATTATTATATAGTTGACAAAAAATACAGATCCAGGAGGTAACTGTGCTAAGCAGTCATATGTTTGTGGATGGAGACATGGATATTCATATCCTACCATTCTATGGTCCCCACATGAGAAAAGGGTCTGAAGATGCCCTCGTCATTTGTCCTTCTTGCAGAGAGCCCTTGTCTACTCTGAACTTCCTTTAGTGCCCCTGGATAGTGGCCTGCAGTGACTTTGGACATAATCGCTTCTCTACTTTGGTGGTAGACATAGGGAGTCTGTGTTGAACAGATACCCTGACAAGATGAGCTGTATCATCCCTTATTTCTTCTGTTTCTCTTAACTGCATGTTGTAATTTTTAGAATAAGCAAATATTTGAGAACGATTCCATGATATACTCTTGCAACTTCTTTACCTATTTGGTAAGGCTGCCATAACTTCAGGGCTCATAAGCATACAATGAATGACTCCCTGTTGTTATATACAAATTCGAGGCTACCCTGATTCTTAGCAGCAGAGTCTTAAATCAGGATAGCATCAACTATATTTCTTAACCTGGCCGTGGTCTTCCTTCCTTTCTGCCCTTCTTTTTACAAACTTCTGAATGGGAAATTGTTTAGTTGTGTTTTCTTCTGGGATTTTGGCATTTGGGATGCTGGGAAGAAATACTATAGACACCTGTGGCCTTCAGTATTCTGTTTGGTGCCTTGGCAGTGAGAACAGGAAGAAGAAGGGTCACTGGCTCACATTGCTCTGCTTGTTGGCAGGTGTTTGGGCATTGGGGAGAGCACAGGGGATCTCAGCTCAATTATTTATCAACTGTGAGACCTTGGGCAAATTCCTTAACTTTCTAAATTAACTTTTCGCATTCAGAGATTTTTGTATTACAAGGGGAAAAATATATTCCCTAGTGAATAGGGGCATTTAGTTACTCTCTGGCAGTTCCCCATTTGCTTGGCTCTCTCATCATTTCCAGTTCTGGTCCAAGGGCATAGCCTTTATCCATCTTTCCACAGATTATACGTCCTCCCACCGCTCAGGCACTTCTGCTTTCTCAGCTTTCAGACTCTGCTCCTTTCTCTGGCACTGGGGTCCTGTCAGAAATTGCGGTAGCTGTGTGCTGAGGTTAAGTGCCTTGCAGGGTTGTCAGAATCCAGAATGAAACCAGATTTCTCACTTTTCACGATCATTTCTTGGCTATGCAGAGCACATGACCAGTCTGTATAAACTTGCCAGATTCTGACACTCTACGTATTTCTTGCTCCTGGATGCTGGAAACATGCATATTTTGTTGTGTCTTTATGATGAGTGTAGATTTCCTTTGGAAAGAGGCAAATTAAAGAATGATTCTTGCTGATTACTTTAAAGAATTGAAAAGAAACACCTGCATAGATTGATTCCCTAACTTAAATATTGAACTGTTGGTAGTGACTTGGTCATGTGTTCATTCAGCAAAGTCTTTATCCCTACTTAAAAAGTATCAGATTAATAGCACACAATTTTAGGTTAGTAAAATCGCTACTTTGGGCCCTCCCTGGTGGTGCAGTGGATTAAAGCACAACACTGCTAAGCTGGCTGCAGCTGCCTCAGTATGAGTTCAATTCCCAGCCAGGGTGGTGACCCACACGGCACAGCAGACCTCTCTTGTCTTGCCCGCTACTCTCCTCAGCAGTTTATTTCATCAGTCTGCCTGTTCTGCTCTCCACTCTGTCTCTGGTGGAACCTCTCACCACCCCTGTGACTCTGGCCTTACCCCAGTTTTGTATTTATAAATAAAAAAATCTTAAAAAAAATAAATCGTGGCCCTCCCTGGTGGCACAGTGGGTTAAAACACAACATTAAGAAGCTAAAGCCACTTCAGCATGAGTTCGATTCCCACCTGCCCTGGAGGTGACCACATGGCATGGCAGACCTCTCCTGACCCGCCTGTTGCTCTCCTCAGCAGTGTACTTCGTCTATCTGCCTGTTCTGCTCCCCACTCTGTCTCTGGTGAAGCCTCTCGCCGCCCCTTCACCTCTGGCCTGTACCCCAGTGCTGTGTGCACAAATAAATAAATCCTTAAAAAAAAAATCGCTACTTTAAAAAACAGAATTTTTGATTTTAGTCTGTTCTGGCTCTTAACACAAACAACCACAGGTTAGGAAGCTTATAACACAAATTTATAGCTCACAGTTTGGAGGCTGATAGTCCCAGACAAGGCACCAGCCTGGTCTCCTGGTGACCTTAAGGATGCACACTTAAGGCTAGCAGCTTGCACCTTCTCTCTGCGTGCTCCTGTGGGCAGAACCCAGGGCTCTTCCAAGAGACTGAAGCACCTCCCAATGCCCCAGCTGCCAGTGCCATCACAGTGGGCATTAGGTGATGTTGGTGTGGAGCACAAATATTCATAACAGAGATTAAATACTGTTTTGAGTGATAAGGAATAATATTTGTCAATAAAAGAAAAATTGAAAATATGGATAGATAGATATAAAGGAAGTAAAAATTATCCACACCTATCATGAAGAGATAACCATGATTTACAATTTAATGATTATTGTTTTATGGGCACATGATCAATAAAACACAATATAAATATGTTTTTGAAGTTGAGATTATAATGTGCTTACAGATTTACAAGCAGTTTTTCCCAAAATAGCATCAAAGTTTCTTTTGTCATAATAATTCTTTTATAATAGGATTTGCCCATCTTTTAAACTTTTGTTCTTTGTTTATGTCTACCATGATATCTACTCCCAGACCATGAAAATATTCTGCTTTGCTGTCTTCTACATTAAATTTTATTGCTTAATTTTCATATTTAACTCTACAATCCACCTGAAATTTATTTTTGTGGATGTGAAATGTGAGGTAAACATCAATATTAATTTGTTTTTTAATATGACTTTCCAATTGACTATTTCCCATTTATTGAAAAGGCCATCCTTTCCCTGATTATACTGGGGCATGTTTGTTATAAATCAAATGATGGGTTAAGGAGGTTGGTTTCTGGACTCAGTTATGTTCCATTGGTCTATTCCATCATTAAAAAATTCACTTTGTCTTGATATTGTTACATTAAAGTAACTTGCAATATGATTCTTCCTAGAGGTATGATTTAAACTGCATGATTTTCAGCTTATATGTATTTGCGTCCATGCAAATTTTGTTAGGTTATATTATTGTTATCATTTGATTCAGAATACTTTATAATTCCATTGCTATTTCTCCTTTGAGCCAACAGTATCTTTAGAAGTGTATCACTTGTTTCAAATATGTGAGGATTAAAAAAATTGTCTTTTGTGATTGATATCTAAATTAATTCCATCATAGTTAGAGAACATGTGCATAATTTCAATCTTCTCAAAATTATTTTGACATGCTGATAACCAGGCCAATACGAATACCTCATTGTGAATGGTCCATGCGTATTAGAAGTCTGTCTTCTGCAGTTGTTGTCTCCACTGTTCTTATATATTGTCAGGTTGTTTAATCATGTTTTAATTTTCTAAGGCTCTCCTGCTTTTTTTTTTTTTTTTTTTTTCTTAATATAGCTCCTTTGGCAGCTGTTGAATGAACTCCTGAGGATTATTAGGGAGGTAGCAGTGCCTGGCAGACAGCAAAACAAATAATTCTCTGGTGTGGAAACAAAATCAAGTGACCTCTTGGAGGATGAGTTTATGGGATACCAAAGTAGTAGCTACTAAGGGAAGAATTTTACAAAGGCTGATTGGAGCATGGTCCAGACCACTAAAACCGTCCATGGTAAGCTTTAGTCCCGTGATTTATGGGATAACTCAATCAAAATTAATGGAAAGAATTGTTCCAAGAGGGAGAAGTGTGTTGTTGGATGTAGTCCTGGTCTTGCTTGCTGATTTTCTTTGCTTAATTAATTAATTCAGGAACTGTCTGATTGACTAATTGTATATCCTTAATTTTATAGTTGGCATTGCTGATGAGATGATGTATGTTGAATTACTGTAAGCAAAAAGTTGCTTTGCTTTTGATTCCGATTCATCCTAATGATACATGTTCATGTTTTACTGGGCTTGAACTAAATCATTACATTAGTGGAACTGCCATCAGAGATTGCTATAAACATTTCCGTTACACTAATTGCCATGATTTAGTCCAATTCTATGCAGAAACTAAAGAGCAAAATGACCCTCTTATAGGCATTAGTTTTTTTTTGTTTTCCTTAGAACACAAAAATATACCCATAATTGCTTGATAGACATAGTGCTTAATCTACAAAAAATGTAATTTTAAAATAAAATGATGGCTGCAGTTTAAAATGAAAGCAGCATATTTGACTTTAAGAATGTTATCATTTCTGGTCATGAATTGCTGTGATTGTTTGTTGTTGCTCTTTAACCTATGTCGAAGGCTCAAATATCATCCAAAGAGCAAGATGTGTTTTGGGAAGTCCACATATATGACAGAAATTCCTCTCTCAATAGTTAGAATCTTCTTTGTGGATCTAGAGAGCCCATCAGAGAATATGTAAAGGGTATTTCCAATACCTTTGGAAGCATCCCCGAAATTGGTAGAATATAAGTCTTAGTTAATTATCTGTTAAGCCTGGCAAGGTGAGCTTGGGGGTCAAGGTATGATGGAAATGTATTGACCATGGTTAGGATTTTGCAGCTATCAGAAGTTATCAACACTTTGACTAAAAATGATTGGGTGTGTGTATGTGATGATTCTTTTTTCTTTCCCCTTTTTCCCTCCCTCATTTTTTTCCTGAAGTTTCTTTCTTTTCATGCAGGCTTTGCTTTTTCCAAGTTGCTTTTAGTGTATGTAAGGGTGTGTGTATTTGTCTCTGTATTGTATTTTAGGAGATTTCTTCAGATTTCTCATATATTCAATTATCTGCTCACATTTAAGAAAAGGGAGAAAACTCTAATTGAAAGTTCTAACAGTGTGATGGGAGCTCTACTCTAGGGTAAGAGTTACCAAACTTTCTTGCCCATAGCTCCCCTGAAGTCTGAATCATGGCACATTGAGGTTCAAGAAATTCCTAACATTTCTGTTTATGAGGTAGTTAGGGTGAAGGAGTTTAATAGTAGTAGATTTCATGGTAAGCAACAAAAAGTGCTGTTTCACATGAAAGCTCTAAATATCCACAGTGCTCTTGTGGGTTTGCTATGTGCAACAGACACCTTATTGCACAGTTTGCAAAATGCTTGTCAGTTTAGAAGTTCCAAGTTAGGTCACTGACTGTGCCTTTGTCAGAACAATGGGGTTTCCTTCATTCACCCATTCTTGAGAATCTTCGTGTGTCATAGCCTGTTTGAGTGCTAGGATTAAAACATGGGAAGACTGTCTTTGACAGCAAGCAGTTCACAGTTTGAGACAGTGGTTGGGAGGAGGGAGAGACAAGTAGATGGATAAGGAGTGAAAAAGCATATGATGACAGTAGCGCCTGGAGCTCCATGTGGGTGTCAGGGATGGTATGTGATGAGCTGATAGTTAGGCCCTGCTTGATGTGTCCTTAGAGAGGGGCTAAGAGGCATCCAAAACTGAGGGAAGGGCCTGGCTTACCCTCTATGTATGGGGGTACCAAGGGCCCATCTCACCCAGCTCCATGGCCCACTGGATCCCTGCCATGCTGCACTGTTCCATGGCTGCTCCACTTCCTGTTCCCTCTGACCTTATTCCACCGAGCTCCAAGCCTCCAACTCCTGCCATTGTTTCCTGATACCCCTTGTCCTTTGGACCTGATGTTTTGTGTGATAGTCCCAGGCATGCTCCTGGCTCCTCTCTGTTGAGATCCTTGACAGCCTCCTGACACACTACCTCTGGCACCCTCTGACAAATTTTTCTCCCAGGTCGGGAAGGCCAAGAATCCTACTCCAGCCACACATAAGCCCCTGTTTCCTCTCCTGCAAGAAAATAAGAGAGGGTTAGTTTGGCATGTCAACTAGGAAGCAATGGTCAGAGTGGGTATTGGCTCTGCACAGCAATTCTAAGGAGAGGCTAAGAGCCACAGCCAAGCAGTTCAGTGACCCAGCTAGGTGTCAGGGTCAGGACAACTCTGTGACTCTCAGAGAATGACGTTTAAAAAGGACTTTGGGGCCCTCCCTGGTGGCGCAGCGGGTTAAAGCACAGCACTGAGAAGCTTAAGCCACTTCCGCATGAGTTCGATCCCCGCCTGCCTGCCCCAGAGGAGATCCACATGGTGTGGCAGACCTCTCCTGACCCGCCCACTGCTCCCCTCAGCAGTGTACTTCGTAGATCTGCCTGTTCTGCTCCCCACTCTGTCTCTGGTGAATCCTCTCACCCTCCGCATCTCTGGCCTGTACCCCAGTTCTGTATGAATAAATAAATAAATCTTTAAAAAAAAAAAAAAACGACTTTGGTGCAGGTCACCTTGGAGACTGAACAAAGCTAAGTGTGTAGGTCAGGCATCAGCAAAGCCTGTACTTGAAAAGACCAGGAAAAAAAACAGGTTCACAAGTACCCCAGTTGTAAGGATGGTGGATTCCTTTGTCTCCCTCTGGTTGTGCCTGCCCTCCCTTGACTAGGTAAGAGTGGATTCTCTGTCTCATACTGCTTGTCCCTCCCCAGCCTCTCCTAGGAGGGGAGTGAACTTTTTGAGCAAAGCAACCTATGGAATCGTGCCACACAGAATGGTCAGTGTTGATGAGAGAGACATTTGTTCTGGAGGTGCTCAGGTCAGGAGAATTGAGGCTTCAGGGGTGGAAGACACTCCAGACTCACTCACAAAGGCATGTGGGACCTAGGGCTAGGAGGGAAGACAAAGTAGGAACCAGGCTAAAGAGTGGAATCCATGTAGAGGTTCTTGGGGACAGACGGAAATTCAAGGAGTTGTGAAGATGTGTTCATGCTGGCTTGTGGGCTCCAGGGTCTGCTCAAGTCTTTCCACAGGTGGATTGAACTTTCTGGACTTCACTGTGAGTTAACACAGTTTTAATTTCTCTCATTTATGAGTTAGTTCTTTAAAAAGTCTTTAACTTTCCTCTTTCTAACTTCCTTCTCCCCCTGTGCCATCCTCCTTCATCTAGGGTTACCTCTCAGCCTCAGATAGGAAAGTGTAAGCTATGGATAGCACTTAGCGTATTTAACAGTGCTTAGAGAACTCAGTAATGAGAGTAATGAGTGTACTTAATGATTTCTCGCAAATATTTTGATTTTCTGCTCAATCCTATTGATGATAAGCTGCCTGCCTGGATTCTGAGATTGTAGTTTTGCAAGGCTGGGGTACATGGGGATGCCTCTGGCTTTCCAGCAGGTGCTCTGAACATCCAAGCAAATCAGAACCAGTTGTTCCCATGGTCCCTTGCTTGGATCTGGTTATGGTCTCTCACACCTGCTTCTTGAAGATGGTGAGGGGAAAGAGAATGTTCCATCTATTGGTGTTGCATTTCAAGTTGACTGAACCCCCAAAGTGTTATGTGCTAGCAGCAGGCATCTGCAAAGCCTGAAGCTGAAAGCAAAGAACTTAGAGCCACTTTCTCTCCAGGGCAAGTACAAGCCACCTAGTGTCTAAGTGAGACCTGGGGCCATGGCGAGGCTCTACTGCATATTGAGGACAGCAGCTCTCTAGTCTCTTGTCCTTGGCTGAGTCTCACGACACAGGTATCTTTGCTTAAGTTGACTTACACCCCAGGGACACTTTGTTTTCTGCATGGTGGCTCCTCCATCCGCTTCCATATTTCCTGCACTACACATCATTAGATGTTGGTGTGATTACACAAACTCCTGACATTCTGTCCATATGTACATGTGTGGGCTCACAGGCGTGTGGTGGAGAGAGCCTAGGAGTCTGCCTGACTTTCATTTAATGAAATAACAACGTAATCCCCTCAATTATACAAATATTTGCATTTTAAGTTTGAGTTTGTATTAATTGTATGTGTTGAGTTGTATTGTGTTGTGTTGTACGAATTACTTATTATTTGACCCTCTTTAGTAAAGGAAGTTAGAGTGAGAGAATTCATCGGAGAATTTTTTTTTTGGGGGGGGCTTAAATGGTCTTGAAATCATGTCCCAGTCTCACAGAGAATTTTCCATTCGTGCAAGTCTTTCGCCTTTGCTTCCCTTCCCTGTTAGATTCTAGCATGTCAGACCACAGAGGGCCAGGTTAAACTTCCTTGTTGTCTCTTCTCCAAGCCCAGCTGAGAGAAAAGGATATTGCATACTGAGTGCATATTCCATTTTCCCACTCAGAAATTCTCCGGAAGCAGAGCCAAAACCTAGCAGAAGAAGGCAGTCGATTTATTCTAACATATGCTTCATGTAACTTGAGATGTTGAAAATCTCTGATAGCTGCACCGAATTGAACACAGTCAGCAAATCCCGCGATCACCTGACATGTGTAATTTAGATGAGTGGATTAGTCAACCTGGGACTAGGTACCTTCATGCATGAATATGGAAGTGGGTTGCCAAGATACCCTCAAGAATGTCCTATGTGCCTACTGAAGCAGGAATCCAAAATTAGAAAAATGCAAATGACTGTGGTACATACACGCAGGGGAAGGATGGGTTCTTGCCAACTCAGCTGGCTCCCCTCTACACCCCAAGACTGAGCCTTCTGTGAAGTCAGGAAGCTCTGGGCTCAGATTGTGCTTAAGGGGAGGATTCAGGTTGTACTGTAAGTCCTTTGGAAGGAGTTGAGGTACAATCTGGATGGATAACAAATAGATGAAGAGGCATGAATGAGGGATAAGACATTATTTGTGCCTTCTGAGTAGTCAAGATTCATCAGACCTGCAAACATTTTATTGGCTTGGAACCTATTCTGAACGATACAGTTTCATTCTTTCTCTCTTTAACTCCCCAGCTTATGGAACATGGTTCCAGCTATTCTCAGATTACCAACTGAATGTAAAACTATTCCACCCCATCCCTATGTATGAAATTTAGGCTGGAAAGGAAAGTTTCATTTGGCATCTGCCTCACTTTTGTTAATTCTTCCACTAAAGATTTTTAAACATGAGCAGTACCTTCTGCTTCTCTCCAATTCCAGAGAATGTTTTGATTTCCTTGTAAGCCATAGATTGGGTAGATCTGATATTTAAAAAAAACAAAAAACAAAAAAACAAAAAAAACCCCACAGTTCTGTGGTATATTCATTTTGGGGGAGAATTTGATTTCATGAGTACCAGTCCTGGGTATTAGTGATTCTTCTCCTTCGTTCCATTTTCATGGGTGGAAACTTCTTTGCAGACCATGATATTGTGCAGTGGAGGAACACACTCTGTGGAGGTGTTTCTTCAGGCGTGCAGTCACCCAGGGCTCTCTACAAAACAGGTTGGAGAAATAAAGATGAGGAAAGAAAAGTGATTCATATCAGACATCTCTCTTCAAGATACAATGTTTTGGGTGGGAGAATGGCTTATGATCAAAGGCTATGTAGAATTTTAGAATTTTTTTTTAAAGATTTATTTATTTGTGCATACAGAACTGGGGTACAGGTCAGAGACTCAGGGGTGGCAAAGACTTCACCAGAGATAGAGTGGGGAGCAGGACAGGCAGATCGACGAAGTACACTGCTGAGGGGAGCAGCGGGTGGGCCAGGAGAGGTCTGCCACACCATGTGGTCACGTCCGGGGCAGGTGGGAATCGAACTCATGTAGAAGTGTCTTTAGTTTCTTAGTGCTGTGCTTTAACCTACTGCGCCACTAGGGAGGGCCGAATTTTAGAATTTTAAAGTTCTCTACCACCCCATGTTCCATGTAGAGACCTTAAAATGAGCGACTTCAGGCAAAATCCTTGATGAATGTTTCATTGGAATATTGCATCTATAATGAATTTCAGCAAATTTATATTATTTTATAAATTATAAGATCCACACATGGAGTTATGCACTCAAATTTAGTTATTTCTTTATGTTCTCTAAGTTATTCCCTTATTTGTGCTATTTTCACTTTGCGATGACAAACTGGCAAGTAATATAAGGTACCTCTCCTGACCTTGGCAGTGATAATTGAGGTTGATCCAACAAATTCTTAATGGAATTCCACTACCATCAGACACTATGTCAGGGCCTAGAGAATAAAGGTGTTTTAAAACCATTGTCCCTTCTTTACTAATATCTGACAGTTTGGACGGAGATAGGCATATACACGGATGGTCTCCAATCATGTGGTAAATGTAGCTCTAGATGTATGCCAGAGTCCAGGCATACTCATCAACACCAGTCAGGCCAGACTTCTTCTTCTTTTTTTTTTTAAAGATTTAGTTATTTGAGCTTACAGAACTGGGGTACAGGCCAGAGATGTGGGGGGCGAGAGGCTTCACCAGAGACAGAGTGGGGAACAGAACAGGTAGATTGACGAAGTACCCTGCTGAGGGGAGCAGCGGGCGGGTCAGGAGAGGTCTGCCGCGCCATGTGGTCACCTCCGGGGCAGGCAGAAATCGAACTCATGTGGAAGTGGCTTTAGCTTCTCAGTGCTGTGCTTCAACCCTCTGCGCCACCAGGGAGGGCCCAGGCCAGACTTCTTAAAGAACAGAACCCAGATGGCAAGAATCTTTGTATATTTAGGGGATTTTTTAAAAAATAAAAATAACCATGAACAGTTGAATGCTACAGAAATGCATAAAACAAAAAGTGAAGTGAGTTTAATCAGTGAAATGAGTGGCTTTGGGGGTTCTCTGAACCCAGGATAGAGTTGGGGTGGGGGAGCTCTGCATGTGTTTTATAGATGAGAAGAAGAGACTGGAGAGGAAATAAGCAATGAGCCAAGACCTAGGAGAGCAGGCACTGCAGTTAGAACAGATGATGGGCTGGCCGTGGTGGCAGGTGCAGGGTCACTCTGCAAGATCAGTTCCTCTGATTGGAGGGAAGGGTGATTCCAACTGCCAATGAAAGGAGTGTGTGTGTGTGTGTGTGTGTGTGTGTGTGTGTGTGTGTGTGAGCACAAGCAGGGAGAAAGTTAAGGTAAGTTACCTCTGAATGTCATAATGTTAGATTGAATGTGTCCCCATGCAACTCATGACGCAATACTAACCCCCAATGTGATCATATTAGGATGTGTGGAACCTCTGGGAAGTAATTAAGTCATGAAGTAGAGCCCTCATGAGTACAATTAATACCTTTATTAGAAAAGAGTTGAGAGAACTTGTTCCTCTTCTCT
The DNA here is from genome assembly GCF_000260355.1 of Condylura cristata. Lineage (NCBI taxonomy): Eukaryota > Metazoa > Chordata > Mammalia > Eulipotyphla > Talpidae > Condylura > Condylura cristata. The sequence goes on from NW_004567103.1 coordinate 44,098,976, forward strand.
TTGACAGGTGAGGAGAAAAGCAGAGGAGGGCCATCTGCAAACCAGAAAGTGGGTCCTCACTGTTGGCATCTTAATCTTGGAGTTCTAGCCTTCAGGATATTGAGAATGAATGTTTATTTTTAAAGTCAGCCAGCCTATGGTATCACGAACAGATCCGCTGAGTCCCTGCCTCAGTGTGCCCAGTGGAAATGGGTGCAGCTATGGTTGTATCATATTCACTGATAAAGTGGTAGCCCTGGCTGGCCAAGGTTTAACATCCCATGATCTTTAGTACCCACTATCCCAACTGCCAATATGCCATCCTAGAGCATTTGGACATGTAGAGTGCTGTAGATAGTTTGGGATGTTTGTCTGGGTAAAGACTTCTTTCTCAGGTCTGGCCTCACACTCCCGGGGGATAGACCCTGAAGACATCTTCGGGGCTGCTGGTCCTGACGGTTCCTCTAGCACCGTCAGTTGCATGAGGAATGGACACCTAGTCTAAGCTGAATAATTCATTTCTTTCTGGGCATTTGGAATTGGCCCTAAGAGAGCTACTCTGTTTCTGTGATTGCTTTAATTAAAGATATGTAAATTCAGGAATCGTGAGTGTGGCCATGCTTGACTGTGTGTAAAAGAGAATGGAAAGGTGATCTAGGGAGAAAGAGAATGAATTATAACAAGGGTACAGAGAGAGTCAGGGATGAAAGGCCATCTAGCCTGGGAGAATGAGAGAGAGGGAAGGAGAGAATGAGAGACAGATTGGTTACCAATAATGATCTGAGTGCATACTTTGTGCCAGGTGCTGTTACAACGTGCAAGACAAGACAACTATCTTCCTAGAAGCTTCCATTCTAATGGGAGGCAGGTCTTGACTCTGGACAGCCTCTGGGATCCTTGGCCCAGAATATTTCGAGGTGTTTCTCCACTTTATTACCTGCATTTTCATCTCACTTGTTTCTTATGATAATCCCTCCCACCTCCCCTCACCATTGTTCCTCAGCTTCTTTGAGTCTTCATTACATTTGCTGGAAGAATCTTTTTCAGATAAAAATTGTCATTTTTTATATACTTTTACCCAGCTACACTCAAAAATGAAAAAACTCTTTCCAGGTGGTTAAAAGCTGCCAGTCTGCTCTGCTTAGATCCCCAATAACTACTTTTTGTGGCTGGTGATGAATCTGCTCAGTCAGATCCAGTAGTATCTTGTGGTAGCAGCAAAGCAGGCTAATTACACATTAAATATGCATCATCTTATTACGTACCACAATTTAAATCAATTTGTGGAATGCTTGATCTCGCATATCAATTTTTATTTCAATTTATATAAGAAACTCTTCACAGCAGTACAAAGATCTATTTTATCCTTCCCCTGCCCCACTATATTTCTGGATTGTTTACCAGAGTAGACATTTTGGCTGGTATTTCAGAGACAGACAAAGGCAAAGAAGATGATTATCTGTCACATCATGTGCTTGAGTGGGGTGTAGTTCCTATTTTTTCTAACAGCAGCATCAAGATTTAGCTCAATATTACCTAGGACCAGGGAGGTCTGTACGATTATTACAATTTAGCTGAGAAGTCTGAAACTTCATACAAATAAGGCATTTTTTATATACATATATATGTATATATATATTATATAGATAGATACATAATTATAATATCTTAATGGTTCTACTTATAGTTCCTTTTATCATTTAATACCCAGGCCATATTTAGTTTTTCCTAATTATTCTCTCAATATTTTTAATTCTTTAGTGTATGAGGAAATAAGTCCTCATTTTTGTTAATTCAATTCTAAAACTATATTTCAAAACATAAAGTTTTTGTGATTTCCGCCAATGATTTCTTTCAAAAACAGAAAAAAATTTAGCGGATCAACTAGTCGGCAAATCATTCCTATCTCCACTTTAAAGTTTTTAGGAAAAACTATAGCATTGAAATCTACAGTGGGCATATTTATAACCCTTAATCCCTGATCTGTGGGAAGCATTAAACTTTCAGAGAATGTTAAAGTCCATTTTTTTTTTCTGGGGGGGTAAGAATTGAATATAATTTCAGATTTTTCTAATGGCCCATTAAGTGTGCATTTTTCATTTTCCCAGTGATCAGCTGGTCAACTAGAAAGGACAATTATTCTTTTCAAAAACTCTTAGTCAAAAAAAAATCATACATATTTCAGGACTATCTATAAATTTTATGACTCCAGTTAGTAGTGCATATCATCAGCAAACTTCAAAGGCAGAAAAGATTCTTTGCAAGTGGAATTTGGGTTGGTAATAAAGGTGGGTCTAAGAATTAGCTTTTCCATTTTATGTCAAAGATTTTATTCTAGTATTATTCCTTCAACTTCAAGAAATGAAAGGGAAGTTGATATAATTTTTAAACCTTTTTATTGTAAAAAATAATTTTCAAATATAAACAGGCGAATGGCTAGCTACTGAATCCTTACTTATCCATCCCTTAATAGTATCCATCCACCATATTTGATTGACCATACTTCTTTTTTTTGCTGAAATACTCCTATGTAAATTGCAAGCATTGTGACTTCACCCTCAAATACTCACATATAAATCTCTGTACAAATAAAGCATTTTCTTATTGATAAATGCAATGTCATTAGGACACACTAAATAATTCCTTCATATTATTTAGTACCCTGTCTATTTTCACCAGTGATAGAAAAAGGTTTTCCCCAATGATACCCTTGATGTTTTTTAGTTTGTTTGTTTACTAGTTTTTCCAAATAAGGATCCAAATAAAGGCCCCCATGTTGCATTTGTTTGTATGTCTTTCTGGTCTCTTTAAATCTAGACCAATTACCCCCTGTCCCCTCCTCCCCTAGCATTTTTTAAAACTTCACGTCATTAGCCCCAACAGAGTGATTATCCTGTGCAGCGGGCTGCATTCTGGATTTGTCTGTCTTCTTCACTGTATCATTTTGTTTCTTCTGTCTTTTATGTTTCTTTTTTTTTTAGAAGATTTATTTATTTGTGCATACAGAATTGGGGTGCAGGCCAGAGGCTCAGGGGCGGTGAGAGGCTTCACCAGAGACAGAGTGGGGAGCAGGACAGGCAGATCAAAGTACACTGCTGAGGGGAGCAGCGGGGCGGGTCAGGAGAGGTCTGCCGCGCCATGTGGTCTCCTCCAGGGCAGGCGGGGATCAAACTCATACGGAAGCAGCTTTAGATTCTCAGTGCTGTGCTTTAACCCGCTGCACCACCAGGGAGGGCCTTATGTTTCTTTTTAATTTATGTTTCTTTTAACATATTTGGGTACAGTATTCACTTCATATTTTATCCTATCAGGAGACAAAATATATCTGGGTACTCCAAATTTTATAAAGCCAGGATGGATCAGTGAATCCCACTGGTGACAGCCCTCCCTTCTATTATTATGTTAGGGTTTCCCTCTTATAACTACAAGTAATTCACCCCAGTGGTCCTTTACTCTTAGCATACATTGGTATTTGCTGCCTGAATCAATTATTAAAGGAAGGATTACAAAATGGTGATTTGCTAGTTCTATCTTCCCTTTATTATGTATTAATTAGGACTGTTCTAAAAAAAGAAAACAGAAAGAAACAACCTTTGCCTTATCAACCAGCACAAGTTGGTTATTCTGAAATATAGCTGAATATTCTGAAAGGTCTTTCCTTTAACTATACATTTTCTGAGTATAAATCATCCTTTGTTTTTAAGCTTTGGACATTGAAATTTTTTAAACAATAGTCCCTGTGATAGCATTAAGAGAGTGGTTAAATCTTCCATCCGTGGGCTGGAATCCTATGTGTCAAGAATGGAGTTACATGCAGGCCAAGTCTCTGTGTAATAATAGATAAGAGGACCATTTGTAAGTACCTGTATAGAATGGACTATTCATTCTGAAAGGTTTTGAAGAAAATTCTATTCTTTTCCCCGTAAGTCATGCTTATTTCAATTTTTCTTCTTTACTTTCAATCCTAGAATTAAAATCAGTCTATGCTATTCATAGTGTGTATAATACCTACAGAAAGGGGAGGTATAGCAGCTGACATAGAATGGTGGGGTGTGGAAATGAAGATCTGTGGAAATTTTGGGGCCCCAAATTGTTCACAGTTTAAAGAATGCTCTTGAAGCAGTGGACCAGGTGATTGTCCACTCTTGCAAATATTCGACTTTGAAACAGTTTGAGTGAGAACATTGTTTTCAGTCACTAAGTGTAGTATCAGTGGCATATCATAACAAAATAATCTTTTCTGGTTATTGTATTTACACTTTTACTGAACCCTGCTGCACATGGCAAGTTTGGTATCACTTCTCACAAATTACTTGTTTTTTTTTTCACTGTAAGAAATGATTTGACAGTTTTGATGATTCTGAGTTGAGATTTCACGGGAAATATCCCAGTGGTGGGGGCTGCCTGCACTCCAGGACATTTGCCAGCAAGGTCATCTGGCCTCATGCATTTTGTTGACTTTTACCCTCTTATGAGGGTGGCAGGCATGGTTTCTCGTGAAATCCTGCCTTTATCAGATTTATGAAAGGACTCTGTAAGCACCTTATCAGGACTGTAGCAACTTCTAGTATGTTTTCTTGCAAGGAGTACTATCAGCCCTGGACATGACAGCTCAACTTACTGTGTGACCCTTCATACCCTGCCTTCAGCATCGTGTCGAGGAAGCTGGGACGGAGTGGGGAAGCATGGGGTCTGTTCTGGAATATAGGGCTGTGCCCAGGAAGAAAAAATTCCTCTCTTGGGAAATTGCAAATAAAGCACATGTGTCCTGTCTGGAAAGGTGTCCCTTTCCCCTTGGAGCCATCATGACAGGACAGAATGCCCTGATTGTGTCAGGGAGGTGATTGGTATCCTCTTCTCTCTTTTACCATTTGTAAATTTGGTAGATTATCTGCTCTTAACTATGATGTTAATTCTTACTTTTAGAAAGGTAGAAAAGAGAGATGACTTGGTGGTCTTAGAGACTGTTAGGAGTACTCAAAGTCTGTAAATCCCATTGAAATAGTATTTTGTTATAATAAGATTGTCTTTGCCCTGGCCTTGCATGTTGCATGCCCAGTGGGGGCCTAGGCCATGCTCATTACTGGGAATTAAGCAGTCCGAGCATGTCTGGAGCTCCGTCTTCTTCTCTTGAGGGCGGTGCCATTGCTGTACCATGTGAGGACCCTGGCACTTGTGGGCCCCGGAGGTTACACTGTGGGCCCTGGCGTCACAGTGTCCGTTTGAAACCTGACTTGACCTTGAAGGACTGTGAGACCTTGGGCCACTTAACATTTTCTACAACTTTTTTTCTTCATCTCCATAGGAAGATCATAACTATTTTGAGGTTCAAATAAGACAGTAGAACTAAAGTGCTTAGCGCAGTGCCTCATACTTAATGCATTAAATCCATATTGGCTTTTTTCCTTCTTTCCCATTACTGTTATCGACTGGCAGGAGTGGGCAGGCCAAGAGCTGAGAGGCACAAGGTTTGCTGGGACTTCAGTTCTAGCTCTGGCATCTCCTGGTGGCACGGCTTCAGGAAAGTTTTGTCTTATAATCTTCCCATGCCTCAACTTCTTCATTTGTCACTGGCGGTAATAGTAGTTGTATTGTGTGTCAGGATTGCGCTGTGATGAACTGGCTAGAAATGTGTAACGCCCTTAGTTAGACAAGTTCTGGCAATAGTGACACACAATAAATATTAGTTCGTGTGACCAGGGTCATCACAGTGGTTATGTGGAGAAGGTCAGAGGGAAGACGGCCTCCAAACTGACTCATGCCTGTGCCTGAGGGCAGCGTGGGGTAGGGAGAGGGATGCCACAGCAGACATCTTGGGAGTCATTTTTTTTTTTTTTTGAGCTCAGCTGATCAAGTATAGCACAAAGGGAAGGGGCAGCCTCTTGCAGAGCAAGGAGCGACTTTAGTGCCTTGAAAACTACAGAACACGAGGCTGGTTTGGTGCCTAGGCCCCTGCAGAATGTGCTGATGAAGGTGCTGCCTCTGGGTGGCAACTGGCAGGAGGGATTTCTCAGTGGGCTCTGGGCAGAGTGAGTTGCCCACATGTGGTGCTGCAGAGAGCTAAAAGTCTTGCTGCAGGGAAGAACTGAGCTCAGGGGAAAAGAAAGTGACGGCATCTTGGCCGTCATAGGGACAGCGTGTTCCTGAGCACAAAGACACCATAGGGTGACTTCTAGAAGTAACCGATCAGGGGGACCACCAGGGGCCAGAGCTTGTAAAACAGAGTCAGCATTCTACATGGTGATCTTCACTTACTTTACTTCGTCATTGTTTGGGAGTTATACAGGGTGCTGGGCAGAGCAACCAGAGTTTGGTGGCTTCGGAGAGTTAAAAAATATGTACTGTGGCCCTCCCTGGTGGCGCAGCAGGTTAAAGCACAGCACTAAGAAGCTTAAGCCATTTCTGCATGAGTTCGATCCCCGCCTGCCCCAGGGGAGATCCACATGGTGCAGCAGACCTCTCCTGCCCCGCCCGCTGCTCCCCTCAGCAGTGTGCTTCATCGATCTGCCTGTTCTGCTCCCCACTCTGTCCCTGGTGAATCCTCTCACCCTCCACATCTCTGGCCTGTACCCCAGTCCTGTATGAATAAATAAATAAATCTTAAAAAAAAAAAATACGTGCTGCAAGGAGCACGTGATTTTGTGGACACTGTAGGACTAATGGCCCCCAAGGATATCTACGACCTTATCTGTCAAATCTGGGGAAAAACTGCTTTACTTTACAAAGGGGAATTAAAGCTATAGAAGGAGATAACATTGCTAATTAGATGACCTTGCAGTGGGGAGATTACTCTGGATTACTTGAATGGGCTCTAACTGGGCTATAACCAGAGTCCTTGTCAGGCCAAGGGGAACCACAAGCCAGCAGGGCTCAGCCTGGCTTTGCTGGTTTTGAGGCTGGAGGGAGTGGACCTGAGTCCAGAAGTGTGGGGGTGGGGCTGGGGCTGAGTAGGCTCTGGAGGCTGGAAAAGGCGAGGAAATTTGTTCTTCCAGGGACACTATCCTGCTTACACCTGATTTTAGATTACTGAGTTCCATTTTGGGCATCCGACCTCTAATTCTGTAGGATAATAAGTTTTTTCTTTCTCTTTTTTTCATTGAGGTGACTTTAATTCACATTGTTGTTTGTGTTTTAGAGGTTCAGGGTCTTCCCTCTACAGGTTTCTTACCACACCACACCTACCACCAAAACAGCTGTAGGCCTCTGCCAGAGTTACTCAGCAGTGTGTTGATCAGTCCACATATTAGAGGTTTTTCCAGCTTATTTTTGTGGTTGATTTCTACCCTGATGCCACTGTGTTAGAGAAAGTGCTTGGGATAATTCCAATATTCATGACGTCCTTGATACTTGTTTGGTGACCCAAAATGTAGTCAATCCTGGAGAGTGTCTCATGCACCCTTGAACAGAATGTGTATCTAACTTTTTTTGAGAGCAATGCTGTGTCTGTTAAGCCATGTAGTGTAATTCTTTATTTAAAGCCATTGTGTCACTATATATTCTCTATCTGGTTGTTCTGTCCATTGGTGAGAGTGGGATATTGAAGTGTCCAGTCACAAGTATGTTTTTTCCAGCATCTGTTTTCAGATTTGATAGCAGTTGGCCTTATATATTTTGATGTTCCTTCACTTTGTGAGTATATATTGATAAGCGTTATATCTTCCTGATATACTGCTCCCCTAATCGTTATATAGTGCCTGTCCCTGTCTCTTGTTACCCTTTTAAACTGGAAGTCTCATTTTTTATATATAAGTATGGCAAATGAGCCCCCCTCCTCCATCATCATCCACATAAATTCTGGACTTGATTTAACTAAAGGTGCCTTTGGGTTCCTTGATAGCTGTAAACAACTCATTAGACTCCCACAAGATTGTTGTTATAATCTAATCAAAGTTTGTGCAAAGAACTAACAAGGGATTTTTTTTTTTCTGTCAGAGATAGGATGAAATGACTCAAAGTACCTGATTAGAAGAGGATAAATGGTGCAACAGATCTCACATCTCTACTTCTTGGTGATAGTATGAAAAGAGCTTAATAAGGCTTATTCATAGAAAACGATGCTGTGGACCCCTTTGGAGTCAACGTGGCTCACAGTTCATTCCGCTTCTTTCCGTCTATCAACAGATCTTGTAGGTGTGTGGATACTGGAACTGGCTGCTAGCTCAGGAGTATTGGTAATGTGTGGATAAGTTTGGTCTCTGAGGCACAGAGCACACGGTTGATTCCTCCCACCACAGCCACCCGCCTCTGCCCTCACCTTTGTGTTGATCCCACAAATGCTCTGCAAGAACTGCTTGAGAAGGTGCAACTGGTTGGAACTTTGTCCATGGTTTCCAACCTCTTTCTCCAGTGGCACTCCATGGAATTCTCTCAGCTTTACCTGAGATTGTGTGGTAAATTTATCATACACCAATCTCTAGACTAGGCCTCGGCTTCTAATTTTTCTAGTGTATATTCACTGCAGCTGAGTAGGTAATCATGTTCTAAAAAAAAGCATCCTCAGCAATACTTTTGCTGTTGTTGTTTTTAAAATTTGTTTTAAACAGTTTAACTCCCAAAGGTGTTTCCAGAATGGAAGTTTACTGCCCAGTGAGTGAACAGACTGGCCCTGTATTTCGTTTGACTCTCGTGATAGCTCTACACAGGGAGACAGTATTGCTATTCCTATTATGTGGGTGATAGAACTGACGGCCAGGTAAATTCTGTAGTTTGGTCAAGGTCAGCAGTCACTTTGGTAAGCAGAGGAAGTCACTGGATACCAATAACTCATATCACTGATTTTACTAAGAAAAGCAAGACTTTCTTCAGAAAACTGTTGGTACATTGCACAGGAGAAACACATTTTGCCCTTTAGCTTAAAGTGCACTCCTAACATCATGCAGGGTAGAAAGAGGAAGCAGGGCCCTTGTTTGGAGGAAGCAGGGCCCTTGTTTCTGAAGGTATTCTTGTCTCTAGGGAAAGGAATTCTGTGGTCGACACTGGGAGTGGCACACATGCCTATGATCTGTTAAGGGAGACTTGAAAGAAAACCAAATGGTGAACACATTGCTATTTTTTGGGGGGGTCTCATTTTCTCATTCACAAAATTAAGTAATTACATCCTGGGAAGAGAAAAAGCTGCTATACATTTGCAGTTGATGTCACTACAGGTAGCAGATTGAGTTTAACAAGCCATATGGGTTGTAATTGTCTAAGTATGATTAATTCATAATGTTTGTTCATTTTATGCCTTATATTATGATTTGTTATTACTTCATTTAATTACAGGATAAGTCCTTCTGCTAGACATGATCAAAAGTCCTTGGGGATTTTGCTATCTCTCTCTCTGTAAAAAATAAAAAAGACAAATAACATCCCAATATTTCTGGAATTTATTTGGGACTCACTTCTATTGGTGGAAGTTCCACGAAAGAGTAAAGGGCGCCTTGGATAGTTGGTGCATTCGTCCATTGCAGAACTCTACTCACAGCTCGAGGAAACTTTATACTGAAGGTGGAAATAATGGCTTTCTGCTCAGTTTGTTGTAAATTCTAAATGGGGTGATTGAAGGCTGTAATGATCACTGGTGTTGGACGCCCATGGGCTTCAACATCTGGTGAGTTCCTTTACTGGCTGACAGCTGTTAGCCTTGGTGTGGCTGTGTGCTGTCCACAGCTTTGTTTTAAGTAGGCTGGGATTATGCTAGAAGGAAGTATCACTAGTTCATTTATCATGATATTAAAAAAAAAGAAAGAAAAAGAACAGGATTAACTTCACCATGGTCCATTTAGTAAACACAGAGCCTTTTGCATATTGTTATGGAAATGCTGCAGCCTCCTCTGCCCCAAATCCACGACTTGTATTACATTTTAGTACAAGTGCTCAAATAAATATTTATCTCTGCCAGAGATAAATCCAAATGACTAACAAGCCCAAGGTAGATTTAGGAGAATTGGCTTAAGTCCTGAGATCAGGTTCAAGCTGAATCACTAAAACTGAGGCAAACATTAAAAATGAAACAATCTGATTGTGACAAGACCAGCTAGAAGGAAGCGCACTGATAAGTATATAGCACTTCATATTGGAATAAGCAGTTTGTATAGGATTTAAAAGTATGAAGCTTAAGATATAATAATATCGCTAAGATATCTGGAGTAAATTGTTCCATCATTACAGCTGTGCTAAGAGGGCCCTTCCTGGTGGCACAGTGGGTTAACACGCAGCACTACAAGCTAGTGGCAGCCACTTAAGTGCCAGTTTGATCCCGGCCCCAGAGCTGGCCCACATGGCGGCAGACCTCTCCGGTCACGCCCGCTGCTCCCCTCAGCAGTGTACTTCGTCAGTCAGCCTGTTCTGCTCCCCACTCTGTCTCTGATGAATCCTCTCACCACCCCTACACCTCTGGCCTGTACCCCAGTTCTGTATACATAAATAAATAAATCTTTTTAAAAAACTGTGCTAAGATACTTTCCATCTGGGTTTTGGGTAATTAGTTTCTACTTACAATAAGAACAAAAGTAACATCTGAAGAGAAAATTATCACTTGAGGTTTTACATTTTTACCTATTCATTCTCATTACTTTTTCAAGAATTAAAAAGTTATTTTTAATTGCTGTTTCTAATTTATTTTCTTTTATTGTTTTGAAACATTGCTACTGGATTTAAGGGCCATAGAATTTTGCTCTTTTTTTTTTTTTTGGTGTTGTTTTGTAGAAACAAAAGATATTTTCATAAGAATCAGAGGGATAGGGCCCTCCCTGATGGCGCAGTGGGTTAAAGTGCAACAATAAGAATCGAAAGCCACGGGTGAGTTCGGTGAGTTCAATCCCCACATGCCCTGGAGGAGATCCGCACTGTGCAACAGACCTCTCCTGACCCGCCTGCTGCTGCCCTCAGCAGTGTACTTCCTCGGTTGCCCGTTCTGCTCCCCACTCTGTCTCTGGTGAATCTTCTCACCACCCCTTCACCTCTGGCCTGTACACCAGTTCTGTATGCAAATTCATAAATCTTTTTTTAAGATTTATTTATTTGTGCATACAGAACTGGGGTGCAGGCCAGAAGTTCAGGGGCGGTGAGAGGCTTCACCAGAGACAGTGGGGAACAGAACAGGCAGATCTACGAAGTACACTGCTGAGGGGAGCAGCGGGCGGGTCAGGAGAGGTCTGCCACGCCATGTGGTCACCTCCAGGGCAGGCGGGAATCGAACTCATGCGGAAGCGGCTTTTAGATTCTCAGTGCTGTGCTTTAACCCGCTGCGCCACCAGAGAGGGCCACAAATTCATAAATCTTTAAAAAAAAAAAAAAAGAATCAGAGGGATGTGGAGAGGGGAGAGAAAGAGAAGAGGTTGATGACAGGTTATGATTTGAAATGAACCAGCTTACAACTGTGTACTTTCCATGTGAGCATGTTTCTTTTGGAAACTTCAGAGGAGGCCTATTTTCCAGACACAAGTACAGCTTCCTGGGAGGCACTCTTTTTTTTTTTTTTTTTAAGATTTATTTATTTATGCACACAGAACTGGGGTGCAGGCCAGAGGTGTAGGGGCGGTGAGAGGATTCACCAGAGAGTGGGGAGCAGAACAGGCCAACTGATGAAGCACACTGCTGAGGTGAGCAGCAGGCGGGTCAGGAGAGGTCTGCGTCACCTCTGGGGTGGGTGGGGATTGAACTCATGCAGAAGTGGCTTTAGCTTCTTTGTACTGCACTTTAAGCTGCTTGCGCCACCAGAGAGGGCCATGAGGTGCTATTTTTAATCCCTATTTTGTAAATGCATGAACTGAGGTTTAGAAGCATTAAAGAACCTATCTAAGGTCACAACACTACTAAGTGGCAGATCCAGGATTTAAACCCAGTTTTCCTAACTACAATGTCATCAACTCTTAACACTAACCATTGATTCATTGTGTGACTAACTCTCAGCAAAAGAAAATTACTAAGGAAGTCACTTCCCTCTCGCCAGTAAACACTCAAGTCATCACTAGGTTGCCCCTCACCAGCCACTTTTGTGTGGGCTGCAGCTGGGCCAGAACACGCAACTGAATTAGTGAGTTCAATGCATGTTGATTTAGCTATGAATACAACATTGTAAAATAATAATTTTGATACTATCTTTTAGTGAGATATTGATGGATATGAAAGAAATCACAAGGGCACCCTGGCAAAGAATGAAGAATGCCACCTAGAAGTCAGGGCAAGAACTCTGTAACTAACAGTGTGTCTTTGTCAGTTGGCACAACTTCTCTGAGACTCATTTGCCTTAAACTGTAACGTGGGACCACCGCAGTGGTTATGTCCCAGGTTTCTTGAAGTTATAACATATGAAGAAATGGGCCTTTATTGCTTTCATGCCGTGTTCTTATTAATGTGCAAGCACATTTCTTTGGAGGCTTAACCTATTAGTATCATTTGCTATAGCTTGAAAACAGTCAGGCAAATTGCTTTACCTATTACGTTTTCCTTTTCCATCGCAGGTCTGGGGTCTGCCATTTGGGAAAGGGCTGCGAGATCTGGAAGTTTGCCAATTCTCCTGAAAAAGGGTTGCAATGTAGTTATGCCAAGAACTCTGTGTGTCAATCTGGACCCAATACTGTGTCTCTTGTTATTGTCTGCTACTGCCAACTGCTGATTTCTGCTCCAGCTGTTTGGAACCCAGACTTGGCACTAAAAGGACTGCTTGGCATGTTGTGTTTATGTGTGTGTGCGTGTGCTCACAAGTGTGCATGCATTTGCCTGTAGACTTGGTGTAACATGATGGAAAGGAGCAAAGACAGCCGCCACATATGGAACTTTATCATTCTCTCCTGCACCCTGCCAAGCCATATTCCAAATTTACTTCTCCCCATTGGACCCTGTCTGAGCCCTTTCTCAGCACCTTTTGGCTGTATTGAGACTGAAAAACCAGCGACCACAAAACAAAGAGCAGATAAGAGACGCAGTGATCTGTCTGAACTGAAGGTGCAGCAAGAATAATAGTGAGTTGCTGCCGATCCACTGGGTGATGCTGCCCTCTTCGGTCTTCTGCTCTTTTGTATTTTGTCTTCTGAGTGAACCGTGACATCTGAAATACTCATGATTTTACCAGAACACCTATGGCTCCATGTCAGATTGGGAGGCAGCTGAGTGTTTCTGTGGGAGGTGTTTGCTGTGTGCTTAGGTAAAGCTCAGAACCAGAGTCAGCTCAGAAGGTGTGTGGAGTAGCTGCAGCACTTGCAGATCAGCCCAGGCCTCACCTCTGTTGGAGATGAGTAACGTGGAAGATGGCCTTTTGGGGAATATGTCATTTCAGGTGGAAATTCAAACGGGGCAGCCTCACAAGCTCTGAAGAAAGGTACATATAGACATTTATTACCTGTAAAATTGTAAGGTAGATGAGATAGATATGTTTCCTGTTTTCTTGCTATTTTCTGTTCCTTTCAATTTTCTTTATAATTCTGTGTCATGACATATTTTACAAACCTTCTGACTTCTCTAGTCAGCTGATTGAGCAAAGTTAAAACGGCCATTCTTTCAATAAGTATGCCCAGTTAGTTGCTAGGAATATAGCAATAAGGAAGAGAGACAAAAATCTTGCCATCAGAGAGCTTACATGTTAAGGGATGACCCTACATGACCACGTGGACCCAGGATTGGGGAGGGGACACCAGGAAGTAACGAAGGGAGGACAGTGGGGAAGAGTGACTAGTCTTTATGCTGCTGCTGGCCACCCGGTTATGTGTGAGGCATTGAGAAGTCTGCAGAATGTGCCAGAGATAAGATCCTGCCACCAGAGATTTACAGTCTGGCTGAGGAGAGCAGATAACACAAGGACAGCTAAGCTGGGGCCCCCTCAGTTCAGCTTCAGAGAAGTAGGATTTGTGGTGTCAACTTTTGTCAACTCATAATGTCTTGGATTTGTCCTACTCCTTTGATTCTGAATTATGAAATGGAATTTGTGGGGCAATGTAGTTAGTGAGAACCTGTATCATTTTAAAACTTAATTGTTTTTATGGGTGTGCAGTTTTCCTTAACTAGCTCTTATTTTCACTAAGGGTGGACTTCATGAACTATACTGTGTTGTGTCCCCTGTGACATCCAATCCCCTGTTTCTATATAGCAGCTGCTCACCAAATGCTGTGGGAAACCATGCAGGATGTCATGATTTCATATTCTTTTCTTGAGTGATTCTAGAAAGATGAATAGGCTACACAAGCAAGATGAGAGGCTACAATTTTAGCCAGAGATCAGAAGTTCTAGACTAATGGCTTGCTCTTCTGCTGACTTTTTCCTACCGATGTACATCTAGGACTTGGGACTGGCCTTTACTCCGCTGGCTATGGGGTGAGTGAACGCATCTCCTTCTGCTGGAACATTTTTCAGCAGCAGAGCAAGCTCTTACGCATTTGAGGGGATGGAGAGTGACAGCAGACAGATGGGCCCATTGACAAGTGTGTCCCCTTGTGGTACTCCTGTCACAACTGAATTATTCTGTCATTTATGCTGTCACCAAATCAGGCTGATCCAAGAAGTGGGAAAAGGAGCATTTCTTGTGACTCTTAATCACAGAGGGAAACGGATCTGTGACATGTGTGCGTCTATGAAAGGGACCGGCTTTATTATTTTCTAGGAGGAGAGAGGGGCCATTGTATAATACCGAACTGCTTGTGATGGTGATGATGTTTTATTACCTCCTGGGTAATTTTGGTTAGCGGGTGTATCTCCTCTGCACCTGCCCACTTTATTTATGGACCCAGGTTTGGGAGTTTGGAAGTTGTGCTTGACGTCAGGACTTGTCTGCCACAGGACACCTGCACTGTCTCCGTGTCAGGAACACTTCCTCCCGCGTCCACCTGTGAGTAAGATCCTCGTCCCCAACGTCTAGGGAACCTTGCGAGTGGGGCAAGAACTGCCCAGGCCCCACATTTATATCTCGTACATCGGTGGGTCATTCTTTCATGGCTCCATGACCCTGGAAGTTCAAGTAGTCTCTTGGTGCAGGAGCTCCCGTGGCTCCTGGAGGACTTCTCTGTACCTGGCTGGAAGAGAGCTGTTGCGATTCCAGGCCCAGAGAGTCTGATGGCCCAGGGAATTGGGGGGAGGGCATACATTAAGCCCCCTTTAGACTCAACTCCAGAAAAAGCTATTTACAAAATCTTGTTGGAGTCACATTTTATTTATTTATTTATAATTTATTTATGCATGTAAGAACTGGGGTGCAGACCAGAGGTGCTGGGGAAGAGGATTCACCAGAGACAATGTGAACAGCAGAACAGGCAGATCTACTGAAAAACACTGCTGAGGGGAGCAGCAGGCGAGACTGGAGAGGTCTGCTACATCACATGGGTCAGCTCCCTGGCTGGGGATTGAACTCCTGCCACAGTGGCTGGCAGTAGCTTGATAGTACTGAGACTTTAACCCCTGAGCCACCAGACTTAGCAAAACAGTTTTTTTTTAATTTTATTGCTTTCCACACTTCACATGTTCAAGTTTTTCTGACTTTTCCCAAGTACCTCATATTTCTTATTTTTTATATATAAACTTTCTATGATTTGTCAAGGTGAAGTTCTAATGGAGATGAATAAGGCCTCATCTTGACCTCAGGGAATTCAACTGTCCAGCCAAAAGGACCGTAAAAAGCTGTTTGGCACTAAGTAGCAAATCCCTGTTCAGAGCAGCTCAGTATCTGCTTGATATTGCTGAATAAGTGAGGTGTGAGTGTAAGAGTGTGTGTGTGTTTGTATGTGTGTGCCTGGGGCTGTCTGAATATTCTCTCATATTTGGAGTTTGTATATCATTATGAGTCAATAGTGGAGACATAGAAACAGAAGCCACGTGGGTCTCTCACGATGTTGTTGGCTTTTGGACGTTCTTATTAACAGCAGCAGTGAATTTACTACTTGTTTTTAATTCTTGTAGACAGCAAGGCCTTTTGTATGTGTTTTGTTTTTTTGTTTTTGTCAGTTGTAAGCTAAGGTTGAAAATTGGCAACTGTATAGATCTTTTGTTGGAGTATTTAAAAAAATATTTTTTTCAAAATAGTTTTTACTTTGTATTTATGGAAAACTTCAAATTTATGCAGGAATGAGGAGATTAGTAAAATGAAATTGATGCATCCATCATCAACCTCAAGAGATATCAACTTCAAGCAAATCACATTTCATCTCTAACCTTCCTTTTCCTTCACTCTTCCCACTCTGTCCTCCATTACGCTGAGGCAAGTCTCAGATGTGTTATTTCAGCTACAGTTATGTCCGGGCCCACTGTGTTTGTTTTCATGCAGTAGGATGTCATTACCTTACCCACACATGGCCCGTATTTTATAGTCCCTACCATTCATGTCGTCTCTTACCAGCCTGCCAGCACCTGTCTGTCCTCTGTAAGCTTTGGGTTTGCAATCTTTACATTTCCTATTTTCTTATCTGTTCCCCTCAGTCACTTTTGTTAGTGCTTAAAGTCTAATTTGTGCTGCTGCCTATAAATTACCAAGCCATATTGATAACTGTATCCTAATAGCAAATTGCATAATTCAATGTTAGCTTAATTTTTATCCTTTGAGAGGTTTTAAATTTTATTTTCTAGGGTATGTTTACATTCCTGACTGGCTAAATGGATTTGAACATGCTGGCTTATTTTGCATCCTCTGTACAGCTTGATGAAAATGACTTGCAGATCTGCCTCAAAATTAATAATGCATCATTAACAATCTTATCTGCTTTAGACTCTGAAATCATATACCTGAATTTTGGAAGGCAAGTAAACCAAAGGGTTTATGGTAATTTGAAGCACATTCCTCAACCTAAAATCCTTTATCTCCTCTTTCACCTCCTCTTCCTTATCTTCCTCATCCTTCTAATACCACTACCATTGCTACTACACTCCACAACAATAAATCCCTCCAATCATCCAGAATGAAATCCTGTAGAATGAACAGCTTTTCCTAACACTTACAATGCAGAAGACCTGTTGGCTACTGGCAAACTGCCTTCCTTAAAGAGACAGAAAGTTTACATGAAAATTATGCTAGAGAAACAATGACCCAGAAATGCTAGTGTTCATTTGCATGAGTATGTAATTGAGTAGTAAGGTAACTTAATTACAAGGATATTTATATACAGAGACATCTATAATATTGTCTATCACATTTGATATTAGACATTGTATAGTATATTGTACATTGTATATATATATAACATACTTACGATAAAATATAATTATAATACATCCACTGAAATTTTATATGACATATATTACAGTTACAAATAGAATCATGTTTTTATACTATTCTACTATCTCATCACAGAGATTCTGTCATGTCAATAAAAAAGCTGTAACTGATAAGAGTTATTTTTAGTCTGGTGATCAGAGCCTTATAATCACTGATGTACATTTCAGAAACTTGACTAGCATGATTCACATTTCAAATTAGCCACTGCTAAATTTGACATGGTCAAAGTTGATAATCTTGTGATTCAGGGGTCTAGTAAAGTGAGTGTGATAAAAATCCAAATTAGAGAAGAATACACGTGGCCCTCCAATAAGTGAGCTTAAGTGGCTGTGTAAGGGGGCACGGGGAGGCCAATTTTGTGCCCCTTCCAGAACAATGACAGTGTTAGCAAGGATTATTATTTTCCTTCTTCATTGCCTATTGCACCATCTTGCTCAAGCTTTTCTGAATCATCCCGGTAATCATTTCCTTCGTTTCCTATGCATAACCTTTCTATGATTTGTCAAGGTGAAGCTCACAAGTGCATGAAGCTTGTTTTATTGGCTAATTCAATAAGTGCTTATGAAGTACCTACTATGTTCCAAGAATCTGGAGGTGATTAAAGTCTACTTTCCACTGGCATGCAGTCAGTTGTGATGGCCTATTGGCCGAGCCAAGCAGTCATGGAGGAAGGGCCAGTGGCTTGAGGCAGCCGTTCAGCAAACTGAGTGGAGATATGCTGAGATGAGAGGGTGCTCCATGTGTTCAATGGCTTTTCCAATCTTTAACCAGGGAGACTTTTTTTTTTTTTGACTGCTTGAATGTGAGTTTTTTGGGTTAACTGAGATACAAAGGTGAGGTGTCTGGAATGCCGTAGATCCAAGACCCCAAATACAAGAGAAAGTTTCTTTTATGAAAATCAGGGAGCTGACGATTTAAACTGGAAGCAGCAAAAAGTCGTAGTTAAGAGTTTGTATCTCATTTAGATTCTTGGTACTTACTATGTGATCGTGGGCCAGTTGTTCAACTACCCTGGGCCTTAGTTCCTCTGTCAAAAGGGGTTGATCATAGTAGTGACAATGGGCTGATGATGAAGAGCTGAGACAATGTGTGCCAAGGACTCTATGCCAGGCACAGCAAGTGTTAACTAACTTGTTTTGCCCTCTTCATGTTACCTCTACTTGGGTATGACAGTTCACATTGAAATCCATTGTTTCTGTCTTAGGAGAATGACAGGACATCAGTCTTTTTACTCTGCTCTCCCACCATCACTCCCATACCCTCGACCCTTTCCAACTCACTGTGAACCAAAAGCTCACCAGGGTCATTAAATGGTACAGAACACTTCCAAATAGCTATGAGGCTCTGTATTGGATCCATGACATGCCAAGTTCCTCAGGTGGCTTTAGACAATCTAAGAAGGTCCAGCAGACTGGAGGGCGCCTTCCTGGTTCTGTATCCTCTAGCCAACTTTCCAAATTGGGAACAGACAACTTGCCTGAGCCCCAATCTGGCCTCCAGGATGCTTGCCTGTGCCTGTGGATGTAAGGATGAGTGTGTTTATCTTTACTATAGATTTCAAAGCATAAGTACATTCCAGTGCTCTGTCCTAATGGTTTCAAAGTAGATATGGAAGACAAGTAACTAATTATTTCTTTAAAAATAAATAGAGATCTTTCTTTACACAGTTTAACCACCAATGGGCTTAAGATCAGCTTCTATTTATATGTCAATAGAAGGTAATGCCTGCCTTAGTGTTTCTCTATTAGTGTGCTTGCTTGATCTTAGTGGTATAAAAATATGTCCACTGATTTCTCATGTTAGCTTGGTTCTTTATGTTGTAATTCCTTTAGTTTAAAATGTAATTATAGTAGGAGATTTTTTTTAATTAAAATTTTTTGTTTGTTTTTAAGATTTATTTATTTATGCATGCAGAACTGGGGTACAGGCCAGAGGTGCAGGGGGTAGTGAGAGGCTTCACCAGAGACAGAGTGGGAAGCAGAACAGGCAGATTGATGAAATACACTGCTGAGGGGAGCAGCAGGTGGGTCAGGAGAGGTCTGCGGTGCCATGTGGTCACCTCTGGGGCAGGGATCGAACTCACACTGAACTCACAGCTAGCTTGCAGTGCTGCATCCTAACCCACTGCACCACCAGGGAGGGCCATCGTAGGAGATTTTTCTTTTTTAATCTCAGAGCTTAAGCTCAAGATGCATCCAATGTTTTATATTTTTCATAGTCACCCACTGCAAAGATAATGCCACTGCAAGAGTTAGGAATGAGCCCAGACACCTCCTTGTCTTCTGGCAATGAGAATGAAGTTTAAGTTAATGGTTCAAGCCACAGTATGTGTCTGTGTACAAGGGACATCTTAGCTGTATCACTGCTACTGATGCATAATTTACATGATTTACGTTCTGCTGGGAAATAGCTATTCTACAGCACTCTGCAAGAAGTGCAATACAACCCTTTCTTTATCTATATAACAATAATTTCTCTTGGATTTGAATGGGGTATATTCTGATAGTGCTTTAAAGAGGTAAGCTCTTTAAACAGTGGAAATATTTTTATTTTGGAAATGTTCTTGAGTCAGAATGGGTCGTTCTAGATATGCCTAAGAAACAGCCTATTGGTTTTGAGTTAGAAGTCAGAGGCATGATAAAGAGGAACTTAGGGCACAAGTATGTTAAAATAAATTAAATAAATTGAATAAATTGAATTGGGACCTAAAGAAGACAGCCTGTCAACTAAAAGAAGATTTAGTTCTTGGATCACTAATGTCAAAGAAATTTAATAATTTTCAAGTTTCTTTTCCAATTAGTGACACATTTTAGAAACATTTTTTCATGGATGCCTATAGATGTTCTATGGACAGACATGCTCATATGTCACTTTCTTCCAAAGACTGGTTATTGGATTGAGAACTTTAAATGATCAAAATCAACACCACAAAATTTAAAGGGGAGAAATAAGAGGTGATCACAGTGGATGCTGAGAGGTGCAGATAATTCTAGCAGATACGAAGGCAGGTGTCAGGGGAAAAAGAGGACAGGAAACAAGGTAGCTGCTGTAGGCTGTCCTGAAATAGAGAGAAGTACTTCATGGTCTTTCCTTTGCTCCCCTTCTTTTCTCAGCATTTTATTGAAAATAGGTAGGAGGAGAATACTTGGGTCAGTAAGAGAAAAATTGCCAATTCCTGGCTGTTTCAGCTCATTTGAGTAGAGATTCTTGACCCTGATAGACCCTGTGCTCTCAATACAAAACATTTGCTAATGCTCTTTACCATCCAGATACGACATGCATAGGTAGTAAAATCTACCTAACACAAAACATATAATACCCAATTATAATACAAAAGAAAAATTAAAAAGTCATTTCCCATAAAATATTCTTTATCTTAACATTGAACGTGCTTGCATCTGTGTAAGAACCCAGACACCATCATGGTGCGCATGACAGCTCGCGAGGCAGCTGACGGCAAGAGCGGCGTCGGAGTCCCACGTACCTAGAGCAGCATCACTGTCATGAACTGACATTCTGAAGCAGTGACAACTCTTGGTAAAGTCTCAAACAAAGCCAGGAATAATCTTTCCTCAATCAACTGGAAAATTCAGAGCATAATAAAATCGTGCAAGGTGCAAAAGAATCTTGTGATTATATGTAAAATAGAAGAAGGTTCTAGGCTAAAAAATAACATGATGTTCATGTATATGCATGTGCAGTGAATCATTTGAAAGTCATCAAGGATGCAGATAGAAAGATGATTCTTTGTTGTGTGGAAATGCCTCTGTGTGCAGGACACACAATACCTTTGGCCCTGCCCACGGAATCAGTTCAAGTGATGTACACTTGAACTAGGTCCAGGTCATTGCGAAACAGCAAATGGGTATAGAGGATTCTTCTAAGAATCTGACCATCTCTGGCCACCATATGTGAAACCTTTGGCCGCCTTCCTATAATTATTTTGATGATCAAAAGCACTTCCACGAATTATCAAAATACCCACACCCATGATGCAATTCTCATCTTTGAGAATGACTGCAACCCACTCCTATGTTCATTGGAGCTGGTGAACTGGGAGGACCTTGTAGAAAACAGAATCCAGAGGACATGGAAACTGTTGATGAGGCCAATATCTGCAGCACAGGGGCCCTCCATGAATACAGTCCAGTCTGGATACCTTGCCTTGAGTTTTTTTTTTTAAAGATTTATTTATTTATGCATACAGAACTGGGGTACAGACCGGAGGCATAGGGGCAGTGAGAGGATTCACCAGAGACAGAGTGGGGAGCAGAACAGGCAGATCCATGAAGTACACTGCTGAAGGGAACATGGGCAGGTCAGGAGAGGTCTGCCGCACCGTGTGGGTCGCCCCTGGGGCGGGGATTGAACTCATGCAGAAGTGGCTTTAGCTTTTTAGTGCTGTGCTTTAACCCACTGCGCCACCAGGGAGGGCTCCCTTGCCTTGAGTTTAGCACTCCAGGGATGTGACATGCTCAGGCACCTCCCTCTGTGGTCCTACTTTGCACCCTACAGGGAGCCCTGGCTAATTCCCCATCTGTTTTCTTTGCGTAAGTCAGCAGGCTGTGATTGTTGGATGTATTGGGCAGCTCCTCAGTGCCTCCTCCTGACGTTCTCAACAAGGTCACTTGTAGGAGTGTCATGCTGTCCAGTGGTTCTCCCTGTAAGGTCCTTTTAAAACTTCTATTTTCAGATTCAGATAGAGAACATCAAATCTCTATTTAAAACAGGAGAATAGGCCCTCCCTGGTGGTGCAGCGGGTTAAAGCACAGCACTGAGAAGCTGAAGCTACTTCCGCATGAGTTCCATTCCTGCCTGCCCCAGAGGTGACCACATGGTGTGGCAGACCTCTCCTGACCCGCCCGCTGCTCCCCTCAGCAGTGTACTTCATAGATCTGCCTGTTCTGCTACCCACTCTGTCTCTGGTGAAGCCTCTCGCCGCCCCTGAGCCTCTGGCCTGTACCCCAGTTCTGTATAAACAAATAAATAAATCTTTAAAAAAAAAAAAAACAGGAGAATAAATTTACCAACCAAGGCATCGATCCTTTCGTCTTACTTTCTACCTACACGGCAAGTGGAAGATTTTTGAATCTTTCTAAGTTCACTGGCCTGCAAACAAGAAGTGTGACCCCTCCCTCCCATCACCTGACTTCTCTGTGCACTTGCACGTAATGTAAAACTGGAATAGTTTCCTCAGAGTTAAACTGGTCAGGAAGCTGAAACAGAGACACTGACTCCAAGATACTCCGTTTTGTTTGAACCTGAGATTTCTTTCCTCCCTTTGCTGTGACTGACATGCCCTAAGTCTGTTGGCTCCCAGACTGGAGTCATTAGCTTTGCAGTGACCTCTACAGGCTGCAAGAAGTGGAAATGGCCAACACAATTAATATGAGATGAGTGTTGCAAAAAACAAGCGTGGCGACTACAGACAGGGAGTCTGAGGTTACTGATGTGGCCAAGACTGATTTCCTGCATGGAGTCCTCATTTCTAAGGACTAGGAGTGTGCTGACATTCTCACTCAGCTCTGGCCTTCTTTAAGTTGTGTTTCCCTAGCAGAGCCAGGGTTTAAAATCAGCAGCCACATCGTTCTCCATTTATGACCAGTACTCCTCATACTCTTCAGCAAGGTAATAAATCCTCCCTGAAAGGATTATTCTTTAAGAGAAAATTTTGTCTCCCTATCACAAGGATTATTCTAACTCAACTAGGTGATTCTTCCTAGGGGAATTCAGTGATGTGGCTTTTTTATTCAAAGAGTAGGTCTTGTGAATCCAGCTGGAGAGAAAAATTTTTCTTCCTGGTTTTGGGGGATTTTTTTTTTTTTTTAGGACAGTCAGATCTTTCTAGTTGACCCTTTATTTTCTAGAAGCCTTTTATCTCCTTCTCACTACAGAATATAAGTAATGTCTCATTTCTTCACTCCTTCAAAATGGAAGTAGGGGGAAGGCATAACATCATTTGTAAGATTTATTTTTCTTTTCCTCAAATGATTCATTTCTATCTCTTCCTTTTACTTGAATTGGTAA
The DNA here is from genome assembly GCF_000260355.1 of Condylura cristata. Taxonomy (NCBI): domain Eukaryota; kingdom Metazoa; phylum Chordata; class Mammalia; order Eulipotyphla; family Talpidae; genus Condylura; species Condylura cristata. The sequence continues at coordinate 44,122,158 of NW_004567103.1, forward strand.
GCAAGTTTTGGGCTTTGCAAAATAGCCAATGGACATGTATTATTCTTTCAAAAATACATCTCTTGTAAAAATACTACTTACCATCTCTGGGTACCATATGTGAAAACTCGGGTTCCTTTCTGTTGCCCTCCAGGCAGACATGAAACTTTATTTTATGTGTCTGATGCCTAACTGGGAAGCACTTATTTATTTTATTTTTAAATTGCATCTTTAGCTCATAATTTTACTAATGAGATAATTAGCCAGCTTATTATTTTGAGTACTTTTGATTACAATATCTAAATCCTTCCAGAAGAGCTTTACTTATCCTTTTTCATCTTGAAAGTCTGCTTACCCTCCATCAAGTATGTTGTTTGGAAATCCATGATATTTGCCACAAAAAAAAACAAGAGGAGAAACATTTTTGGTTATTCTTTTGCTGATTTCTTAAAGCTGTTGGTACTGTTGTCAATATCGTAGCAGGAAATCAGGGTAAAAAATGAAAGATTTAGACATATCTTTAACATTAGCTATTATATTAAAAATGCCTAAAGATGCAGCCATTTTTCATAACCTTCATAACAACCTCAGTCAGACAGGCCATGAAGTAGAGGTAAAGCTGACAGCAGGTCTTAAGCCAAAGTGACTACATTCAGCTAGTGTTCAGTTAGCTATTGTGTTGGAATAAACTAGCCCACAATTTAGGACCTTAACCCAACCGTTTTATTGTGTTCATATTTCTCTATATTAGAAAGTGGGGAGGGACCCTCTTTGGTGGTGCAACAGGTTAGGACTGAGCACTGCAAGCTGGCCACAGCTGCTTAGTGTGAGTTCAATGCCCCACCCTGGAGGTGACCCACCTGGCATGGCAGACCTCTCCTGACCTGTCTGCTGCTCCCTTCAGCAGTGTACTTTGTCAGTCGGCCTTTTCTGCTCCCCACTCTGTCTCTGGTGAAGCTCTCACCTCTCCTGCTCCTCTGGCTTGTCCCCCAGTTCTGTATG
>NW_004567103.1:44123923-44125937 GCF_000260355.1 Condylura cristata
TTCCTAGGGCTGTGCTTCAACCCATTGTGCCACCAGGGAGGTCTCTGGGTTTCTTTTTTAAGTATGTAAATAATCTGACATTGAATATAAATTATTTTAGTTACAAACTGGTAACGTGCTGGCTGAACTTGCCTCAAGATGTTTGGTTTGACCTTCACAGTGTTTTCAAGAAAATGAGCCAACACTTGCTAACGGGGATTTCATAGAAACCCAAATTTTCAGCTTCTCTTGCAAAATGGAAAATGGAGGTCATTAAAGGGCCTAATTCCCCTTGGCAGTGCTTGACTGGAGCTGAGTAACAGCTGCCCCCATAGAAGGCATAAGCTCCATCAGTTCCTGGAGTAAAATGCCATATTTCTATGTGCCCACAGAGGTTTTGTCCCCTTACGTTAGAGAAATACATACCTATATTCAGTCCTTGTTAAAAGTGAGAAAATAAAGGAAAGTTAGAGAGGGCTGTGAGTTTCTAAAAATGATAGAATGCTTTTCCCCCCCTAGTGTGGGGAATAGAAGAATATTCTCACATCTTCAAAATGCCACTTCAGTGATATAGGTCCCTGGCCTGACCTCTGTAGACATTTGAGTTGCATTTCCTGCTTTGTGTCCAGAGGATAAGATTGCTTTTAAATGTTTAGCAGAGGTGCCTCAGAGTTTAGTGGGGTGAGGATCTGTAGCTATGAGGGCTGTGAGAGCAATTTTTATTCCAGCAATTGTGGGTTTATGTACTAAAACAGAGGCTATCGTGGTGGATTAAGGACAACTTTGCTTAAGGAGGGTTGGATTCTATTTCTCTATCACTTTGACTCTGTTCTGACCTACAGTTACGTTAATCAACAGGATCTGTGCACGTGATGCTAGCCTTTCAGATGACTGACAGCTTCTGTTTCTTCCTCTTGAAATTCAACTCCATGCTGTGAGGAAGCCCAAGCAGTCACATGGAGAGGCCCACATAGAGAGAATTATGCCCCAGCTGCACCAGCACCAATTTATTACTTTTGTGAAAGTGACATCTAGTTCTAGTCTAGCCTCCCTATACGCAGAAATGAGCCATTCCTGTTGGACCTTGCCGAAGTTGCATAGTTGTGAACAAATAAAGGATCATTATATGTGTGTGTGTTTTACATGTTATCATATATCATGTATGTGTTTATATGTTATCATATACCACATGCGTGTTATATATGTTATCGTGTGTGTGTGTGTGTGTATGTGTTACTAAGTTTTGGAGGGGCTTGTTATCCAATCATAATAAGTTTAATATTAGGTTTATGTTCCCCAGTTCCATGTATTCTTTCTAGAGTAAGGTTACCATTCACTTCTTTGAGGAAACCAATCTCATTCCTATGCCCAATGCACATACCTCGAAAATAGTTGGCTCAATCCCTGACTCCAGGTTTGGGTTTATGACTCAATTTGACTCAAATCAGAGGAACAAACACCCTGAGATGGTTTCTGGAATCTTGTATGTGACCCAATCAGAATCAATGATATACAAGAAAACTTTTTCTAGTGCTCTTTCTTTTCAACTGCATCAAAATCCAAGAAGGGGTGAGCCTGGAATTGCTAAGGGCCACTAGCAGAGAGCCTCAGAATGAAACAAACATAATGGAAGACTGAGCTAGAGAGAAATCAAGTCCTGAAGGGCCTCCCTGGTGGCACAAGGGGTTAAGTCTCAGCACTGTGAAGCTGTGCGCAGCCACTGCAGCGGGATTTCCTTCTCCGACCAGGGAGGTGACACACACACACACACACACACACACACACACACAAACACGCATACGCATATGCGCGCCTGCGCGCGCGCGCGCACGCGTGCACGCGCGCGCACACACACGGAGTGGCTTGGCGCAGCAGACCTCTCCTGTCTCACCCGCTGCTCCCCTTAGCAGTGTATTTCAGTCAATCTGCCTGTTCTGCTTCTCACTCTGCCTCTGGCGAATCCTCTAACCACCCTTGCACCTCTGACCTATACCCCAGTTCTGTATGCACAAATAAATAAATCTTTTAAAAAAAA
>NW_004567103.1:44127837-44174623 GCF_000260355.1 Condylura cristata
GAATTAAATTGGGTAATATCAAGTAAAGCACATGAAAACAATTCTCATTGTAATACAGTAAATCCCCTTGTGCAAAGAAGAGTAAAGAAAATGTTCTGCTACAGAGGCGTGTTTTCTTGCTGTCTCATCATTGGGGACAATTGTTTTATTCCCAAGCAGAGGTCCCCAGATTGAAGGTAGATGCATGGAGGTACATGGGATCTGCCTTTTATGGATTGTGGCTGGATCTCCATGAGTCAAGGGGGAACAGCCAACTGTGGAAACCCTAGTGATTTAGGAACAGCATTCTCCACCACCCCACCCTCTTCTCCCCTTGTCCCCTTCTCCCCCTTCTCCTCCTCTCCTTCTGACTCTCTTTCAACTCTGCTTTCTTGGAAATTCCCTCTGTGCTCACACTGATGGCCATGCTAGTCTGCTTTCTGCTATTGTTTGATGGTCTTGACCAGTGTGAGCACATATTTGAATTTCAACATTGTAAACTTATGAATGAAGAAAGCTCAACCTGGGTTGCACATAAACACTGGGCAAAAAAATAGAAGTCTCATTGCCTCCTGGCTAATCTGTTAAAGGGCAATTTAAGTCACTCACCACTTCCTCATGCCACCCCCACACAACTGGCACACATTGTCCAGGCAAGTCTTACTAGCATACAGCCTTGGGTATGTATTTCTCAGAATCTTCAGAGCTTCTAATTACTTAATATATTAAGCACACAGCCTGAAACTTAACATATAATGTCACCAGCAATGAATAACAATTGTTAAGTACTTACTATTGCTAAGCACATTTAGTGCTTAAATATATTATCTGATAGAGTCATAGCAAGATTCTTTTTTTTTAATTGCATTATCTTTATTGAGGCAACATTGGTTTACAACACTCTATATGACTTGGGATTTCACATCTCTTCAGATGTATGTTACCACACCACATCTACCACCAAAGCACCAGCAATCCTCCCCACTTTTCCCCTAGCCCCTGCCACCACTTGGTGGTTTCAGTTTTATAACAAATTTGTAGGATATGTTATGTCTTGTTTTTTTTTTTGTTTCTCCCCCTTTCCCTTCCATTTGCATGTAAATGGAATCATCCAGTATTGGCCTTTCTCTTTCAGACTTACCTTGTTTAGCATAACTCCCTCCACATTATTGCAGCTGGCAAGGTTCTATCTTTTTTATAGCCAAGTAGTATTCCACTGCGTATATAGACACTACACCTTCTTAAACTACTTGTCCGTTGGAGGACTTTTAGGTTTGCATAACCTGTCTCTTATAAATGATGCTGCTATAAGCATAGGAATTCATATATCCCTTCATAACAGTGTTTTTTCATCTCTCTGGTAGATAAACTGGGAGTGGGATTGCTGGATCATAAGGCACTCTATGTGTGTAATTTTGAGAAGACTCTGTAACATATTCTTTAGGAACTGTTATTACAGCTTACTGTCCCACCAACAGTGTATGAAGGTTTCTTATCTACACCCTCACAAACACCTGCTGCTTCTGATCTTTGTGCAATAGGTCATTCTCACAGGTGTGAGGTAGTATCTCATTGTGCTTTTATTTACATTTCTCTGATGATAAGTGACACTGATGATTTTTTTTTCATGTGCCTGTTGGCTCTTTGTATGTCTTTTTGGGGAAAGTGTCTACTTAGCTCCTCTGCCCATTTATTAAACTGGGTTATTTGGGTTTTTTTGTTTTTGTTTTTTTGTTAAATTGTATGCATTCTTTGTAGATCTCGGATATTAGCCCCTTGTCCTAGGTAAGGTGTACAAATATTTTCTCCCAGTCAGTAGCGTGTTCATGTTTTTTTTTTTGGATAGTTCCTTTTTACTGTGCAGAAATTTTGATATAATTCCATTTGTTTATTTTTGCATAGCAAGATTCTTGTGAGTGTGGAGGACTACTGCTAATTCTATTTCTACCTGGTCATGTGGCTAGAAAGTGAAAGAAATTGGCTCCAGTCAGACTGACTCCCAAGAGCTAACAACTGCACCGAAGTGTGTTTAGCTCCCCAATGCTTATGTTTTAGGAACTCACAGCAATTGGAGGGTGACCTTAGCATGCTATTGTCTACAGTCAGATGTTGCCTATTAAGGGGGAGACTTTCCAACAGTTGCATCGTTAGATGATTTGGTCATTGTGCAGAAGTCATAGAGTACACTCACATGTGGGAGCTCCCACTTCATGCTTAGGCTGTATAAAGGGAACTCTGTTGGGTTCATTGTTGACGTAAACATCTTTGTGACTGTATTTTATACCACCCCATTGTCACATGTGCCTCTTTCCCACCATTTATGTATCTACACATATCAAAATCCTGAATCTCAAAAAACCTTTGAGATTCTCCTTAGATGCCTTTCCAAGTATTACATCTACCCGCAGCTCTTCCTTTAACTCCCCTTCTTCCTCATCCAAGGTGTCTACACCATCTTTCCTTGGTATCTTTTTATTTGTGATAACATTAATTTATAATATTGTCTAGGTTTCAGGTACACAATTTCTTACCTCAGGAAATATATATTTCATGTCATGCCCATCACCAAGTAGTCTCTCCTCTTTCCCCTCTAGTAACCACTATTTTGTTGTCAGAGTCTAAGGGTTTTATTTATTTTTTATTTTGTTTGATCAGTTGCCTTTTTATATATATATATATATATATTTTATTTATTTGTACAGAACTGGGGTACAGGCCAGAGATGCCGAGGGTGAGAGGATTCACCAGAGACAGAGCGGGGAGCAGAACAGGCAGATCTACGAAGCACACTGCTGAGGGGAGCAGCAGGCGGGTCAGGAGAGGTCTGCCACGCCATGTGGTCGCCCCCGGGGCAGGCGGGGATCGAACTCATGCGGAAGTGGCCCTAGTTTCTTAGTGTAGTGCTTTAACCGGCTGCACCACCAGGGAGGGCGGATCAGTTGCCTTTTTAACCCTTTATAGTCCACAAATGAATGAACTCATCCACATCTTATCTTTCTCCTTCTGACTTATTTTACATAACATAATCCTTTCAAATTTCACCCATGTTGTCACAGATGGAGGATTTTATTTTATTTTTTTATACTGAGTAGTATTCCAGTGTGTGTGCACACGTCTTCTTTATTCATTTGTTTTGCTTTTTTGTGCCTCTTATTTTCTTATGAGAGAGCCAGTTTGTGACAAGAATTGACTGTAATAAGGAGCCCAGACTCCTTTTTGCTCCCTTCATTCCTGTAAGTTGCCAGGACTTTTCTCTGAGGAATCAGGTATCTTTTTTTAAGGTTCATTTACTTATGCATACAGAACTGCGATACAGGCCAGAGGTGCAGGGGCGGTGAGAAGATTCACCAGAGACAGATTGGGGAGCAGAACAGGCAGATTGAAGAAGTACACAGCTGAGGGGGCAGCACACGGGTCAGGGGAGGTCTGCTGTGCCCTGTGGGTCACCTCCAGGGCCGGAGATAGAATTCGCACTTAAGCAGCTGGGGTTTGCTTGCAGCCCTGCACTTTAACCGGTTGCACCACCAGGGAGGGCCTGGAGTCAGGAATCTTTTTAATCAAGAGACATAAAGCACACCTGGAAAGCTAAACTGTAGTGGAAATTCATATGGCTTCCTGTTTCCATAAAACAATTGGAAAAGTAGATTACTCATAGACAGTGACTAGTAATAAAGTAGCATTGGACAAAAAATAAAGGCTAGGTAGGTAAGAACCTGAGAGGAACAAAAAAAAAATTTTTTTAATCAACCTTGGCAAAAAAAGGCAAAAGGTAAATCTGAGTAACTTCAGAATCATTCAACTTGCTTCATGTATAGCTTTACCTTGAGCTTTGAGCTTCACTGGGTGCAGAGCTGCCATGGTGCAGAGACACTACAAATTTCACACATCTCAATCCAAGCTGGTGAGTCCTCCTCTTTCACCATCTGTACCTCTCTCTGCACCAGTGGGTGCTCAGACCACCCAGGCACTCACCCAGCAAGATTGTTGGATTCCTTCCAGAGAAGAGACTGCAAGTATTGCAGCCTGCCATATGGAGCCCCGTGCTACTTGGTCCTTTTCCATACTTCCAGTTTCAGCTCCTCATGGCCCCTCGTCAAGCGGTATCCATGAGGAATGCTTTCAGCTGCATGTATCAGTAAATAAAGGACAGTTTATTTTTCAGTTAAAAACTTTGGACTTCAGGGATCCCCAGTATCAGTTCAGTAATTCAGCTCTTCTAGTGGCAACGCCATGTCCTAGTTTCCTCTCAAAAGCACATCCTGAGGCAAAGATTAGCATGGTGGACAATTTGGGGAGTGCTTTCAGGGGACAACCATAAGTAAAGCAGGAAAGAAGGGAAACCCTAAATATTTATGTTAATTCAGTTTTGTTCTGTCACTTGTAGACTAGATGGAAAAGTGCTCTCTTTTCCTTCATTACCATATAATGAGGAAGTCAAGTTTACTTGGAAAGGTCCTCTTGGAGGGATAGAATGGTCTTTGATCCTCAGTCCAGGCTAACTCCTAGCCAGTAGCTAACATCAACTCACCAGCCACATGAAGGGATAATCGTGGAAGCTGATCATCCACTCTCACTGAAGAAAATGTTGACTGGGCTGAAGATAAGTGCTCTCCACTAAACCTTGTCTAAATAAAAGGTTCTGGAACAATAATAAATGATACTGTGGTTTTAAACTACTAAGTGTTAGTGTACATTTGTTATCAGTAAATAACTGGAGCAGATTTTGGCCTCTGGAAGTAGGATATGGTTTGCCACAAACATGTGAAGGTGCTTTTGTAAGTAGGAGGTGGGTAGAAGTTGGAAGAGCTTTTAAAAGACTGTTAACCAGACCTGAGTTCCCTTGAAGAAACTGTGGTGAGGCCTTAAATGAAATGGAAAAAGAAAGGTTAGTAGAATCTGATAGAAAGAGGATTTTGTCTGCAGTGACATAAGAAAAAGAAAGAAAGAAAGCACTGGTGAAAGTGACTTAGGAAATATCCAAGAAAAATTTTGAAAATGCCAGTGATATCTATATAGGGTTAGATAAGGACAGAGAGATGAATTAAATGAGGCACTATTTGGTTTTCAAACATATTGAAAGGAAATATAAAGGAACCAGAACTTCCTAGATTTGAAAATAAAACTGTATTACTCCTACTTTCTCCAGATGGCACAGAATTCTTAAGGAATGTCTCAAGGAAAGATCAACTCCAGAGGTGACTTTAAGATAATTAATTGAAACCTCAGGAAGAGCTAAATCAGTGCTCAAAGAACCTTTCAGACAGATCAAAGACTCCAATATCTAAAGGATGTGACTCAACGATTCTGTTAAAGAGTTTATAAGAATCTGAAGGGCATTATCCCTTACATCCTTACCAGTAGCTCAAAGGAAAGAAGGGCTGTATCAGAGATTTATGCATGTCACTTTTATTTCATGTAAGTTCAATTAATTTATATAGAAACCTGTAAGATTTTAAGATAATTCCATTGTAGTAAACAAAGTCATGTGAACAAAAGGGAACACCAACTTCACAAAACATAAACCTTTGGTACCTGAACTTTCATGGGCAAGAAGCAAACTGAGAAAATTACCCAGTGACAAATGTGTGCTATATTTTATTGAAAGCATAAGTATAATTCATAGTATAGCATTAAGAGCCTAAAGGGTATAGTTATGAGATATGACAATTTTACAGATGCAGTAGAAGTTAGCCCTAAGGAACTGGCAAAATGTGCCCAATTGCACTTCAGAATTGCCTTGGGGCAATATCTGTGTGGCTCTGTTTTTTTACTGTTTGAACAAGAATATTTATAAAAGTTGTCGTATCTCTGTCCAACCACTGTAGGTTGGTAGTGTATGGAGTAAATAACTTCATATGTAATTGATGGGTTTTAAAATTAAGAGAAATTTCACGTCAGTATCTGTAGTTGGTGAGCACTGTGTCTTTGTATGGCCATGAGCTTTTATTTCTTTCAGGTAAATATCTAGAAGTAGAATGGCCAGACCACATGCAGGTATATTTAACTTTTCACAAAATTTTAATTAAAAAAACAAAACAAAACCCTGCTTTCCCTCAGTTTGCTTTGTATGATTCAATTCTGGACTTGATGCGTGAGCCCAGAGTCATCAAAGGATGAAGCCTTAGAGGTAGGAGAGAAAGAGAGTGTATTTCTCATGTGGGATGAATGTGAATTACTGAGCCAGATGGTGAATTGTGGTAGATTGTACTTTCAAGAATATAGCCTCTGGGCCCTCCCTGGTGGTGCAGTGGGTTAAAGCACAGCACTAAGAAGCTAAAGCCACTTCAGTATGAGTTCGATCCCTGCCTGCTCCAGAGGTGACCCACATGGCATGGCAGACCTCTCCTGACCCACCTGCTGCTCCCTCAGCAGTGTACTTCCTTAGTCGGCCTGTTCTGCTCCCCACTCTGTGTCTGGTGAATCCTCTCACCTCTGGCCTGTACCCCAGCTCTGTATGCATAAATAAATCAATCTTTATAATATATATATAGCCTCAACATTATTTCCTATTCCACAGGATTTTCCAGAATTTGTTTCTCTCCTTTGAGAATTAGAATTGGGGTCCTCTCTGCTTGAAACTGGGTGTGCCTTTGTGATTACCTCAGTTGCTAGGATTTGATGAAAAGGAAACTACATGATTACCAAGGCCAACCCATAGAGGGGGATTCAGCTTCTACCTGGCTTTCCTGTGTGACACTTGTTCTCTGCGCCCAGTCACCATGGTGGCAGCTCAGGTCACTTGTAAGTCAGGTCACTGGCAGCACAGTCTCACTTAGACGCTGAGGTCTCCAGCCCCCAACTCACCCTGAGTTCCCAGCTTTCAGTCAGTATGGATGCATCACCATCTAAATGAGCCACCTTGAATTTCTGTCCGACAGCCCTCAACTGAGTGTCACAGCTGTATCACTGTGTCATGTAGCAGAGATGAGCCCTGCCTACTAGCAGATCCATTAGCAAATTAAATGATTTTATTTATCTTCCTTCCCTGAGAGGAAGATAAATTCCTCCTGTCATTGCTTTTCTGAATGTTATTTAAAATATTTCCATTGAGACAAAATTGGTGTATAACAAATTGCATATATTTGAAGTGTCCAACTTGGCAAATTTTGGCATATGTGAGTGTCTATAAAACTATCACTATAACAGAGACAGTGATTATATCTACTACTCTTTAAAGATTTATTTATTTATGCATACAGAACTCGGGTATAGGCCAGAGGTGCAGGGGCAATGAGTGGATTCACCAGAGACAGAGTGAGGAACAGAACAGGCCAACTGAGGAAGTACACTGCCAAGGGGAGCAGTGGGCGGGTCAGGAGAGGTCTGCTACGACATGTGGGTCACCCCTGGGGTAGGCGGGGATCAAACTCATGCGGAAGTGGCTTTAGCTTTTCAGTGCTGTGCTTTAACCCGGGAGGGCCATATCTACTACTCTTTAAAGTTTCTTGTGCCCTTTGAAAGATCTCCGAGTGGTTGAGTCATATTACATTCCCACTAGCAGTACATGAGAGTACCAGTGCACAAATTTCTTGGTCCAGTAAACACTTGGCACAGTAAATCTTTTTAACTGAGGTCAACTGAGGCGCTTTTGGTTCTCAAACGTTTACCACTCCCTTAACTACCTAAAAGAACAGGAATTAGAAGTATTATTCAAAATTAGGATTTTTTTTTTACCAGAAATACCCTCTCTCATGGAGAAAAGTATATGCCAGTGTAATCATATAATTACAGTACATGTGAGCTTTGTCATGTGCGTCTGCTTCCTCTCTCCTTGAAGCCCCGTCCCTGTCATTCCTCAGCTCAGCTACACACCTTTAGATCCCTCACCGAAGTAAAAATCCTCATTTTCTATGTTGGTTGCGTGTATGTATATACTTAAATTAGTATTTATCTCCTGCTAGTCTGTCTGATGCTGTTTTGATTAATGACCAACTTGGGAAAAGCCTAGAGGGCATGGGAAAAAAATCCCCTTTTCCTCCTATAGTATCAATTTGTAAACATACACAAAACCAAGCGGAAAGAAACTCACCTAAACAACACAGTCAACAAAAATGAAACACTCATTCATATGTAATGAATATTCCTTACTTTTGATCCCCTTTACTCATTGTGGCCTTCACTTTCTTGCAAATGATACTCTCCACCAGGTATTTGTGGGATCCCCAATGGTGTCTTTACAAGCATTCTGGAATAGGTCTGAGCAGATGATGGGTTCTCCCTCCACTGATTCCTCCACCCCAGGAGGAATGCTGGGTGTCCCCAGAGCACTAAGTATGTGTGTCCAGGCATCAGGAGGGATGATTCCTGTCTCTCCTTGTTTTATTTTTTTTTAATTTTTAATAAAAGGTTTATTTATTTATGCGTACAGAACTGGGGTACAGGCCAGAAGTGCAGGGGCGGTGAGAGGATTCACCAGAGACAGAGTGGGGAGCAGGATAGGGCAGATCAACAAAGTACACTGCTGAGGGGAGCATTGGGAAGTCTGGAGAGGTCTGTTGAGTCCTGTCAGGGACTCAACAGGGTCAGGGATCCACTGAAGCAGCTTTGGCTAGCTTGTAGCTGCGTCCTAACCCATTGGACCACCAAAGAAGGCCCTTTCCTTGCTTGTTACTACAGGGTCTTCCAACAGGAGATGCCACCTGTCCACATGTGCTTATATAATCTGAAGAGATTTTTTTAAAAAAAAGATTTATTTATTTATGCATACAGAACTGGGGTACAGGTTAGAGGCGCAGGGGCAGTGAGAGGATTCATCAGAGACAGTGGGGAGCAGAACAGGCAGATTGCCGAAGTACACTGCTGAGGGGAGCAGCGGGCGGGCTAGGAGAAGACTGCTATGCTATGTGGATCTCCTCTGGGGCTGGCGGGGATCAAACTCAAGGGGAAGTGGCTTTAGCTAGTCTGTGCGTTAACTGCTGCACCACCAGGGAGGGTCCAATCTGAAGAGATTTTTTTTACAAGCAACTCATACCACATTGTGCTCTATTATGACCCAACCATGGGTCAAAATAGGGCTAGCTTAGGAAAAAGAATCCACTCACAAACGTAGATCTGTGTTTATTTTCATGTTCTCTCTCTCTTTGTCCCTGGGGTAGGCTCATTGTGTCTGGAGCCTTCTTTCTGAAGGATGAGGTGTTATCCCAACTCCTCCCCTCACCCCAATACACTCTTTAGGTAAAAAAAATTCAGGCACAAGCACCCCAACTATTTGTCAGATATGCCCACATTTGCTTACCTCTCAGCAGATTCTTCACCACAGATTAAGCTGAGATACCCTCAAGCTGAATAATGGCAAACCAGTATTCTTCTACTGCTCTCTAAGGTATTCTCTGTTCAAAATCTGTTTTGGTTTTATGATAGATTTTTAAATAGGTGTTTAATTTTCATTTTCTCGTTTTCTCAAATTAGACCTTCGCAAACAACCTCCCTTCCCAAAGAATTTTTGTCTTTCATGAGTTTTATTTTCCTGACATTCTCTTCATTTGGATGTGTTTGAATCCAGCCTTCATTTCAACGGTGTAGACAGTAAATAAGTAAACATTCTGAGATACCAAATAAACACTCAGGCTCCTTGTGAAGGAATAACAGTTCTGTAGCTCCTGTATGCGCGTTGTGATTTACTCTCTCAATTCCAGTGCTTAAATTGAAACTGTAAACATCTTGATCAAAAAACTTTTCAGTTGGTTACCTTTAGTCCTTCGTGATTAAAACTGTGAGTTCAACACTCAGCTTTCTCAAGTGCCCTTGGGAAGAGAGTTCGCTTATTACTTCCCTCTCACCGAGCCACCCCCACCCAACCCCACACACATTATGCAAACAAAAGCCTGAAAGGATAGGGCTCCACCGAATTTCAGGAGGCTGTGATTACTTCTCTGAAATTTAAAAAAGAATCCCACATTTGACAGAGATTGTTAAGAGTCTACAATTAACAAATAGATATGGCATTAGTGTTTTTTCTAATCAAAATCTATTGTTCGCTGCTGCTCACTGCTGTTGTGTTAACTGACAGTGGGTTGCCCTTGCTTGGGGGGTGGGGGTGGGGGCGGGCGCGCCGGGAGAGTGCGGAGAGGTGCGTGTGCTTTCACGCTGGTGTCCCCATCTGTCAGATCACTCGGGAGCAGCACAACTCGCATCCTGCCCTCTCTTCTGACGGTACCACTTTGTCCCTCATGTTGAGCAATGACCCTTTCTTACCTGAAGTCTTCAAGGGAAAGAAAAAAAAAATCGATGATAAAATACTTACTTAACTAAAAAAACAAGCAAGCAAAAAATAACAACAACCAAAAAACTTGGCTCTGCTAGAGCAGGAAGTCATTACTGGGGTGCCCTGGGCAGTGGTGGCTTGGCTGGCCCTTAGAGCCCAACCTACAGAAAGCAGGGCGGACAAGAGGAATGAGCAGGGAAATCAACGGCGAATGCATAATGAATCAGATATATAATTCGATTAACAAAATGGGAACTTCAGGTGTTCTTTTATAAAAGTATGGCAGTGATATTTTTCAGCAGAGACATTTTCTTAACTAGCAATCTAATTTATTTTTTTAAGTATTGATTCATTTACAGTAGCTGCTGCAAATGAAAAGTAGCCAGCAAGGGAAACTCCTTGAGTGCGTAATTATTTAAATATAATAATACAACAACAGAGGCAGGTCATCTGTGCCACTCATTTTCATGTATACGGTATTTTTGCAAGCCTGTAAGATGTGGATGAAATATGTGTGTGCACCCTCCACCCTGGAGCCGCTGTTTGAAGACCCACCTGGAGAACAGAGGTTTAAGTTGATGGGAAATGCAAATTTCAAGGCATTCAGAGGCTTCATTTTCTGGGATTGCCTTCCTAGGAATATCTTATAATCAAGAACAAGATTACTTTCAAAATCAGACTTAAAACAGCGATGTCTTCCCCACCTGCGTTTGACCACGCGACAGTCATGTCAGAGATCCTTCCCTTTCCTGAAAGATAAATTTGGGAGTTCTTACCTAGAGAGATGGGCCTTGGCTATCTTCTTGCCTTCACAGGCATCATCCAAGGCCATTGGTCAGTCTCCCCACCACGGTGTCCTCAGGACCAGAAGGTTTTCTAGGTTTCCTGAAGGACGCTCCCCCCAGGCACCCACTGCTTTGTGTTGCTGAGCACAGCTTCTTCAGACTTGTCATCTGGACACACTGCCCAAATTTCTGTTCTCCTCCTTCTATGTGATGAATTCTTGGAGGTGGCCGGCTCTGAGTCTCACCACTGCTAAAGACTCCACTTTGAAGTGGAACCCACAGCCTCCTTGCTCTAGGTCCTTCCATAAACTCTTAGGGTTTCTATATTTCTCCTCTCTCTGTGAAACTCAGCCTAGGAACTGACAACAGGGAGCAGTTAGAGCTAAATCTCTTGTGGGTGTGTGTCCCAGAGCGCATGGAACCTTGGTCTTCATCCTCACACATTTACCAAGTCCAGAATCTCCCAGGAGTGGGGCCGTATGAAAGCCAAGCAGCCTTTTCTCTCCTCATCCCTTAGTCCCCAAGGCAACAAATGTTCCTGACTAGAGACATGAAAATACTAGAGGGAGTTAATATTTCAAGGTATCATCCCACCTCAGAGGATATAGCATTTTCTGCTGTTACATCTGAGTCCCTTTCCCTGGGAACTTGGAATTGGTATTAAGAAATAGCCTCTCCTGGAGTCTTTGAATGGAAGAGGCATAAACATTCCAGAAACAGCAAACTCACAAATCTTTAAGTACATATTTTTGAAGGGAGAAACTGACCACCTGTATTCATTTTCTAAAGCGTGACATGGGAACACAGAAAGCTGCCAGAAGGATGCTGAACAAGTCAACTCCCAGCCTGTCACAGGTTACCTGTGGCTCCAGGCTGAGGTCATTGGCTTCCTGCTCCTGAGTCTCATTGAAGGAAAAGAAGGTGGAGGTGAAGAGGAGGAGGAGAGGAAGAAGAACAAAAAGGAGAAGGAACAAGAAGAGGTAGAAGATCTATTTTACGTATATTTAACTACTAAGTAATACTATTTGCTATTTATAATCAAAAGTCCAAATTAAATCAGTGAGACTAACGTTGCCTTGAAAGAGATGGAATAGCTTTCTTAAGAGGTGATATTTGCATGAGTTTTGAAGGCTGAGTAGGAGTTTACCAGGCAGCCATGGGGAGGGAGGAAGTAACAGCAGGATAGGAAAGCCAATCTTCCCTTGTGTCCACACCAGGGCCTAGAGCAACAGACAAAAAAGAGGTACAAATGCCATATTCTGAAATATTTAAAAGTTACAAATCAAGATAATAAGCTATCAAATAAAGAGTCATCTATCCCACCTTGGGGTAGGTTTACAATGACCTAGAAGGCTACATTCAAATTTTGAATTCTAGCACTTAGTTTCCATGCAGGAGTGTAGTGGCCTGGAGTGTGCTGGTCCCTGTCTCCTAGTGCTCCTGTCTGGATCCTCTTTCTTTTCCCATCCTCAGCTGTATCCTCTATGGTTAGGCTCCTCATGGGCCACATAGAGACACCCTGTTTTCACCCCAGCTATGCTGCAAACCTCATGGCCAGCCTTAGGCCAATGAATGGTCAGGCTTGGTGGTGTGGGCTGCCCTCTGGAGGAGGCCTGTGGGAAGAGATCTAGCTCCGGGCTTGGGTTCCTTGGGTGGGGAGTCCTGGAGTCCTGCACACAGGAGAGCAGTCTAGAAGCAATGTATAACCTCTGGACAGGCATGTGACCTTGGGGTCTCAAACTGCCTGTCTGGGGGGGGGGGGGGAAGGGAGGGCCAGAAGAGAGTCAAGCAGGGGCCCCTAGAGCAAAGGAACCTGGACCGGCCTCCCTTAGCCCAGTCAAAAGATGATTTTACTAAAAAATTGAACACCGATTGAAGTTGCGAAAGAGCATGGTAGACATGAGAAATGTTAACAAATTCAGTGTGTCTCAGTCATGGGTTATTTGTTGTAAGGGGCAGAAGATGAAAGTAGGGCAGGCTGTGAAGGGAACCTTGAGTAGTATGGACTTTGTTGGATGAGCAATGGGAAAATGTAAGCATGAGCGTTTTGTAGATTTTATCTTAGGAATACTGGAGACAGATGGCATTGGGCAAAAGGAAGACTGACTGTCTAGGATTCCTGGAATTTTTGCAAATGAGAGAAGGGCCCAGTGCTGGAACTGAGGGAAAAGGAGAAAGACCAGATTCAAGAGAGATTTCTGGACTGGATCTGACACGGTTTTATGGGAGAATCTACAATAACCTCGGGGTTTCCAGCATGGAAGTTGTTGGGAACCTTGACACAGGGCTCAGGCAGGGCTCAGGTTGTGAAGTGTTGAACCTCTTTTGGTCTGGGCTCCAGGGTCACAATTCTAGCCATCATGCCATTGTCAATGACTATAGACATGGCAGGGGGAGACCTTTGAAACCTGCACCCCATGTGTAAAATCCAGGAAAAATACTGTGGGAATATTTTGGAGGCTTTCTTATAAAAGAAGTTTGACTTTTCAATGCCAGCATTTCCTAAGTGCCTGATGACTGCCAGGTAGCTCTTTGACAATCAATTTCCTATTTTGAGGTTCTATTTTTTTTTTTTTTTTCAGACAGCAGTAAGGAACTTAGTGTGGCAACATTCTTTACCAAGCTCTTCCCAGGGAAGCACCTACCTGTGGACATCTCAGCATCTCAGGGAGTCTGGTGTTTTAGGAGTGGTGGCAGCTCAGGCGGATGGTGACTTGGGTTCATTCTATTTTCCAAGCATTGAGGAGCTGAAACAAGTTTTGCCAGAGTATAAATTCTAGGCGACTAAAAATGTGACTCTGTGTTTTTATTATTCTTGTGATTATTATAAAGATTTTTATTTATGCATGCAGAACTGGAGTACAAACCAGAGGTGCAGGAGTGGCGAGAGGCTTCACCAGAGACAGAGTGAGGAGCAGAACAGGCCGACTGATGAAGTACTCTGCTGAGGGGAGCAGTGGGCGGCTCAGGACAGGTCTGCTGTGCCATGTGGGTCACCTCCGGGTTGGGGATCGAACTCGCACTGAAGTGACTGCGGCCAGCTTGCAGTGCTGCATCGTAAACCATTGCACCACCAGGGAGGGCCCATGACTGTGTTTTTAACTTGTGAGACCAGACTCTGGATTCTCAGGAGCATCAGGCCACCCCAAGGTGGATGCGCTGTCTCATCCAGCTGCCTCCCTGCATTGTCCTTCCTTGAGAATGCCTTTCCCCAGGTGACGCCTCACTCTCTTCCTTACCTTTTTGCTGGTAGCTATCCGATGGCATGTTGTTATTTTCCAAGTTGCTGGGATTAATGCTCATTTTCTGGTTAATTAAAATCTTTTAAATACAAACACTCCGAGTTCAGAGTCATTACCATGTCTACAGTATCTTCGAGGCTCAGCTATTATGTGAGGCTGCTGCAATTCACCACAGCCCTTTTATTCTGTTTGTCTTTATTGAAGACTTTGTGCTCATTACCCGATTGTCTCCTGACAGCCCAGAATACTCCCGCAGACTCTCCTTCTGAACTGTGTGAAATCTATTTTGCATTTGCAAGTGTCTGGGCCTACCACGATCAGGTAAGTGACTGAATTCAAGGATAATTAAAAACCGGTGTTGGGGGGTGGGCACAGTCTCTTAATATGAAATTCTTTCCACTTGGGTCTGCAGACCTCACACACACTTCATTTTTGGGATTGAGAGCCTTGCAGAGGTAGAACTGGCCTCATTCCTGGGCAAAGAAAAGAGGTGTTTAAAAATATAATGAAAATACAGCATGATACTTATGGATTAGTCTGAAAAGTACACTAAATGATGTGAGTTTGAAATATTTGTCACTTAACTTTGGGAAGCACTGTCCCGGGGAGCATGACCGCTCCTCTGGGTTTCAAGGGCAGTTTTCACTCTGCAAATATGCCCTGTTTGCAGATGGCAGTTCTGACTCTGTTCGTCTCGTCCATTTTCTGCTGGACAGAGTTCCTCTCTATCATGTTTTAGTAGATGCTCAGCTCAGTTTTTCTAGGCTTGTTCAGCATGGGTGGGAGGATTCATTTTGACATGCTTGCAACCCACTCCAACCTTGGTGATTCACGGGAGCAGCTTCAACTAGACAGAAAAACCGTTTCATGCTCAAATTATTCTTAGCAAGAAGCTTCATCTACTTTTGAAGAAAGATGAATTTAGAGTATCTAGGTTTTCTAATAACAAATAGCACTAAATATACACACAAAAGAAATCTGTAGCAGAGTTCAAGTGCAGCAGGCCACCTGCTCTTGAGTTCGGCTCCACCCCTCTCAATGGCAGAGAAGGGGCGCCCCACCGACACAGCCCATGTCTAATGGACTTGAGCCTGAAGGGCCCCTTCTGCATGCTCCTGGCAGGGCCTGCAAGGGCTGGGGTGCTGGGAAGGCCTCGGGCTTTTTCCAACAGCACTCTTCTCCCTGTGATGTATTTGAGATGTGACCAGCTTGAAGACTGGGCATGGCCATGGGCTCATATTGCTGACATTTCTCAGCAGGCTGTTCCCTGCTTCAGGCTCATCTCCAACCCGGGACCCAACACAGTTGGCATGACCATACACAAAAGATAAAGACAAAAAACCCTCAAATGTGTCTTTTTTTCTCTCTCTCCACTTAGGAGTAGTCAATGTAACACCCACATCACATCTATCACACTAGCTTCTAGGCCTCACAGTGTTTCCCCTCAAATGGCTACAGACTTCATGACTCAATAAAAAATTATTAGCAGCTACTGTGCACCACGCACTGAGTTGGGCCCTGGCCCAGCTGCTATAAGTACGTGGACACAGTCGTGTCCAGGCAGCTGGGGGCCAGAGGGAAGGTGCAGTAGGGATGTCCCATGTCTTTGAGTCACCGCAACATGGGATGGGGGTGTTGTATGCCCAGCAAACCCTGGAATGAGAGCCTCTTTTCCGACTGCCATCTCTGTGCCAGTAGAGGGTAGCTGGAGGGGAACAAGGAGAGGAGGATTTCTTGGGTGGGAACTATTCCTGTGGGCTGGCAGAACATTCCAAGAGTCCCTGATCACACAACTGTCTGAGAACCTGCTGACCCTTGTACCACTCATTTAAATGCATGCTCCACTTGGAGTCTCCAGTGCTTCAAATGTCTCCTAGAGAATGTGTGGAAATAAGTGCTTTCTGGAAGCCCAGTGACAGTCCTCATCAAAGGCTGGTTCCCTCTGTCCAAGGATGAGTTTTATGAGAAAGAGAATAACGCATAACTAACCACATTTTATTCTTTGACATTCCAATTACATTAGCCAAGGCAGGTATTAGAGATCAATTGATGGGCCAGCTCAGTGATGTGAGGCTGAGAGGGAGGCTCGCGGAGGAGAAGGCCCTAGGTGGCCCTGGGGCAGTGGTGGGAGCCTCTGAACAGACACTGTCTCTCTGTGAACCTCGGTCCAGTGCTTCTAAAGTGCTGTCCCTTCATTACCTTCCTGCTGTTTTTTTCTGACAATCTGAACCTGTCAATCTGGACCATTGCCTGGGTTGGGAACCCAGTTAACTAGGATTCATCTCATCATTTCAAAAGGCAGTTTCTGTTTGTGAGCAAAATAAATGAGTGGGCTCCCAACTACTGGGCATTTTCAGTGAAGCCCTATGGGACCCCAACTTAGATTTAATCAATCTATTCCTAACTTAACCAGCTCAGGATCCAATGGATTTTCCCTTTCCTGGAGCATACTGTGAGAAGCTCTGCACACCTTCTTTATTTTTTAGCTGATTGACTATAGCATGGAGTTTAGTAGATTGTAGATCAAATATATGAGAACCATAAAATCCCACCCCACACCCCCAGGGACTACATTTTGATTATATCATTGACCCTAGAATAAGAAATGTGCCCTCCACACCAAAAAAAAAAAAAAAACTCCACATGGCAACCCAAGGCCAGATGTTCCTGCCCAGGACTGATTCATTTATTAAAAGTAAAAAGTAAAAAGAGGCCCTCCCTAGTAGTACAGCTGGTTAAAGCACAGCACTAAGAAGCTAAAGCCACTTCCGCATGAGTTCGATCCCCGCCTGCCTGGGAGGTGACTACATGGCGTGGCAGACCTCTCCTGACCCGCCCGCTGCTCCCCTCAGCAGTGTACTTTGTCGATCTGCCTGTTCTGCTCCCCGCTGTCTCTGGTGAATACTCTGACCCTCTGCATCTCTGGCCTGTACCCGCGTTCTGTATGAATAAATAAATAAATCTTAAAAAAAAAATAAAAAGATAGGGGAATGCTTTTCTGGAGAATTAGCACATGCCTTCATGAGGGTGGAACTGAGTGTAATAGTCAATGCTTAAAAACTTGACGGCTATAAAAAAGTGTCAATTTCATACTCTGTCTGTGGTTCAGAAAGAACCACATAATTCCAGGAATTATGATAGGACAGTTATGTAAAAATTACAACATTGGTAAGGACGTCCTTTTATTTGGAAGAATCTAAAAGCCTTGTAATTCCATTACTACTGAAATTTTATGCTTTCTAAATAATGAACATCACTATCAGAGAGTTTGCAGCCTATCCATAGATATTTATGATTTATTCCACTCTGGAAATTTGTGTCCTGGGTGCCTCTTTTGTGCCAAATTATGGAAAAGGGAATGTGATAGAATTTAAAGAATATATTTGAGGTGCGGTAGATCTAGGTCAGAAGTCTACACTATGTGTGTAGCCTGGGGCAAGTCACTCACAAATCCATAAAAAGGGTAAAGCACGGGCCCTCCCTGGTGGTGCAGCGGGTTAACGCACAGCACTAAGAAGCTTAAGCCACTTCCGCTTGAGTTCGATCCCCGCCTGCCCGGGAGGTGACCCACATGGTGTGGCAGACCTCTCCTGACCTGCCCGCTGCTCCCCTCAGCAGTGTACTTCGTCCATCTGCCTGTTCTGCTCCCCACTCTGTCCCTGGTGAATCCTCTCACTCTCCACATCTCTGGCTTGTACCCCAGTTCTGTATGAATATATATATATATATATATATATTCTTTTTAAAGGGTAAAGCACTAGCCTTACTTATAGTAGTGACTTCTGGGAGTGCATCCCTAACTACCCCCTTATTACTCAAAGTTCCACCCTCCATGCAAGACTGGCTTCAAGGAGATTAAAGCCTCTGGTCCATCAGGACCTTGAGCTGAGAAAGACCCTATTCTTGGATAGAATGCTGTCACCATCTTGAAACTCTTCATAACTTATTGAATAAAAAGCACTGAAAGGCCCTCCCTGGTGGCGCAGCGGGTTAAGGCGCAGCACTGGGAAGCTTAAGCCACTTCCTCATGAGTTCGATTCCCGCCTGCCCCGGAGGTGACCACATGGCGTGGCAGACCTCTCCTGACCCGCCCGCTGCTCCCCTCAGCAGTGTACCTCGTTGATCTGCCTGTTCTGCACTCCACTCTGTCTCTGGTGAATTCTCTCACCCTCCGCATCTCTGGCCTGTACCCCAGTTCTGTATGAATAAATAAATAAACCTTAAAAAAGTAAAAAAAAAAAAAAAAAAGCACTGAAAATTCATTTTGTGACTAGCTACATCATGTGACTAGCTTTTCTCCATGTGCAGGGTACCTGAGATGTGCGGCAGTCACTCGGTAAATCTGCAGTGGAAATGCTTTCTGTTCTTGAACCAAGAGATACCCATCCCCCTCCCCGGAGAGTCTGCCTTGTTGCTCAAGTTTGTCTGAATGGTTTCTGTAACTGACAATCAAACTTCCAACAAGCTGCCCCTGGCTAATGTAGCTGGAATGTCAAAGGATAAAAAGCAGTTCTCCTATTATGTGCCGGACTAAAATGGAACTCTACCTAAGAAGGGCCAATTGGAATGTCGCTTTCAGGTGCTGGGAATGGGGCTGAGAGAGCCTGTTTAGTGTCTGTAACTGTCTGAAGCTGCAGGAGCCATTTTCTGTTGTGTGTAGGGAGCGGCAAAGTATGCAGGGAGAGAGGGAGTAGGAAACAGGGGCTGAAATGAGGCACTGGCGCCTCAGCCAGGGGTTCAGAGAGCAGATTTCTCGGCACCTGGTGACTCTGACTTTTGTTTCCTGTTCCTCTTGGAATGGCGTACTTCCTGTCCTTAAGTTCTGAGGTACCTGTGTCTCTCCCCTGACAATGGTCCCTTTTAGCTTATGATAGTTTGAATGAGTTTCTGAAACTCAATCAAATCATCTCCAACAAAAGGCCCTGCTTTACATGGGTCACAGGAAGAGCAAATGAGTCAGCGTGATGGGAGCAAGTGCTTGGCCACCTGTGATCTCCCCAAAACCTTGGCATGCAGTTTATGTAACAAGCCAAGCTGAAAGTAACTGGGGGCCCGTAAAGTCTTTGGTGTTTATTTTAAAATTTTATTTCTCAGGCGACATTTTTCATCATCTAAATTCTCTCCGCTGGTACTTGTATCACACAGCAAATGCCACAAAGTCATGTGTTTAAAGTCGTTTAAATGTTCCTGGGGAAGATGCCACATTAATCTTATAATTTGGACTAATGTGAATATTTTTATAGGGTTATTAACATTTCAAAGATGTTAGGGCTGTTTTGGAATTTAAAATTAGATTTATGGCTTTAGGGAGCATGCAAAAAATTAATCTGATATCTTTTGGTTTGAAACCATGAGGTTGAAACAATTGAAAGAATCTGTGGACAGCATAGAAAAGGCAACTTAAAAGAATAGGAATAGAAGGTAAAGATGAAATAATTTTGAAAAAATGTTTATGCAACTGACAAAATGGAAAGTTTAGATTGAGCAGGTATCAATAAATATAAGTGTATGGAAAATGAAAGAAGCAGATACATAGTTGAGGTAGATGCTGATAATAACTAAAACCTACTGTAGTTTACTTCCTGATGTTTTGCTGCTTTATTTTATTTATTCACACATTCTACAGTTCCGGTGCTCTTTTGGGTGCCGAGGTTGCAGTGGTGAACAAAGGAAAATACATCTTTCTGGAGTTTGCTTTTTTGGGAAATTAGAGACTGAAAAGCAGGGAATCATAGCAAAGGAGAGAGGAGGGCATAGTCCTTCCTCATAGCTCCACTCACAGAGTGCCAATTACCAGGCGGGCTCCTTTCTTTTATTGTGCCCCTTAGTCCTCACCATACTTGGAGGTAGACTGGGTTTCAGATGCCTTCAGGGGCCAGACAGGCCCAGTGGGGATAGAGGACACAGCAAACTGTGTCCATCTAAAGGGCAGCCCGGCTCAGCTCCAGCCAGCTGCTGCCATGTGGGAGCGGGAGTTCTACTCTCATTCTCTGCCAGATGTTTCAGTTTTCAAGAAAAGCTTCATATTCATTTTTCAAGTGAAATCTGAGTTTTTAAGCTGTTGGATCAATTTTTTTAAAACTGCTAGGCAGCATTTGTGAAACAGCACACACATAAGATCATTACTATAGTGTTGTTCATAATAGCAAGAGATTGGAAACAACCAAAATATCCCTCAACAGTGTATGACTTCTCCGCAACCTTAAAGAGCTATGAGGAAACTCCTGATGTGCTTCACATATTGTTAAGTGAGAAAAGTTAGCTGCATTGCAGTGTGTATGCCATCCTACAAGTATAGAAAGGAGGGGGAGAGTTCAGATAGATGATAGACATTTGTTCATTAATAGAATATTTCTGAAAGCGCAGACACGTGTATATGTCCACATAGAGGTAGGTAAGGCTGCAAGCGCTCTGTGGTGTCCTCTGATCACAACGCACACACCATAGTGCTATTTCAGATCCTGACAGCAGCCAACCCCACACCCCATTGCACCCTGGAGCACCTCTGTCTCTGATGGAATAGCAGGTTTGTGAAGGCTAGTCCTCACTTCCTCCGCTGATCCAACCTTGCATGATCCTATTTGTCTCCTCCCTGATGCACATCCTTCATCATGGTGGGGTCACCATCTGAAGAAGCAGAATTGGCACTGCTGGGGCTCTGTGTGTGGACTCGGTTGATTTTGTGGGTTTTGCCATTTCAGACGTCTCTGGCTTTTCTGCAAGGTTGGGCAGCTGTCAGTTCTCTTCTAGAGGCTTTAAGATCTTCCTATGGCTGCCTGTATCTGTCTAATTCTGGAAGGAAACAGGATCCCATTCAGATACCCTACTGAAAATGCTTTCATGAAGCTTCTCTTTACAGAGTTGTGGGCAGAGTGAAGGATACCAGTAAGAGAGTGGAGGTGCTTGGGGGAGAAGATAAGTGGGTAAAGCCTTTGCTAACCCAGGTCTCAGGGGGGAGGAGGGAAGGAACAGTATTAGCTCTTCGCCTTCCCCACCCCCACTCACACATGCTGTAGAGTGGGAGGGTCCAACTCCTGCCAGTCCTTGGCATCCAAGGAGGAAAGGAGTGTGGAGCTAATACTAATAATATTATCCTGCTAGTTCCTCCCATCGGACAAACCCGACCGGAAGTCCGACAGCAAGGGGGCAGTCAGGCAACCGGCCAGGCCCAAGGAGGGACAAGGTAGCAAGCGCATCAGCAATCAGGACGCAAATGACCGCGAGCACTTGTGCAGAGAAGCTGGCATTCCTCGTGGGGTCACCACTTAAGCCAGAGTTGCCCTGTGGGGGCCGTGGGCTATGGGGCTTCACTATGACCTGTCTCGTGGGGCAGGAAGGAGCGAAAGGCCACCATTGCGTCTTCAAAAGCACTGGCAGTCTTTCCTACTGCGGAACATTTCCTTAAGCCGTTCTTGTGAATCCCGTACATATCTTCCACTTTTAAATTAAAAAAAAAATTTTTTTTTTACATTTCAAAATTTGAATTAATAATAATAAAAAAAAAGTCCTCAAGGTTGACAAGGACTAGGATTGACAGCACTATATAGCTTTTAGGAATCCCTGTTGTCCATTTAAATTTTAATGTTTCTATCATTTGTTCCTCAGTGTAAATTAACAGCCATGGCAGTGTGTTGGGTTTCTTTTTTGAAGTCGAGACTTTAAATTTAATTCAATCGTCGAGATTTACGGCGCTTCTATATTTCACACGGCAGAATCAATAATGTGACTGAAGTGAAGAAGATAAAAATTTATGGTATCTTGCAATTTAATGGTTGAAAAGATGCAATTGGAGAGATCATAAATTGTGAAGGAGTTTATGCTTCATTGCTCCTGATTCAGTGCTTGCTGTTAGAACTTGATTTGTGGCTATTCACAAGGTGTGATTAATGATGTGATCAATGCTTGCTTCAGTGCAGTAAAGCAGTTGTAATGCTCTTCATTAGAATAAATAAAATAAATTGACTGAAGCTTTATAAAAACTGTGTAACATTTAAAATCTAAAATGTCAATTTTTTTTCCTGTTACAATTTAGGTTTCTTCAGGCAGTTTCCACCTACATCACATCACTCATTGTCATTCTTTTTGGATATTATAGAAATCCATGTGGGTTTCGGTAAGCTTTATGCAAAGCCCACTGAAGAGGAAAAAAAAAAAAAGAGTTGAATAGGATCGACAGAGCTGGGGTATTGTGGGGACTGTGCTTTGCCACCCTCCTCATGTGCATTTGATCCTTCTTAAACATCTGAAGTTTAAAGAAATCGAGACAGAAATGACCCTCTACACAGATTTGCTAACAAACAGTAAGAGTTTAAGTGGGGCTTCTCTGTGTGCATCTCCTTGCAAGAGCCTGTCTGAGTGGGCTTACCCTTTCAACAACTTTGTTTTAATGTTAGGATTTTTCTTGACGTGCTTCTATTGTTAGTTCATGCTCAGAGTGAAAGAAGTGAGCACACACAGAAGGGGCCTGAGAATCTCACTGTGCTTGGAAGGAAGGAAGGAAGTCTAGCTAATGCCTTGGTGAGTCGCTGGGCGGGGACAGTTGCCTTGGCTCAAGTGTGGACATCTTGAGAATGTATTTGTCACAACTGTGAACCAGCAGCTTTTGTTTCGAAGTCATTCTCTGAAATGTGGTGCAGTCAATTGAAGAAAACCTGCCTTGGAGAGTGGTATCTGCCACCAGAAGATACCTTGATTCATTTTATATATTCATTTCCTTTTTTAAAAACACCCCAAGTTGCCATCAAATGACATGATGAATTTTACAGACTTAGAGAACTGTAGCTGAATTATTGTGCGCTGATCCCAATATATTTGCTACTGTGGATTTTTTTTTTTTACCAGGCCCTGATGCTGATACATTTTTCTGTTGTGTCTTCAACTCAAGCAGATTCCACCAGGATGACTCTGGAAAGGCTTGGTGTTAGATTTTATTCTCCCTTCATGGCTAGGCCTTAGGGAAAAGAAGACATGGGGGCAGTCTGCCTGGGTTTTGCCTTTGTTCTATGTCACTCTTGTGACTGCAAGAATATGAGGTGGATCATGAACAGCAGTTCTCAACTGGAAGGCATCAATTCAACTCAACTCCCAGATTTTCCACTACTATAAGTAGATCCTTAACTCATGCTGTATTTCAAAATGATGAGATCTCTTGATTTAGTAAAGACCTACCTTCCTACTTCCAAGTATAGATAACTTCTAAGTTATCTATACTTGACAAGTGTGCATCGAGTGCATTATTTACTTTGAAGATGGTATCTTGAAATAGAGACTCACACAAAAAGTTTAAATATTATGTGCATTTTAAGGGTACCTCCTGATTTATTGGGGATAGAGGCTGAAGGGTACAAAGACTGTGCTGATTAAAAATCAAAAGCAAAGGAGAGTGGGAAGACCCAACAGACTTGCATGGAAAAGAACTATTCACCTCTGATTGTTGTTGGATTTCTGGAAGCTACAGACATGAAAAGTCACATAGAAAATAAAAACTTGATATTCCACTGAGAACTGCTTCTGACATTGGGGAACACTAGAGCAAATCTCTGGAGTGAGCCCCGGGAGGGTGGGTCTCCATGGATATGTCCATCACTACATGGCAGTATTGAGAACAATATACCTGCAGCAAACTTGCTATAAGTGTTTGCTTAATGGGGTGAGGCAATGAATACCTATTTCGAAAGACACTAGGCAGACTAAGCAAGCAAGAAAATGTCAAGGGCCTTCACTGAAAGCTATAAAAATAAAAGAGTCTTTTAGGAGAGGGAAAATCTGAGGAAAATTGGGGGTGGGGGAGAAGGAACTAGTACAGAAAAAACAAATACAATTTTAAATGCAAGTATACTTGTGACCTCAATGAGCCACAGAACTTGTTTGGATGCCTACAGCTTTGACCTGACTCTCAGTCACTGCATTTTAGCCCTTTGAGAAGAAGACAGAATAAGAAACCCCAACCTTTTTGTGGAGGAGATTGGAACTATGTAAGTCAGCAGGGAAATTTCAGCCTAAATATATAAATGGATGATGGGAACTTATTCATCAAAATTGGGGAAGTAAATGGCGCTCTCTGGGCCTGTCTTCCTGTCTGAAGTATGGTTTGTGGAAGAGGCCAGAGGTCCCCTGGGGGTCTTCCAACTCTGTATCCTCAGTTTTATGCCACGTATGTTTCCCATGCCCTTTGTGGGGCCAAAGCCCCACTCTCTAAACAAAAATGTCTGGTTTTCTTCCTCTAAGATTTCCCCCTTGACTTCCCAGAACACTTGCTGTCACTTGACCATTCTCTCACCTGCTATGATTCCTAATTTATAAAAAAATTGACTGGAGGCTACAAATAGGGTTTGCAATGAGAAAAGGAAAACTTAAAACTCAATTTAGTTGGAAGTCTTTCCCTCAGTGTACCAGCAAGAGTCCTCCACAAGGAGACCCCATGTCTCTCCCATTCTTCAACATTCCTCATCCTTCTTCTCAGCCGAGAAGAGGAAAAGGCAAACCCAAACCTGTCTTGCTACAACTCATCCCAAGCCATAATCACATTAAAAAAAAAATTATTTATCTATGCATACAGAACTGGTACAAGTCAGAGGTTAAAAGATTTACCAGAGACAGAGTGGGAAACAGCACAGGCAGAACTGACTGAAATACATTGCTGAGGGGAGCAGTGGGCAGATCAGAAGAAATCTGCTTTGCCATGTGGGTCACCCCCCTGGCCAGGGATCAAACCCATGCTGCAGTGGCTGCTGTAGCCTCTTAGTGCTGTGCTTTAACCCGTTGCACCACCAGGGAGGGCAAAAAAATCACACTTTAAACTTAGGGCTCCAAATATCTCCATTCAGAACAGGATTTTGACCTGCCATGCATAGTCCACAGAGATGCTTCATTTTGCTTGTGTTTTACTCCCTTAAAATAAGTACACTCTGATCCTCAATTTAAACATTCATCTCTATCAAAAAGAAAGGAATACCAAAATTTTGTTTTTTGAATGTCAGTGATTGCAGAATGAATTTGTCTTAAGGGATCAGAGATTGCAGAATCAGTATTTGACTTGTAGCTCTTCTGTACCGAGGCTAAATGATTAAATTGCTCTATGACCCTAAAGAGTACTAAAGAAAAAAAAATACTTCTCTTTCTCAGATGTTCTACAGGGGTGGAGAGGGAAATAGGATCAAAACTGGGGCGGGAAGAGTGCATGGGACTATGGTGATACACACAGGTGAATTGGTGGTGGGAAGTCCATAGGGGTTACAACTGAAATGAAAAAATGTACAAAATGAAGAAGGATGTAAAAATATATAGAGAGATGTATACATAAATAAAACATCTCTATCTCTCTGAGATTGCATTTGCAGATGCAGTAACAATAACAACCTTGAGTTAACCTCCAAGGCTGGCTTACACTAAAAATACAGAGAAAGAAGAGGCTACTCAGAGGAACTTGAAAAAATGAAATCCTGGCCTGGGCTCTTACTATACACAAAGTCTTTTCTAATTGCTTGGGGTGGGTGGGTGGTTGGGTGGATGGATGGATGGATGGGGCCCTTCCTCTGTCCAGTGGGTCCTCTTTCTATAGTAATTCTGTTCTCTGGTCCTTTATTCCAGACTTAATTAGTTCCCTTCATCTCCAAAAGGCTGAAGACATTAAAACTTCCAAGTAATTGTAATTCAAGGGTGTAAATAGTTAGAATTTCAATACTATGACAATCATATCTCAAGTTAGCTAGGGAGCGCCTGTTCCATGAACCAGATCCAAACTTCCACCCCTACCCAGCAGGAAGTAGTTCCAGCAGACGGAACCCTGGAACCCCGGCCCAGTGGCTCTCATGAATGAGGAGCAGGATGGATGGGAACTGTCAGCAGCCTGGTTACTATGAATTCTCTGTCCTTGCTCTCCTCGTCCTTTCTCTGCTCCTGTTTATCTTTTCTTACGGACAAAACCAGAAACAAACAAAACCAACTGAAGCCAAGATGCAGACAGAAGTAAGATAAATGGAAAGCCACAAACTCACCACCATTTAAAAATCACACCTGTTCTGCGTATGCCATCTGGTCAGCACCGAACTTGGCAGAAAAGGGGTATGAATGCAGTTTATAGAAACTCCTGCCTATTTCTCTGAAATTCTGCTGGCACGCACAGTTTAACCAGAATTCCCCTCCCCCTTCTTATAGCACTTTGACCATCCACCCCCAAATCATATATCTCTGATTCCCCCAAATCATATAGCTCTGATTTTAACAGGGTGGTCCCCAGGAAAAGGGGAAGTTCCGGGTTCCCTGCCCCACCCAGAAGTAGGGGGGAGCTGAGGAGAGAAAAAGAGTGAGAAGAGAAGAAGGAAGCAGGATGAAGAGCCAGAAGGAGACCTGAAGAAGACACATGGAGCAGCAAGCATGTGATAAAGAAACCGTGCTTGTTTCCTGGCCCTGGACTGGTTAAGGCAGATGCGGGTGAGATACCCGCAGGGAGGTGACTATGGCAGTGTTTATATTGATTTTGATGTTGCTCTTTTGCTCTCAGATTTGTCTGGCCATTTCTGACCCTTTTCCATGGGTCCTGGCTAGAGGTGCTTTAGTCTTGGGACAGGCTTTCAGGCCTTGCTTTGGGCCAATCCCTTTTGGGTTGACTTTTGCCCACGAGGGGGTGGGTAACTTCTGGTGTTTGATTTAGACATTTCATTCTTTGTGGTCCGTATTGTATACTCACTGTATTAAAGTCCCTTTTCATTAAAGTTTTATGTTTTGTCTTAATGTGGCAGATGGCAGCACCTACTAAGAGCAGGCAGGTTCGGGGTTCAGTGGTGCCCCTCTCCCTGCCCTATAACATGATTAGGGCACAGGATAGGATTTCAGAAGGCCTAATCCCACTTTATCAAAGCAAAGTCTAAAAAAAAAGTTGGCTTTTCCTGTGTAGTTTGAAAAATCAGGATTTGGGCAGGTAGATTTCATAAGAAGTCTTGTGTTCAAGATCTTAGTTTGGTTTTGTGATGAAGAAAAGAAAATTATAGGTCGTTTGTAGCTAAATTTTGGTCGTGAGTCCATTAGTGTTGCCTCTATTTTAGGTGTAAGAGGGGTAAGCAACTTCTCCATGGCTGATGTCCACGAGTGTCCAGAAGATAATACTCTGAAGTCCACGAGTGTCCAGAAGAGAACCTGCTTTACCACATTTTGATACTGGCCAGTCTCTCCAAGGTCAGTAATTGAAAAGTTAACCTGTTGAAGTAATATAACAGGTACAGGTTTCATGGACTCTGCCCCCACTCCAGATACTGGAACTCCAAATCCCATCAGTACCAAGGAGAAGCACACCAGGACGTGAGGGCGGAGCTGAGCAGCCAGGATGGGATAAAACCGGACATGTGGACTCTGAGGGGACTTGACCTGGTGGCTCGCAGCTGGTCGTTTTGGCTCTCAATCGGTTTTCAGCGTGCCGGTGGAGTCCAAGTTAGCAGAACTGGTAGGACATCCTAGTTAACCAGTGTTTCTCTCCCTCTTTCCCTGGGTTGTTCCTTTACCTTTCTCCTTATAAATAAATCCATTATTTAATCTTTTGAGTGTGTCCATAATACGATTGAATTGTAAGCGCATGGGTGAAGACCCACAGACAGGCAACCCAATTCACATTGGGGTACCCTGTAACAGTAACTCAGGAAAAAAAGACAATTTTACATTTTGAAAAATAAAGTGCTACTAAAATGCTTAATAATAAAAACACCTTGGTTCCTAGTTCATTTCCACCTTCTCTCTCTCCCTGTTGAGTTTTTCTATGTTTGTGCAGAATGTCACTAAGATGATAACGTTACAAGCACTCTGGAATCTCCAGAAAACACTTGTCCATATTCTTTGGTCCTTATTCCTAACAGCTGAATGAGCAATCTTGGTTTATTAGATCCACGTTGCAGATGAGGGGTACTTGAGTTAACAGCTTGCCCCTGGCCTCACCATGGGGCCACCACATCTGCCTCGGGGCAGGGGTCAGAGGAGAGGTCTCTCCAGACCATCCCCTTATGCTCACTTGGCATGAATACAACACTCTGCGCTGGAAAATGCAATCTGATTTTATGGAAAGCCCTTTTGTGAGAGTTCAGAACAGAAATTCACTCTGCTACCTTTTACAAGTCAAAGAAATTCTTTTAAACACAGTTTTCCTGGAAGGTTTGAGCTGGCCTTCACACAAACAGCTGTTTTTTCCAGTGCTTTCTGAAAGAGCAGGTGAGTTCCCCTAGGATCTGAGAAAGTAGTTCGCTGTTGTTGCTGCCCTGCTTTCTTATAACATTGTCAAGATTTAGGGGACAGAATAACATTGTCAAGATTTAGGGGACAGAAAGACTTCCCCATCCAAAGATTCCCAAGCTGTTCCTGTTTGAGTGTTTGAGCTTGCCAAATTCCTAACCCACAGCAATACCTGGGGGCATTTAAGCCAGCCTGAAAGGTCTTTAGAGAAAAACCTTTTAAGAGTGACATCTTGTCCCTTTAACCAAACTGCTTGTAGTTGCTACAATCTTGGGGAGTTTTCTTTATAATTCTATCTTCACCATTTGTCTTAGAAATGAAATCACAAGTTCATTTTCTCAAGTATTTTATTGCCTACATTTCAGTGACCTCACAGAAGGCAAACTATATATATGCAGTTAAGACATAAGGACAGCTGGGTCAGGACTGAAAGGAGTCGATGAGAATTTCTCCTGTCCTGTTTTTTTCTGAGTGGCCAGCTGATGTGGGGTGGGCAAAGGCCCATGGGAAAGCAGCCTCTGCACAGCGGATGCAGGTCACGTGTCCGAGGTTGCTCTCATTAAGCCTCGCGGGCTCCGCTAGAAGGCTGGAGGCCTTCTCGGAAGATTGCTGGAGGGACTCCTGCTGTTACACTTAGTTTCTTTCCTTTTCCTCCAACTTATCCCCTTATTAGAGCATCCTGTAAAACCAGGAGGAAGGAGAGGAGAATTTTCTGGCTAGCTTATAGTTCTTCTGTCTCTCATTAAGGCCTCTTTCTCGAGGTATTCTGTGATGTGAACTTGTGAACTCAGTACTGCTTACTTCGCCATCATTGCAAAATCAGCACTTCAAGATATCAAGGACCCAAAGGCAACTTGGCTCTCAGGAGGTAGGAACAAAAGCCCAGCTCCATTGTACTGACCCATCTTCCTGTCACTTCCTGCTTCTCACAGGTGATAGCATTAAACGGAATAGGAATTGGACTATGGGATGCCTCCTTACATATCCTTGAGGTATATGTAGCATGGGTGAGGAGCACTGTTTAGGTTTCTAAAATGAATTTTACACACTTAGTACCAGGGAATGGGGTTTTACAAACCAGTTATGCTTTAAACCAGTGGGAAAGCCCTCAAGATTAGTGTTGAACACAAACCAGATGGGATAGTAATGAATAAGTAAAATGGGAGGAAGGATCCCAGCTCAGGGTAGTTCTGAAGGTGGTGGTGGGAATGGTGGTGGTGTTCAGAGAGTGGGTGGGGGGGCTGGAAAAAATGAGACATGTCAACCCCTTTATTGACTCTGGCTCTCGTGACATGGCCTTGTCAAGGTCACACGTGTCATCCCTGGATTCCTGCTGCAGCCTGCAGGATGACCTTGTGCAACTGTGGTCATGGACTGTTGAAGACCCCTAACGGTAAGATGAAAGTCATCAACTAGGTCCCCAGGCCAAATTCAACCTGATGTCCATTTCTTTAAACTAAGTTTGATTGGAACACAGCCAGGCTCATTTATTTAGATATTATTTATGCCTGTTTTCAGGCAACAATAGCAGAATGGGTGCAAAGTCTAGACAATTTAAACGATTTCTATTTTTATAAAATAATGCTGGCTGCTGGAATAGGGACGATAGAAGGATAAGGCATGCTTCATGGGGGTGTTCTAGGTACTATGGTTTTGGAACAAAAACACCGAAAGTTAGTGAGTGGCATAAAACAACCGTTTCTTATGCTCATGGGGTCTATGTATCAGGAAAGGACACTGAAGTAGGTCTTGTCTCTGCTTCATGATTGTGGGTCTCAGTGGAAAGAGTCAAAGGCTGTGGGTGAAGTTCTCGGTTAGCTCTTGCTGTACTGGCTCCAGCATTCGTATTTTGTTGTCTCAGGCCTCCCCAGATGTTCCTGTGTGTTGGGGTGGGTGTGGGTGAGAGAGACAGACAGACACCGGCAAGAGACATGAACCCACACTGCCTTTTATGACCCAATGGAGTGGCATAAGTCACAGACCACCACTTTCACTGCCTTCTATTGGTTGTAGAAGTTGTAAAGTTCTGAGAGGACTCAAGGAGAGGCAACATGAACCCAACTTCTCAATGCAGGCATGTCAATGTCTCATTTCAAGATGCTCATATGGGGGTCACGTATTTGTGCTTAGCTCCATCTTAGAAGATCTCCACATGGAGTAAAATCTTTCAGCTAGAGAATGCCAACCTTCAGACTACTTTCTCCTGCTTACTTTCCCCGGTTATTCACACATGCCTGCTCTATCTGGGACATCTTCTCCTGGACATTGCCTGTAGGCACTCCCCCATTACAATCCAGCCTACACACCCAGCTAGATTCATCTTTCTTTGCAGGTGTCACTGACTTTCTCTGAGGGCTTTGATACTTGCCACATTACTCAGCCACTGGGTCATCATGTTCCCCAGTATGGACATTCCCTCAGTGTGCAAATGGGCTCCTGCACAGACCCCAGAGAAGATGGGAGTTTCCAGAACTGTTTTCCTCCATAGTTTTTTTTATAACTGGGTTTTTTCTCCACATGGCACTTTTTTCTTAATTGGGAGTCTCCTGTCCCAATAGCTTCTGTTCTTCCCTGGCTCCCCTTCTCCAAACACATCTTTGAAGGCCAAGTTGGGTCGATTTTATGAGCTCTTCTTCACCATCCTGCCTCTAATGAACTTTCCTTTCTTGTGTATTACCTGCAGTGTACATGTGACCTGAGCAAGCACCCCAGTAAACACTTGCTGATTCTCATCTTCATAGTATTCAAATTTCTTGTGGGTGAGCCTGTTGCAAGTGAATATACAGATTCATCTAGCTCAAACTGAAAATACACCTGGGCTTATCTGATATGTGTAAGGAAGAGGCCTGTTGCTTCATCTAGCTGAAAATGTTTAGATTCTGATAGAAGTAAATGTATAAGATAATTCATAAGATACCAAACTTCTACTTTTAAACTGTATGAACAAACTTCTTGCCAGTGCCTTTCCCTCTGCTAACAGTATAAAATGGATATTTAGCAAGGAAAGTCAATGGAGGAAAGAGAAAGAGAAATAGAGGATGTTCATTCAGGACATTTCTGCACACAGCCCTCTGAATGTTTCTATATAGGGTGCTAGGTGGGCCATGCTGGATACTTGCCAAAAGATGGGACTAATTGATGTTTGACTTCTAAATGGACTATTTTTTCTGGGGGTCTTGAATCCTTTTAGTCATTTTGCCAACAAAATTAGCAATCGGTGTATCACAGAAGATGGAAAAGATCATCTTCTGTCTTTTTCCACATTCACACCATCTATTTTTGTCTAGTTTGCCATTTCTGTGACTGGTATGTAATAGTTCCTCTCTGGATGGCTCACAGTTCATTAAAGGGTTGCTCAATTTATTAGGAACCAATCATGCATTGATGCATTCTTTTATCTAAGTGCACTTTTAAATGTTAGACCATACACTAATCAAGTTGAACACGATAATGAGAGCACGTTCGCATTGTTAAGGTAAATGACCCAATGCACTTAGAGTGAAGACGTATTTGAACTACAGTTTGCACTTTTCACTGCAATATTGAAGAATCCCAGCAAGGGTCACAATGCTGTTGGGCTACTGTCTCGGGAAGATTCAGTTAGCTTCAGGTGTAGAACCAAATCCTGCTTACTTCACAATCATTTTGTTTTCCATTATTATGTTAAAATACAGCAGGAAAAGGAGCCAGAATGTGAAACAAACAATAGAATTTTGGTGAATGACAGAATCAATTTTTGATCATTTCTTAGCAGTTAGAGTAGAAAGAAGAGAAGGAAGCTATGTGGATGTTCTTAAATAATTGAGAGTCTGGGGAGAAAAAAATATGTTTAGAACACATTTGGTCCTGATTTTAAATTGGTTGGAATTTGCTTTGAAAACAATAGTGGCGCCACACAGTAAAGACATCACTCAGGAGAAGATGGAAGTGTGTCTATTCCTCTTTGTTTCTGCCCCTCCTGGTGTTTCATGCTTGCTGGGATTGAAACTGTTGAATCTCAGATCCAAGAAAAATAGGAATTTAAACCAAGCTGAGGCAAAAGGGGAGAGGGATAGTTAATGTGATTTCTCTTCTATCTTATAAATAATGTGCAAAGCAAGTATTTTAGAACAGATAGAAACACTCAGTAAATCAGAAATACTGTATCCTGGCATCAAAGGTCCCTAGTTTAAGTCAAATTGAATGTGGCTTGTCTGGGTTGAACAAGGTCTTACACTATTGCTGGGTGGGTGAATGTACAGAAATCCATAGAAAGTGAATATTAACTGAGGAGTCAGGACACTATTTAAGCTTTTTAGGGAACAGATAACTGCATTCTGAAACCCATTAAAGGGATTATAGAACAAGGTGTGCCAAGTCATACTCTTTGCCAGGCACTCTACTCATATAAATATTTCACTTCCTAATAACTCTATTTTGATATTGTTCAAGAAGAGTATAAATTGTCATTCTCCCCCCAGTGGACCATTTTCTTATTTGCTTGTATCACAGATAAACAGTTGGTGACTTTACATGAAAATTTATTTTAAGGTTAAATAAATTTCTGGACATTCTGATTTTGCTGGGTAAATGCTTATTGAACTAGACTAAGAAAATAAACTCAAGTGAGAGTGAGAGAGAGAGAGAGAGAATAGTGAAGGAGAACAGGATTCATTTTCACACTAGGGAGCTTCTCACCGTGTCTGCATATGTCATGTAATTGCCATCACCAGGTAATTCTTATAGAGCACCCTGGTGAGCTCAGCTCTGCTGACCATTTTGTACGTACTTAAAACGTCCTAATCATTGCTCCGTAGAAGCTTATGAGCTGATGAAGAACTTAGAGCGAATCCAGATGAGCGATGTCAAGCAAGGGAACACGCTCTCAACAGGGAGCATTGCCTCTGCCTCGGTCTGGGTCCCCCAGGCCTGTTTGGAGAGGGCTGTAAGAGCCTTCGTTTCTAGCATTCTAGTATTCTGATTTATTGTTTCAGTTTTCACTTGTAGGCAAACCAAAACATTCTAAAATTAATCAAAGACATTATTGAATAGAAGACGTTTTAACCGTAAGTACTCTTTACATCTCTGCATTCTCATAAAAGCCATCTTGGAGTTCTTATTGGGCTGATGAGAGAAATAAAGGTCGTGACAACATAGAAAGGAGAAGATTTGAGATCTCAACTTGCATCATCTGACTCAAGACTGTGCAGTAACCGCCCCCTCCCCCAGCTCTCCCTTCCCGAGCCAATCAGTGGTGTCATTTGTAGAGCATTTTACACAACTGCAGGCCGTTGAAACATCCTGTGCTCTAACTTCAGGCTTTGGGACTTAGTAAACCTTTTCATCTTTGGTGATTCCTTAACACGATTTAACCAGCCATCCACTCTAACACAAAAATATCATTTCACCATCCTTTTGAGTCCAGAAAATTATATAGGTTGCTAAGTATGTCAGATGTAACAATACAGCAGCTAATTCTGACACAAACACAAACCTGTTTTTCAGAATTGCCATTGTCAAGAAATCTGACCTGGACTATATATCCTCTTAACTGGAAATTCATCACTACATGGAAAATGATTTTGTTCTTTCCTAACCTTCAGTTGCCAGTTTGGCTTATTTTCTTCTGCATGTTGTGTTGAAGTTGCTGTTTGAAAAATAATCACCCACAATTACTGATTTATGTGCATTTTTCTGAAAGTGAAATAATCTTACCAAATGGCCTTGGGAATTTTTGACAACTTGATTTACATGAACGTCCATCAAATTCACCCTTAAATTGTTTTTTCTTGATGAATTTCTGTACAAATCTTTATTCTCTAACAAGAGATTTTCTTTTTCGTTCCTCCAAACTGTGTCTCCTTTTCTAATTTTGTAAACAAAATCACTAGTTTTTCTTCTTTTTCTATCTGGTTCCTTTGTTCCACATTGCTCTCCATTTTTTCCTTTATTACATATGTGATATACAGCCTTTTTAGATGATCATAAATTATAGGTAAGCAAAAGTAGAAGAGAAAGATGAGGAGAAAGAAGGGAGAAAGGAGAGAAAAGAAAGACTAATTGTGCTTTAATTTTTTGGTGTATTTGTCTTCTTCCAACCATATAAATTGTGGAAACAACCCAAATGCCCAAAACTGGATGATTGGATCAAGAAGATGTGATCTATATCTATATCCAATGGAATACTACTTAGTGATCAAAAAGATAAATTCATGCCATTTGCAGCAACATAGATGGAACTGGAAGGGAAATACGTCAGAAGGAAAAAGAAAAACATCAAATGGTTTCACTAATAGGAGGAATTTAAGAGAACCAAATAAGACAGGGAGTGGGAAGTATATTGTTATTACAATACAAAACAAAACAGATAATTGTAAAACAGAGGAGGGGGACAGAGAGGAATCAGAAGGAGGGAGGAATGTGAGGGCTATGATGATGATGGGTGGGGGGCTGGGGGAAGTAGGACATTGTTGTAAAATAAACACTAATGAAAATAAATTGAGATATTCTTACCAGATAGGGCTATACTAATTTTTAAGAGCTCTATTGATACCTAACAGACCTACAATAAGTTGCGTATTTTAAAAGTACACAGTTTAATGTGCCCATATGAATACACTTGTGAAACCATCACCACAATTAAGATAATTTTATCTTGCTCAGTTGTGATCCCTCCTTCCTGCCTCTTCCACTGTCTCATTTTCAAGCAACTAAAGATTTGCTTTCTATCACTATTAATTAGTTTAAATTTTCTAGAATTTTTTTCATGCAAATGATATCACACTTTATCTACCTTTTCTTATCTGGCATCTTTCACTCAGTATAATTAGCTTGAGA
Source organism: Condylura cristata (assembly GCF_000260355.1). NCBI lineage: Eukaryota > Metazoa > Chordata > Mammalia > Eulipotyphla > Talpidae > Condylura > Condylura cristata. Next base: position 44,163,078 of record NW_004567103.1, read on the forward strand.
TTCTCCCATGTTGTGTCACCATAATAATTCATTCTTTTCAGTGTTGAATCAGGATTTCATTGTATGGATAAAAACAATTGGTTTATCATTTCACCTGTTTTTTTTAAAATGAGTTTTATTGACTTGTCATTGTTCACATAACTATATAATTAACATATATATATATAATTTTATATAACTTGAAGAATATAACATCACACCTCAACTTGTGTACCTACTTCATTTGCTTTCCACCAAAGTTCCATTGCCAATACACTATTACGTTCTTCCTCCTGTTCTCTCCCTCTCCTCTTCCTTCTGGTAACTACAATCTTTTTCAAAGTCTAAGAGTTATATTTGTTGTATTTTCTCAGTGTGTTTTCTGTGGTTATATATATCCCACAAACACGCGAGAACACCTTGTAACTGTTTTTCTCATTCTGATTTACTTCACTTAGCATTATCACTTGAAATTCCACTCATTTTGTCCAAAAAAGGAACTGCTTCATCTTTTTAACAGCAAAGTAGTATTCCATTGAATACACATACCACAACTGGTTTATTTTTATCTAGTTGTCTGTCAATGAGTATTTAAGTTGATTCCATACATTGGCTATTGTGAATAATGCTGTTATGAACATAATAGAGCATAAGTCTTTTCATATTCATGTTCTTATATTCTTTGGGTAAATACCTATGAGCAGTATTGCTGGATCATACAGTATTTCCATTTTTAGTGTTTTAAGGAATCTCTTTACTATTTTCCATATATTCCATATCTCTTTCCATTTTCTATATTCTGTTGCCATTGAGTGTTCTGTAAATGTCAATTAAGTCAAACTGCTTGAGATAGTGTTATTCAAATATTTAATATTCTTATTTCCTACTGACTCATTCTATCAATTGTTGACAAAAGGCAATTGAAATCTCAGAATATTCTCCAGATTTTTCTTTTGCCTTTTGAATTGCTTTGTTTTTGCAACATGTATTTACATATATGTGATTGAGGGCATAAATAATTAGAATTGTTATGTCCTTTTAACAAATCCTTTCCTCTTTTACTAAAACTCTATTATTATACCTAGTTCCATTAAGTTCCTTCCATTTCTCTGTAAATGGCATCATTCTGATTTTTCTTATAACTAGTAGTATTCTATAGTGTGGCTATACTTATCTAGAAAATTGGATCAAGGAGATCAATAGGCATTTAATTTGCTTCCATTGCAAACAGGGCTGTAAGAAACAGAGTATATGGTTATTTGAAATGCTGGTTTCACTTGTTGGATGGATAGCTCAGAGTGGGGTTGCTGATTCATATGACATTTCCTTTTTAGTTTTTAAAGGTAAATTTAGATCACTTTGCATAATGACACCAATATATATCCCCACTAATGTATGTAATAGGGTACTCTCTCCACATCTTCTCCATTTCTTGTTATTGGGAGCCTTTTTGATATGTACCATTCTCACAGGTGTGAGATGATATCTAATTGTGATTTAAACCTACATCTCTCTTACTGGAAAAGATGATGATCATTTTTCATGTATCTATTGGCTTCTCAGTATCCATTTTGGTGAATTATTTGTTCAAACCTACTATTCCTTATTAATTGTGGTTTTTGTTTTTCTCAGGATTGCTTTTGTTATTCAAGGCTTTTTACAGTTCCATACAAATTTCAATATATTTTGTTAAAATTCTTTAAGGAATATTGTTGGCATTTTGATGGAGATTGCATCAAATTTATATATTTTAAGGTAGGATAGTATTTTGGTTATATTTATACAATATATTTAAATCAACATCTGTATATGCTAATTCTGGTCTTCACCAGAAATCTAATTTCCATTAAACACATACAACTGATCTCTCTTATAACTCCATTGGTCACTATCTCTCTCTTCTAGAATTTATTTTTAAAGAATTTAAACTTAAAGAATTTGTTTTTTACCTCAATAAATAACTTCTACAGTATTACTTGAGTTGACTGCATAATATTCCACCATGTGGCTAGACCAGAACATTTTAGACCAACTTTCTTATTATTGAAAGTTTTTATTGTCTCTAATGTTGCTGTCATTATAAACAATATTAGTATAAACATTTTTAAAGCTAAATATTTATAGATTTCCCTAAATACTTTATTAAAAGAAATTCCTAGCAGAGAATCTTGGTCAAAGTCAAGTCTATGATTATCTTTTGGCATTTTATCATATAGCTCTTCATGAAGTTTATGTGCTAATTTTTCTTTGTTTTACTCATTTTCCATGCCCATTTAAAAAAAAATATGTGCTGTTTTACTCTCTTTCCTTTTGTTTGTCATTCTCTGCTGCACTAAAAAATAAAATAAAATCCTACAATTTGCATTGTCTCAGCAAAAGAAGGGAAATCTTCTTTTGTGGATGAAAATGTGGCTTTAGTAGCCTGCTTTCATGCCCTCCAGAACTGTAGCAAACTTGGTTCAAGATCCTGCTGTCCCCAGCTGGTGTTTGCTCTCTGGTGTCCACTCTCCCACGCTTCTCCTTTCCAAGTTTAAGCTTTATGGCTGAACTAAAGAAAAATGTAACCACTCTGGGAAAACAGCAGGATGACTGATATTTCTAGAGCAAGCAAGACACTGAAGCATAACACAATTGTTTGGTGCATCTGAAGCAGACTAGTTCAAAGTGACTTTATTTCCCTGTGACTCTTTCTTGTCTCCAAAATGTGCCATGATTAAACTTTATATGTAACTCCCTGAGTGTAACAGAGAAACCTACGAGAGACTCATACCTCTCTCTTCACTGAGGGAAAGACTAAATTCTTGGCAGCTGTTACAAAGAGCGGAGACCAAGAGTCACCAAGGGAAGAAACATGTAGCCCCAGAATGAAGGATTGCTGATGAAACTTCACTCACAGGCAACTCAGATTAACACTGTGTTTTGAAGTTCACAGATAGATGATAATGTAGCAGCACAAACATTATAAAAATGCTGGTGTGAGAACTGTGGTAACCACCCCGGAGGGTATATGGTATATGGAAAAAAGTACTACATTCTGAAAGAAAAAAAATAAAAAATATTTTCTACTTATGGTTGCTATTTTGTAAGACTTTAAACTGTTAGTAGCTATACAAAAGGTGTGTTTTTATTTTATCTACTTCCATGACAAAGGAAAACACAATGGATATTCTTTATACAAAATTGTAAAGCATGTGCATGTTCTGGGGCTGTGAGGTTCTGAAACAGCCCACACAGGTTGCAGTGGAATTGCAGGTGGAGTGGGCTGCCAGTCAAGGACAGCAGTAAGAACAGCCTGTGGAGCCAGACTGAGTGACTAGAATCCGGCTCTCCCCTGGTAGCTGCATGAGATATGAGCCAGTTTTCCTATGCAAATCTCAGTTTCCTCACTGTAACACAGAATATTCCCATGAGATGTTGTTGTGAAGGGTAGAGCAGCTAGTGCAGTATATCTCTAAAGGCCACAAACATGTTATCTCTGGCAGACTGAAGATACCTTTGCTGCTCCCATTTGCCCAGGATTATGGTCACTCCGAACATGTGAGCGCTGATTGCTGGGCACGGGGCAAGGACTTAATAAAATGCTACCTCTTATTAGTGACGTGGCAACCTAGATGTATTGGTATGCTTTTTAGTCATAGGAATATAGCTTATTTCTTAAAGGCCTCATAGCATAATTGGCTAAAGATTTATATGTTAATATTAAAGAAGAAAACGTGCTCCTCACAGTCCTCATTACTGAGAGAGGAAGCCCCCCCCCTTTTTTTTAACTGAGCCTTGCCATGGGCCTGGAGCTGAGTTCCAGGGTGGGATGGAGGCCCTCTGGATGAATGAGGGAGGAGGTGTGCAGGGTGTGGGGAAACCAGTTAGCACAGGGCCTGGCTCTGCCCTCTGTCTTGGGCTCCCACTCTCCCCAGCAGGCTTGGGGAGTGGCACCTGCAGGCCACACAATTCATTTTCATGAATTGTGCCAAGTTGTTGGTAAGCACTGCATTATTGAAACTTGAATTATATTTAAAAATTACTAGTTTGGGCCTTCCCTGCTGGCGCAGTGGGTCAAAGCACAGCACTAAGAAGCTAAAGCCACTTCAGCATGAGTTCAATTCCCAGTCCCGGAGGTGACCCACATGCGCAGCAGACCTCTCCTGACCCGCCTGCTGCTCCCTTCAGCAGTGTACTTCATTGATCTGCCTGTTCTGGTGAAGCCTCTCACTGCCCCTGCACTTCTGGCCTGTACCCTAGCTCTGTATGCATAAATAAATAAATCTTTTTAAAAGATTATTAGTTTTATGAAGCTTTTAGCAAGAGGCTAAAAGTTCTTTCAGGAACACAGGTGCCACATAGTCGGTCTCAGGTTGTTCTCTACCTCGCCCAACACACTTGCCCATGGTGTTTCCCTTCTCAAGTCCTTCCCTGCACTTCCACCCTTGTCCACGTCCTCCCCACCCTCTTCCACAAGTGAATCCAGCCACACTGGCTTCCTGTCTGCCCTGGAGCCTAGCAGGCAAGTGCTGTGACCTCAGGCCTTTGCTGCCCCACCGCCTGCCTACCCACAGAATTCACCCTTTACCCACCTCAGTCTAAATTCAAAAACCACCCTCTAAGGGCTCCCTGACCACACTGTATAAAATAGTGACTACCCCCATGCTGTACCCCAGTGGGGACTTGGAGCCGGCTCACATGGTATGTGAGGAATGGTCACTAACCTTTCAGGAAACTTGCGAGCTAAGTTATTAAGCACAGTAGTATTAAAATCTAAATGATGTAAGCAATTAGTGATGAACTCAGACTGACATATTAATATATCATTTAAATTATACTAAAGGCACATGTAGTAACTAAATACTGAAAACTCATCACTTCAATTCTCACCCTCATTATTTTTTTTATATTTTACTATTATCTGTGCTCTTGTATGCTTGGCATAGTGAGCCTTTTGGACTAAATATTCTTTGTTTCAATGCTTAGTGGCATCCCTAGCATCTTTCCACTTGATACCAGGGCCAACATCTCTTCCCCCAGGGAAGAGGACACTGAGCTTGCTCCTGAGGTGGCTGGGCGAGTGTTGGACAGGGTCTGCCTAGCTTCAGAAAGGAATGCTTACAGAGAATGCCTTTGGGTCAGTGAAACAGGAATCTCATGTCTGTGTGTGTGTGTGTGTGTGTGTGCGTGTGCGTTAGAGAGACACATTTTTCTTGGCAAGCTGCATCCTTGCTGAAACTCTAACACTGGTCCTGAAAAAGCAAATATTTCCCTGAAAGGATGAAGAAATGAGAACCATGCCAGAGGGGAACCTACTGAAAAAACAGACCCAATTGGAAAACTTTGCTCCTTTTTTTTTGTCATAAGCGGAGCAGGAAACACAGCATCCTGTTTCCTTCCTCACTGCATTGCAGCCATGATAGAGACAGAGGTGGGCTGGAACTGGGAAACTTCAAAGAGGATGTGGGAGTCTTGTAGATGGTATTGCTCATGCCTTGTCTGGGTTTTGCCTTGACTGCACTGTGCCAAGGTGGTAGGAGTGGATCTAGAAGAACAATGTCAGGTGGTTTATTGGTGAACATTCTTAACTCCATTCAGTTAAAGAAACTCAGAAATGCCTGAGACCTCCCCATTCTCCCTTCTTAAACTCACAACTCTGTGACAACGGGAATTCCATTCCAAGCGCAGTAAACCCGGTAAGACCATCTATTGTGTCCTTCATCCCCCTTTCCCTGCCAGCCCCAACGTCTCACACTTTGAGCTTCCTGCTGCTCGTGGAAACCAACTTAGTTTCTCCTAAATCAGAAAGATAGACTCCTTGGTTGTGAGAGTATGATCCCATGTCAACAAAAACCAGAGTTTTGTTTCATTTAAATCACTGGTGCTTTGGAAATTCATGGGGACAAATTACCAAAAATGATGGCAGTGTTGGGGAGGAGATACTACGACTCATTTCAATGAGAGTGGGGGACAAGATGGTTAGCTCTGTTCAGTGAAAAATTGTTGCACCTCCTCAAATCTCAAATATTCCCCATTGGGCTTTGACACAGATGAAAACACATATAACAACTGATTAAATGCACTCTAAAATACACTTTTGCAGCTTTAATAGAGTTGTTTCTTTTGGATCACTGTATAAAATCAAGGGAAGGTTGTACTTTTGTTTCACTTGAAGCATGACCAAAAGTTGCTTCTGCTTTTGGAAACTCCCACCACCAGTTGTAGCACACTCATGGTATTAGGTTTGCCAGTACAACCACTCACCACTTCCAGCTATCCTTGCAGCTCTCATGCTTAGGGTGTAGCTATGTATTTTGGTAGGAATATTCAGACCTGAGTGTGTATGTATTAAACTCTGCTGGCCATTAGCTATACCTTTATATTATAATGAGGCCATTTTATAGGTTTTTAAAAGTCTGAGTTTTAAATAGGTTTAGTTTCATCTCAAGATATTAAAAGGGACCTCCTAAGAGATTCATCATGAGAAGGGGCATTGGCATTGGTTTGATGGAGTTGTGATCAACTGGTGTAGAAATTCTAGAAGATTCGTTTGGTTTCTTTATGGCTATAAATGATTTGCTTTATCAGTGAGAACAAGGCGGTTACAGAACTGCTTTTAACCTCTTGGGGGAAGTGTCTTTCTGTCTCTCCCATCATTCTCCCCCTCAACACCTGCCTCCCACCCCACTTCCTACTCCCTCACCCCACCCCCCCACCCAACCCCACCCCCACCCCCGCATGGTGCACTATCTAATGCTGCAAACTAGGACCATTTTAAAGAGCTTTGGCAACTCTGTAGATGGTCTAGTTGGATTCAGCTTTCCTGCCTTCATCCCTCTGCGATAAATTAGCAATTTCCATGTGTTCCTAGTCTCTATTTTACCCTCTTGGGCTGAGGGACCTATCAGAGGTCAGAGAGCTGGAGGGCAGCTAAGGACACAAAGTTCACTCACTTTGAAAAATGTAGCCATCTATGTATTTGAGCTAAGTTACAGTGCCTCCTGATTTCCCATGGGCTGATACAGATAATGGTACCTTATAGGATCCCTGTATTTTGCCTCTTATTTGGAGCCTTTCAAAGAAAACCACTGCTTCTTTTTTATTTTAAATATCTCACCAGATTTAACTTTTGTCTCTGATTTATGCTAACATCCTACCTCATTTCTGCTAGTGATATGACTATTTTGTGCAGTGCAAAGGAAGCGCCTGGTGAGATAAATAGGAATGCATATCTACAATTTCAGTTTCAAAGAAATTGATGCCATTCTCAGGTTAAAAGTATTGCCACAGTATTTACTCAGTATTCCAATTATAATTCTGATCTTTGTGGTAGAATTTTAAATCTTATAGCTGGAAAGGCAGTTCAACATCATTTCTCTTCATTTACGTCCATGTTGTATTATTTCAACATAATCACACTATAGTTGAATGATTTATGTTTATAGTATGTCATTTATATTTGAAAATGTGCACACAGATATTGCAATAATTCTAATAACTGCATTTCACTCTATTTTCAGTAGCAGCAAAATGCAATATTCCACCACATTGAGTTACAAAAGCTACATAATGTAATCTTACTGGAACATTTATTCAGTGCCTAATCCATGCACTGTCAAAAATTTTTCATTGTTATTGGGAAATTAAGACTATAACAAGCCTCACATTGGTATATATATAGCAGTTTTACATTTCCAGTAGTTAAAGCTAACATAATAAATAATTCATTTTTTTCAGTCTTTGTTAGAGGGAGGATTAAAAACAAATCTAAGTGATTTACATTAGTATGTGAAGTCTGCTAATTGCATAAACCTGCATCATTCAATAGCAATTCAACTTATGCTTTCATACCCTTTTCAGAGGTGGAATCCCATAATGCAAGCATCTTAAAGTTGTACATGAAATGGCTGGAGCATTTGTTCTTTGCTGAAATCAGTTATGTTGAGGAAGGGTTCATTCTGGAGTTGGCAAAGCAGATGTGGGATCTAACAAATTTTATAGGCTATCTGAAGATCCAGTAGTATCTTACCAAAACCCCCTCCAAAGACTACATAACTGTGTGGTGGTTACTTTGAGCACCAGTTACCCCAACAGTTTCTGTGAGTAGGAATTCAGGAACTTCCTGACCAGGTAGTTTTCTCCTGTAGTCACAGACACCGTAGCTGGTGTTGCTGCCTGTATCCGGTGGGGTGTCTGGAATAGGCAGGGATCTCTTTCTCTATTCCTGTGGTCTTCAGCTTCTTCATGTGTTCCAAGAATGGGGCAGAAATTGCCTACCTTTCTTGCCTAACCTCAGAAATCATGGTCACATCTACCTCATTCTGACAGTTACAAACCTGACAAAGTTTATGTGGCTGTAAGCCACATATCTGGGAGGAGTGTCTACGGCGCTGTGAGAGAGCTGGTGGGGCTGTGCTATGTGGCACACAACAGCCCTCTCTGCTGGGGCCCCTCTGGCTGCTGGCTTGCAGTCACTTCCTTTTTGCTTCTGCTGCATTTACCCAAATTAAGGTTTGACTCCATCTGAAACTGCAACAAGCCTTTGAAGAGGAAACCTCATCTTTAGACTACACTGTACTAAGTGCACATGACCACAGATAACATGAGGCATGGCCATCTTTGAATAGGATTGAAGTATATTTTCAGTTAAGGATACAAATAAAGGAAGATTGTGTATTTTCCAAGGACAATTTAGATCCCCCTCATCCTTTCCAAAGTTTCTTTTTCTCTCTGAATAGTGATAGTGGATAGTGGGTAGATAGTGGATAGTTACAACTATATGATGATATCAATTAGACAGAAATTTACTGTATGCTATAACACAGACAGAAATTTACTTGCAAAAATATATATTGTTTAAAAACTAAACACACAGTATTTGAGGACAATTAACCTGGACACGCTGGCATTTTCCTGTGACCTGCATCATTTGTCCATGTGTGTGTTCACTCAAACTCCAGTTGTAGCTCCAGGCTAGCCACTATGGTCAGTACATCTGATACACAGGAAAAAAATGTTGCAGTTGTTGACTGATTTTTCCAATACTCCACAGATCTATATTGATTCTTTAAAAAATAATATCTGTGTCCACTTTGACTCTTTGCATGGCTTGTTGGAAAGTGCGAGTATCCACAGCTGGATCCAGGGATCCATGAGATAGTTTGATGGTCAGTTCTCTTCCCACTCAGCTTTGATTCTGTCTCTGCCTGTGGCACATAACCTGCTAGGCATCACTCACACCTGCTGCAGATAAGCTGTCCAGCACTGAATATGGTGGCCATCCTCCTGAGGTGAGGATATCATTCCTCCTACTTGAAAGTAACATTTCAATAAGCTCCGCTTGTGCCCTCTATCCATCACCCCAGAGCCAGTTCCCACGGTCACTGAAATATGCCAGAATGATCTGTAAATTGGGGAAGTGTGGGGCTGCACAGATTGTTGCTCCATGCCCACCACTAAAGTGCTACTCAGGCCTCCTCTTGCGCTCCTGGTCCCTGTGACTGTGACACCTGGTGAGTCTTTCTGCCTCTGGTCTCTCTTTAATGTTATCATACTATAGCCCAGCATTGGATTCATCCCTCAGATATTTCCTCATGTGTGCCCCTTCTCAGAAATCTCCCAAGAATCCCCAAGATGCAGTTTCCAGGATATAATCCCCCCCACCTAGTATCCCATTCTAGGACCTCCACAACTGCCCAGATCTGTCCCAGGTAGACTTTGGACCCAGAGGAGGGAAGCTCAGACAATCTTATCATAATTTATTTTCTAAATGTGAAGCAATAAAAGGTCAGCAAGTACACTTGAAAATTGAAAAAAAGATATAGTTTATTTTTTGCAATGAACCAACTTTTGGCTTCATTGATTTTTTGACTGTTTTCCTAACTTCCATTTCATTTATTTCTGATTTGACTTTTAGTATTTCCTTTCTTCTACTCGCTTTTGGGTTATTTTGCTTTTCTTTTCCCGGTTCTTTAAGGTGGGAGATTAGGTTGTTTCTTTGAGTTATTTCTTGTTTCTTTATGTGAGCCTGTATTGCTATATATTTTCCTTTTATTGTGTCCCATAAGTTTTGGAGACTTGTGTTGTCATTGCCATTCTCCTCCAAGTATTTTCTAATTTCTTCTTTGATCCAGTGGTCCTCCAGTAATGTGGGTTTCAGTCTCCATGTGGTAGGTGCGTTTCTTGCCTTCTTCATATGGTTTATTTCTAGTTTGATCCTCCATGATCAGAGAAAATAGTTGGTATGATGATCTTAGTGTTTCTATTGATATTTATCTTGAGACACAGTATGTGGTCAGTCCTAGAGAATGATCCATGTGGTTAGAGAAAAAATGTTTACTCAGATTTTTGGGGGTGCAGTATTCTGTAGATGTCTGTTAGACCCATGTTGTCCAGGTCCTTGTTCAGAGCTTTAATATCTTTGCTTATTTTTTGTCTTGTTGATCTGTCCATTGTTGAGAGTGGCTTGTTGGATTCTCCTACTATGTATATATCTTCTCTTATTCACGTTTTAATAGATGACAGGAGTTTCCTGATATATTTTGGTGCTCCTTCATTTGGTGCATCTATGTTGATGATTGTTATTTCTTTTTGTTGTATTGTCCCCTTAATGTAGTGGCCTTCTGTGTCTCTTTTAACCTTTTTCAGTTTGAGGTCTATATTATCTGATATAAGTATAGCTGTTCCTGCCTTCTTTTTTGGTCCATTTGCTTGTAGGATTGTTTCCCATCCTTTTATTTTCAATCTGTTTTTATCTTTTGTAGTTAGATGTGTTTCCTGTAGGCAGCAGAACGCTGGGTTCTGTTTTTTAATCTATCCTGAAACTCCGTGTCTTTTTATTGATGAGTTTAAGCCATTTACATTTAGAGATAATATTGATATACTGGTACCTACATTTACCTTTTTTTGGTCCTTTTGTATTGTTATTCCTTGTTTTGAACTGTTCTTGTTCATTCTTCTGTTAGATTTGGTTTGAGGGCTTTTTTTTTTTTAAAGATTTATTTATTTGTGCATACAGAACTGGAGTACAGGCCAGAGGCTCAGGGGTGGTGAGAGGCTTCACCAGAGACAGAGTGGGGAACAGAACAGGCAGATCGAAGAAGTACAGTACTGAGGGGAGCAGGGGGCGGGTCAGGAGAGGTCTGCCACAGCATGTGGTCACCTCTGGGGCAGGCGGGAATTGAACCGTGCTGAAGCGGCTTTAGATTCTCAGTGCTGTGCTTTAACCCGCTGCGCCACTAGAGAGGGCTGAGGGCTTCTTATAGTATTTTTTGGAGTGGGGGTTTAGTCATGACAAAATTGTGGAGTTTCTGTTTGTCTGAAAAATGCCCATATTCTTTCTTCATAGAGAAAGGAGAGCTTCACAGGATAGAGTATTCTTGGTTGGCATTTAATGCTTTGGAGTTTGTTGATTATGTCCCTCCACAATCTTCTTACCCATAGTGTTTCTTTGGAGAAGTCTGATATCAGCCTGATTGGTTTCCTTTTGTAGGTTATTTGTTTCTTCCCTCTTGTCATTCTCATTATCTTTTCCTTGTCTTGTATTCTTGGTAGTTTTACTATAATGTGTCTTGCTGTATTTCTCCTGT
>NW_004567103.1:44174723-44193074 GCF_000260355.1 Condylura cristata
CTGAGGGGAGCAGGGGGCGGGTCAGGAGAGGTCTGCCACAGCATGTGGTCACCTCTGGGGCAGGCGGGAATTGAACCGTGCTGAAGCGGCTTTAGATTCTCAGTGCTGTGCTTTAACCCGCTGCGCCACTAGAGAGGGCTGAGGGCTTCTTATAGTATTTTTTGGAGTGGGGGTTTAGTCATGACAAAATTGTGGAGTTTCTGTTTGTCTGAAAAATGCCCATATTCTTTCTTCATAGAGAAAGGAGAGCTTCACAGGATAGAGTATTCTTGGTTGGCATTTAATGCTTTGGAGTTTGTTGATTATGTCCCTCCACAATCTTCTTACCCATAGTGTTTCTTTGGAGAAGTCTGATATCAGCCTGATTGGTTTCCTTTTGTAGGTTATTTGTTTCTTCCCTCTTGTCATTCTCATTATCTTTTCCTTGTCTTGTATTCTTGGTAGTTTTACTATAATGTGTCTTGCTGTATTTCTCCTGTCATCATGGTAATTTGGTGTTCTTCTTGCTTCTTGGATGTCTACTTTCATCTCCTTCTTCAAATTAGGGAAGTTCTCTTCTATTATCTCTGTGAATATTGTCTCAATTCCTTGGCCTTTCTCTTTACCTTTTCTGAAACCTATAATTCTGATATTTCCTTTCATAATGGTGTCAGATAGCTCTTGAAGTTTTTCTTCATTCCTTTTCCTTTTTACTTCTTTTTCTGTTTTAATTCTCTAAAAAACAAAAGATATGCTGTTAACAATTCTTCATTTAAGTTAGTAAATTTGGATAAGGGATGCTTTGATGGATTTAAGTACTCCTTTGAAGCATTTTATTCTGCTATAATAACCCATTCCCTTGTGTTATAAAGTAATTATAATCACCACTCAGAGTCCCAAGGCAGAGTAGAATTAAAGATGTATTTAGAGCCAGAAGTATTGAAAATACCTTACAGACTGGCTTTCTGCTTTATTTTTTTAAAGATTTTTTATTTATGCATACAGAACTGGGGTACAGGCCAGAGGTGCAGGGGCAGTGAGAGGATTCACCAGAGACAGAGTGAGGAGCAGCACAGGCAGACTGACGAAATACACTGCTGAGGGGAGCAGCGGATTGGTCAGGAGACGTCTGCCACGCCATGTGGATCAACTCCATTGTGGGGATTGAACTCATGTTGAAGTGGCTTTAGCTTCTTAGTGCTGTACTTTAACCCACTGCACCACCAGGGAGGGCCCACTTTCTGCTTTTTTGCAGAAAGCAGCATATCTTTATACTATGATCACCAGGACATATATAGACAATCCTTGAAATATGACTAGACCTGAAAGTTGTACCATAAAGATGTGACACAAGACTGAAGAGACAAGAACTCCTTGGCTGATTCATTTGGATATGGAAGTTGTCTCTGGTCAAGAGGGGATTACTGATGGAGTAAAACAGAAATGAGACTGGAGTCTCTATTGAAAATTCATGGTCTCCTTCCTTGGGCAACAGTGTGTCTCTCACTCTTGCTATGCCCAATGCCGAGAGAGGGTGGGTAAAATAGCAAAATCTAGGGCCGTGCTGGTGGGGTGGTTTTCACAGCCGTGGAGGGCTATACAACCATGGTTTGATATAACCAGGGAGTAGATGCTCAATGAATTCCATGTCTTTTTTTTTTTTTAAGATTTTATTTTCATTTATTTTTTCATACAAGAGCTGGGGGTAGATCAGAGGTGCAGGATGGTAGGAGGATTCACCAGAGACAGAATGAGGAACAGAACAGGTGGATCCAGTGAAGTACACTGTTGAGAATAGCGGACAAGACAAGGAGAGGTGTGCTGTGCCATGTGGGTCACCTACATGGGCAGGGATCAAACTCGTGCTGCAGTGGCCGCTGTAGCTTCATAGTGCTGAGAATTAACCCCTGTGCCACCAGGAAGGCCCTTCATGTCTTATGCTTGAAGTTCCAGGAAAGGCTGGGAAAGACACACTGGAGAATGTACACTCTGAGGCTCCACATCTGTTAGGAAAGGAAAAACAGCACCGGTGGTTGGGAAGGAAGGGAATGTGTTTTGCAGGCAGATTGCCCCAAATTCACCGGATCCCATATTACAGTTTTCACAGTGTTTAGTGTAGGTGTTTCCCCTTGCATAAACTTCTTGCATCAATTTTCTGCAAGAGTATTCTTCCAAGGTATAGAATTTAATAAAAATAGTAATTGGAGTAATCTTTGGAGCACAGCAGCAATCCATTGCAGAACAAAAATAGTGCTCTCAGCATCGAGCCCAGGCAGGGCTGGAAAACACAAATAAAGTACATGGAAAAATGGCTCAGGCTCCTGTGTCGTGCCCTGCTGCACCAGAGTGTGGCCTCAACTCCCACCCTTGTGCTCTTGTATGTGTGTTTGTATTTATATTTTACTTATATGTCTACTGGGGTAACTTTAGTTACAGCACTGTGTAAGTTTCAGCTGTAAACTTCCTCACCTCAGTATCTGTATGCCCAATGTCCAGTCACCATCCACCGCCAACCAGGAGGCCCCATACTCTTTCCTTCTCCTCCTCCCTTTCTGTAACCACCATTCTGTTGTCAGTCTAAGAAAACTTAGCCCAGAGTTGGGGTGAGGTGGTGTTGGCTGAGACGGGACTTCAGCTGCCTTGAGTCCTCACTCATAGGTAGTTGTGAAGGACAGTGGGGAAGGGGTTGTCTCCTGGCATCAGGGCATCAAGTGGGTCATTTATTATGATGGGGGTTATCTAGGGACTCCTGATCATCAGTAAATGACGGGCTGCAGGAAATAAGACTAGGGCCTCAGAGATAACCTCAGAGATGGGGAAGGTGGGACAAGGGATGTATGTGTATCTACTGGAACTCTGTTTACCAAAAAGGACCCTTCATGGGAATTCGACAACCAGGTAGGGGGACAGTCCAACACCTATAAGGAGCATTAGCCAGGTCTGTTCTCAACCCCCAGGGAGCCCGGTCAGGGGGCCAGGAAGCTTGGTATTGTGATCACTGGGTTACTTTGGGCTCCTTAGTCCAGTAAAACAGCAGACAAAGGAAGGAAGTACTCTACTCAGGGGCTTTCAACCCTGAGCAACACAGCTTCATCTTCATCCCTGTCCATGTATAGGCCACGAAAATTGAAGGGTCTCAGACAGGGTGGCGTGGGCAAGAAATGGCAGACTGAAGAACCGGTACCAACACGCTGAACTGTTTCTTTTCAAATATGGAATTTAATTTTACTTGTTTATTCAAAAAAAGAAGTTCATAGAAAGAATTATGGATGTGTTTGTTAGATTCTGGATAGTTCAAGGACCTAGATTTTATCTGCTATGTTTTTTCCTGTGTTTTTCCTTCCCTGAGGAAGGTTAAATCTTCCTTGAGGCTATGTGTTAAGCACCACACATAGAACATCTTCATTATGTTCCTTCTCCATACGGAGCCCAGATTCAATACAATTTTTGAAGGGTGATCTCTTGCAGGTCCAAGGACATTTATAGGAAGGGGGTGAGTACTTAAGGTCAGTGTGAGGTGGTTTTGAAAGTCTCATTTGTCCAATGTCTGTTTGGCCCATTTAAAGCTTTAGAAGTCATATAAGCAGAAATACTAGACAGCAGAGACAAAAGATGAAACTAAACAAATACAACCCAGTATAAGGTTTTCACAGCGATTTGAAGGAAATTGTCAGGCAAACCAGATGATTCACTAGTCACTGGAAAGAAGAGTTGCTTATTTCAAACCTATTGAGTAGTAAATAGCACCAACTCTCTTTGACCCCAGGCACCAACATTGAAGCTGTCAGCATCCTCAAGGCTGTGCATATAGCTCTCTATTGTGCTTTTACTGTAAAAGGAAAATGGGACGAGGCCTCACCTTGGGTGTTGCTCCTAAAGGTCAGATGTCACCACCAGCAGGTTGGGTTGCCCCAACTCTCACCCTTAAACCTGAGACTCTGTCAGCTGGGAGGCCTGGGGCTAGTTTCTTCACTCCTCTTTCCCTGTAGAAAGAGATGAAATAACACCTAAGTTATAGAATTGATTTAAGAATGGAAGTGAGATCATCTATATAGCTGACATCACTTTTTTCTATTTTGGGCTTATATGCAGAGGAAGTAAAGCATAAGTAAAATGTTTAAATCAGGACATAGATATATTTTTGGTGGAAACAATTAATGCTGACCTGGATTACTAAAAGAAGGCGTGGAATTAGAACAGAACAGAATTCTTTTATGCTCCCTAGGTGTTCTCCTGGGTGAGAGTCAATGGAGAAAGGGATCTCTCCCACCCCTCCCAGAGTCTCATCCTACTCTTGACTCAGGGGCCATATTGTAGGGGTAGGAAAAGGAAGACCTGCTATCTTGGCAGCGGAAAGCAAAAACTCTCAAAACTCATCTTCCAAATGTGCTGCTTCACTGCCGGCTAAAGGGTAGGTACAAGAAGACAGCTTGAGAACCGCACCCCTCTTCTGCTCCATCCTTATGTTTCTGTTGCACAAATGCAGCAAAATGAGTAGCAATATTTTCATTGAAAATATGCCTCATGCAAATCAGTTTGGTAAATATGGAATTTAGCCTTTATAAAAGAGCACCTGTTCCCCCCTCCCTTCCCTCCATTTAGTTTTTGCATTCAGATGTGCTCTGCTCTTGCAGAAGCCTACTCCCAAACACTACTGCAAGAACAGCCTCGCTGGTTTTGAATCCAGTCAAATGCACACCCTCTATTTTCCAAGAAAAATCTCTAAAAATTAGAGGCACCTGCATGTTGGTTTTCTAGTGGGCCTGAAGAACACTTCCATAGGAGTGAAATATATTGACATCTTGAAGACATGCCAACTATCTGGAGTTGCCCGGGCTCCGGAGTAAAGAGAGGGCACTGGGGCAGACGTGGGAGGCTGCCTGGTCTCTGTCACCTCTTCGGGTCCCCTCCGGGTATGGCGGTGCTGGGGTTAACCACTCTCCTCCCTGAGAAGCTGGGATTTTAACTCAGTGGTGGCTTGGTCTGGGTGGTTGCCTTTTTCCCTCACCATCAGAGGGATATTTTAAAACCACAAACAGAACCTGGGGAGAAGAGGCCCAATTTGACACCTTTGAACCTTGATGGGGCCACTTTATAGATTCAGATTTAGCGGGGTTGTTGGGTGGGGATTCACAGCCCGGGAGAGCCATCCGCGCCTTTCATAGAGGCTCAGAGAATCGGTTTCCTGAAATGGTGTTTTTTGTGTGAGACCTGTCAATAGAAATATCAAACTGTGAATATACAATTGAACTTTATTATCCCTTTTGATTTTGTAACTACATAGGTATGACAGACGAAGCCGATTTGAAAAGAAACTCACAATTGCCTGCGCGTCCCTGGTATGAATCCCACGGCGGGAAGTTTTTCTGTAAATCGGCGTCTTCAGGTAGGGGCTGGGCAGGTGCCTCCCACTGACTCTGAGATATGTTTAATTAAGGAACATGAAATCTCTCAACTTTCCCTGAGCGCGGGGACGTGCCCTTGTGTTCTGAAACGCGGCTCCAAGCCGGCATTGTGGGGCTCCATATTTACTCTCCGACAACTTTCATTTCAAAGATTCTTACTTTGTGAGCCAAAGGGTTTTTTTCTTTTCTTTTCTTTTCGTTTCTTTCTGTTCGTTTCTGCTTATCCCTGAAATGGACTAAACCTGGAATTCAAGAGTCAAGCTGTGCTTCTGACATTGTTGGAAAGCCAAAAGGTGGGAGCTGGTTTTCAAACGTTTGGCCTCAAAATGAAAATCAGTGTCTGAGCCCAAGTCTCCTTTCCTGGACAGATCAGGAGTCAAACCTAAGGACTGTGCACTGGCCAGTTGTTTAAGTCACAGGGAGTGGGACTCCTTCCAGGGTGCAAGTTTGATATCAGTTGTCTAATACTTTCCTCCCCAAACCTGTATCTTGGTAATTCACAGACTGGGTGAATGAGGCTGATACTAAGGACACTTGCAAGGTAAAGTATTTGACAGCAGTTGCTAAAACTAACACGGATTGGTAAAACAAGGAGCACAGAGGTCACAAAAACAGAGGCCAAGGTATTTAGACTGACCCAGGAGTACGCATCTGACCTACTTCTGCAACTTTGCAATTGAATATCCTTTGGGTACTAAGATTCTATAATGTCAGTGATGCGATGAGATGGTGAGGAATTAGCAGAGATATAGAGAAGGTAGGAAAGGTAGCACTGCCAAACTGTGACAGCATTAACTTCTGGAGAGAGAAGACTGGAGTAGGATGGAGGTGACAGACAATGAAATTTTAGTTTTATATGTGATTTCTTTCATTTTTTTCCCCCTTTATTTACAAGGAGGCTGCACTCTCATATTAGTTGTGTAGCTAAAAGTTAATTTGAAATGGACCCTTCCTGGTACTGCAACGGGTTAGGATGCAGCACTGCAAGCGAGCTGCAGCCACTTCAGTGCCAAGTTCCATCCCCGGCAGTGACCCACATGGCGCGGCAGACCTCTCCTGACCCGCCTGCTGCTCCCCTCAGCAGTGTACTTTGTCGATCTGCCTGTCCTGCTCCCCACTCTGTCTCTGGTGAAGCCTCTCACCACCCCTGAACCTCCGGCCTGTACCCCAGCTCTGTATGCATAAATAAATCAACTTTTTTTTTTTAAAAGAAGGAAGTGCTAGTTTAAAAAAAAGTTAATTTGAAATCCAGAAAGCTCTAAAATAAATTAGTCGGAATGGGCCAAGTATTGTCTCTGCACTTCATCTAACAAGTTGCAAAACAGTGCAAACCATAAGGTATTGTTTATAAGAAATATGCACACACAGCTCTTCTGTATATTTTATGCAGTCACATGCATGGAAGCAAGTGTCCAGGAAAAGGGTCCAGAAGTACAGATAACAAACTGATGCTGATGGTGCTTCCAGGGGTGGGAAGTGTGTGTTGCTTGATGGTGGTTAAAGATTATTTTAGACCTAACTGTGGTGACTTAAAGTTTTATAAGAGGAAGGTTTTGTGTATTTCTTATTTAAACATACAAGTTTGAGGTCAAAGCACGTATGTATGCATATGTGTGCACACACATATAACCTTTACCAAAGTAAGGATGCACAGTATAACTGGAGAAATTTCAAAAGCATGAACATTCTACAACTGGAGAATACAACTTTGCCAACTTAGGCAAACAGCTAGGCAAGCTCACCTCCTCCAGGAAGTCTTCACTGTTGGGCTCACATTGACCTTGACCTTTTGAATGCCTACCTGCCCTACCACTTCTCTTCTCACTCTAGAATTTCTCCTTCCAGAGTCTCTTTGTAGATTCCTCAAACAAACATTTTCCCAGGATCTCACCCAAAGTTTCTACCTCGATGCACGAGCTTGAGCTCCTCACCTATTTCTTATTCCTTACCCCCCTTACCTCATTTCTTGAGGAGCACCTCTCTTTCTCTGCCTAGCATGCTCTGGAGAATCCACTAATGTGCAGAGTCCAGAGAGAAGCCCACAGCTATTGCACCTGTCTATGTGAGGGCGGTGTCCATCAACATCAGCCACCCACAGCCCAGGGAAACTTCAGCCAGGTACACTTGGGTAACACTGCTCTGGGGTTTGACACGGCCCCCACGTTACATGGAAGAGAGAAAGCAAGCACATTTCTCTCCCACGTGGGATGTACTAAAAATGACTTAGACTCTCCTACACTGATAGACCCAGAAAGGAAAGCAATTTGGCTTTATGTATTAAGAAAAAAAAAAAACACTTTAGAAAGCTCATAACCTTGTATCCAGCAATGCCACTTCAAGGCATCCTCATGGTAAGATTCAGAAAGAAATAAAAATTTATGTATAGATATTTTTCATGCAAGTCTTTATTATGGTTAAGTATGAAAATGGCTAAATGAAGTGTGATTCTCCCATATAATCGTACTGTAAAGTCATCCAAAAAAAGGAAGGTGAATCTTTAAGTGCATGGTTATGTTTATGGCTATGTATTAAGGAAATAATCAGCAATCAAAACTGTATCATGAACATAACTTTCTATGACTAGAACAAGGCAGAGGTAAAGAGACTGGAAAAAAAAAGGAGGGGTGGGAAGATGAGCAAAAGTAGAGGTGTTAAAAAGAGCGACACCTGAGAAACAGTTAATTGACATAAATCAGCCCTCAGCCCTTGGCATTCTGTCCCATCAGTACCAGTAATAAAGAAAAACTGAGCAGACAATTTGGTTGACGATGTGGGAGGCAGAATATCACACAGCTGCTTTACCCACAGCTGTATGGCTTTGCAGTGTTGACAGTTTGAAAAAAGAGAAAGACAAATAGGAAATAAAATCTCATCTTGGGCTGGGAGCTGAGCAGATGGGATATGACCCACACAGGGAGCCTTGGGTTGATTAGTAAAGTTACTGATTTAACTTGAATGTTAGACCTATAATTTCTATCTTTTAATGAAGTTTCCATTATTTGGAGTTTTTCTCTCCCCCACACCCTCCGACCCCTACCCCTGAGGCTTCTAAGCGTTTTTTTTTTTAAACCAATATTTATTTCTATATGTTTTGTTTTATGCTTTGAAAAAACTCTATAAACAAAATCACTATAACATACATTTTCCTTTGAAGATTCCACATCCCCCCGCCCCCAAACTCTCTTCTCACCACCCCCAAACAGTAAGTAAACTCTGTATTGTTGAAAATCTAAGCTGGTATACACAGAGAAATTGAAGCGGCGAATTAAGTAATTATTTAGTGAACTTCAGCTGGGTTGACAATTTGCCTAACTGATACCATAAAACGTTTCTTTTTTCTCAATAGCTGTTCTTTTTTTTCTTTTTTTGAGGCCAAAAATATATGAATGACGGCTTCAGCATTCCCTTTCACTTTGGCTGAAATCGTCTTGTTACCGCTACTTAGGTCAGATGTCAAGTAATTAAGAGAATGATATTAACACGTCAATTCTGCGAATTCTCTGTTTTGTGAAAGCATCTATTTTAGAACTCTTGCAGGTGGCTGAAACTCACAAAGCCTGTCAGATGTACTGGATGCAAAAAGGTTCAAGGGCTGCTTGTGTTTTTCAAATGTTATCTAAGGAATCTTTTCACAAATCCCTCCTATTGTTCAACATAATTTTTGTGGCTCTTGGGACTTAAATGCAACTGAACAGTTTTAAAGAAACCAAAATATGACAAAGGAAATAAAAGCCCCCTATTATAAAGCATTCTCCTCTTTTTCTTTCCCTCTCTCATTCACCTTTCAGCCACTGCCCTAAGCTGGTGCAGGCAATGTATGTCTGAGAATGCTTGGGGTTTCAGGGTTTTTGACTGCGTGGGTTTAATTGATAATCTGGAGCACTGTGCGCATATTAGATTACCATAAATTAATTTTTTTAAAGAAATTTGAACACATTGAAATGAAATATATGGCTGATAGGTCAGGTTTGTTTGATTTAATATCAACTTGATAGCAATTGTGTTTTTGTAGATGAGGTGCTCAGAGACTATGATACGTGTGGCCAAGGGAAACTACTTCAAAGAATTTCCAACTTTGAAATTATTTGTGGATTTCAAAAATCAAATAGAAATACATCTATTTTCCCCATTTGACTTTATTCTTTTCTTTTTCCCAAAACCCTCCCTTTACTTTAAAACATCCTTTTCAGAGGCTCTCCTTCAGTTTACATGTAATAGTAATGATGGCAATAGCTGATATTTATTAAGTAATGACTACATGCAGAGCATGGAACTAAGCAATTTATACATTTTCATTCACTTAAAACTCACAATAGCCCTGTGAGGTTAGTACTGCTATTATTTCCATTTTCCAGATGGGGACATTTGTTTAATATCCATGGCTGAGAGCAAGTTCAGGACCCAAAGTTTCAACTCCTGGCACCATGCTCTTAACTACTGTGGTAGATCACAAATAGATATTTTCCATCCCAGGAAAAACTTATCTACAGTCACATGTACACAAACAGAATTCATTAATTTTTTTTTAAAAGGAAAATTGCCTGCCAATACTCATTAGATTCAATTATGGTTTTATTTGTAAGATTTGACACAATAGACACACAATTCCATTTATATATTTAACTATAGCTTTGATGGCATAACGATTCTATGCTTCATATAAAGTGCTTCTTCATTGCTTTATTCATTCATTTCCATAGACTTCCTTGACTTGGCTCTAACCTTTCTCATTTCATAGAGAACGGGCAAATGAACAATCACTTGTAGATTAAAACCAACTATAGCAGATAGATGAGCTCGTCATTGGATAACTAAGCCATTTCTCCCAGAAACCTCTCCCATCTAAGAAGTTTATGCCAGGAAGAATTATACCAGGAGACCAATGTTTTTTTTTTTTTTTTTCTCCAGTATCCCCACAGCGACCACCATGTAAGATTTGAGTATAAAAGGTAATTAGCAGAGAGAAAAAGGAAGACTCTCCAGTTCTAATAGCTAGAATACCACAAGACAAACAGGAAGTGAATAAAAACCAAACCAGTAACAGGCCAGTCTTGGAGATGAGGGCTTGGTGCTAAAACATAGTCTGCAGACTCAACAGTGAAGTCAGGAGCAGTCAGCAAAAACACCAGGCCAGTCGCTCAGCAACAGCACAAAGATGGTACCAGTCAAAGGTACAGTTCATCTTCGGAAAAAGCTTTTTCACAACTGCAGCCTATTTCCATCTTCATTTTGCTCTAAAAATGATAGTGATGTGTGTAGCTCAGCTACACAAATGAGCCTTCAATTCCAGACCCATTTCTTCATCCTCACCATAACACATCAGATGAATGGCTTATGAACTTCATTACTGGTACCAACAGAATGCCTAATATAGCTGATATTTGACTAAAATCACTATAATCTCCTTGCTTCCTGTGGACATTAGATGTAATGGTTTTCTATCCTCCCAAGAGCTAAGAATTTATCACAATAAATACAAATACCGTCTCCATAAAATATTGCTTATATGTTTATGTTTATAGGCCTGGCTCAGATTCTCATTATTTGGTCCTGGAGAACAACACAAATGATAGCCAGTAGGAGCTTGGCTTATGGTTAAGCTTTCCCTGAAAAAGAGCACACAGAGTATCAGAACTTTCAACACACAACTTTATCAATTATATCTTTTACCTTAATGAAGATTTCATTAAAACAATCGTGTAGATGTCCACGTTTAATTTCAGTGGCAAAATATGTTCCTTGGAATAAGACTTAAATGAATATAAACACCTCGTCCAGATAACATGTTTGAATATTAGGTTCTTAGAAATGGACCATTCTCCTTAGAGGACTGATATATCATTTAATTTTTTTGATTTAAGGATAAAAAAACAGAGGCTTGGAAAGGGTAAGTGACTGGTCCAAGGTTGGACAACCACTCCGATAGAAAGTTTGAACTATCTTAGATCACAGGCTTCCTCTGATGATAAATTGAGAGTCTTGGCCTCCTCATGTATAAAATCAAAAGGTTTGGGTAGGTAATCCTGGGATCCCTTCCAGCTCTTGGGTGCTCTGATTTCCCTAGAGCTGAGCAAGTCTCAGTTGCCAGCTGAGATTCCATTCAGCTTGACTTGGGGAGACACAGCAGCTTCAGCATCAGTGACATAAACGTGTAGCGTTGGCTGGTCATTCTGGAGTCTTCAAGAGCACAAATCCTCCACCAGGGTCTTTTTGAGATCAGGTGAAGATCATTAAGTCTTGACCCCTTTCATTCTGTCAAGCTCTCCACCCAGTCCATATCCTTTCTCTTGCCATTCTGACTGGGGTCAGTGTCTACTGTGCTCAGAGTATCCCAGCTCAGAGTGCCTGGCATGCCAATCCATCTCCTAGGCAACAGCACTTGTATCCCTCTCAACCCAACTGGGTGCCTTGAGAGACCCAGGGGTCAGGAATGGCTGTTCTCCAGGAAAAGAAAATTTAGGGCTCCAGTTCAAAATGAAAGGCTATTAAAGATACTGAAATATAGTATTATCCTTTCTGCTATGGTATTTTCCTCTTGATTTGTTATTTTTTAAAAAGATTTATTTATTTATGCATATAAAACTGGGATAGAGGCCAGAGGTGCAGAGGCAGTGAGATGATTCACCAGAGACAGAGGGGGGAGCAGAATAGGCAGATCGACGAAGTACACTGCTGAGGGGAGCAGCAGGCGAGACAGGAGAGGTCTACGGTGCCATGTGGGTCACCTCCCAGGAGGGGATCGAACTCATACTGAAGTGGCTTTATCTTCTTAGTGCTGTGCTTTAACCTGCTGCACCACCAGGGAGGGCCCTGTGGTTCTTTTTTAATGTGTTATTTAATATTCTTCTCAGAAAAGAAAAATTAAAAATTTGCACTGGGCATGGCATTTACGGTTCATCTTTATACTGTGCCTTTCCACTTTTAACATAAGTGCATTTAACTTGTAGGTGGCCTTGACTGGTCAAGGCATCAGTGGCATGCCATGATTTGTACTCCTGACTCACACATGCATGTTTCTCCTAGTATCAGAACAGGAGAAATGCTACACAAAATTACCTCAACTCTTTTCACTTTGCTGCTTGCTTGATAAACACACATTCCACCCACACTATCTTTAATTTACTGGTAAGGAAGGACTAAAAGGAAAAGGAATTATGGGCTGCCCCTTCTTTTTCCTTCGATGTCATCATTTCCAGAGTAAGTGGTTGGCTAATGCAGGTATGTAACATGAATCAGAAAAAAAGTAAGAGTGTTCCTTGGTGTTTCTTAGAATACACCTTGCTTCTTTCTACCTTAGAAGCAAGTTCTGCTTTAAAAAATCCTAGCCTTCTGGGAACAGAAGCACCTAGGGACTCAGCCACAGATTTAAAGCCCCTACCTGCTCATTTCTCTAGCTCATGAGCCATACACCATGGGTCCAGAGAAACTGTGCTCAGGAAACAAAAGCTCATGCTCCTTGTGAGGGGGCATCCAGGAATGTGGACATGCACATTGCACTATCTCCTCTACTCACACACATGCTCTCTTGTCCCACTGAGCAACACTCACAAATCACAAGTTCAAACATAGAGCTGTTAAGAATTTATGAATGGTGACATCAGAGCTTTGGTGTTTCTGGGCAGCTGCTCGGGAGGTCCTGCCCCAGCGTACAGGCTGATTGCAGCTAGGAAACTATCCAGTGGCATCCTGAAGTTCTGGGCCCTGTGCCACTGTGATGTAAACATTGTAGAGAGAGGCCCTATAGTAGAAGGAAAGACAGAGTCCTCACAGTGAATCCCATTCACAAAATGGGACAGAAATGCTGGTGAGTACCCTTGGGCTTTGATGCTGGGATGGGTCCAGTCATCTGGCCAGTGCACCAGGACACTTGCTCAATGAGCCCCCAGAAAACCTTTCTTGAACCCCATGGAGCCCAGTATATCCTTGACTTGTACCAACTCTAGAAATGATTCCAAAATGACTACACCCAACAGGAAAACTCTTTTGCCTTCCTCCTTCTTTCCCTGTCTTGCTTTCTGAATTAAACCTGCTTTTTTCCTACAGTAATATAATGAGTTCAGTGGCCTACAGGATGGGCTGCAACCTTAGAAACACCAATTCCTGTTCATCTTCCTTGCTTGGAAGAGGGTAGGGAATGAGTGGGAAATACCTGCCATCCCTCCTGGTGAGTTTCTACTTCAAGACTGAGCAAGAGATACGTTCTGGTATCTTCTTACAAAATGGTAAATAATAAATCACAGATTAAGTCTTAGGTGTTTGCTGGGTCTTCCATCTACATATGGGATCAGAGTTCAAGAAGGGGTGTCTCATCAGAGGGAAGTGGAAACAGAGAGCTGGATTATGAGAGAGTGTGCCTATGATTTTGTGTCACTTTTCAAACGCCTTGTATATAGGAGATATTTTTATCTGTACTTGACAGTTTTGCCGAGGAACTGTGACTTGCCAAAGTTAAAATTACACCAATTCCCTGGAAATTTTATGATTATATAGGCATTTTTACACGAATCAAACCAAAACATAATATGTGACCTCAGGTATTTGAGCAACTTTTCCAGATCATTACTAAAGAATTGACCCAATATTCTCATTACTGAGTACCTACATTTATTTATAAAAATTGTTCATTGTACATATCTAATTGTTTATAATATCATACATGAAATTATGTCTTATAGATATCCATCAATATATTGATGAAGATCTATGCATCTTATAGATCTGTGCATCTATAAAACACATATATATGGTCTTTTTGTCTTATGGACAGTTTCAAAGTACTTCTTTGATTGGATGAGAAATCTTGTATGTTCGGATTTAAGTTGCCAGTTTCAATCACAGATTCTCTCTATGAGAGAGGCAGTCATAAAAAGGATCTAGTTTGACTGATAGTAGCAGTTCCAGAAATCTAACCCAGAGTTCTTTTTAAAATAAAAATGTATACAGGATTGGAGTGTTGATAAGACATTTGCAAATGTATATAGAAATATGATAATTTATACTATTTTGTGATAACACTTCTGGTTGGCATTAGTGATGCGTCATATGATTACATTAATTGCAAAGAAGAAACTCAAAATGGCATAATTGTGCCTGATGTTCAAGTAATAGAAATGGAATTTAAAGTGTTGTTAGAAAATGGAAAATGTTACTGAGGTGAAAAGGTTTTAAAAACATGAATGCAAAATGCAACCATTAGCACATGTAACCCTTTCACGGTAATGTGGAGTGAGTGGGAGCATTCACACCAGCACTACCTGAGCTGGACAGATAGTGGGACATGGGCATTAGTCTCCAGTGGATGGCCAAAGGGCAGAGGAGGATGGTCACCTGATGTAACCCCTCATATGTTGAGGTCAGCAGCAAATGCACTGGCCTAAAGGCAGCCTTCCCCTGGGACACTGACCACTTGGCAGCGTCTGGGGTTTCACGTGACAGATTGGACCTTGAACTCTGCACACAGGGTACGTGAGGGCAAATCTTGGTTCTGTTGCCCTGTCACTGTTTGGGCAAATTAATGTTGGGCAAATCATTCCACCTCTCTGTGTCTTTAACAGAATTTGTAAAATATGAGCCATCCTTTGTGCCTTTTTTCAGCAGGTTAAATTTGTAAACTCTTGGACAGTGCCCAGAACATAGTAAATGAGAAGTATCCTTCTTAAGCAAAAAATTTTCATTGATTATGAAATGTATATATGTTATTTTTTTATAGTCAAGATCTATCCTGTGAAGATCTATCCTACCTTTAGAGTGAAAGATAAACTTCATCCAATCACAGTGATGCGAATTCAGCCCTGGACAGTCACACCCGCAACTAAGCAGCTTTGTCACTCATCATCTGAGGAAGGCGAACAAACCAATAGCTTGTGCAGGAAGTCAATTTGGGAGCTGCTCCCTGTCCTTGCAGTAAGTGTCCTTTGCTTTGAGCTATTTGGAGTGGGTTATTGTGCCTGGACACTCTGAAACAGTGTTAGAACTCATGCTGGCAGATAATTATTGAGCACTGTCTACGGTGCCCTCTGCTGACTGAGAGGAAGGGCTGGAGAGCAATTCTGTGTATTGAGGTGCTCAGGGTGCACGGCCCCTCAGTGTGTCATCTCAAACTCCCACCCTTCTTACTTCATCAGTCCCATCATCCCATGATCACCTGTAAAGGTATTATGCTTAAAGAAATGACTTCACTAACTGGTGTTCCCAAGAAATTACAGAGTTAGAATTTTTGTATCAAAATTGTCCAACTCTAAAAAAAGAAATGTTAAATTTGTGTTCAGGGACAGACCTGGAAATCTCTACCATGTAGTTCCAAATAATTCTTCGTAGGTTCCAAAATGCAGTGCACATCATTGTAACAACAGAGCCCATGAGTCGGCCCCTGTCCTTTTCCATCCAAATTAGCAAAAATAAAGTCAATGATTTTAGTCTTTGGTGTTGGAAGTGCATTTTAGGAGAAGAAAAAATAAGTATAGAACTGGGTTGAACTTGGGGGTGTGTGAGAAAACTTCCTTTTATAATGGTCAAAATGAGAGGACGCTGGCAGTTCACCTGAGCAACTTGTCAGGAGAGCTCAGGGGAGTCTCCACATGGAAGTCCCCTCTTCCTCCTCTCCAACCCCCCGAACTCCAGTAGTAAGTTGTTTCTTGCACCTAATAGCAGATATCTGTATTAGACACATTCCAAAAACTCTTTTACTACATTGTGCAAACCAGAATCACATTCTGAAAGACTATTTTTAGCAGATGCCATGTAAACAGTTTACTGAGAAATCTCTGTTCTTGGCATATGAACATTAAAGAATTTTATTTTACAAGAACTGACAGCAAACTTGCTATGCCCACCCCTCTCCTGCTTTTCCGTTGGGTAGCGGTTCCCTTGACGACTATTTGTGTAATTTACCTAAGTGATTAACCATGTTCACTTATTAAAACAAAACCATCATTTTCTAGCCTACTCTTAAAAAACTTCAATTCCTAATTTGATTTGAAATCCTCTCCTTCCCTCTCCTAAACACACAGTAGAATTATATGGGTCAATGTGGGGATGACCTGTTACCTGATTCTCTCCCCCTTCTTCCCTCTCCTCTGAGGTGCTCGTGCTCCGGGCATATCTGTGGGGGTAGAAAAGTGAAGAGTGAAAAGGGGGACATGTCTCCTTTACTAGACCAACCTCAGTCCTCCATTTGGTTGGCTAGAACTGCTGCTCCCCCTTATTGCCCAACAGGTAGAAGCATCCACAGCCCCACTGGCAAGGGGCTGGTGTTTAGGCAGCCAAGTAGCCCACCGGTTCCCTCAGCACAGGCAGCCTTGTCTGCCAGCTAGTTCTGAAGTAGGGCTCTCAAGCTACATTTCTCTAGTGTGTGCACCTCCTTGTCCTCTATGCCACATGGAGTGAAGAAAACAGGAGTCCCCGGGATCACTACAATTTGTGAACTCTCAGACCCCTAAGTAAGTGAGAGACACAACCTTTGCATTCATCTAGGAACATGGCCAACTTTCACCAATCTTTTTATGCCTTGTTCTGGAATTATAGGGGCAAATCTGCTAAGTAGTCAGTAAACCAAAGAATGAAATGCCAGCCCCACCTTCCTCTAACCACCCTTGAGTTCATGAGATTCTATTGAGGCTCCTTTTTCTTTTGGCTTTGAGTGAAAAGGCAGTTGCCCTTCTTTTCCCGTTGCTATAGGAAGAAGTCCCTAAACATTTCTCTCTCTGACGCTGTGATTCATTCCCTGTCATCTCTGCTGAGCGGTGGCAAACTCCACAAAGAAGCAGCCCTCTGTCCTTAAGATGAACAAAAGGAAATTCCCTCTGGCCATCCTGGAGAAACAAATCAGTCACCAACCTACCCAATAAACACTCAGGTTTATGTCAAACAATAATATATCCTTGTACAATTTTAAGTGATAAAATTTTTATAAAATTTTTTTGTTGGGGACTCAGGGAAGGTCACCCCAAAATGTGCTAAAGTAGCATATTCATTATTTTGAACTAAAGTTCTTGAGAAACAGCCAATGAAAGATAATCTAAACCTTCCTGTCTCCTAAAAGCAGAAAATAAATCTCTGAATGAAGGGTGCCCTCCCTGTACCAGGCAGGAAGGAGACATCTTATCAACAAGGTTTTCAGGGCCTGTTCTGCTGTGTAAATAAATTGCAAAATTCCTTTCTAAATTAGGGTCTGTGCTAAAATTTTTTTGTGTGATCAATTCCTTGCAGATTTATTGCTTCTTTATCTGAAAAAGTATTTATGCTAAATGCTTTGGTTATTTTTTCAGGTTCTATATTCATCGGCTTCCATAGTCATGAAATCAAACTGATTTTTTTCTCCTGTTAATCTGTCTTGTGTTGATTTAATTATTTTCCAGTTCTGAAAATCTAGCTGGGTAAAGGAATTTTTTCTTTTTTTTTCTTTTTTTGCTCTGGGATAAATATATATGATTTCTCCTGCATAAAGCCAAGCTGTCAGGTATATTCCAGAAAGGGAGAAGGGAAGCAGAGCAGTAGCTTAAATACCTATTATTTGATGATGCAAGTAATGCTGATTATTACTAGCATTCATGCTCATGTGTGTGCAGATAAATTTTGGGCGATTATTTTTCCTTTTAAGATTCTTATTTTTATTTGGGTTGCTATAACAAAACTACCGAGTAGGCTGAGTGGCTTATAAACAACAAAAATTTATTTCTCACAGTTCTTGAGACTGAAAGTCCAACTCATGGTGCCAGCAGATCCAGAGTGGTGAGAGCCCACTTTCCGATCACAGACCAGGTCATCTCACTGTACCCTCATGAGTACAAAAAGAACAGGGGTCTCTTATAAGGACACTAATCTCATGCATGAAGACTCCACCCCAAGACCTTATCACCCACAGAGGCTTCCATGTCCCACACAGGGAATTCGGATTTCAACATAGGAATTTGGGGACACATACTCAAATTATATTATATAGCAACTCTGTTTCTTCTTCCTCTTCCCT
>NW_004567103.1:44193764-44198791 GCF_000260355.1 Condylura cristata
AAAAATTCACATAGGAACCAGCTTGAAGGTAGCTCACACCAGCCAAGTGTGGGGCAATTTGAGTTTCAAAATAAATACTGATATCATGGATGATAATCCATGGAATAAAATGGCAATTCATGCATCTCATTAGTAGGAATAAATCAATGAATAAAAAAGAAAGAAGAGATAGAACTTCCTTTTGAAGGGCACACCTAATGAATGCATAGGTAATGATGAAATTAGAAAAATCGAAATGTGGTTGCTATTGTAAGAATATTTCATTCAAGCAGAAACCATTCAAGGACAATAAAATCTGCTGAGTTTGCTCATGAAAATTATATCAACCTGATTTCATGATAGCTCCCCACAAGATACTTAAAGGAAAAGAAGTCAATAATTCTACAAGGGAGAAAACTGGTGAATAGCACCTTAACCAAGTGATGAATGTTAATATGACCATTGATGGGAACTGATGCCGTGTCTTCCTACCATGGTATACTGGTTTGGTGACATGACTGCCCAACATGCATTACCTGAATCCAATGAATTAAATTCACATGAAGAGGCATTCTACAACATAGCTATACATCAACTTAAAAAAATCAAGATCATGGGCCTTCCCTAGTGGCGCAAAGGGTTAGGACGCAGTGGCTTCAGTGCGAGTTCAATCCCCAACTCCAAAGGTGATCCACATGCACAGCAGACCTCTCCTGACCTAGCCACTGCTCCCCTCAGCAAAGTACTTTGTTGATCTGCCTGTTCTGCTCCCCACTGTGTCTCTGGTGAAGCCTTTCACTGCCCCTGCACCTCTGGCTTGTACCACGGTTCTGTATGAGTAAATACATACATCTTTTATAAAACATATCAAAATCACAAAAGACGGGAAAAATTCAGGAAGTGTCCCAGAAGTAGAAGACTGAAAGAGATAAAACAGAAAGATATGACAACTAAATGCATTATGCTATGCTGGACGAGGGAACGGACCAGAAAGGATTTTTTGTTTCCTGCTCTAAAGACCTTTATTGAGACGATTGTTCAAATTTAAATGAGATCCTACTATTAGAAAACAATATTATGTCAATATTAAATTCCTGATTTTGATGGTCATTTTGTGATTAGGCAGGAAAAAAACCCTTGCTTTTTTAAGAAAATACACGATGTAATGTTTAAAAGTTTTCAATTTATCCTCAATTGATTTAATGGAAAGAAAGAAAATAGATAGTAACCAGGACAAGAATGATAAAGCAACCGTGATGATAATGCTAACAATTAAAAATCCAGGTAAAGTATATCCAGGGTGTATCCTTCTACCATCTGTTCTCTGAGTTTAAAATTATTTCAAAATAAAAAGTTTAAAATAATAACAGGAATCACCATAGTTCATATTTTACTTTCATTCTTGGGGGGGGGAGAAACTGCATTTTGCACCTGCTTTCCCTAAGCTGGCCCATTTCCAGGCACATAAGAGGAAACCAGTGAATATTTATTTGAATAATTAGTGATTATACTTTTCTCATCTTCCTTACTAAATTGTAAGCTACTAGAGGGTTTGAACTGTGTCTTGTTCCTCTGAATTCTCCCAACACCCAGCTCCATGTCCTGAGTATAATGACACCATTGGTTATTTGCAGACTGAATGGAATTATGTGGCCACTCAAATGTTATGATAATGATTAGGTTCTGACAAAGATCCTCTTTATGGGCCTGTGAAAACAACCACAATACTTGAAACTAAAATTCCCCTCCTGGGCGTATGAAAGCCGGGTTCAGGTTAAGCAGACCTTTGTGAGGCGCTCTGTTGCAGCAGCCTCTCTCCACCATCACCTCTGGCAGACAGCCTTCCTTGTGGTCTGCGGTCATTACCCTAATGAAGTGCAGCTGGGGTTTTGAACAATGCATTTACACTCAAGTGGCAGCCACCCTTTAAAGAACAGTACCCTCACGCACTAGCACAGCCCTCACAGGCCAGAAATTGGCCTCGTGGTTTTACGTCTGGATGGGATGCGGACCCACAGGGAGCCAGAAAGTGGCAGCTGCAAAGCATGCTATTGACAGAGAAAATTTCAGCTTCAAGTTAAGTGGAAACCCTGCCCGGAGCGAGAAGCAAAACTTGCCAGGTAAGTAAAAATCGCCACTGTGTTTCTTTTCTTTTTCTTTTTTTTTTTTAAACTATGTTTGTGACACAGAGCATCTGACACAGAGTTCACCTCTGGCCAGCTGTCCTGTTTGTCCTACCCTGATTAGGCAGAAGGTGGCTGGGAGTCGGGCTACAGGGCTGTGAATACAGGGTGGTTCCCGGCAAACAGCAGGATCCCCAGGAGGAAACCTCTAGTTGACCTGAATTTCCAAGTCTTTCTTTCAGAGGAAAGAAAAAAAAAACACAAACACATTTTGTCTGTGTAAGCCTGCTTAAGTCACATCTGACACAGAAGTGAACATTTCCTAAGAGGACAGAAAAAAATAGTAGTTGGTAATAACCCACATCACTGAGCGCTTACTTCCTGACAAATACCACTCCGAGGGCTTGACATGATTTTCTCATTTAATCCCCCCAGTTGTCCTGCGGACGGGTATTGTCCAGGCGTCTGCACATGAGCAACCGGGCCAGTGCCACAGAGCTAATAAGTGGTGGGTCACAATTCCAAAAAATCAGCTATTCAATTATAGATTTTTGTAAAGTTGAGTATTTCCCAAGGAAACCTTGGATTGACAGTGAAGTCCGGAGCTGATATTACACTATGTGTATTGAACCTTGTCTTTGTCACAGAAGCACACATGCTTTGAGCATCAACTATAACCAAGCAACATCAATGATTAGCCAGAGTAGGAAGCAGGTGATTCAGGAATGTCTGAACCCTTATTTTGGGTGGTAGGTACACGGGCAGGGAGAGAAACCAGTGGGTCAAATGAAAAATGTTGACGTGCTCATTTGAAGGGCTAAAAGTTTCCAGGGTATCTTAGTTGGGATCAGGCACAACTGCCAGCTCACTGAGGAGAGGGAAAGCTAGTGGCTGCACCCACTGTCAGCGGACGGCAGAGAGACCATCAGGCCTCGCTGCATGTAGAAGTGCTCACGGCAGGTGGGCAAACTTGGCTCAGGGGCTGAGGTTACAAGGACCCATTAGAGGTATGATGAGGCTGGGCAGAAGGACTAATGCCCAGCTGAAGGGAATAGGGAGCATTTTAGAGGCACACATGCGTGCATGCACACACACACAAGAAATGACATTTCCAGGCCAGGTAAAAGACTCAGACACCAGGCCAGGATGGAAAGCCCCTGGTCTGCAGTGTTAGCAGTACTAACCTAACACTACCTCATTATATAAAGTGCTCTGCTCTGTGAATCATTACATAGACCAGTGAGGAAAGCAAAACATACACATTTTTATGAATCAAGCAATCATTAGCTTCTATGAAACATCTTTTTATAACCAGACTATGGGAGTAAAGCATTCAGAAAAGGCCAGTTACACAAATGAAAAATGAAAACGGGAAGGCGGAGAAGGCATGAGGTCAGGTGCCTGCTAACTTGGTTCAGCCATGGCTCCAGAAACCATTCCACAACTGTCTAGGCAGTCTGACAGTTCAGAGCAAGGAAGTCATCACTGATGGAGCATTTTGTGGATCACTTTTCTCCCATTGAAAGAACGGCACATGGGCATTACCCACACATGTTACACACTGTCTACCCTTGGCGTTCCACTCATATCACAATAGCCTGGATTGTTGCCTGAGCAAATGTGCATAGTTGGGGATCCTTCAGCATGGAAGACATGACATGGAAACTAGGGAGAAAGTTCCAGTGAAACGGATAGAGGTTTTGTTTGTTTGTTTAAGAAATAGAATCCTAAATAAGATTATGTGATATATATATTACTTGGTAAGCCTGAGGAACCTAATTATTACCTGAGAATACATAAGTAGTTTTCTAATTATAGAGGGTGAAAAGGATATATACTGAAAGGAGACAAATTACAATATGAGAACTCAGCAATTTCCAGATTATAGAATCCTTTAGCTGTGGAATGGTTACCCAGGTATTCTGATGATACTCTGGGGCTGGGGGGGGGGGCTGAGTGGAAGTGTTAAGCACTGTGATAGGACTTAATCTATCTACCTGGGTTAGTTGAACTCACTATTTTTCAAACTGGTATCTAAATAGGGAATAGGGTCTGTTAAGAACTTTAAGATTTATGCTTTTATTTTAATGATCACCTAAAAATTATTTTGTGCCAGGCTGAACCTGACTCAAGTTTAAGAAACTGTGGTCGAAATACCTCAATTTTCCTCTTTTGCCTTTTATTATATATTGTTTCAGTACTAACTGGTCTTAGAATAGCCAATTACCATATAATGGTAATAAAACAGAACATAGCATATTCAGTGCTACCTTTTGCTAAAGATGTATTCAAATGTTAAAACTATATAAGATACTGGGAACATATTTACTTCCCATAACTAGGCCATATAATACAGTGGCATTAGTCACTAAAAATTTTAGGAACAGAGTCCATTAAGGAGAAATGTCAAAATTTGCCAAAGGAATTATTTTAAGACCCACAGATAATTCCCGTTAAAAAAAAGAAGAAGAAGACATATTTAGAAGATAATTTATTTTGATATATTTTATGTATTTATTCTCCATAGACAGAAAAAAGTTGTTCTGAAAGAAAAAATTACCCATACATGCAAAATCTTTAAGTAGTTAAAGAGTTAAGGAGTTTGATTTGCTGTTTGTTTACCTTGTATTTTATTGCCTTCAGGTAATGATGAGCATGTATTTATCTGTAACCCACTAATTTGCTTCCACTTTGCCCATGATGCCTCATTACTTTTCGGTATCTGATTGGGAGAGGCTGACCAGAATTTTAAGAGATGTGTTGGAGCAGGGCAAAAGGCTTGATGCTGTAGAGACCTTGTTGTCTATAAGGGTGCTCCACCTGGGTAAGTGTCCCAGACAGAAGTGTATGTGCACCCCAACAAAATCACTCAAGTGCAAGTTCATTAAAAGGTAACTGGTTAGAATGAGCTTCTTTTTTTTTTTT
>NW_004567103.1:44199191-44210863 GCF_000260355.1 Condylura cristata
GAAAGTGGCTTCAGCCTCTTAGTTCTATGCTTTAACCTGCTGCACCACCAGGGAGGGCCTAGAATGAGCTTTTTAAAATCTCATTCAAGTGCAAGTTCATTAAAAGGTAACTGGTTAGAATGAGCTTTTTAAAATCCACACTACTTCCAAAATATAAATGGCAAGGATATGCATTTTCCCCTTTTTGGCAGTCTTAAGCCAACTTATTTGGTTCCCACTACTCCCTCAAATATGTCTTGACGTACTAATTTAGAGGTTTGCCACATGATATCACTTATGAAAAAAGCATTGCAAGTTAACAATTATGGCTCTTAAAAAGTTTCTTCACTCATTGTGAATATTCAGTACTGTTTAAAATGCTAGAGGTTTGAAAGCATTCCCACTTTATTTTCCTAATAAATGGAGAGCAGAATGAGTGCAAAATACAGTTCTGAAGTCTGGAATTGTTTTATACATTATAGACATTACCTAATCCCCCAAATTCTGACAGTAGCAGGATGGGGTACTGTGAGGGAGAGGTCAACAACAGGGATCCATTAAATCTCATTTGTGCAAAGAGTCTAGAGAAATGTCAAAGTTTAGCTGCAGATTTGAGAACCCAAAGAGATCTAGCTACATTCTGCACTATATCAAACATAGTCATAGAGTACATTTTTGAAGCTGTATCATTTGATTTGAAAGGTAGGTAGGTAGGTAGATAGATAGATATTGTTTTGCTCAAATTACAATTTACTTTGTGATTTTAGAAATAATACAACCACGTTTTCATCATTAAAGTGAGTTATTGTTCAGATACACTTAGCACTGTCTATAGGTTTATGGTTTCCAACTTGTTTAAGACCATTCCCAGAGTGAGGGCTGATTTGCCACGGTTATGAAGCTTTCAGGGCATAAACTATAAGAATGATAAACTACAGCAGTTGAAAATGTGCCTTCAGATACTCACTTGCAACTCCCATTTATGTCTCTAGGAATAGAGAAATGACAATCTAGGGACCAGATCTGGCCTAGCCAGTAACAGTGTAGGTAACACATAAATATTAATGTTCATTGTAGTTAGTGTGGTATGCAGAAATACCAAGAACCTAATTGTTAATTGCCAATACATTCCATTCATGTTACAGAGAAATAAGTGAAAATCATTTTACTATAATTTTAAAATGATTCCATCATAATAATTATAAAATATTCATTCTATTCCTTCGATTGTTAAAACTGAATTTTCTACAAATGAATCACTTATATTTCAACTTTATTGCCTTTTTTTTTCTATATAGACTTGTCTGTGCATCTGTTATTCAGTTTAGTCATGAAGGAACCTCTGGCTGTGTGAATTTCCGAATGCTTCTTCACTTAGCATTCTTTCTACAAAATAGAATGCTCAGCTAATTACAGGCATTCATTACTGATTTCAAGGTATTGTAGGACTGGTCATGGTATCCACAGAAGGAGGCCCTCCCAAGCCACTTGTTGAGACCTTTTCTCTTTTTGATTTATTGTTCTCCTCAGATTATTCATAGTCCTTTTTATTTTCTTTTTAAAGAGATAACTTTTTTTTTAAGGTTTATTTATTAAGCATACAGAACTGGGGTTCAGGCTCAGTGAGTGGACCCACCAGAGACAGAGTGGGGAGCAAAACAGTCAGATCAACTGAAACGCACTGCTGAGGGGAGCAGCGGGCAAGATGGGAGAGGTCTCTGGGCAGGGATCAAGCTCACAAGGAAGCGGCCGCAGCTGGATTGCAGTGCTGCGCTTTAGCCCACTGAGCCACCAGGGAGGGCCTCATACTCCTTCTTAACTCACTTCTGTTTTAACCTAACTACAATGAATATTTATCTATCGCCTACTGTGTATCAGATAGCATGCATATTAAATTTACTTTATTTTTGAATCCCAAAATCAGGCCTACAAAGTATTATTTTTTTACTGCATGGTAAACCCTGTTTTTTGCCTTCTCTTTTGTTCCAAAAGGCACTCCACTTTTCCTTTGAGAAACTAGTTCTGCCCCCCCACGCCCTCCCCACCCCCCCATTCCATGGGCTCTGGAGGAAGCCAGGCCCTTACCCCTCCTTCCTGCTTAGGTGTATGCACGTGACTCAAGTGAGGCCAATCAGACTCACCTGAGTGACACTGGGATGGAAGTGTTATGGTGGTTTCATTTTGATGCCAGATGGCTGACAGGAATGTTTCTTTCTTTTGCCATTCAGATCCATGCAGTCGCTAGTTCTATTCTTTGCAGGGCCTAATTGCTGTACTGTCCCTTTGAACTAAGGCCACTTCAGTGAATTAATCTTTTTTGGCATAAGTGAATCTGTTACTGTTGTTTATGGCCAAAGAATCCTAACTGACATGTTCCCATTTTGCAGATGAAGAAAAGGAAATGGAAGTTTAAAGAGGCTGAGTAACTTGCCCAAAATCACTGGTGGGGTCAAGACACACACCCATACCAACCAGACTCCAAAACATTGGATCATAACCATTGTGCTCTGCCGACTGCAAGGTGAGCCAGGGAACAAGTTCCTGGAGCTGAAGAGAAAGCATACACTATTTTTCCTCTTTCTGAACCCCTTTGTGCTTCTCTCAGATCCAGTGCTACACACCCCAAGTTTACTGAATCCAAGTAATAGGTCAAAATTGAATTCAAGAAAAATAATTCATTGACTTAAGCAGTTCCTCTTCAGAATGTCATTTTGTTCATAGTAACTAAACCCTTACATCACCCAGGCCAATGATCTTATTCATCTTAAAGTATCCTTTACATATTTTCCATCCTGATATGCAGTGTTCTGGCAGGGCTTGACACTTATCTTCCAGTGTAGATGGCACATTGTGATAGAGAGCAAATAAGGTTAAAAGCCTACAGACAAGGCTTCCGGGTTCCACACTGCCTCTTCCTAGGTAAGTGACATTGGGAACTGTGAGTCTCCCATTCCCATCTGTGGAATGGGAATAGTGATGCTGCTTCCCTTTCAGATTTATTGTAAAGGTGTAGTGATATCATGCTCCCCTTGAATGAACTCACTAGTGAACTATAAAGTTCTCTGAACATTGGCATTTTTACTTTCAGGATCTAAAGAACTGCAGCATTCAATGACAATGTCAAGAGCAAGTTCCCATTGTACAGGCACTTTCATTGATGCTCAAGCCATAGTCTTCTTTTCTCTTCTCTATGTTTTATAAGATGAATGGCAGTCTTTATAATAAAAAACATGTTTCAGATTTCTAGTCTTTGGGTAGAAGGATTTTTGTGATTCTGCCTGGATTTTTACTCCTTGTGACAACTCTGATTTCACTGAAGGAAATCTGATCTGAAGGGTTACAAATGGGATCTAAAGGACAAATCCCATGGGTCAAAGGAGTGGTTCTAGTCTCATTGGTAATGGTCATAAATTGTTACTGCTGAACTGGAGGTCGCTGTCTCTCTGAAAGAACTCACTGCTGCACACTCATTTCCCGGGAAGCAGGCACAGCACAAAACCTGCAGAGACCCAGCCCTAGTGTTCACTTCCTTATTAGGGTCAGGATGAGTCTGTGGGGCTCTCTCGATTCCATATTGGTCTTTTCTGTGATGCTTTCAATATAATGGAAATCATGGAAATTCCATGCTGCTATTCTTTCCACCCCACTTTTTTTAGGACTGCATGGAAGAATTTCATTCATTCATTCATTCACTCACTTGTCCATTCTCTACTGAGAGTCTACTATGTACAAGGCATTGGGTTTTAACACTGGGAAAGTTTAAAAAGATATAAACTGGCCCTCTCTGGTGATGCAGCGGGTTAAAGCACAGCACGGAAAAGCCGCAGCCGCTTCAAAGCAAATTCGATCCCCAGCCCCCGAGGTGACCCACATGGCGAAGCAGACCTCTCCTGACCAACCCACTGCTCCCCTCAGCAGTGTACTTCGTCAATCTGTCTGCTCTGCTCCTCGCTCTGTCTCTGGTGAATCCTCTCACTGTCCTTCCACCTCTGGCCTGCACCCCAGTTCTGTATGCATAAATAAATAAAATCTTTTTAAAAAAGATATAAACTAGAAATAAACAACCCCTTGAAGCATGTAACCCAGTAAAGACTGTAAAACATAATCATTAATAACTCAGACAATGTAATATGGAGAAAAAAAGGTTTTTTACAAGAGGGCAGATATAGTGTGAAGAGGAAATTATCCTCAAGAAACACAAATGAGATATGCTATATTACCAGGGTGCACAGAAATCCCTAAAGCTGAAGTGTAGAAGGAGATAGGAACTTGGCTATAGGAATTTGGGGAAATTCCTAAGGATTCCTAAGAAAAGGAAAGTAAAGGAGAGAGAGAAGGAGGGAGAAAGAGAGGTGGCAGACCAAATGGCAGGGCTTTGCCCGTGCGGAAAAGTGAACTATGAGATATTCTCCTTGCAGTGACCAAAAAACTTTTGTGGGTAAGGCTGCCTAAGATTTAATATTATGGCTCATGTGTGACAGCAATATAAAGCTCCCCCGTTGCCTCCACTCTCTAGTAAATTTGAAACACAAAAGCCTCCTACTCCGAGTGTTTTGTGTGGTGGAAATTTCAAAAATGAAGGGTGGAACGAACCCCGTATCTGCTGAGAAGAAGGAGCCACAGAAAATGAAACGTGAAATAGGTTTAGAATTCAGATAGAGCCAGAACTTGGGGCCAGAAGCACACATGAGTTTTCAGTTCCCCAGAATGTATAGAGATTAGCTTGAGTCAATGTTACTGAAATCTCAAGGACAGGTGACTTCTGCTGTTATGGGTGCACCAAGGTTTGGAATAGGAGGGTGTCATACAGAGATTTTAGGAAGGAGTTATGGGACAGGCTCCGGGAAGGAGTTCATGCGAAGGTGGTGGGACAGAGGATAATTAGGCAGACACAAAAGTTGAGCCTGGCTGTGGGCAAGAGTAGAGCCTGTGGGGGACCCTAAGTTGGTATTCAGCAGCTCTTTGTGTTGAGTGTGGGGGTGAATGAACTAGAAGGCAGGTTGTACCCTTGAAGCATAGAAAACCTTGAAAGATAGATCGAGAACTTTGCAGATTTTTCTGCTATGTAATAGGCAATAAGGAACCTACCTTTGTCAAAGTATTTTAGTGTTTATGATCTCTTTGGATTTTCAAAATCTATTTATTAATAAGAGCAATGAAACATTATCATTTCCATTTTGCAGAAAAGGATAATAAGAAATAAATTATTGAGGATATTCACAGTTAGCCTAGTAAGTGGAAAATAAAAACCCTCCCCCAAATGTCCTAAATTCTAATCCAATAACATTCTTGTGTCTCCAGTGCCCAGAAACATCCTCTTGAAATAAACATGTCTGGAAGCTCCAAGTGTCTCCCTGGGGCCGGCGGGGAGGGAGGGAGAGGCCGGGACATGCTCTGACTGATTTTCTTGGGAGCAATTCTGGAGGAGAATTTCTGATGAATAAAATTCTCCACCTCATTACACAAGTAACTAATCTAATCAACCAGTCCAGCAAGTGGGCTAATTTCTGTGTGTGAGCCTCTGCCTCAGCCCACCCACTCTCCCCAATGCCCTTTCTTCTTCCAAAACATCAAATGATCCTCAGTCCTTCATTCCTTAGACTGACGCCCCCTGCCGGGCACTCCGGGAGTGGCTGGGAAATGAACTTTTGGAGGCTGCAGCCCATCTTGTGCAAAACCAAAGCCTTTACATTTTTTTAAAGCTTTATTTATTTATGCATACAGAAGTGGGGTTCAGGCCAGAGGCTCAGGGGCGGTGAGAGGATTCACCAGAGACAGAGTGGGGAGCAGAACAGGCAGATGGACGAAGTACACTGCTGAGGGCAGCAGTGGGAAAGACAGGAGAGGTCTGCTGCACCATGTGGGTCACTCCCCGCCGGAGGTGGGGATCGAACTCATGCTGAAGTGGCTTTAGATTCTTAGTACTGTGCTTTAACCCGCTGCACCACCAGGGAGGGCCCAAAGCCTTTACATTTTCCACAAACAAGAATGCATCTATCAGTGTGCTGTCATACTCTCCAGAACTTCCGAATGCCTGGGAGAGCAGTTCCCCAATAAAGAGCTTCCACAACTATTTCCACTGGACCCCACCTCCACTCACTTCGCAAGTTCTATGTGACGCCCAGTCACCACTGGTGTCACCCCTTCTGATTTTCCTTTATATATATTAAATTTAATATATATGTATATTAAAAGAAAAGCTTTTACTGGCAAAAAAAGAAGCACCATTTAGCTTATTTGTTTCTTGGTAATTGCATCATTGTGAGGAAGAGCAAAATGGAGTCCGGGAAATCAAATCCCTTTGTAGGGAGACTCGAGCTTCCCAGAATCCCTTGTTCCTCCCCACTTCGGGCACTCGCGGGGAGGGCCGTGAGAGGGAAGCATCGGGGCATGATTGATACAGCGAAACGAGTAGACAAAACGTACTGGTAGGTTTTCTTCAGTGCCAGCGGGAAGGTGGGCCATGGCTCTGGCATCTGGCTGGGCTCTACTAGTCCTTTTCCTTCTTGACATTGGCCTTGGCTTTGGTTTGGGGGTGCAGGGCTTGATCACTAGGATGGTCTCCTGGCACTGGGCATTGTACCGCGCCTTCTCAGAGTGCCCTGGGCTTAGGTGCTTGTGCCGGTATCACATGCCCCACAGCTCTCAAACTTAAGGTGTTCCACACTCCGCCTTCCAGTTGCAGCGCCCTCTGCACGGAGGTGCTGGGTCTGGGCAGATACCCTTGCGGAAACCCACACCGCAGTCCTTGCTATGGGGGCTGCAGGTCAGTGTCCTGATTTTCCTAACTCCGGTCCTGATTCTTACTGAATGCTGCTACCACATTTGATTTCTTAACATTTAGTCCTGATGGGATACCATTCTTACTCGAAAAATTCAGACGCTCCTTAACCAACATTCCTACCCCACTGAAAGCATATGTGCCCCAAAAGGAAAGTTCAGGGCCCTCGCTGGTGGCTCAAGGAGTTAAAGCATAGCACTATGAAGCTATTGCAGCCACTACAGCATGAGTTCGATCCCCGGCCAGGGAGCTGACCCACATGGCAGGGCAGACTTCTGTGGACTGCTCCCCTCAGCAGTGTATTTGTTCTGCTCCGGCTCTGTCTCTGATTAGCCCTCTCATCCCTTGCACCTCTGGCCTGTACCCTAGTTCTGTATACATAAATAAATAAATCTTTAAAAAAAAAAAGGGGGGAGTTAATGGCTGCTTTGTTTACAGTTGTTCATAAACTGGAAACAACTCAAATGTCTATGGACAGATGAGTGGAGAAAGAAAATATGCTACATTCATTCTCTTTTACAATAAAAAAAGAATGACCCAAATAATAGTAAAATGAATTTTGAAATATTATTTGGAGGAAAAGATAGACACCAGACAGAAAAGTATATATTGTAGATTTTCATCTACATGAAGTTTAAGGAAAGATAAAACTTGATTATGGTGATACAAATCAGGTCATGGTTAGTATGGACTAGAGGTTAGTGCTAAAGGAACACCAGGTAACTTGCAATGGTGATGAAATGTTCCATAGTTTGGAGAATTGGTAAGTAAGTGTATGCATCTGTCAAAACTCATTAAACGGCACATGTGAAATCTGTGCATTTTGCCACGTGCACATTTTATCTCAATAAAAAAATGAATAGTTTCCTACTCCCTACTCCCTAATTAATTATGTACGAATTTGTCTGCCAATCCTTACAGACAGCAAGTAGATCAGTGGCTGCCAGGGACTAGAGAGGAGAGAATGAGGAGTGTCTGCTAATAGGGAGGGGTTTCTTCTGGGGGTGCTGAAAATGACCTGAGACTAGATAATGCTCATGGTTGCACAATTCTATGAAAGTACTAAAAACCACTGAATTGCATGCTTCAAGGGGGTGCATTCTATGATACGTGAATTGCATGTCAATTATTTAAGTTCACCTACCTGTCATTCCAGTCACAGATGGTTCTAAACTGGGTTTCAAGCTCAAACACCAAAATTGGTAGCCTGCAAACAAACCACCTTTCTAACTTTCTTGATGTCATTTCTTCTTCCCAGAATCCCAGCACAACCCACATCTTCCCTGGTGAAAATCTCCCCATCACCCAAGGCTGTCTCAAAAGCCATGGTTTTCCTAGTCTTTGCTGCCGAACATGGCCTCTCTTTCGTCTGTACTTCTTGTACTCAGCAGAGCTCTGAGCAATAGCACGCCACTTTCCACCATGCATTATCTCCATGTGTGCATTTGTTCTGACGCCTCCTTTTTTTTTTTTAATGGTAGCATTGTTACTTTTTTTTTTAAAGATTTATTTATTTGTGCATACAGAACTGGGGTACAGGCCAGAGGTGCAGTGGCAGTGAGAGGATTCACCTGAGACAGAGTGGGGGAGCAGAAAAGGCTGATCAATGAAGTACACTGCTGAGGGGAGAGACAGGAGAGGTCCGCTGCACCATTTGGGTCACCTCTGGGGCAGGGATCAAACTCACACTGAAGCAGCTGCAGCTCTCTGCAATGCTGTGCTTTAACCCACTGCACCATCAGGGAGGGCCTGACACCTCCTTCTTGACCATAGATTACTGAGGATAAGAACAGGGGCCTGCTCATCCTTGTGCCCCCGATAGCCCTCACTGCTGCTCAGTCAAGCTTGATAAATTGAATTAAATGAGTAACTCTAACTTTATAAATTTCAAGCCAGGGAGAAAAGAATATTACCCCAGTGATAGTTTTGTGAGGAATAAGTGCTTAGGCTGTGAGGTGAGAGCAAGGGTGTTCTCAATTTTAAGCTGTTCCAGGATCAGCTGAGAGGACTGTTACCCCCATTCTCTACACTCACCCCTAAGAGTTCCTACAACCACCCGGAGGAGGCCCAGAAGACACCCCCAGGGACTTTGAAGCAGTAACCCACTGGCAAAATTTTGGGAAACTCTGATTTTGACTCAAACATTCACAAACCAAGAAATATTTTCACTTAATTTATCTTTTCTAACTGTTTAATCAACTATACGTTCTTAAGTTCCTGTGGGACTGTCCTCCTCCTGAGAATTAAAGGTGGAGCTACGTTTTGTTGGAGGTCTTCAAAGTAACTCTGAAAGGCGGCACTGTTCAGGCCTGTGGTTCAAAATGCTCTGGTGACTCCCTGACCACGCTAACCACGCACTGGTGCTGCAGATGTCCAATCAAGTGGTGATTTCTGACTTCCTTTGTTTCAGCACCATGTTGCACTTGACCTTGGGCATTTTCCTAGTCCAAAGGAAAGCGCAATCTGGGAGGTATGTATGTGTGCATGTATGTGCTCATTGCCTGGTTT
Source organism: Condylura cristata (assembly GCF_000260355.1). Lineage (NCBI taxonomy): Eukaryota > Metazoa > Chordata > Mammalia > Eulipotyphla > Talpidae > Condylura > Condylura cristata. The sequence goes on from NW_004567103.1 coordinate 44,208,460, forward strand.
TTCACACTGAGCTCTGAACGTAGAACATCTCTTAGTACATAGGCAGAAAAGATAACCCACCAGAGACCACTCAAACACCCTTGTCAAAATAAAAATGGGCTGTTCCTAAAGCCAATGTAAATGACTGTTTTAATAAATAATGTGACTCCCTTGGACTTAAACTAACAAACACAGATGAAAAGGTCCCTGCTCACGATAGTCATAACTACAAGAGCAGATAAGATGGACATGCAGCAAGCCCTTGACCTAAACAGGAGGCCTAGCACACCCCCTGCCTGAGCAGGTGCTCTGAAGGATGCAGAGACCCTGGATCTGAAGCACAAAGAGCTGAAAGAGCGTGGAGCCTGAGTTCTGTGCCTGGTTCTGAATGAGCTCTTGCTAATGGCTACCATTCCTCTTATTATTGTTGTTACTCCTGTTGCACATTAATATTCTTTTTAAAGTCTGACAGCAGTTTTAGGTGGGTCCCCACTTTTCTGGCACCAATAACACATGGAGGGAGAAGCCTTGGTGAGGGATGCTGAAACTTAGGATCTTGTAACCCCTCTAGTGGTGTAACTTCAGAAAAAAAGTCTCACCAGGCTGACTTTGAATGGAAAAGAAAGGAGGGGTGGAGAGCAAATATTTTAACGTCTCTGTGCTGTAGAGAAAATGAAGTTGACTGAGCCAGGATGAAATTGTCTTCAGAGCTCTGGTGGGTTTTCCAAGAATGAAGACTTGTGAGTGAACAGATTGCAGTACCTGTTTGCATTCTTCCATCTGACGCATAGCCCTGGAATTTGCCAGCAAATTGTTCTGAGTCCCCCTGGATCAGTGCCAGGGACCAGGACAGGGAGACAGATTTCAGAGGCCAAGATTGTCTCCCTCTGCCCACTGCTATCTCCTCACTATGTCCCAATGGCAGATCCAGCACACAGTCACAAGACGCAGGAAATAACTCAAGCCAGTCTCTGAGTGAGATTTGACCATTCCAATTAAATTCTTGAAACATTTTTGAAAAAGGGAAATTGCTAATGACCTTCTCCTGGACTGCAATATTGGGCCGAAAACTCGAGGAGTGTATAAACACAGAAAGGTACTTGTAGACAGTGATTGATTATTTTCAAGGTCCTGAGGAAAAAGGAGGAAAGAACAAAAAATAGCTTTAAAAAACAGGTGAACTTTCATTATATAAAAAAATATATTAGCAGGGCCCGAGTTTGATCCCCGGCCCCGGAGGTGACCCACATGGCGCAGCACACCTCTCCTGACCCGCCAGCTGCTCCCCTCAGCAGTGTACTTCATCGATCTGCCGGTTCTGCTCCCCACTCTGTCTCTGGTGAACCATCCCAGCACCTCTGGCTTGTACTGCAGTTCTGTATGAATGAATGAATAAATCTTTTAAAATATATATTAGCAAACTTAGTCTTGCAGAGAGTCATTGACATGGAAGTTTCAGACACCAAGTATATGGATTAGGGTCTCCAGAGAAACAGAGTATATCCTAGCTATGTTGTGTGTGTGGGGGGGGGGCGGGCGGGAGCATGGGGAGAGCATGGTTGGGAGGGAAGAGAGCAAGGCAGCTGTTTAGAGGCATTTACTGTTTGGTGCTCGTAGATATGAAATCTGCCTGGCAAACTTGCAGGTTGGAGACACAGGGAAGAGCTGATGTTCTAAGTCAAGTTCAAAGACAATCTAGAAGCAGAATTCTTTCCTCTTCAGAGACCACAGTCTTTTTCTTTTAAGACCTTCAATTGGTTTGATGAGGACCACCCACATTATAGAGATAATCTTCCTTACTAAAGTTCACTGATTTAATGCTAATCACACACACACATACAAACAGGCCAGCAATAGCAAACTTCTAGACTGGTGTTTGACCAAATACCTATTGCCATGATCTAGTCAAGTTAACACCTAAAATTAACCATTGCACCAACCAATTCAGAACAGCCATTCAAAAGCATAGTTTTAAAAGCTCTATAAAACTTCAGCAGTGATGAGAAACATACTGGGCAAGCTCAGAACTTCCTCTCTGGTGGCCTAGGGGTTAAGTCTCAGTGCTATTACCTCCACAGCTTGAGTTCGATCCCCAGCCAGGAAGGTGACCCACATGGTGCAGCATATGTCTCTCCTGTCTTGCCCACTACTCCCCTCAGCAGTGTATTTCAGTAAATCCGCTTGTTCTGCTCCCCACTCTGTCTCTGGTGAATCCTCTCACCATCTGTACCTCTGGTGTACCGTGAATTAATAAATAAATTTTGGACCTCCCTGGTGACCCAGGGGTTAAAAACACAGCAGACCTCTCCTGTCTTACCCGCTGCTCCCCTCAGCAGTGTATTTCAGTAGATCCGCCTGTTCTGCTCTGCATTCTGGTGAGTCCGCTCACCTCCCATACCTCTAGCTTACTCCCCAGTTTTTGTAT
>NW_004567103.1:44212478-44216455 GCF_000260355.1 Condylura cristata
GGAGAGAGAGAGGAGAGAGGCAGGGTTGGGAGGTGCAGATAAAATAATTAGCAGTTATAGACCAGATAGCACCAGTAGCTAGGAAGATTTTGTTGAATCATTTCACTCATTGATCTCTGCATCAAAAAACATAAAAGACCAGGAAGCAACCAAAAGAGCTTTGTGAGACGCTTAGGGAAAAGCAGTTTCAAGTACAGCAGTCTTTCCAAATTTGGGGGCACACAGCACAGTCTCCCCACCTCTTAGCCAAGAACCTCCAGATTTAGTCACCTACAGGCGCTGGGAGTGCTGGACCCACACTTTGCTAGCGGCACCCCCATATAGATACAAACAATTGAATTGAATCCAAAGTGTATTTCTTGAGTTTATTGTGTGGTGTCTTACCAGGAGATAATTTTTTAAAACTACAAGAATGCCAGGGACATGATTTCTGCCCGCCAAGATCACTAACAGAGAAACAAAAGCACACATTAATAAAAGAAAAGGTTGCTCGTAGTTAAAACAGAAGGGAGAATTCAAACTTAAGCAATAACTCTTAACCATCAAGATGATAACACTGGAATTTCCTCTGGAGAGAGAATTGAAGAGTTTCTGCTGTTAGATCTAAGATGAGACTAAACAGCAGCGAGTGGCTGGTTAGACACTCACCTGCCCAGAGCACAGCCTGGGGCAGGTAATTGGGAGAGGTCCCTTCCCCTGTATAATTCTAAGACACCCTCATTTCAAAGTTGCTAAAAATAGAAGCATGGCGTCTGGTATGTAACAATATACAATATTGCAGCTGTGTCTTTATGATGAATAATAATACTTTGGAGTTATATGATGAGGCAATCACTTTGCAAGCGCAATCTCATTAACCCTCACAATATTCTGATTAGGTAGGCAGGTGGCAAGTGATCTGAACTCAGTTTGCAATGGAAGGAACCAAGCCACAGAGAAGCTCAGAAATTTCCCTGGGTGCACATGGTTTCCTCCAACTTGGCAATAGAGCCCAGATTTTCTTTCTTCAAACCCAGGGCTTGAGTGGTGGTCTACACAGCTCCTAAAGTTCAGCACCAAAGCAACACAAAATTGGCACTGTCCTGGCTGTGCCATCTTGGAAAACAAGCCTGTCCCCTGCCTGAGTGTGTCAGCCCCACCCCAAGATACAACCTATAGTGCTTGGGACTTTATTTTATTTTTTTCTTTCCCTGTCTCTGGCTGTTAACCTCTTCCTCTCCACAAAAATAATCGAATGAATGAATGAATGAATATCTAAGCTCCCTGGAACACAACCATAGAAATTTTAAAACCACTTATGACTCCTTTCACTGTTATGGTCTTCTAAGCTTTTCTTTTGGTTTATGGGTCCAGTTTAAATAAAGGTCAATTGTTTTGTACAGTCACTGTTCTAAAAGTCTTTCAGTTCTCGGAGGTTACCCTGTCTAAACAGCTTTCCCCTGTCAGTCTTGATTTCATTTGTTTCTTTGTTAATGGGGAGAATACTCCTTTGCTTTCTTAAACATGCTGAGTGCTTTCCCTTAGCCTAGAGGAGCGGGTTTGGTGGTGCTGATATAAAAATCACGGGAAAATGACACCATTAGCCAGCAAACGTTTGCCAGCTCCAAGTTAAGGGGCTTTCTGAGCCTCAGGGGAGACACTGAGGTTTGTTTTTTATGGGAATCGTGAGATTAATATGGGAACTCGGGTTTTGTGCTTTTGGGGCAGGTTTCCCCAGCTCCCTGTGAGACAATGACACGCAGCCACATCTTCAAATTGTTAATTATGTACTGCCCCCTAGGGATTTTTGTTTTGCTGGTGGCAACCTGCTTCAAATCCTACAGGAAATATTTATCAGCCCGTTTCAGCCTCTATTTGTCGCATAGAAAGCTACACCTTTTTGTGACCTTGTTGTATGGAGTCCACCCCTTTCCCTAGCAAGTCCCATTCACACACTTTACTTTTTGGATTGTTGATTTTCTCCCCCCTCCTCCCTCTTTTGTCTTTATTTTATTTTATTTTCCCAGGATGGCTACATTTGCATAATCTGGGGTGGAGTGATCGCCTCTGTTCTTTCAAAGCTTTGCTTTACCTACCTCCACATTTCCCCTGCAGTTTCGTAAACATCTCTGGATTTGGGGGTGGGGGGGGGGTGGAAAGAAGAGCAAACTATGAATTAGACACTTACACATATGCACTTACATATTTATCTGTACTTACAGATGGAGGAGTTCTCTACACGCTGAAATGTTCTCTATGAAATCCCATTTAAATCAAAAACTTTTATCAGAAAAATGAAATTGCTTTATGATTGAATAGCACTTTGCTTCTAAGTGCCAGCCATTGAGGCTGATGAAATGACCAAGAGGACTTTCTTCCCCAGGAAGACTTCCTTGCCCTTTACTTTAAAGTTGGAGTAAATTTCGACACCATATTCCTTCATCTCAATTCTCTCCTATAAGGGAATGATCTTTAACTATAATTAGTGACATTTGGTGTCTGATTGGAATGTTGTAAATATGTGTGTGCTTAATGCTGTGTAGTTTTGTTTTGTTTCATCTGTAATAATGTATAAGACAGTCCTGGCAGGAATCTTTCTTTTGCATTATGTATTTTTAAACACACACACACCACAAATCATGTACACAACTTTAGCAAATATATGCATGATCAAAACAGTTCAGAAATATAAGATCTGAAAATGAGAAAGGGCAGCAGGTTTTTGAATAGGCTTCATCAGCAGAGGGGAGAGGTCAGTCGTGGAGATTAGTTATAGGAGCTATTAAGTCTCCTCTGGCACCCGCAGTACAAGCTGCTTAACATAATCAGCCGCAATCAGCAAAACTGCTGTTTATTACAAAACGTTTTTCCTTTTTAATATTTCATATTGTTATGTAAAATGGTGCAGTGTAGGGACACACACATTTCACCAGGGACAAATTGTACAAATTGTCAGCAATAATAATTTGTGGCTCTTCTCGTGACATCTTTTGAAGTTAAAACCGTCGAGCGATACCTCTCCAGAGCTATTTTCTCTAATGTGGTTAATGGTTCACACTGGAGTTGACCAGTCACTTTCCAAGCCACAATGTTGTCACATTTACTGGCATGAGAAAATGTTTGTGCGACCGCACAGACTGTAATTCAGGCCTTGAAGGTTGGTTCTGCTCCCCCTTCCTGCTTTGGTCTGAGGCCTCCATCACAGTTATGCTCAAAATGGAATGAAAATTAGCAGCCACATTGCCTAGGCCGAATTGATCACCAAAATAATTCCTGCTTGAAGACATTTTCACTTCTATAGAACTGCCTAGGAGGTGTCTGCTAGGGCACCTGAAAATTTTTATCGTTGGTATAGGGGTGAAAAAAAATGTTCTAATTGAACTAAAAGGCAGATTGCCTTGTCCCAGGTTACAGGGGACTGGGCATTGCTCCCATACTTTTTTTTTTTTAAACATTTATTTATTTGTGCATCCAGAACTGGGGTACAGGCCAGAGGTGCAGGGACGGTAGAGAATTCACCAGAGACAGAATGGAGAGTAGAACAGGCCAACTGACGAAGTACACTGCTGAGGGGAGCAGCGGGCGGGTCAGGAGAGGTGTGCCAGGCCATGTGGATCACATCTGGGGTGGGGATCCAACTCATGTTAAATAGCTTTAGTTTCGGCCCTCCCTGGTGGCACAGTGGGTTAAAGCACAGAACAAAGAGGCTTGGGCCACTTCCGCATGAGTTCAATCCCTTCCTGCCCCGGAGGTGACCACATGGCATGGCAGACCTCTCCTGTCACGCCCGCTGCTCCCCTCAGCAGTGTACTTCGTCAATCTGTTCTGCACCCCACTCTGTCTCTGGTGAATCCTCTCACCCTCCACATCTCTAGCCTGTACCCCAGTTCTGTATGAATAAATAAATCTTTAAAAAAAAAAATAGCGGCCCTCCCTGGTGGCGCAGCGGGTTAAAGCACAGCACAAAGAAGCTTAAACCACTTCCGCATGAGTTCGAT
>NW_004567103.1:44216585-44229940 GCF_000260355.1 Condylura cristata
CTCTGTCTCTGGTGAATCCTCTCACCCGCCGCATCTCTGGCCTGTACCCCAGTTCTGTACGAATAAATAAATAAATCTTTAAAAAAAATAGCTTTAGCTTTTTAGGGCTGTGCGTTAACCCACTGCGTCACCAGGAAGGGGAGGGGAGGGGCTCCCCATACTTCTTTAAGGAGAATGTGGAAGTACAGAGACAGCCATGGCTGGCTTCCATTCTGGCGCACCCAAGATCTCATACAAGGTGTTGGAATCCCTGGAAGCTGCCTCAGGAGACTGCATCCCTGGTCAGGCCTCCCGCCCATTCAGAAACAGCCTGGCTAGTGTTGGTGGTCCTTAACTGGGGAGGAAGCATTGGGAGCGGGGCCTAAGGAGAGGACTTTCCCTTTACAAATATGCCAATGCTCAACAGGTTGACAACATCCCTGGCACCATTGTTGCTGAAGCAGGCTCAGTCACAGAGATGCAAGCGAGCTGTGATGTTCTTCCTCACCTTTTCAGTCCATCTTGTTTATAAGTCATGCAAAGCAATCTGTTTCATTACTTTATACTCATGTCTTCTTTTAACCCCCAACTTAATCATCTGTTTTATTCACCAGGTCTGGCTCCAAATGAATGGACTTTCTTCACATGTTGTACACCTTGCTATTTAAATTCATTCTTTTGGATGGTTATTTATAGCTCTATTTCCCCAGTGTAATACACTCCTTGACATTAGGAAATTTTCATCTTCGCTTCTGCATGCATCACTGTCTGTCTGTATCAAGTACATAGTAAGTGCTCAGTGGATGTTTGCTGAATAAACAGATGAATGATTTCTGGAAATTAGCTTCCTACTTAGAAGACAAAGATATAACTCCATAACGGCTCTGGGCACTGAGGTCTGTTCTAAAACACAAGTTTTGTTCCTTGAACATTTCTGGAAAAATGGGAACTTTTCAGGTCTCAGGAATTGGTGCTCATGGGAATAGTCATTAAAATGTAACCTCCTGGTAGGATTGTTAAAGCCTTAGTCATTAGACATGCTAGAAATATAATGTAAGCCACCTAAGTGATTTAAGTTTTCTAGTAGCCACATTGAGAAAAGATAAAACAAGTAAAATTCATATTGACTGAATACTGACATTGCATCTCATTAAACCAAGATGCCTGAAATTTTATAATTTTACAAATAAAAAACTAGGATACTTCACATTCTTTTTTCCTTTTTGCCCTAAGCCTTTAAAACTGGTATATATTTTTTAATTGGTGATGGGAAGTCCACAGGGATTACAACTGAGATGGAAAAAGGCACAAAATGATGTAAAAATAAATTATTATGGGCCCTCCCTGGTGGCACAGCGGGTTAAAGCACAGCACTAGAAGCTAAAGCCACTTCAGCATGAGTTGGTTCCCCGCCCTGGAGGTGACCACATGGCGCATTAGACCTTCCCTGACCCACCCACTGCTCCCCTAAGCAGTGTACTTCATCAATCTGCCTGTTCTGCTCCCCACTCTGTCTCTGGTGAAGCCTCTCACCACCCTTGCACCTCTGGCCTGTGCCCCAGTTCTGTATGCATAAAGAAATAAATCTTTAAAATAATTTTTTTAACTATTATAATAATTTTTTAAACTGGTGTATATTTTATACTCAAAGCACATTTACACTCACAGGAGCCACCTTTCAAATTTTCAATAGTCACATGTGGTAGTTGCTACCTTTTAGACAACAAGGTTCTAGATGTTCCGAAGATCCCTTTGACCTGTGCCTTCTTGAGATGGACCCCTTTCCAGGTGGGCTCCAGGGGGCAGCAGTAGGCAATGACTGCAGTGGTCACTTTGCCAGTATTTGCCCTGTTTCCCTGGCGGAAGCAAAAGCTGATGAAACAATTGGGGTTTTGTTTAAATTAGAACTTCAAAAGCTCTTGAAATTCACCAGCTTTCATGTTGTCAATGCAAACCACATTTTTAGCCCTTGGGTTAGTTTTTCCCCATTGCTGTTTCTCCTTATTTTCAACCCCAACCAGCTGGGGGAGAGGTTCAGACAAGGGACAAACATGGTTTCCCCTAGAATCGATACTACTTAAAGAGATTGGATAGAGAAAAAGAGGATCAAGAGATTGGATAAAGAAAAAGAGGATACTCCTGGGTATCTTCCTTTCTCAGTCATGTTCAAGGCAGGATTAGCACAATCTCCAAGGGGAGGTGTGGACAGGGAAGCAGGCACTGCTAATTTCAGGACCTTGGGGCATTCCACCACTAAAGTCAGGGAAAATTGGGGAAACCAACAACAGAAGCAAAGGGAAGGAGTCTGCAAATTGGGAAGAGGTGTCCGAGAAACTGGAAGAGAAACTGTCTCCAAAAGCTCCAGACCCTACAGGTCAATCTCACAGATACAGAAAGTCACACACACACACACACACACACACACACACACAATGGGCTTATGAAAAGAGAGTTTTAGACAGGAAAAGCGCAGCCAGAAGGATCTGGTGATCTGAGAGCAAGAGCAGGTCACATTGACTCAACAGATCTGGCCAAGAACAAGGGCAGAATCAGAGAACTGGCGCCAAACCCCCGTTAAACAATCACTGGAACACAGATGCAACAAGGTGACCATCAGCCTTGAGAGCCTCTGTGGTCCTCATTAGCCCAGGAAGTTCTTTCTTCTGCTTACAGGCAAGCCCCTGTCAGCCCCACCCTTACCCATGAGTCTTGTAGAGTTGAAGTGTGTGGTGACTTGAGTCCTCTGAAATTCAACATAACCTGAGCCCTGATTTCTCAGCCCTAGATTTGATAATGAGAATTTTCATGAATCTAATTGACCTAAATGTTTTTGCTAGAGTGTTAGTGAAATAAATTATGAGATATTGAATAATACTATAGTAAGCAGCAATTTCAGAGAACAAGTGAGGTCTACTTAGTATAGAGAGAAAACAAACACATGAACTAAATGAAACAAAAATGAATGTTTAATCTCTAAGACTAACTAGTGGTTACCAGAAGGAAAGGAAGGCTGGGGGTGGGGGGGGATGTGAATATTTGGGATAAAAGGGATCAGTTGCATGGTGAAGGAAAGAATTGGACTTTTAGTGGGAAACTTAATGTAATACATAGACATGTTGATTTTAATGATGCACAGCTGAAGTGTAATATTACTTCACTCATATAAATTCACCTTGTATATGGATAAGAATTTTCTCAAAAAAAGAAAAGGGAAGATGTTAATAGTAATTGACTCTAAAAGAGGAACTAGACAGGAATTTAAGAACAGGACATTTGCTTTTTTCGTACAATCGATAAGATTGCTCATTTTCTTTTAACAAGGTGCAGAAATTATATTTCAAATGAAAATGACAGTTTAAAGTTTTTAAGCAAGTCTAGGGAAAAAGCTTTAATTAGATCCATGAAAGAGCCCACCATCTGTCTTAGCCTTTGGCTTGAGAGTACAAAATGCTAGCAAGCCAAGATACCACGGAAGCACAGGTCTTGATTTCTGTTAAAATTCAGGAAGGAGACCATCTTGTGGGCCCCATAAGCATTGCTACCAGAGAGCACGCAAGTATGGTGTGTTTAAAAGATCTGATATTGCAACAGGGTGGTCCCCAGGAAAGGGAATGTTCCAGGTTCCTGCCCCACCTAAGGGAGGGTAGAGTTGAGCAAGGAGGAAAAGAAGCTGGAGAGGAGACAGGGAGAAGGAAGAAAGGTGAATGGAGAGAGGGAAGGAGACCTGGAAGAGGCACAAGGAATAGAGAGATGTGTGAAGTAGCTGTGCCTGCTTCTTGGCCTTTGATTGGTATCAGACACTTGGGGGATATGGAAGGAGACACTTGAAACAGATGTGGGTAAGAGACCTATGGAGGGTTAACAATGGCAGCATTTATCTTAATTTTGAGTTTGCTCCTATCATCCCTGATGTGCTGGGCTTGTTTGCCTCATTCCTATGGGTTTCCACTGGATGGTGTATTAGACCCGGGGCAAGCTTTTGGGTGGCCCCCACACTGGCCCAACACTCTTTGACTGTGCATTTTATCCACAGTAGATGAGTAACTTTGGATGCTTGATCTGGAAACTATTTATACTTTCTCTTCTCTTGTCTTTATTGCACATTAACTGTATTGATGTTCCTTTCCATTTAAGGTTTACACACTAAAATATGCTTTGTCTTGATGCAGTGGGTGGCAGAACATATTTAGAGTAGGCAGTTTGGGGGATTAAGGGGTTCCCATAACTCTGCCTAATAACTATATAACGTTTCCCAGACTACTCCTTCAGGCTACTTGTGGAGATCCCAGAAGTTCCCTCAGGTTATGGTGGGGTACGCAGAGGACTGAAAAAGTTAAAGGACCAGAGAAGTTCGGAAGCTCTAATGAAAAACTGACAAATGAGTGAGGACAAACTTCAGCTCAATATTAATTGTGGATGACACTGAAGATTTCCAAGCAGGGAAAAACATGGTGAAGGAGGCACTCTAGAGAGTAGGTCTAGGACTTGGGCTGGGTGGCATTGGGTTGCATACACACTAGCGGTATGTATGCAGGGACACTCCTGGACCCAGACTTTCCAGAAGTTCAGAATTACACAATGACAGCAGCCAGAAGGTTGTCCTCAACAGAATCACAGTGCTAGAATGTTCCAAGGAAAATCAGAAACCTTGTAGGGCACTGTGTTTTAAATGCCATTTCTATCATTTAACCGAGAGTTGAGGAAACAGAACAGTGATGGATTTCTACCTCCACAAACGTTGGCCATTTACAGCTTCTGTAGGTTTTGGTCGTGCCCACAGGGGTCCGTCACCAGTGGGTACTTACCGGGTTCTCTGGACTTCACCAGAGGTCAGACACTCATTCTAAGGAGTATGCACATCTTCTTCACTTTCAGGAAACATTTCTCATTCTAAAATGTATGCCTTTGTCAGGTCCTCCCTGGTGGCATAGCACCAAGAAGCTAAAGCCACTTCAGCATGAGTTCCATCCCCGCCCCAGAGGTGATTACGTGGTGCAGCAGACCTCTCCTGGCCCGCCCGCTGCTCCCCTCAGCAGTGTACTTTGTCAGTCAGCCTGTTCTACTCTCCACTCTGTCTCTGGTTAATCCTCTTACTGCCCCTGCACCTCTGGCCTGTACCCCAGTTCTGTATGCATAAATAAATAAATCTTAAAAAAAAATGTACGCCTTTATCATTCAGTCCACTATGGGCAGAACACAAAGCAAAAGCCAGAACTACAGTGAAGCCAGGAGAAATGTTATTTGTTTGTTCTTAAATTTGTTGAACTAGAAATGCAATGTGAACTTCAGTGCAGTTCCTCAAGTGAAGAAAAAATCAAGTTTGCTGCTGGGGGACAAGTTCTTTCATGTAGATTCTACTTCGTTTCATTCATTCTGGGTATCCTTCCCTTTGGCCCCTGTTTCTAGACTCTGGCTAAAAATCCTACCAGTGGAGTTAAATGAACTTGTCTGCACCATTTCTTATGAGATGAATATGTTTATATGGAAGCTTTTCCTAGCCCAGCTAAGAAAATAGAACTGAGCATTTTAATCTCTCTTTCCTCTGCCAGTATGATAGTATTGTTTTCCATCTAGAAAGATCATCCAACCATAAAGATGCAGATGAAAAACAGAGAGCCTACCCGGATGCTTTTTCAAGTCCATATTAAATGTTCCCCCAATACATGTGCACCCCATGCTTCTTTTAAATTTTATTTATAGAGAAGAAACACTTACCCTATTATGCATTATGCATTGTATCTTTGAAGGACATTAAAGGAGATTGTGGTAGATTTACTGCCCTGGATATATTAGCTTTTTTTTCTTTTTTCCTCTCTCATTGGCTAGGAGCTAAGATAGCCAAATAGGACCAACAAGAGCCAGACATATCAGCTCATATAGTTTTCAAAGCGTATTTGACTGAATAGTGAGTTGAAATCCCCTCCTCATGAATTTCTATCCTGAAAATTATCTTCCATGTCAAGAAAGAGACCACAAGGAACAAACATCTTCTTTCTCTGATTTGCATTATGGAAAGAAAAGGAAAATAGCACAGATGCATTTGGTATTGTACAAAGAGCATATATGGGCATTTCAATCCCTAATATCACACTAGTTTCTGATGCTAATGTAAAATATGTTCTTTTTGCATTTATAATCATGATGAGCAGATGGTGAAGACGGTTTAAAGTAGTACTGTATGTCTATTAAAATAATGTATGCTGTTAGTGAGTCTTCCCTAAAACTGGAGTTTAATTGCTTATAAACACATACATTAGAAAGAAGCACGATTCTAAGAACCATTTGCTTTGCCAGGACAATAGTCAGACAGAGTTCCCTTTAACAAGCAGGCTCTGGCCACAAGACTTCTGGCAGCAGATGCTTCACTGGGTCTCTCTCTCCCAAAGAGGCTTAATTGACAAAAATGTTAGAATTGGTACAAAGGACCCAGGTTCCTTAAAACAAAGATATCCTTAAAATTAAACTAAAATAGAGAAATTCAGGGAAATGTGGACAGAGGAAGAACTGGGAAAGGAAGAATGAAGCATATAAGCTGCCTTTTCTCTTTTTTTTCTTACTAACCTGTCGCAAGCAAACCATCAACAGTGACAGTTTGTAACTTTCAGCAGTGAAAACTGACCGTGCAGTTGCTGTGTTTTCTGAAAGTGAAGCCCGCCAGAGGAGAGTTTCCTCTGTTTAATTCCAAGGGGTTTCAGAGCTCCATCATCCGAGAGGAAGGCGAGAGGAAGGCAACGAAGCTCCACCACCACCCGCAAGGCCTTACTGGGAAGACAGTGCTCGGAAGCAAGGACATCTGATCACCAGAGCAGATGCTGAAGTGGGATGATCAGAATCCACCCTGAAGCCCGGGAGAGGAAATGGATACTGTTTGCAAACAGGAGGAGGAGAAAGGGAGGAGGCTGCAGTGGGGAAAGGCAGGCTGAACGCCAAGGGCCCTAAAAAGGCAGCAAGTTTTAGAAAACACTCATTTGACTAATTTGCCTAATATAATAAAGAAAGGATGGTTTTATTTTCAAATGCAGAAATGGCGATTGATTAGGTGGGCATTATATTTGCTGCATGTGGAATGAATAATGGTTGTGAGTGGATATGGAAAATATCTCACCAAGAAAGAAAAAAATCCATAAGTCATACAAGGCAGAGCACAAAAATACCAACATACCAACATTCAGAGAGAGTTTAAATAATAACAGACTGAATCTTGGAAGCACTCCAAAGAAGCAGGGAACAGAGAGAGCTACACGCAGCATAATGGCTTCTAGACAATAGGCAATGAGAGAGGGTCTGCACAAGCTTGTGAATGTAGTATTAGCTCGTTAATTATCATAATTACCTAAGTTTAAGGTCAAATCACCTGTGTATTGCTGATAAAATGAATGATTTCTTTTAAAATAGGAAAAGTAGCACTTAAATTACCTAGGATGTTATAGAAATAGATGAACCGTGTGGGTGAGGTATTACAGAACCATCCGCATCTTGTAGAGCAACATCCCTGCCCCACGTGTGCACAATTTCTTTGACATGAGGGCCGGGGGCTGCTTTCCCCGCCTGAGTTCTCAATTTGGTTGAAGGTGGTTCCCACACTCCACCCCCATCTCCCACCCCTCCACCCCAATTCCTGAAGACCACAGCTGCTCTTGCCGTTCAATATGGCACCTCGGAATACAGTTTACCCGTGTGAGCTGCAGTCAGATTTGTGCATTTGAACTCAACTTTTGCAATCAAATAGCAGCATGAATTAAAAAAAAAAAAAAAAAAAAAGAACCAGATTGGGCCCTCCCTGATGGCGCAGTGGGTAAGGATGCAGACTACAAGCTGGCCTCAGCTGCTTCAGTGCGAGTTCGATCCCCTGCCGGTAGTAATCCACACGGTGGGGCAGACCTCTCCTGACCCACCCACTGCTCCCCTCAGCGGTGTACTTCGTTCATCTGCCTGTTCTGCTCCCTACTTTGTCTCTGATGAATCCTCTCACCTCTGACCTGTGCCCCATTTCTGTATGCATAAATAAATAAGTCTTAAAAAAAAAAAAGACTAGATGTAGAGAACGTGCACATTACCTGTAGTCTGAACATTTCTGAATGATGAAATGCCTTCCAGTTTTATTTAGTAGCGAAATGAAAACATGTACTCCTTTTCTTGTCAGAAATAACTCCAAAGTCCCATGATTCTATTTTTCATCCATTTGAGCTCCAAGTAGTTGATAATAAATACTTTAAGTGTACCATTCAAAAACTATTTGGAAAAAACTATCCTGCTGTCTTTCAGGCAGGACCTCCAGCTTTTCATAGAGGGTGGGCTAACGAAAACAGCTGCATTTTACAAATACCTCACACAGGTGATGGTGATATACAGCTTTAAATGATTTTAAGACCCAATCAGATCTGCACTTTTTCCCCAACATAAAACATCATGGATCTATTTGAGATGGGTAAGACTGGCATTGGAGAGAAGGGGGTAAAACAGGGCACTACACAATGTGGGAGGTTAGTTCCTAAACTACAGAAGTGAAAATTGGGGAAGGAGGTGGGGTTCAGGACTACAGAGGCTGAATTAGTACATACTTAGAAGGCAAATCAGCATCAGTTAGTCATGAAGGAGAGTGGATTAAAAAGCAGGGCTAACCTCACTATCATATTTCTACATTGAGTGTTGAAGCTTTTAATGACATGTATTCTAACACCAAATCTCTGACACCAACAGAGTCTACAATTCATTTCAGTTCTAATAATACTTCACTGGCATTAACAGACATCACAGGTTAAAGGCTCAGTCCCATAAGACTGTCTCACTTGGGTGCCAGACACAAGCGAAGTCCCTAGGTGAACCATGCTTCTGTCTGATGTGGCTACACATTTAAGATTCCCATAACTTTCCTTCTTATAAAATAACTCATGTTCAAAATCAAGAACTCACAGTGTCATACTATAGGATGGCTGTTTTATTCTAAGAGATGCAAATGAATGACCAGAGGAAGAGGTACTTAGAGTATATCTGGAAGGGTCCCTGCACAGGTGCCCCATTCCCATCAGGGTTGGGAAACACGTCCTTCCTGGTACATAGTTCTGCTTACCAGGAAGTTCCCTGCTCGCCTAATGTCAGCACTTTTCTGGGTTTCTGGATTTTCGTTATGTAGACACAGTTGATTAAATGACTGGCCATTCACTGCCCAGGAACCCTCCTTTCCCTGGAAGTGGAGTGTGGAGTGAGGTTTCCAAAAATCACAAGCATGGTCTTTCTGGTATGACCAGCCTCTCTTTGGAAGTTATCCAAATGTCCACCATGATTCACCTTGTTAGCATAAAGTCGAGAATGGTTGAAATGAATGATAACAGTTGCTGCTATCACTCAAAGAATTCCAAGAGTGTTTGAGACTTTGTGACAAGAACCAGGGCAAAGGTCAAATGTTTTTTCATTATTTACACTAAAATAATAAAGTGAAGCAAATTTTCAGAAGAAGATAGCTAGTTCCATTTTTCTCAAGTGATCCATTCTGCAGATAGTGGAATATTGTAGGAGAAACTCAGGGGAGAGGTCACAATGGGAGCTAGAAATCCAGATGTCACAGTTTGACTAAAATAGTCCTCTGAGTATTCTTGGTTGAGTTATGGAAAGAAAAAATAATAATAAAACAACTTCATGTACAGTGGAACTTTTGTTGAGCTTTTGTATGCTGCCATTTCTCACACACAGTCATACAGAATTTGTGCTCTAAATTGGGGGTCAGAGAATGTTTTCTGTGAAGGGTCAGGAAGTCAGTATCTAAAGGCTTTAAAGCCACATTGCCTCTGCCTTGACTCCTCAACTCTGCTGCTGTGATGCAAAAGCAAACAAAAAAGATAAGCTGTCAAATGAGCTTGGCTGTGCTTTGAGAAGACTCATATGTAGGCACTGAAATTAGAATTTCTTACAATTCCCACTTGTCACAAAATATTCTGATTTTTTTTTTCAGGCAGTAAGAAATATAAACCATTCTAACTTGTGGGCTCTACAATAGGAGGAGGGCCAATTTGGTGAGTGGGCTTTACTTCACAAGTCCTGAACCAAACCAAGACATGTGTGCGTGAGTGTGTGTTTGCGTGTGTGTGTGTGTGTGTGTGTGTAAAAGAGAGAGAGAGAGAGAGACTCTCTCTGAAGAGGAAGAATAAATGTGAGGATCCAAGGATCCTGATTTGGAGAGGCAATCCCCAGAAATGAATAGCCTTGCTCCTGGCATTAATTTATTATGAGCCATGGCCATCAATTAACCAAGACCTCAGGCTTCCTGTCCTTTGCTCTGCCTAACTTACCTCAACTGTCTTTCTGTTGTTTTGTTTATTATTATTAAAGATTTATTTATTTATGCATATAGAACTGGGGTACAGGCCAGAGGTGCAGGGGCGGTGAGAAGATTCATCAGAGACAGAGTGGGGAGCAGAATAGGCAGATCAACGAAGTACACTGCTGAGGGGAGCAGCGGGCAGGTCAGGAGAGGTCTGCCGTGCCATGTGGGTCATGTCCGGGGCCGGGGATTGAACTCATGCTAAAGTGGCTTTAGCTTCTTAGTGCTGTACTTTAACCTGCTGCACCACCAGGGAGGGCCCCACCATTCTGTTTTTAAGTCACTAAGTTTTAGGATGAGTTGTTACCCAGCATTAGATAACTAGAGCACATTCATTCAGGGCAATAAGAAGAGAGGGCAAAAGGTGGTGGAGGAGAAGGAACAAACAACTATATATATTTTACCAAAAATACCCCCAAAAGATCCCCAACTACCCATTAAATTACATTAAAAAAAAAAAGTTGAGAATCTCCTCCTAAAGAAACCCGTAATTGCCCTGAAGGAAATTTTCTTCCACCTTCTGCTTTGCTACTGGAAAAATAACCAGAAATTATAAAGGCAGAAATTCACTGGCAAGTTGTATGCTCTGTAATGTTAGCACGTGATTTGTTTCTCTTTGTTCTTGCAAATAGAGTCACTCAACATGCTCTAGAAAGCTTTCTGGTGTGCAGGCATACCACCTGGCAACTGTAGTTCATAAACATGGTGTTTGAGGCCATCTCTGGAAAATCTGGGCACAGTCTATAACCACTGCTCATAAGTCAAGTCAAAGATGACTGACGTCATTTCAAATACTAGCACCATTTTCTCAGAAAATGGCGAATACAAGGATTCTCAGACAGAATATTCCTAATTCTACACAGAGCTACGCAGTACCAAAGTAAACCCTTTGAGGAGTGTTTTGGGAGCTAGCTGTGCATTTCTCAGAGCCCAGTTAGCCTTGCTCTCCTGACATAGAGATCTATCAGTCATTTGAGGGCTTGGGAGGGGAGCTACAATAAGGAATAAGCAACTTCTCTGCAGTCCTTAAATCTCTCGACAATGATATTTAAGTATTTTTATATATAACAACTACATGATGAAAGTACCATTAAAAACTCAGTTTATGGAGTTTCCTTCCTCTCTGGATTTCTTTCTCATTGTGTCTCTGGAATAAACTGATGTGTATTTGAGGCCCTGATAACTAGGTATTGTCTATTGGAACAATGTATTAGTAGATGGCTTTCTCCTTTACTATTAAAAAAAGAATTTACACACACACACACAAAACATTGTTATGATGAGAATTCATTATTGTAGGGACTTTTTTTTTTTAATTATTGAAAGGGGAAACATTTTTATGCTTCACATTATTTCCTCA
Organism: Condylura cristata; assembly: GCF_000260355.1. Classification (NCBI taxonomy): domain Eukaryota; kingdom Metazoa; phylum Chordata; class Mammalia; order Eulipotyphla; family Talpidae; genus Condylura; species Condylura cristata. Next base: position 44,228,243 of record NW_004567103.1, read on the forward strand.
TCATTTTGGCTCCTGTTAAATTTTGTCAATAAAAATCTGTCATTAGATCTTTCTGGAATTGACTTCCCAAATCTCTGTTTAACAGAATTAGTCAGTTCATACTTTGTCATCACTAAATACACCTGTCATTTGTTCTCAAGATTAGATTATTTCCTTATAAATGTTACAATATAATTTCTTGCCTATATTGTCAATGTGCTAAAACTATGGCTTTTAAAAATCCACTTCATTTCATTAAAGTAGTAAATGCTGCACTTAGCTTTCTATAAAATTTTTAATTATAAACATTATGTTCTTATGTGTGACTATCTTCTTACCAGTTCTTACCTGTAACTTCCATTATTACTTTTTGTAAAACCCAAAAGCATCATTTCTTCACTCTGTGTATGAAGCTCTTTGCTCTTTTCTCTCAATAAAACTTTCAGGCAATGCAGTTTTACCCACTTCTCCTTTCAGGGTTTGTTAACTGCTCTTGAGGCCCTGAAAGCTTTTTCCTTTCTATTTTACTTCCCAGGTACTCAGATACCAAGTAGAAGCTCTTTTACCTTCTTCTCGTCCACTTCAATCAGAATGATGGCAGTGCTTACTGAGCCACTGGGCTCCTCTGGTGTGGGGGAAGCTAATTCCTTGCTTTTATCCAGAACTGCACCATAGGAACCTTGTGCTTTTTACTGCAACCCTGGCGCCTTTTCCACTTTCAGGGGTCCCCAGATGAGCACCTCACTTCAAATGCCAACAAAAATGCTCCTCCACCTCCTAACTAGATGGAAAGCACACCACCACATATCAATCAAAGGAAATGTATATTATTAGGGCCCATCACATTGATCAAAATGGCTTTACTTGTCTCAGATAAACTCACAATAGCCTAAAGTGACCATGGGGATTTGCCACTGTACAGCTCATCTTAGGGGAGTTTTTATTTTTTAATGTTTAAGGTAAATTTTTTCCTTAGAATCTATTTCCTGCTGACACTTTATCTACAAATGTATCATAGCAGTGTCTGGTTAATAATTAGTTCATCTTTTGCAGTAGTATGATTAGAGGTTTGGAGGGGAAATTCTGGATTTCTTTCTTTGCTTTCTTTGTTTTTGATAACTGATTCACAGGAATGAGAAGTTATCACATTCTCATCATTAATAATTAGCACAAGGGCTATAATTTTTCTTACTTTTATATCATAGATTCCATATCTTAAAGCAGAAAGAAAAAAAAAGGAAAGAGGCTTTAAGTTAAAAGTAGCAGAATTATGACATGGTTTTTGTCAGTTCTTCTCCAAACTTCCTTAAGATAACAGCAAAGGAATTTTCAAAAAGTAGTAACACACAAAGACATAGATGTCAAAAAATAGAAAAAGAGAAATTTCAACAAGTTTGTTGGAAGTTATGGGTTGTAGAGTCAGTAATTGATGGACTTAGCAGAATTGGGCAGTACCAGATAAGAAGGCTGCAGAGAGATTCAAAAACAGTGAGCACCCTTTCCATCTCATCCCACCCAGTGGGAGAGTGAAGGTTCATATTAGAGAAATTGAACAAAAGTAACGTTAGAGTCCATGGAATCAGAGGCAGACAGGAATGAGGTGTCAATGCAAATCGAGTAATAGACTAAAAACCTGCTAATGGAAACAGGAAGACTCAGCCCTTGGTCTCCCCTCTTCCTGGGGTATCTACAGTCAAGTCTCACTAGCAAGAGACTGGA
>NW_004567103.1:44231005-44307783 GCF_000260355.1 Condylura cristata
AAAAAAAAACTCTCATACGTAATTAGTAAAGTTGACAGAAACAGGGGAAATGGAGATAACAAAATGATCAGAGAAACAGCCTATGGAAAATGTCCAGGAATTAAAGGCACATGGCTGCAGGCCAAAGGGAAGCACCAAGTGCCCACCAGGGTGTGGGAGTGGAGGACGCACTGCACCACCACGTCACTGGGGTTTTCAAAGGTGCTCTTACACGCTTCCCAACAGAAACAGAAGCAACAAGTGACCTACTGAGACTTGGGGATCAAGTGCCACCAGGTTGCATAATGTATCACTTTAACTCCATGATTTTTTAATGCTTAGCATGTACTCTACAGGGAAAATAAAAGCTAATTTCTAAAGGAAAAACGCCATCCCCCCTCCTTTTCCAGCCCTTCTCCTTCTCTTCACAATGTATTGATAGTTCAGGATCCTTCTGTGTGTCTTCACCCTGGTCAGCAGGCCGAATGTGAGCTCCTGTGGCAGCATCCCGGGCTCTGCTGACCCTTCCTGCTTCTCCAGTTCTGCCTCTTCCAAACCCATTTTGTGCTCTATGCCCTTTTACATCCTGAGATCTGAGCCTCTGAGTCTTGTCTCTTGTAGATCTCTTTGAGTTGAAGTTCTTTGATAAGCAACACAAATGGCCTGTGAGCCAATGCTGGCCAACGATCCCTCCTCACTTCTCTGGATGCTAATTATAATGAAATTCTATGTTTACACTTCCTCCAATTACCATGTGGCTGCCAAGGCCAAGGACATACATTTATCATTTTTAATTTTTTTTTTAAGTTAGAGTGCCCTGGATCTTCTCACAGTATATAGAAAGTAAATACAGAGCACAGGCAGATCCTCAATAAATATTTAGATTTTTTTTTTTTTGCTTCCGCATAGTCTATTTCTTTTTTATACTGTGCAGTCCAAGCAAGTTGGAAGGAAGATGCATCAGGTTAGAGAGCCAGTCAAAAGTTACTTTTGCCAGTTCATTTGAGTTCATTCTACAATGATCAGGATAAAGAGTGAAGAGGGCCGCAGGAGGTAAAACTCAAAGTCCTTCCGAAGAAAGATTCTAATTCCATTAGCAGCACAAAGAGACAGGAGTGGAAGAACGCAGCTGCTCTCTTATTTATCCCTAACAACAGGGAACATAATATCATGAAATGTCAAGGTTTCAAAGGATCACAGAATTCATCTGGCTCAACTCAGGACATAATGCATCGAAGAGATTAAGAGCATGACTTGTATGTCCCCAACTTCAGTATCTGATTTTTCACTTCACTCTTTACCTTGAACAAATCCTCTAAGTCAGTATATCCAAAGCATAGCTCCTGATTTCCCCCCCAGGATGCTTCTCCTGCACTGCTTCTTTACCCAGGGAGGAAAGAAACCAGAAACCAGAACCTCCCCAGACCAGTATATAGATCAGATACTGAGCATATAGCAGAGCTTCAATAAACACTTAGTATTTTTTTCTTGCTAGGATCACTCAGGGATCTTTTCAGTGGTCTCCACACCCCTGAGCTCCTCTAAAAGGTAGATTTCAATACAGTTCAGACTCCCTCATTGAAATCTTTCAAATATGGCTTTCCCTGCTCTGGAATAAAAACCAAAATCTTTAGCATCACATGGAAGGTTTTGTATCACCTGGCCACTCAAAGGCCTCTAGCTCCACCTTGTACAGTGGTCTGCTTCAGTCTTTGCCCAGCCACTTTATCCTGCTCTCGGTCCCCTCACTGTTCACCTTCTGATAAATGATGAACTTTTAGTGAAGAATTCTGATTACATGTATCATATAGATATGGGCTCAAAACCTAGCATGTCTTTGAACTAAAGATACTTAGACTTTTGTTTCTCTTTTAGAGGACAGAGATAATGCTACCACCCACCCATGGGCTCACACAGGATTCAACAAGATATTGACAATAAAGAATTCATCATAGATCCTGGCACAAATTAAGAATACAGAGAGTTTTAGCTATCTAATATTCTGCAGAATTCCATCAAAATAGTCTTGTTTCTGCTAGCAACTGGTCATATATGTTACTTATTAATTAATCTGAACCCTTTAAAACTCCATTAACATTTTCAGTCTGCACAAATTCTTGGGAGTAATAAACTTTATTACCTTCAATGTAAAATAGTTGAGTAATGCCAAAGGTATGCCAGAGTATGTTCCAGCTCAAAGAGCCAACTGCTAAATTTTCAAGAATTTTATGAACCAGTTATTAAACATTATTTTCATTAAAAATTAGATTGCATAAATTTACAATTGAATTATATTAAACAAAATGGTATTAAAGGTAATACTCAAACCATGTTGGTTCCTAAATATTTTAATACATTTTATTTACTGTTAGCTATGCTCTTAAAGTTATTTATGGGTGTTTCATCTGTATAGTGAAAATACCATCTAATGATGTGCTTAGCACATACCCAACTCCACCATTCATCAGATTTCAATGGTGCTTCAAACTATGTTGTGTATTTACTATGGAAATCAACAATCACTATAAATGAAGATTTCCACCACCAGCCACCAAAACTTGTTTTTGAATACTTTCTGGCACACCAGTGAGTAATTTATGTAACTATCAGACATAAATGAAGACCTTAACATAAATGATATTGATGTCTGTCAAATTCAATAGCTGTCATAAAGTTCTTTAATTGAAGGTCATTTTCTTTACCAAGTGCATGAATCCACTAGATACTTCCTCAGAGAATACTGACTTCAAGTATATATGCCATTCTTCTTAAGTCTGGCTATCAGGTTTATTAGTGTATGGAAATAAATCAGGGGGTGACATTTCTATGAGGAAGGTGTGACAACTAAGTTCTTGACAACAAACCTTTTGATAATAAAGAAAGACAAATAAAAGCAATAAAAATCCATAGAGAAACAAATAAAGTCCACCAATATGAGGCCACTACCTTAAAACAGCACTGAAAAAGAGTCTCAGAACAAGAGTTAATGATCTTAAGAGTGACAAAGAATCTCAGGGAAAGGTTTGCTATGTTTTCCATATACTTCTTAAATTAACAGAATAGTGTAACATACCTGTTAAATGCCTAGTGATCAGTTAAGGCAGCTGGGGGAAATACCCGTATGAAAAGAGAGAATTTTAACCTGAACTTTATGGCACCTACAAAAAATAACTAAAGGTGGAGCAAATGTCTAAAAAGAAAAGTTGAAACGATCAAATTCTTAGAACAAAACATAAGGTAAAAGGTTTTTGACGCTGGCTTTGGCAACGATTTCTTGAAAATTATACCATTACACCATACCAGCAAAAAACTGATAAATCAGAGTTCATCAAAATTAAAAACTTTTATACACCTAAAGAACAAAGTTTAAGCTCATTTATACTGTTTTCCTTTAACATTTCTATGAAAGAATAGACATATTCCTGAAAATCTGGCTATAAAGCATCTTTCTGTACAGTATAGCTAATGTTGTCTGCCTGCCCAGCCCCGTAACCCCAGAGGCTTATATACTCAAGTAAAAAAAGAATTGGGGGTGGGGGAAGGGAGATGGTAGAGGTAGAACCTGATAATTTAACAAACCTGTTAAAGTTTACATATAGATAGATAGGTAGGTAGACAGATAGATAGAGATAGATAATAGTTTATTTTTACATCATTTTGTGCATTTTTTCATCTCAGTTGTAATCCCTGTGGGCTTCCCATCACCAATTCACCCATTTGCCATCACCCATGCACTCCCCCCTCCCCCGACCCCATTCTCCACTACACCCCTGTAAAATGTCTCTGGTATATCGTTGTTCATTATTAATTCTCCCCTCCCCAGTCCTTTATGCTCCTGCTATGAGTGAAACCATCTGGTATTTTTCCTTTTCTTTCTGGCTTATTTCACTAAGCATGATCCCTTCCAGCTCCATCCATGTTGCTGCAAAAGGCATGTGTTTATCTTTTTTTGATTGTAGAGTAATATTCCATTGTGTATATGGACCACATCTTTTTAATCCAGTCACCTACTTTTGGGCACCTGGGTTGATTCCATGTCTTTCCTATTGTAATAAAGCAGCAATAAACATGGGGGTGCAGGTGTCTTTTTGAGTCAGCGTTTTTGTGTCTTTTGAAAAACTGTTAAAGTTTTAAAATCTAATTAAAATATTATCAAGAACTATGAGGAACTGCAAAGTTAAGTGTGGCAAAATTCCTGTTTCTAGATGTGTACTAACTACTGATATGTGTTGGCATATCATTTGATACACTACTTGAGTAACTCTTGTGATATTTATATGAGGGGTGATCATCACATATAAAATCACAGTAATGTTTTATATGAAAAAAAATCACACTGAAAGGAGAAAAGTCCGTGGCTCTTGTTGACTGCCCCTACCACTGTCAGAAAGATCAGTCAGGAGTTCTGGTTGCAAAACATTGATTTTATAATAGCAATAAAGTTTACAAATGGCAAAAATATGAGCTTGTTTACTCCTGGAAGATTTTATTACTCATGCAAACTATTAGTCAAATAGAGAGGTTGTAATATACTTTGTAAAACCATTTATGAGCCAGAAATATTCCAAAGAAAGAAATTCAATAGAAATGATTTTCAAAATCATTTGAAGGATATTTAGTCCGTAGATTAAAAATCTAGGCTCTATACCTGGAGCAAAGGTGAAGCCCAGTCAGGCTGTCTGTGACTTGGGAGAAATGGGAGAAGTAGAGAGATACAGGGTTTATTTTAGGGGCTCTTCTACAGAGGCTATGTTGTTTTCACCAACAGAAGTTTCCAGACAGTGGGGTAACTCTGCTTAACAGAAAGTTTAATGAGCCATCTTGACCTAATGAAGCTGTTCAGTAGATCTTCCAGGTGACACATCTCACCATGAACCCCAGGAGTGGAATGGACAAGTAGTCCAAGCTTGGCCACATAGAGCACTCTGTCCCATCACCCTAGCCAGACTAATCAGAAGGTTACTTAAACTTCTTCTAGAACATACAAGTATTTAAATTAAAAGGGGCTGCCTGAAGGTGCCTTCCTGCCACATGGAGGAGCCAGTTATCAGACTGAGAGATGCAGAGACACACATGAATGGGTGAGATTGAATCTCTGACTGTTCCAGTCTATCTGTAACAGGGTGGTCCCCAGGAAAAGGGAAAGTCCCAGGTTCCCTGCCTCACCCAGAAGGAGGGTGGAGCTGAGCAGAGAAAAGAGGAGAAGAGAAGGAATCTGAGAAGAAGGAAGCAGGATGGAGAGCCAGAAGGAGACCTGAGGAAGCCATATCATGTGAAGAATCCATGCTTATTTCTTGACCCTGAACTGGGTGAAAGAGATGTGGGTGAGAGACCCGTGGGGAGGTTGACTATGGCAGTGTTTATATTGATTTTTCTTTTGCTCTTTTCCTCCCAGACTTGTCTGGCCATTTGTGATCCTTTTCTTTGGGTCCTGGCCAGAAGGTGCTTTAGTCTTATGGTGGGCTTTCAGGCCTTGCTTTGGGTCAATCCCTTTTGGGTGGACTTTTGTCCACGAGGGGAAGGTTAACTTCAGGTGTTTGATTTAGAAATTATATTCTTTGTCTTCTGTGCTGTATACTCACGGTATTAAAGTTCCTTTTCATTAAAGTCTTTTATGTTTTGTCTTGATGCAGCAGGCAGGTTTGGGGCTCAGGGGTGTCCCTGTCTCCCTGCTCTGTAACAGATTCACAAGTATATTCTCTCTTTACTTAAACCAATCAGAATTGGATTCTGTGTGTGCCAGTTGCACTTCCATATTCCCGAGACACACAGCACATTCTTGTCACAACTGATGGCGAAATCAGGAGGAATCTGGGGGAATCTGACTCTGAGAAGGCAACTTGGCAACTTCAATGCCCACAACCCCCTTCACAGACATAGCCAATAGGCAAAATGACGACTAGATTTATATTTGCAGGTCCCTTCACATCTTCACTTATCATTTACAATCAATCGCTTCTTTTTATTCCGTATGTATTAAATTGTGAGTTAATGAGATGATTCTCTATGCACTGGTCCTATGTATAAGCTAAATAAACATTATCTGAGAAACCAAGTGGTGGAGAACAGATGGTATGTATGAGTAGGAGATGGTTTCCTCCTCTAAAATCTCCATGCTCTGCAACTGTTTTGCTCCCTGCAGCAAGACTGATTTGTTCCAGGTGATCTATATTTATCAATAGAGTACTAACATTGTAAAAATAAGGCAATTATACTCCAGTGACAGAGCTAAATATTATGTCACTATATGAAGCAAATGGCATTGTTAGTCATTTCTTCAGATATGATTTGCTTTATAAAAGCGGCATTTCAAGGCATGGGAACTCAGCAGGGCTTCTTTGTCAACAATCTGCTATTTCTAGCTAAATTAAGTAATCATCTGGCTACTATATTTAGAAAGCATGTGCAGGATACAGAATGTATGGAGAGCTCTAAATGGCATGTTTATCTTCAGGGGACAGCATTACATAGGAGCAGGAGAGCATCTGCTTGTAAGAGAAAATGGGCTTTCTATTAGACGCATCATATCATAAGAAGTTACTTACACCACCGAGAAAATGCAGGTGTGATCGGGTTGCCTATGAAAACAGTGTAGATGATCTTACAGTTTTTCTTAAAGAGAGTTGAGTGATTTTACATGATTCTCCTACCTACCTCTATTCTAAGCAAGAGTTGAAAAGACCCCCTGCCCCTGATTTTTTCAGGATTCCTCCTATGCAGAAGACACTCTCTGCTTGCAGACTAGGGATTCAAGATTTTGAAACATTAGGGTGACTTCAGAAACAATGATGCCAACTTATAATTATTATGTGTTTACTGTGCCCTGCAATAATAGATATTCACCATACATTATTTGCATATATGTATTTGTGAGGATGGTACCTCTAGTTCTTAGGCTATAGTGTGAGTTATATGCTTTTATTCCTGGTTTATAAATAAGGAACAAGATTAATGATATAAGCAATTTCCCAAATAGCTCACAGACAGGAAAAGAGCATTGGAGGTGACCTCTTCTAAGGTCACTCTTACATCCACACTGTGGTTGTCCCCTAAACAATTAAAGCTTCCATTTTTCTTCTGTTGTATTTTCCCAACTATGTTAATCCATATCTTTTTCCTCCTGGATTTCCAAACTCTCATCTTCCTCTTATTGCTGCCCTGTGAATGGGTTAAAATATAGAAACTTCTTTGAGGAGATATCTTGAGTTCTCTGAATAAATAAAACATAATTCCATGAAGATGATTTAAAAAGATGCAAAGAACACCAGGTGATATGTGACCCCTAGCCAAATCATGGCTGGCTTCCATAGGTGTCCTGATTCTTTGTGTCCTGATGCTCCTCACCATGGGCTTATTTTCACAACTGCATTCTAGCTCATTGCATTTGGAACAAAGACCACAGAATCTTGCTGTTGATAAGGGATCCTTGCAGGAAGAAGTGCAGAACATGCCAGGCAGCGAGGGTGGGTCTGAAGCCACACATAGCAAATTGCCAGAATTTCTTTTTTATCTGAGATCTGCTCCATGGCCAATAATGAAGAAAGACTTCATGATACTCTAATAGGAATGAGATGCTGGGAAACTCTTCAGGAGTGGGGAAGGTAAACTTGAAGCATAAGGTAGGAAGTTCAGAAAGATAATTTGAAAAGTCTTGTAGTCATACATGGTATCTATAACAGGAAACACAGAAGGCTACAGGTACAGTGTGTGTACAGAGGCATAAGCATTAGCAGTATTTTCTAGATATCTTTCTGCTATTGATTCCTAGTTGAATTCTCTTGTGATCAGAGAAAACATATACTATGACTTCATTCCAGGTAAATGTATTCATACCTGGTTTGTGGTCCCCACACATGGTCAAGCTAGCTGACTTTTTCATATCCAGTCGAAAAGAGTATGAATTCTGCTATTGTTGGACAGAACATCAATTTGACCAAAATGCTAAATAATAGTGTTCTAATGTGTCATCACCGGTTTTCTGTCTACTTTTGAGTCAATGTCTAAGACTTTTCTTAGTTGTTGAAATATCCCACTATGATTGAAATTTGTATTTTGTTGTTGTTGTTCTGTCATCTATGTACCTTTATTTTAAAGCTCTATTGAGGACATAACCATTTAGGATTCTATGTTTTCTGGGTAAAATATTTCTATAATCATTATAAATTATTCCTTTTTATCTCAAGGAATATTTCTTTGTCTTAAAATCTACATTATTAATATTAGACTTACTATCCAAGCATTCTTAGAATTATTTTTTTTTAATTATGCCTTTTTCCATACTTTTAACTTTTAATCTACCTTTAGCCAAAGTAGTTTTCTTATGGAAACCATATGGTTGCTTTTTTTTTAAAAAAAGATTTATGTATTTATTCATACAGAACTGGGGTACAGGCCAGAGATGCAGAGGGTGAGAGGATTAACCAGGGACAGAGTGGGGAACAGAACAGGCAGATCGACGAAGTACACCGCTGAGGGGAGCAATGGGCGGGTCAGGAGAGGTCTGCCACGCCATGTGGATCTCCCCCCGGGCAGGAGGGGATTGAACTCATGCAGTGGCTTAAGCTTCTTAGTGCTGTGCTTTAACTGAAGCATTCAGATCATTAACTTATTGATGTTTGAGAAAGAAAATTTAAAAAAGAAAAATGCCTATTACATTCACTCATGTATATGCCTCTCTTAATGTTCTTTGTATAATTCCAGTTTTTATGTGGTAGCATTTTCCTTCTGTCTAAAATACTCTCTTCAAAAATTCTATTAGTAAAGGCTTATTAGCCATAAATTTGGTTAGCTTTTGTCTACCTGAGAAGTTTTATTTTTGCACTAATTTTGAAAGATGATTTTGCTGGATATAAAATTTCAGGTTGATAGTTTTTGTTGTTGTTTTCCTGGAATTTAGAAATGACATTTTATTTTCTTTAGGCTTGCACAGTTCTTTAAGTCTTCAATGTTCTTTCCAAGTCACATCTTCCCTCTCTGACTGCTTTTAAAATTTTCTCTTAATCACTTGTTTTGAAGAATTTGATAATGATATGCTGTGGGGTACGAGTGTGAATGAGTGTTTCCTGATTGCACTTCATTGAGCTACTCTTATCTAAGATTTTATAATTTTAATCAAATTTGGAAATTTTAGTCATTGGATCCAAGTAAAATATTATACATTTCTTTAGTCTCTTTGTCTCCAACTTATATGTAGAGTAAACCACTTAATTTTATCCCACAAGACACTGAGGTTCTGTTTGGGGTTTTCTTTTTCCTTAGTGATTTTTCTCTCTGTATTTTATTTTGCAGATTCTATTCCTATGTTTCAAGCTCACCAGTCTTTTCTTCTTCAGTGCCTAATTTTGTGCTAGTTCCACTCTCTAATTTTTTTCAATATTATATTTTAAATTTCTAGAAGTTCCACTGGTTCTTTTTATCTTCTAGTTCTCTCCTCATTATATTCTTGCCTTTACTTGGAATATTTATTATAGCTGTTTAAACATCCTTTTCTGGCCTGTGTCTATTGACACATTTTTCTCCTGCTAGTGGGTTACCTTTTCCTACTTTGTGTCATGTATGATTATTTTTTAAATTGGATTATGGAATGCCAAATGTTATTTATGGAATGTCAAATGTTATTCATTGAATGTCTGACTTTTTGTCTGTTTTCCTCTAAAGAAATCCAGGCTTTGGTCTTTAATGCAATTAAGGTATTGCTTTTCAGTTTGATTCTTTCTAGATCTGTTTTCTTAACTTTCCTATCACACATCTTTTTGTAGTTTTATTCCAGGAATAAAGTCTTATTAAGACATAATCCAATGAATTGTCTCTAGTGAGAAATGAGGGCTCTCTCATCTAGCTAATCAGTTTTTTTTTTTAAGATTTATTTATTTATTCATACAGAACAGGGGCACAGGCCAGAGATGCGAAGGGTGAGAGGATTCACCAGAGACAGAGCGGGGAGCAGAACAGGCAGATCAACAAAGTACACTGCTGAGGGGAGCAACAGGCGGGGCAGGAGAGGTCTGCCACGCCATGTGGCTCTCCTCCAGGGCAGGCGGGAATTGAACTCATGAGGAAGTGGCTTAAGCTTCTAAGTGCAGTACTTTAACCCGCTGCACCACCAGGGAGGGTCGCTAATCAGAGTTTAAAATCTCCCTGCCTTTATGAACTTTCAAATCCTTGGTTGTATTTTGTTTCATGTAGCTTTATCCCATACATGCACAATCTAATAACCAGCAAGATTTCAAGGAGTTTCATGAAGATTCATGAAGTCTTATTTCTGTGGTGCCATCTTCAGAATTATGACCTATAACTTTCAACTCCTCAACCTCCCTGATTTCCTTCTTCTCAATTCAACAAGTTCATTATGCTTTGCTTGGGATTCCCCTTCCTGCACAGTGATCTAGAAATTGCCTCCAAATGGAAACCAGGGAGATAGATAATGGGGTGGGGGAGAGAGGGGCTTTGAGGAAAATCTTCATTTCTGGGATTTATTGAATGATATTCTGCCTTATAAAAGGTTCAAGGATAGGAGCTATTCAAAATAACCAAATATTAACACATGAATGAACTTCTCAAGCTAAAATCACTCCAGCTGCAAATGTGACTTAAGAGGAGATAAAAAGGAAAGAGGAAAACAATTTAGTAAACTCACAGGTTCAGATCAATGAAATGAATAAAAAACCACAGTGACTTAAGGAGAGATGTAAGACAGTGAAATGAAATTCAAATTTTATTTAAACATGTGTGTTTATGAGAGGGAAAGAGACAGAAACAGAAGCAGAATACTAAGTTGAAGACAGATGTCTTCAGAAAAACAAAATAAAAATCACTTTTCTATTTCACTAATAACCACATGTTCCCCAGTTTTTGAAGAAAACTATCTGTGATTTCAGACAGATGAGCCACTTGTACACACAAATAGTTCATGAACATAAACTCTTCATAAATTCATAATCTGCCCAAGAATATTTTTATGAGCTTACTACCTAGAAGCTAGTAAGGACTCAATAATGTCTACTTAATACATGCATACACATTCCTGACAATAATAACATCCAATCAAAACCATGTCCATATAATCATGCTTTCTTATTATCTTTGAGGATTAAAAACTCAAATTACACAAGAGTATCTCTTTCCTTAGAAAAAAACCTGAAAAATAGGTTGATCATACTTCAAAAGTATGATAAAATTTGCTAGAAGTTAATGAATATACATAATATATTGTTCCTTTTATTGAACCCAGATTCTGCTGAAAGGTTTGTTTTTTGGTTCACATGGGCGCATGTAATCGAGACAACTCACCTTTATCATGTGAACCCTCTCCTGGTTCCTGGCACAGTACTCAAAACCCTTATAAATTGCTGAGTGATGAGAGCCCGTAGGCCTCTTTTGTTCTAAGAGGCTACTTTGGGCAGATTCTGGGTGACTCCTGCATGGGGCAGTTCATGAGAATGACCAAGCCTGGACTAGGAGCTTGGAATTTTCAGGTCCTATCCCACTTCTCTGAAGAAGAGGGGGAGCTGGAAACAATTGACAATTGGTGGTGCCTGTGAGAGAAAACCTCAGCAAATTCCAAAAAAAATATGGGATGCAGAGAGAGTCAGATAAGTGAAGACATGCACATGCTAGGAAGATGAGGCACCCAACTCTCCAGGGACAGAAGCTCCAGGGATCCTCCAAGACCTCACACTATGTATCTCTTCATCAGTATCCTTAATGTGGTCCTTCAGAATTTGGTAAGCATATGTAGGTGTTTCCCTGAGCCACTGTGCAAATTAACTGAACCTGCAGAGAGGGTGATGGAAACCTCACATTTTCAGCTGATGGGTCAGAAGCACAGGTGATAACCTGCTTTTGTGATTGGCACCTGAAGTAGGAGGCAGGTTCATGGGCCTGAGCCCACAGCCTGTGGGGCCTGAGGGTGTCTCCAGGAAGACAGTGTCAGAATGGAATGAAACTGTGGGGCACCCTGCTGATGTGAGAGAAAACTGCTCAACATGGAAACCTGTTCCCCACATTTGTTTGTTGTCAGAGGTTTTGTGAGTGCGGTAGCAATGAGAGGAAAGAAGACAATCACAAAAAAACTATTTTTCTAATAAAGAGACTAATGTGATCTGTTAGCTGCTTTTTAAAAAAGATTCACTTATGCATACAAGAATGAGGGTGCCAGCTAGAGGTGCTGGGAAGGGGCGAGGTGAGAGGGCTCACCAGGACAGAGTAGGGAGCAGAATAGGCAGGTTAACTGAAATACACTGCTAGGGGAGCAGTGGGTGAGGCAGGAGAGGTCTGCTGCTCCATGTGGGTTAACTCCCTGACCAGGGATCAAACTCATGCCGCAGTGGCTGCCAATAAAGCTGAGACTTAACTCCTGCACCACCAGGGAGGCTCTGATCTGTTGCTGTTTTTAAGAGAAACTGCTGTTGTTGGTATGGCCTCAACAGCTGTTGTTCAATTTTCAATTTTGTCACTTTTCTCCTGGTCACTGTTCATTATATGGCCTTCCTTTTCCTTTTCCTTTTTTTTTTTTTAACCACTTTCCAAATTTCAATTTTTAATGTCTAAACTACCTGGGGAAACACATGCGGCTGTGTGTTTACAGCTTGCCTCCCCTCTGAGACTTGCTACCTGCCAGTGCTGACTATGGATGCCACCGTCTGACACCTTCCCCACAGGGTCCTCTGTGAGTGTATGCCCCGTGCTTACCTCCATTTACATACCTGCCTGATGTTCTGCTTCGCTGCTGAGTAGAAATGGTGCATGTTTTATGTGTGTTGATGAAACTACCATAGAATTCAATTCCCAGAAGCCCGTACTAACCTCGTAGACAGTATCCTGTCCTTGTTTGATTCAGTAATTCAGTACTTCTGATAAAATATTATTTATGGGGATTTTTAGGATATTTGCTATCAATGATCCTCACACTGCTTAAAAATCACATGAGCTGATTTTTCATAACCCAAATTCTGGGATCCAGTTACTCAAACTAATAGGCCGTGTCCAGGAATTTGCAGTTGAACAAACAACCTTCAGGATGCCTGGCTCGTACTTTAAGAAACACTGATACTACAATCTCAGTTACTAACAAGTCAGTGCACCATCAGATTGGATCTGTAAATCATCTTTATAAATCTGCATTTTAAAAATAGGCAAATAAGGTTTTGAGGGTTATCAGTAGATCAATAACTGAATTAAAAGTCACTTCAACTTTACTAGCTGACATTCCACGTACTCAACTTAGAAATACTATTATCATCACCAGCACTTTCACGTGATGGTTTGACCTTGACAAAATGCCAAGCAGCACAGATAGCACACCTAGAATAAGGTGGCCTGTTGAAGCTAAGTCAGAGACACATGAGAAGAGAAAAAATGATTAGTTTTCCTAGGTAAACCACCTCTAGAACTTTGTCCCATTTTATTTGTTACTAAAACATAACCATCAAAGCTTCATCAAACCTGTCAAATATTAGCCAGAGATACACTTGACCTGGAGGGAAGTATCAGGAATTTTTAAACATTTAACTCCTAGTGTGTATTAGTATGAAACCAAGTTGAGCAGAACCCATTAATGTCACAGTGATCGGTTACCAATGGAAATAAATAATTCATGATGAAGGGAATTAGTCTAATTAGCAGGCAGTTTGAGTCCTTTGATAAAACTCAGCTCTAATTCCGTGAAGGGCAGGAAGTGCTGTCATCAGTCAGCCCTGAAAAGATTAGCATCTATTATGAATGAGGTTCGACACCCTCGCGAAGTCATGTGTGTCCTGGAGACAAACTTAATATGTTCCAGAATGGGACACAGTTTGTCTCACCAACACATCACGATTCCTACCAGGCTATTGTATGTAATAACAAGCAAAGATCAGCGCCCCATCCTGTCACTCGCTCCGCTGTCCGTCATTCTGACAACTGTGCAAATACATTCTCCATGCAAAGTAGGGAGTGTGCCCTGAATACTTGTAAAATTGCACAAGATGTCAAAGAAAATATGTGTTACTTTCTTCCTCACCAAAACAAACACACAGAACCAAATGTCAGTCCTGAAACTGACAGTTTCGAAGATGGTGGGCAATATAGGATGTCAGGCTTGGTGTATACACATTTCATTTCAAAGACTCTTGTCAGTTCTCCCGGGAAATTTGCTTCCCTACTTATCTCTCTCTAGATATTGAAGCTATAAGATCAATCATAGGCTTACAGCTTCTGCAACTGCAGATAAGTGGAGATGAGTGTCGTAAGCAAAGTAGTTGCTGGAATTCCAAACTAATAAATGAGGGGAAATAAGAGGAAAAAAAGACTTTAGGGGCCCTCCCTGGCAGCACAGCGGATTAAAGCATAGCCCTTCAAAGCTAACCACAGCTGCTTCAGCAAGAAGTTTGATCCCGGACGGAGGGAACTGACCCACATGGCGCAGCAGACCTCTCCTGACCTGCCGGCTGTTCCCCTCAGCAGTGTGCTTCATGGATCTGCCTGTTCTGCTCCCCACTCTGTCTCTGGTGAAGCCTCTCACCATCCCTGCACCTCTGGCCTGTACCCCAGGTCTGTATGCATAAATAAATAGGGGGGAAAGGGGTTTTATTATTTTGTTTTTTATTACAGCGCACAACTGGCTTGGATTATTGGGACAGCTCTGTTCTAAGAAGATGTGCAGTCTCTGAATCATATGTAGCCTGACGTATCTAAAAGATGTTGACTGTTCCACACTGCGTGAGCCCTGTGTTATTCTGCAGCCCACAAGCTGACGCGGCATCAGCTGTGTTTCCATTTTTACTTATGAGCCTTTTGAAATTACATGTTTCCATTTTGCAATTTGATGTAATAATGAAGAAACTCCAAATTTGTAAGTTATTGTATTGCTTGTTTTTATTGTGTAAAATTAATTACTTCATTTATTTATGTCATTAAGAAGGGGGGGTACCATTTTGCACATTTTGTCATTTGCTGTAATAATTAACATGCCAATAACACCACAGACGCCTTGGAAACAAGACGATCTGCCCGAAAGCCAGAACAGCATATAATATGGCAGCCCTTGTTGCTTCCCAAAGTATGGTGAGGACTGTCATGTCACCTGACTGTTGGTAATCCTGATGAGCATATACTGACTTGTGGAATGAAGTGGAAATGAGTATACTTAGGCAATACAAGAAGCAGCTTTTATATAAGCAAAATAGTATAGTTCTCAAAAATTATTATCCAGCTGTCCACACACAGTTAAAAGGATGTTGCAGGCTTACCTAGGCTGCACAAACTTGGTGTTGACAACTTACTGCGATTTGAAAAGATACCTTGGTAAATATTTGGTACCTTTTTTTTTTAACATAACTAGCAGTTACTAATGGGGGTTAAATATTTGTTGGATCTTTCCAACATATCTTTAGCAGGAAAGCTCAATCAGTCTCCTAGTTTGTATTTTATGGATTCAATATCAAAGCTGTTTTTACTGGGGAGCAGGGGAAAACTACAGAGCTATAAAATCTTTAGCATCTGGTGTATCCCTCCCATTATGACCTGTTACATACAGGTACAGCTACCGAAGATAAGAATCGTTCCTAGTTCCTCTTCGTAGCCTCCCGCTACTACAGGCTTAAGCAGAGAGAAATCAATTGTGTTGTTGTTGACTGAATGACAACTGAATAGTTGTAGCACCCAATCCAGTGTTTCTTTCATTTCTACTCTGAGAAAAATGGCAAAATAAACCACAGAACGCCAGGACCTCCTCAGTGGCGCAGAGGTTAAAGTCTCAGCACTATCAAGCTATCACCAGCCACTGCAGCACAAGTTTGATCCCTGGCTCAGGGCGCAGCAGACCTCTCCTGTCTTCCTGCTGCTCCCCTCAGCGGTGTAGTTTGTTGATCTACCTGTTCTGCTCCCCACTGTCTCTGGTGAATCCTCTCACCAGCAACCCCCTGACACCACTGTCCTACACCCCAGTTCTTATGTGCATAAATAAATAAAATAAAACTTTATAAATAAACAAGCCATAGAATAACAACGGTCCACCTCCTATCTTGGAAACTAACCCGTTACCCAAAGTCTCATCATGTTATAATGTCTGGTCCTTTTAGCATGGGAGCCAATGGGCTGCAGCCTGTTTTCAAGTCCTGAATGCAGTCCTGTTTTAGTAGCGTCAATCAATTGAGCTTTAGTTCTCCTGCTCAAGATTTTCTTTGCCTCCAGCTGAGAGTTCTATTCCACAGAAAGGAAACCAGGCCCTAACCACTTGCAGGGAGACCCATACAAAACTGGAGGTATTTTGAAAGCATAATGTAACCAAACATTTTTTCAGAATTCAGAACATTAATGCAAATCTTGTTCCCCTTGGAATGTAGTTCTTTTTATCTGTGTGAAATTTAAAACAATCTCTCTATTGCCAGAGCGGAAGGTTAAACATTATAGGGAAGTTGGCAACTTGAACTCAGAAAAAAACACTAGTTTAGATTAATTGAGTGCAAAAAGCACCCTGTCTAATTAGTGAAAGACATTATATATATATGTATATATATATATAATATATTTGTGTATTATATATACATTTGTTGTGTGTTATATATATACATACAATATATACATATTATACGTATAATATATGCATACACACACACACAGTAGCACACACATGAACTTAGTGTACCAATGGCTTATAAGCAGTAATTCTCAATTAGTGTTTTAACTAGGAGGTCGAGTGACAGTTTTAGGCCTCCTTCCTGGAGAAACATGAATCCAGGCACAGATGAAATTCAGCCAAAATTTCTTTAAGAAATCTAAGGTGTTCTGTGTCTTCTTGGGTATAGTTAGGCAGTTATCTGATGGTATATTTTAGTTCCAGCACCTAAAGAAATTACTACCAATTCTGGGTAATTGAAACCCAAACTGGTCAGGTTTTAATTTTATCTCCCATTTCTCTATTTCTATAATTTTATTTTGCACCTTGTAATAATTCTTGAACTCGCCTTATTTTATGAAAGGAGAATCCAAAAGTGTGAAATACATTGAGTAGGTTCTTATCAGCAAAAAGAGAGATGGAATGAGAGGGATTTTCAGAACTAATGATTTTCACTATGGCCTACAGTGACAGACTGGGATAATCACCTCCTCCATATCAATTTTCTCCTTATTTCTTGCTAACATAATCCTTCCTTTATTTGAGCTATAAAAATGAACTCTATCTTGGCAGCTTCTCTGACAGTTAGTGGCAGCTATACCAAATCATAGCCAGCAGAAGCTTCTGGAAGGAAGTTCTGGAACAATTTTTGACAAGGGATCAGTGGTTTCCTCTCCCCACTCTTTGCTCTTTGCCTAGAACACAAAATGGAGAACACAACATGGAGAGCCAGGACCCATTTGACCACCATGAGGACAAAAGTCACACATGGAGGATGACTGAGTGAAAATAAGATGGAGGGAGGAAATCACAACACCAGCCCTGCGCTGACTTAGCCCTAGATTTTGTGTTACATGAGAAAGATGATACCCCTTTGCCTGCTTAAGATGCTGTTTAGTTAGGTTTTCTTTCACTTACAGCTGAACCCACATCCTTACATCCGCTCAACCACCCACGATGAAGCTGGATTCCATTGTCTTGCAGACCAGCGCTACTCAAACTGTGATGTACATGTAAATCATCTGAGAATTTTGTTAAGATGTAGATTTTAATTGAGAATTTTGTTAGAATATAGATTTTAATTCAGAAGGTTTGACATGGGGCTTTAGAGCTTGCCTTTCTGCACTCCCAGGTGAAACAGATTCTGCTGGCCTTCGAATCACTCTTTGAGTAATACACTTCCAGAGGATAAATAAATTAAATGCAAATTTCATCCATATGTGATTTTTTTCCCCCCTGAGGACAGGGCCTTTTGTTTTCATCAGATGATCTCAAAGGGGTCTGTCATCAAAAAGACATAAAACAGATATTGTATGGGATTAATTGGCAATAAAAGAAAAGAGCCAAGAAAACCACTGGAGTCAATTCCACATCCCCAAGGGGCTTTGGGGGAAAGAGCAGATAGATACACAACAAAATGGTTAGTCTATTTGCTCCCAGCCACTACCTGTTACCCAGGTACTATGTGTATTTCTTTAGGTACTGGAATGGAAATATACCATGAAGAAATAACTGCCTAAATATACCTAAGAAGACAAAGAACGCCTTAGATTTCTTAAAGATATTTTGGCCAACACAATCCTTCCTTTATTTGAGCTGTAAAAATGAACTCTATCTTGGCAGCTTCTCTGACAGTTAGTGGCAGCTAGCTATACCAAATCATAGCCAGCAGAAGCTTCTGGAAGGAAGTTCAACAATTTTGACAAGGGATCAGTGGTTTCCTCTCCCCACCCTTTGCTCTTTGCCTAGAACACAAAATGACACATGGAGAGCCAGGACCCATTTGACCACCGTGAGGACAAAGTCACACACGGAGGATGACTAAATAGGTGAAAATTTCATCTGTGTGGGGATTCATGGTTCTCTGGAAAGGAGGCCTAGAACTGCCTGCTACTCTACCTGCTAGTAAAAAACACTAATTGAGAATGTTTACTGATAACTAGTACCTGTACCCTCTACCTGTAGCATTGTCAAGATAGACCCTTAGAACTATTTCAGAGCTGTGTAATTAAGGGTCAGGCATCATCCTGGCCTAAACTGGTTAACAGTAACATGCACAGAGAAGACCCGCTGGATCTAACCATTTCTCAGATTCATTAAAATGAACCTACAAAATTAAATCTCTACCCAAGCAAGGGAGGCACTCAACTGCCATTTACTGCACATGTGATCCGGAAGAGGCACAATCAAGAAATGACACAATCAAGATTCCAAACACCCCCCCTTCCCTCCCCCACCAATAATAATTCCATTAAAATCCTAACTCCGTTTAGGAAAGGGAGACAATATTTTGGGCACCATCCCTCACCCTCCTTATTGAGCAAGTAACTAAACTCTTGGCCACGAACCTTCTGTTTGGTAGGGTCAGATTGCTAATGTGTGCCATGCAACACACCCCTCAGGTTCAGTTACATACCCAGCTCTCTTCTACCCTTCCCTGGGCTCTGGGAGGGGGACTCTGATTCTATGGCCTGGACATTCTTATCTGCGGATTCTGCTTGGGTTGGGCCATTGGGGGCACTGGAGAAATCTGGGGAAGAGAGAGGTGGGGCTTCCCTTTCCCACTTTTGTCCTCGAGTCCTGAATCTGGTGGTGTGTCTGGCAGTACTATGTCCCTCCATGACCATAGCTCCCCGGCATCCTCAGCTGGGCCCAGCAATGTTGTTCTTCCCTTGCAGCTTTAGTCCAAGAGTAGTTCCTGCTGTGGCTGTTTTCTGTGCCCTGTTAACGCCTGTGGAGTATTCCTCACCTATACATACCTTCATCTGAAACTTCTGGAATAAATTCTAGTTCCTGCTGGACCTTAAATGATGCATATAGCAACTGCCCTCTGGGTCACCAGGACAGTGGCTACCTCTCAGTAGCCTGTTTGGATTTCTCTCTCTAGAACTCCAAATGATTTATCACCATCAGACCTTTCTGTCTTCAATCGTCCCCCCCTCTTCAAGTGCTAAGCTCCCCAGTGTACTCAGGTGGGAAGTAAGAAGCAGCCCCGCTCCTTCCACTGCTCAGATATTGTCAGTCTTACCTTCCTGTAAGGGAGGGAGACCTATGACCTCTAAGACTAAAAAATAGAAAGCCTCATTTTAGCTTCATGTCAATTTCTCTTCCATTCATGTCCTGCCTGGATTCACACTAATCTACTTTACGTCCCCTAAATACATCTTGACCTAAATACATACAAGCCTCTAGGTCTTTTTATTTGCTGTTCCTTCTTCCCAGCAGAGGCTTCTTCCTCCTAGTTACCCAGAAAATTCCTACTTTAAAATTCTGCCCAGTGCCACTCCCAGGGACAGTGAGTTGGGCCACTGTCTACCTTCTTTGTCCGCAGCACACCAGCGCCTGGTTCCTCCTGCCCACCACTCAGTATATTGCAACTTGTTTGTTTATAGGTCTGTCTTCTCTGTTTGAGCATAATGAGGATGTGAATGGCAGCC
Organism: Condylura cristata; assembly: GCF_000260355.1. NCBI lineage: Eukaryota > Metazoa > Chordata > Mammalia > Eulipotyphla > Talpidae > Condylura > Condylura cristata. The sequence goes on from NW_004567103.1 coordinate 44,251,016, forward strand.
TGTTCACCCCCATTCTGAGCATCTGACACATGTCAGTACCCTTTAAATCTGGGAGGAGGAAGTGGTAGAGTGCCCTTGGGAAAACTGTTTCTGTTTCATAGCCTATCTTCTTCCTGGAGAGAAGAGCTGCAACTCCCACCTCTGCCTTCCCAGAGCCCTGCGCCTGTGTTAGATTTCATGTGTACCTCAGCCTCAGAGCGCTCGGATGGGACTCTATCTTCCATCTGAAAGCCCCACGGGCAAGATGCTGCCCCTGGTGAGAAATGCAAGATGAGGCAAGAAAAAAATGCTCTGCAAGCCATCCATTTTGATCACTCTCCTAGAAATTCATCAATGGCCTATGGCTTTTTTTTTTTTTTTAATGTGTGTGTGTGTATTATTGCCACAATCTTTTTTTTTTTTTTAACCTCGGCATAGTATTTATTCTTCATGAGCTCCCTGACCTACACAGTCTAAGCTGATGAGAAGAGCGACAAAACTATGGGTATCTTATGTAAATCATTCCGTATTCATAATGGTGCCCTAAAGATAGCCAGCGAGGATAAAATAGCTTCTTTAACTGCCATCCATTCACCCTCCCTGACAATAACCAAGTGTCTATCCCTATTTTGCATATTCCATGCGTGACCCATATGTGCTGTGCCTTTATGGGCCAAACATAAAAACTCCAGTACGCATCTGCCTCGTTCTGTATCTTTCTGTATCTCTCCCTGCTCCATCTCCCCTGCAAAATGTCCCACAATAAAGCAATGGGTTTCCGCAGCTCAGGACACACCAAGCAACATTCGCTGCTAAATCTGCATTACTTACTGCAAAGCTTTTGTTCGTCTTTAGGAAGTGTGTGTAAGAGCCCTTAGCGATTCAGACCCTGTTGGTTATGAATCACACAGCTTTGTATCGTTCCTCCTGTTGTGCACAGCAATGTAAGTGACATCTGTCTCAAGGCTGTCGATACCTTCTTTAGAACCTCTGTGTCAATCCTCCACCTTCACATGCTCATGGGCCAGCTTCAGAAATCCCCAGTTGCCACTCAATTGCCACTAGAAGGCTGCCTAGTGGGACGTTCTGACTCTTGTACGGACCACATGCCACGCACAACCTCAGTCTCGCAAGTCAAGAATAGTGTAACTATTGGTCTTGCATCAAGCTCTGGCTTAAGTTTGATCTTGGAGGTTCACTCATTCCGTTTCTCTCTCTCTGAGAGCTATTAAAAGAGGAATAGCCATTGCTTTCCAATGCTTTATCACCCTCACTTAACATAATTCCATTCCAAGAACATCTTGTCCTATCCCCTGGGAAATTTTTACTCTTACTATTGATATTTGAAAATAATCTTACTTTGATGTTAACATTGTGCTACAAGAGGAGGGATTTTCCATTCTAAATGTAGAAAGGAATGGATTCTGCTGAGGAATTTATTTCCATGGAAAATGACAAAGAGGGCTGTCACCTAGGTTTGGGTCCTCTACAGGAGCTACTGAGAGGGAGGAGGGTGGCGGTGGCTTTGCTTCCTTCTACCTGTGGTCGTTTCCTGTTATTTTGGCCTCATTATTTTGAGTTTCACTGGATGTGGTGGCAGCTGCTCTCTGTCCCCACCCTCCCAGATAAGTTTCCCTTTCTCTCTCAATATAATAAATTTCTGACTTTTTATGGGTTCATGGTCACCTGAAGAAAAAAAAAAGACTACATTTCCATCCTTTCTTGAAGGTAAAGATGACCACAAGAATAAGTTCTGGCCAAAGAGATGTGACTGGAATTGGGAAAGGCAATTTACAGACTAAGCCTTTACAGGCCTAAGAAGGAGCATGTCCCTCCCCTCTCTTCCAGGAACTGTGTTGGACATGTTGGTGACGGCAAGACACCAGAGAAGGTAGACCATAAGAGAGAGGTGCTCGGGGTCCTGGCTTTTCTCTGCACTCGTCAGATGACTCAGTGCTTGAGAATTCTCCATGAGAGATCAATTTTGCTATTTCCTAGCTTCCTTGCTGTCTCTCCTGCTCACCTCTGTATTACTATTAGAAAAATACAAATTCAAATCCTAACTTTTCAATTCCTTCTTGATAATTTACCGCTTGAGAATCTTACATTATTCTGAAGTTTGTTACTCCTACATGACAACTGAGGAAACAAGACGAAATGACTTCTTCCCATTGTTAGTATTGCTATTCATGGGAGGGGGCAGAAAGGCTCCAATGAGCTCAAGAAACTAGTGGCCCCCAGAATGCAGAGGCTCTTTACAGTGACATATGTCTGAGTGGACCTTCAGTGGACGATCCCTCTTTCCCAGGCATTTCCCCCAACCCAAGCAGAGTCAGCTGACAGGACCCTGCTGGTTACCTATACTATCACTTCATTGACCAATGCTGACATTCCTGGGTATTGTCCTACTGTTCTTGCTTCCAAAAACTCAATTTTATTCATCCTCCACCAAGCAGCTATGTCCTTCAGGGGATGGTGGGAATGGTGGTGTTATTCTCCTTGCCGCTGATGGTTTATTTGTTTTTTTAGATTTATTTTTTTATTTATGCATACAAGAACTGGGGTATAGGCCAAAGGTATGGGAGTATAGACAGGTGAGAGAATTCACCAGAAGCAGAGTGGGAGGCAGAACAGACGGATCCACTGAAATACACAGCTGAGAGGATCAGCTGGCAAGACAGGAGAAGTCTGCCACACAATTTGGGTCAGCTCCCTGGCTGGGGATATAACTCATGCCACAGTGACTGGTGGTAGCTGGATAGCTAAGACTTTAACCCCTGCACCACCAGGGAGGCCGCTGTTGATGGTTCAGACAGGGCAAAAGTGCACAATTCTAACCAGAGATACTTAGGTAGAAAGTGCTTTCCTCACTCTTAAGACTGTGAGAGAAAGACTCTTTTTTGTCTCTTCCTCTGATAAGTTTGTTCTGTGGTGGCTAGAACTGTGGTCATGATGAAGTTCAGTGAAGCTTAAAGACAAGGGCAGAGGGCACAACATAAAGATACAGAAAGATAGAAGGAACCTGCCTCTTTGAGGCTTTCATTGAACCACTGCCTCACTCCCCTGGAAATGCCTCTTCTTGTCTTCTTATTATGTCACCTAATAAATAATTTTTTAATCATTGCAATTATTGTTGTTATTGTTATTTACAACTGAAACATCTTAACATGTTCTATGCTCCTTCAGTACCCACTGAATGAATACTTGAATGAATGATTGTCAAAGGCAGAATGATAGAGACTTCCTCATTTTATAGTTTCATTCTGTTCGGTGAAGCTTTAGAACAAAAGGAGGCCAGGGAGAAAGAGATAGAATAAATACTTGAACTTAGAGCAGCGGAAGTCTGGTTATTTGCAGTTAGTCTGGATTTAGAAAGTCTCTAAAAAGGCACATGGAAAAAGTATGTCCCAACTGTGGTCCAGCTGCTGTGGCAGGGGTGGGGAGCTGATGAAGAATGTGAATCACACCTCAAGAATGCAGAGCAATGATCTAACCTCATCTTAGTGTTGCTGCTCACTTAATGGGAATTGTCTCTTAGAAATAGCCCTGCAGTTCACAATCACTAAACTTCATGCCAGCTACTTTGTCTTTCATTCTATAATTAAACAAGATTCCTTTTCTTGAGGTTAGAGCTTACAGGAGCTCCATCTTTTGACTAATTCACCTTCAAATCAGTGCTTTGTCTTGATGTATTACAGCGATAGTCTGCACCACGCATGTAATCCATCATAGCAGTCAGCTGTTGCTGGGCTCCCAGGACAGAGAAACTGAGCCAGCTGTTGTTCTGACACATCCGAGCAATGCATCACCCAAGCCTAGGACACCAGTGATCTATTACTCCAAGATGGCACTGTCCAGAATAGAGATAGTCCTGGGGCACTTGAAGCATCCTGCTAACTTGACAGAGACCTACTTGATATTGAGAAAGACTTTTCCAACACTGAGAGGTTTGAAAGAAACTAGTTTCCCAGGCTCAGTCCGGCAGTTTTTATAAGGAAGGGCAGTGCCTAAGCATTCATATGTATTGCTGTGATTGACCTAAATCAGGGCATCAACGTCTTAGCAATGCTATTTCTGAAAAATCAAAGCCCTACCTAAGGTATATCTATGGCATCTGAATCTTTGTGGTTGTCTTTACACAAATCTTTCAAATCAGCAATAAAAGAAGCCACTGGTCCAAAAGCAGGGCCCTCAGTTGTAATTGTGTAGAGAGGAGCTGTAAAAAATATTGATTGCTGAGAATTTACTGAAATCATATACTTCCGATTTGCTCTTTGTACCTCAAGTGAACACTAGCGTTAGTACCTGCATTGCCTTGGTGCACAAGAGCACAAATGAAGTTATCTGGATCACTGACATGAAATACTTAGGCACGTAGACTGATCTCTCACTCACATGCTCCCATTTTTCCAGCCTTACCAGAACTGGCCTGTCTGAAGAAGGTATTGACCCAGAAAATGGAAAGATTTCAAAATGAGTTATAAACACTCTAAACCATTGCTTCTCAAGAGGATTTTCTATCTCAATCATAAAAAAGGCCAAGTATTTATAAGCAATTCATCATTCTTCCAGCATCTTTAAGAAACCAGCAGTCCAGTGAAATTATTTTCCTGACCATGACGTTCATGGCAAAAAATGGACCCTCTGTACCTAAATCTCCCCATCTGCAATATATGAGATTATTCACAGCCATAGGGTTTTTCCCACCTAGACTTGGAGGAATACTTTTTGGAAATGTATCAGACTGATCTGTTTTCTTTCCTTTTTTATTGTGATAAAAATGGGCATGACATAAAATGGCCCTTCTCCATCATTATTTAGTGTACAGTTCAGTTCCTAATGATGTGCAAAGGCCCACCATCCATCTCTGGAACTCTTTTCATCTTGTAATTAAACTCTGAACCCCTTCAATACTAATTCTCCATCACTCCTCCCCAGCCACTATAAATCACCATTCTACTTTTTGTTTCTATAGACATTTGACTACCTATATCTCAATTAGAGGAAATCTTATATTTGGCTTTTGTGACTGACCTATTTCACTTAGCATCACATCTTCAAGCTGCATCCATAATGTAGCATATGACTACATAGGTTTCCTAAAACTTGAGTAATACAGCGTTTATATATATATCACATTTTGCTTACCCATTCCTCTGTCACTGAACATTTGGGAGGCTTCCACATTTTAGCTATTGTGAATAATGCCTCTACAAATATAGTTATGCGAATATCTCTTCTAGATTCTGCTTTCAGTTCTTTCAGGTATATGCTTAGGAATGGAATTGCTAGATAATATGATAATTTTTTGGAGGATGCACCTCTCTGTTTTCCACAACAGCTGTACCATTTCACATTCCAACCAATCATGGATGACAGTTCCAATTTTTCTACATCCTCACCAACACTTGTTGTTTTTTGCTTCTTTTTATAATAGCCATCTGAACAGGTGTGAGGTGGTATCTGACTGCAGTTTTGATTTTCACTTCCCTAATGATTAAATTCCATTTTAACAACAACAAAAAATTTACATTCAGATAAATGTCAACACAATAGCACAGAGAAGTTAGACACAGAGATCTATCTTTCTCTATGTGACAAAAAGATGATTTTGATGATGATGATGATGATGATGATGATGATGATGATGATGATGATGATGATAATGATGATGATGATCTCCAGTAAGTAGAATACCCAAGATAGGACTTATGTCAGCCTGATGGAGCTGAAATGTACAATCAGCAATTTTATTTGTTGTTTCATCCTCTCTGTCCCTGACCATTGAAATAAAGTCTCCTTTATTTATACAGGCACAGAATAGCTCCCTGCCAAGAAAAGAAGCATTACAATACCGAAGACCTTACCTATAGAAAAGCAGCAAAGGCTCTATCTACTATAACCAAAGAGTCATTATGGCTACCAATTCATCACAGTTTGCAGTCTTATGTCCTGGGGAATTCTGGGCCAGTTGGTCACCCTGGTGTAGCTCTTCTGGAATCTATACTTGGTGACAGCATTGATAAGCCCAAACTGGTCCTTCCATTTTAGCCCTGATTTCTATTTCTTGTAATGCATATAAGAAATAAAATGCTACATAGTAAAAGATACAAGCAGAAATAAGTTTCAAGAAATGATTTACAATAGTTTTGTCCTTCGCTTGGGTTTTCGGAGAGAAGAGAAAAGATAAAACATATATGAATCATCTATTTTAGGTATTTTGTCTAATACATTCATGTAGTTCTTTTTACTCTGAAGTAAATGTTATTAATACTATTTTTTTACAGAGTACATTGCTGAGACTCAGAGAGGTTAAGGAACTTTCCTAAGGTAGATAGATAAGTAAGTGGCAAATGAGGGATTTGAGCAAAAGCTGTCCTACCTCCTAGCCTACCCTTCGAAGAAGAATACAATCATAGGTGAAATCTTTCTCCCAAATAGACTGCTCTATTGCTTGCAATTCTCTCATCCTTATAAATATGACTGCAGGGTGAAGGCTGCTAGAAGGGGCAGCAAGGTGGATGAAAAACAAAGGGGGTTGGTGGCTCACTGGCCTCGGGTAAGTTATACAGGTGTTTCGATGGTAGGGGTGGTGTGGTAACACATCTGGAGGTGTGAACCTAAACCATATACAGTGTTGTAAGCCATGTTACCTCAATAAAGAGTAAATAAATTTAAATATATGTGTCATTATAAAATAGAAATACCATTTTCTTGCATCGGAAAATGTTAATAGTCTCCAATTAAAAGGTGAAAGTTCTGGCCCACCCTGGTGGCGCAGCGGGTTAAAGCACAGCACTAGGAAGCTTAAGCCACTTCCGCATGAGTTCGATTCCCGCCTGCCCCAGAGGTGACCACATGGCGCGGCAGACCTCTCCTGGCCCGCCCACTGCTCCCCTCAGCAGTGTACTTCGTCGATCTGCCTGTTCTGCTCCCCACTCTGTCCCTGGTGAATCCTCTCGCCCTCTGCATCTCTGGCCTGTACCCCAGTTCTATATGAATAAATAAATCTTTAAAAAAAAAAAAAAGGTGAAAGTTCCTATAAACAGAATCTGAAAAGGTGAAAATATTATAAGCTAGCACTTTTCTTATTAACTAGTCACCTTATAGATATTAAATGACGAGCACCTGAAAGCAGGCGCTTGCTGGGGAGGTGCCTCATGTAGGTAGGGTGCTGATGGGAATGGGAGGCATCAAAGATCAGCTTTCCTTCTCAAGGATGCATAAAACCAATACTGAATGTTTTTTCTTCTATCACATAGTAAAAGCACATGAATTAGACATGGAATCAAATTCTGGTTGTAGTTGTGGAGCCAACCCCTGAGAGACTTTGGCCAGCCTCGGCTCCCCAGCCTTGACAGGAGTGTGGTGGGCCAAATAACGGCTGTGAACACACTCCTCCGTCTAACGCTGCCTAGTTCTGTAACGATGTACTAGGACTTCTCAGAGGCCAATGTTCTAGTTTTCACCTCACCTCAAAAGTTAGTGGGCTAGATATAATTTGCAAGCTGTAATTTGGGACAAGTTCTGTGGCCTATTTAACTCGTGTTATGCTTACCTTGTAAAATAACTATAAATTGACTGGTAGTTTTGCCAGGAGCATTAAATGACGGGGCATATGATGTATCACCCAAATTATAAATATGAAGGCTCTGTCAGCTACAGAGCTATAAGGGAGCCTCTCAGAAAGTGCTTTCAGCTATTCCTAGCAGCAGCCTCCAAGCTGCAGTCTCTCCTGAGAGCAGAACAGGCAGCTGGGAGTCCCTCACCTCTGGGGCCTCCTATGTGGCCTCCGCTATGATATCTCGGTTGCCCACCACCCTGTCGCCCGTGGCTAACAGAGTCAGAACTACTTCCACTCTGTTCACAGAGGGATAAGAATGGCTCTTTCCTTGGCATTTCCATGCCAGTTTTGGGACCACTCACCCCTAACAGGCTGTGGCACTATGAAAATTCTTCCCAAAAGGTAAGTTTGCAATCAGAGAACATGAAAATGTACCTGAGATCTAACCTAGAGTCTCTTACAGGCCAACCCCCGAACCCCACTTTGCTTTATTCCCAAATAGATTCCCAATCTGTCCCTAAGGCCAAGAAACAGAGGCCTCTTTCTGCCTTCAGGTTTGCGGCAAAATGACCCCTGACCTTCTAGAGAGAAAAGATCGACCCCCTTCCTCCACCTCCCCACCTGTTACCTGAGGTTATACTGAGGCTCCATTGTTTACCTCAAGTTTAGCATCTTACCAGATAAAGGAGCATCCATTCCCTTACGGGGAAACTCCTTCCACATGCACAGGGGAGTAGTCTAGCCATGTGCTACAACCAACTTCTCTTTCCCAAAGTCCAGGCCAATTGGTTCTCTAACACACTACGGCTGAGCACCTGTGGGATCACACTTGCTTCCTGCCCCTTTTGGTATTTTCCTCTTCAAATAATTAGTTAGATAAAATTTCACCATATGTATAAAATGTGACCCAACATCAGGGTGAGATATACACATTCCTTCTCTTTACCCATTGCTAAAACACATCACTGAGTACATCAATTCTAGAGAATACTAGAGGCCCAGTCCTAGAGCCTGGGCCTACCAGGCATCTCTCCCACGGGGGCCTTCAGAAGTGTCACTGAGATCACCCCAGGCACCCACAGGTTGTGTGGCCCCCACTTGGATCCAGACCACACAGTGGTGTCCATGCCTCCAAAGAGGACACACCCCAACCTCACCCGTCAGACCCCTCTGACATATTCTAGCTCCAACCAATTCCTGTTCATGGTCTGAGCACAATGTATGAGAATAGGAACATGTGTCTTCTGTATTAAAATACTCCAAATTTGATCTCAAGTAAACCACTCCACTTATGTGAGGGACTGAGAACAGTCATAGTCAGAGAGAGAAAGCAGAGTGGTGGCTGTAGGGGCAGAGGGGGAGGCAGTTGTTATATATATGCATGAGTTTTGGTTTGGGAAGATGGAAACGTGCTGGGGATGAACAGTGCTGATGGCTATACAGCAACACAAAGGTACTTAATGCCACTCACCTATACACTTCATGGGGTGAAAGGATAAATTATATTAAGTGTATGTTTTATCACAAAAATATTAATCTCTATCATAGAAGAAAACCCTCTCATGTTTTTGTGATTCTGCTGTGGAAAGAATGCTTGTGTTCTCTGAAAATTCATATGTTGGAATCTAACACCCTAACGTGTGGTATTAGAAGGTGTGGCCCATAACAGGTGATTAAGGCCATGAGGATGGAAACCTCAGGGATGGAATTAGTGCCCTTATAAAAGAGACCCCAGCTGGTTCCCTCCCTCTTTCTCCCCCTCCCACATGTGAGAGCATTAGGGGCAGATGAATCAGAAGCTCAGTGTCCCCAGACAGGGAAATCTGTCAGAGCCTCAACTTGGCCTTGTCAGCCTCCAGAACTGTGAGAAGTAAACCTTTATTGATAAAGCCATCCAGTCTGTACTTTATTATAGTTGCTGAACAGACTGGGACTCACTCCCTGATTAATTTTAATGAGCAGCTACTCTAACACTAAATCCTCAGTGGGAGGAAACAGCACAATTCCTATTGTGGAGGTGATTAAAACTTGGTACAGAGTGAATACTTACTTGCAAAACAGATGAGAAAATTCAAACAGGGAAAAGTGAACACAGATCCTGAATCGTGAGTCCTCCAACACTGCAAGTGGACAGAGCATAGAGGAGGCAAAGACAGTCTTGCATGTGTTCCCAGGCCGATGGCTTCACTATCGGAACACAGAAGGGCCCTCAGCCTCCCTTATGCATCTCTCCAGGAGATGGTGCAGTGGGATTGAAGACCTTGGCATCAGACTGTCTAGGTTAAATGCCAGCTGTTGAGCCATCAACTTAGTCTCTGCGCCTCAGTTTCCCCATTTTTGAAGTAGGAAAAGAATATTATCTCATACATTGACTAATCTGACTTACCACAGAACAAGTAATAAATGCTATCGTGTATTATTCCACTCCACACCTTTCCAAGATCAAGTGGAACTTGAGTTTTACTGTTATAAAGCAGCTTTATTAAGTTTCTTTTTTCTTTTTAAGCTATCAAGCCTGCTCCCTGAGCAGTGGTTTTGCCAGATTTACAGATCAAAAGACTTTACACTCCTTGTGGTAACTTTGAAAATTTCCTAGAAAATCTTTTTTTTCAGCCAAAGAAATTTTGACATACAAAGAGTAGCATTAATATGCAAATCAGCATACTGTAAAATTCATTTTAGTGCCTCAGAGGCAGTATTTTTATAAATACAGAAACATAATTATGCATCCTCTAGAGGACTAAAAATAATTATACAAATTTACAACAAAGCCCAAGGCTGTGTTTCCTTTTAACTGACTGTTTTTAATATCATTTAAATCTTGTTAGAACTTAATTACCAAATCTCTCTTGTAATAATTCAGGTGGAAGATTTAAAGTCTAAACTTGCCATTCAGAAAATAGAAGCTCATCAGAAAGACAAAGACATGGCGGCACTGATCACCCAAATAGGGCAACAGAAGAAACTGTCAGAATGGAGCCCGGTGGCCCCAGACAAAGAGGGAAAATGTTAATATTAACATGTGAGCCATGTTAATTTTTTTAACCTACAGTTTCTTGGAAGGTCATAATTATATATTTTGATCTTTATGGATTATAAAACCAAATATCCATTTCTACCTCTTCTTTCATTTCCCTCTATACTTTCCTTATGTTTTTCCAATTAAGGTTTAAGTATAATTTAGGGGCGGCATTTTTTATGGATGTGCAATTATCTTTCTCAAAATGTGTCGATGTGGAACTGTATGTGTGCGTGAGAGAGAGAGAGATAGCCCTATAGCCTGGCTCATGTTAGTAGTAAAGAATAAACAAGTGAAGTTATTAATAAGGGTCCAATTTGTGCTGTCTTAAAGCAATTACCTATGAGCATTTAGAGAAAAGGGGCCCTTTGTTATGGAAAAAAAAAGCATAAGAATCTCAAACACTTAAAATTCAAGCATATTTTCATGTATTACTAGTTAAAAATAGTTTCTAGAACTTAAGAGTTCTCTGGAAGAGTTCTCTTGGTCAGCTTGTGCTATGAAGGATAATAGTTTGTGCAGATAAGGTATTTCTGGCATAGATTGTTGTTATCCATTATGGAAGAAGCTGACCAATTAATTTTCCAAGAAACTGTAGCAATCTTGTATATGAAATGTCAACACAATGTTACAATTCAGTCACTAGTCACTAAAAAATATCAGTCAATTCAGTGAAAAAAAAATATTAATCAAAATGATTGTTTGACAGCATTTAGACTAATCAGCCATTTGGTTGAACCTCTCATTTTTCATTTATTTTGGCTTTGCCTAGATCTATTAATGTGCATATATGTGCTTATGGTATATGGATTCTTCTTCTGTTTCAATGACTTTAGTCCCATGGGAAGTTACATAATAATAGAACTTTTCATACTTAATGTACTTGATGAAATTAGAAGAGTAAATGCCTCAGCTATTGTTTGAGTTTACGGCCTCTTTTTTTTTTTTTTCTTAAAGACTTGTTTATTATGCATACAGAGCTGCGGTACAGGCCAGAGGTGCAGGGATGATGAGAGGATCCACAAGAGACAGAGTAGGGAGCAGAACAGGCCGACTGATGAAGTACACTCCTGAGGGGAGAAGTGAGCCCGTCAGGAGAGGTCTGCCAGGGTGCCTTGTGGTCACCTCAGGGTGTGGGAGGGGTGTTTGGGGGAATGGGATCAAACTCATGCTGAAGTGGCTTTCTTAGTGCTGTGCTTTAACCTGATGCACCACCAGGAAGGGCCACAGCCTCTTTTTACCACCTCCTTTGAATGGATCTAGAAGTGGCACTTTTGCAGAGGGAGCTAGAATGACTGTCTCTACTGAAAGGACAGATTTTTCTAATCTAACCCTTCTTCTTTCATTGACATGTGAAGCTTTGGAGATATCCCCATTTTTCTACTTCCTTCTTTTAAATTAAAATTAACATCATTACCTAAATTCAGGTCATATTTAAAACCACTGATTATTTTGGGGGATTCCAGCCTTGGTGTGTTTAAATTTCCTAGCCATCTCTCCGCTGACATTTGTAATTGGTCCAAGTACAATCTAAAATAAATAAATAAACCTGTATAGATTGCTTCTATGAAAGAAGGTACATCTAATGCTGAGGGGAAGCCAAAAGACTGGATTAATTTCCACAGCATCTCTAAAGTAGCATAGTACTGTTAAGTTCAGCATTATCATTAAAGAAATCTCTTTTTATTAATGATGGCAAAGTGTTACACAAAATCTTAAGACTAGATACACTGGCTTGACTGTTGAAAGTGGAGAAACCTAAAACATCTTCTTGGAGATATCTACCAGCCTTTTCGCCTGTGACCATATTTTTTGTGGCCAGTCTGGGAAATCACCAGTGACATCTGCCCATTGTACATGTCTACTGCCTCTGCCAGCTAATGTTTAGTAACAAGGACTGTTTGTTCTTTATAATAATTTGAACTTTCCCCATTTTGTTTACCTTCACTTCCAAACTAGAACAGCTCTACTCTGAGTCAATTCTCCAAATTCATTATGGCCACAGTAGGGAAGGGAGAAAGGACCTGCATCCAAACCACCAGGCAGGAAACAATGGGAACAGGCAGTGATCCAAGAGCCTTGGCTTGATTTTCAGGAGGAAGCCAGCTCTAATTAATGCTATCAAAATGCTTGTCTTTCCTTTGATTGGTATTCTAGACCCTTGTTACAATTATTGATGCTGGTAACAACTATCATCAACTCTTTTCACGGCTGGCAGTTAGGGAGTGAGGTGCATGGACTTCCCCCAGAACATTTGTACACTTGCCTCAATTTAACCTAAAACCCATTATTTTGCAAACAAAATATATAAACTGAACATAGCAATCACTGTATTCCCTACTCTTCTATCAAAATCGCTCTAGGGGTAGATCTGTATCTGGCCCACCACAGGAACGGTATATACATGTCAGTGTCAGCGTGGAAGGTAAGATGCACCTTTAGAAGGTTCTTTGGAATGTGAAATCTGGCAAATTATAAAAGATGTCTTTGGGATGGAGGACTATGGGAGTTTTCATGGTGGGAGAACTGTGGTGACACACCTGGGGGAAGAAATCCTATACTGTGAAAAATCAAACAAGAATGTCAACTAATAATACATTATTCACTTTTTTAAAGATGTCATTGGAAATAGCATTGTTTGTTCTGTAATGGAGACATTACATCAGGCTAATGACAGGCAGGGGTAACATTTTCTAGGCTGTTCATGTTCAGCCCTAAGACTCTGAAGATGACCTAGCCCAGAGAACCAGCCCTGAACGCACACCTGTGACTATAAACACTAGGCAGAGAATGTACGGGGCTGGTGTGTGTGTGTGTGTGCGTGTGTGTGTGTGTGTGTGTGTGTGTGTTGGTAGGAAGTCTGAGTAGGTTCTTACTCTCATGTAATCCCATTACCATTATTCTGGTTAAAATAACTATCAACCCTAACCTCTGTTCACCTTCTCATTTAAACAAGACTGAACTAAAAACTTTTCCATTTTCTGGCTTCTGATACCTATTGGACTATGTTCAGCCTTCTGCCTTCTTGGAACAAAATCCTAATTTATAGGAGGCAGAAAATCACAACGAGAGAAAATGCATTTACAAATGCTCTCCCAGAGAAACTCTAGCTATGTTCTCTTTTGTAATAAATAGATTTAGTAAGGATATTTATGTGACTGCTTTTTAAAAGGCAGATATTCTTAAAAATAAGTCTATACATGTCAAAAGATTTATTTACTCTAAAGAGTATTTTTTTAAGTGGTAGTTAAATAAGGACATAGAAGAAAGGAACAACCTCTTTCCCTCCCTAGCCAGGGCAGAGTTGTGTGCCATATATATTAGGTCATAACAAATTCTTGTTGGATGAATGAGTGATGAATGAATGAATGAATGGAAACAGCAAAAACAGACTTTGCAGGCAATGTTCTGTGAGTGTTGCCACGAATGCCTGGATCACTGGGGTAGTCTAATTCTGACAGGACACGTGAGGTCCACCTGACATCACTCCAAAGCAACACCAAATACTGTGGATATCAACTTTTAGAATTAAATTTTTAACCATTAAAAAAGTTTGAAGAAGCTTTCTTTAAAATATGTTGATCCCATTTGATCCCCTCTGTGTGTGTGACTTGAAAGTCATGTGCAGACATGGTACTTATTAGCATTTGAAGGAAACTCTCAGTCTCTGACTGCAACAGCTTTGAGTTCAGGGAAAGGACAACCTACTTATCAACTGAATGTAAAGCACAAGATGTGCTCTCATGTTCTCAGTCTGTTCAGGCTGCTCTAACAGATCACCATAGACTGGATGTCTTAATCAACAAACATTTACTTCTCACAGTTCCGAAGCTTAGAAGGTCTCAGGTAAAAGCCCAGTTCCTGATTCACAGAGGGCTATCTTCCCCTGTGTCCTCACCTGGCAGAAAGGATGAGGGAACTCTGCAGTCTCTTTGATAGGACACTAATCCATTCATGAGGGGCTCATTCCCAAAGAACCATTACATGGAGATTGGGTTTCAATGTACTTATTTTGAGGAGATGCAAACATTCAGTCTATAGCATGCTGTCTGCCAGTTCCTGTCCTTCCTCTCTCTCTCTTTCCCTCCATTTTCTCTGAATGTATTTTACATTCTTTTTGGAAGAAAAGAAAAATTTCCAAAATCAAATCTGAGCTGGAATGGATGCCCTATGCCTCCAAATAGAACTGTTACTTAACATAGTATCACTTAATGATCAACTCCACTCAGTCGCCCACCTACCACCTCAACAGGGCAGTCAAGAGCCTTACCATTTAACCACTGTTCATCTTCTAGCATATGGACCAAACCCCATGTGTTAATGCTCCCAACAACACAGATATCAGAATATTGTTATATCATTTCAGATTATAAGTGTAGAAAGTAGTTTGCATTTTAGCGCAGGTGTTAGATAATGAAATAAGAATTCATTGGCAAGATTACCTTCCTTTATGCATGGCATTGGTGAACTGTATGTCTCAATTGCCATGAGCTCCCTCTCTAATTTGTTTGGAAACTTTTCTAGAAAGCAAAGGCAGGAAATATTTATAGCAATTCTTGGGGAGCAGGACTCCATTGTGTCTAAGAAATGTTGACTGAGTGCCTATTTTTGTCAGGCAGGATCCCTAGACACTGATGCTAGAAAGATGAACATTTGTCCTTGAGAAATTCATAATTAGTGGGAAAGATACTAAATTCTTAAATTGCCTCATATCAAGTCACTCAGTGTTTCCACTGCTTGAAAATACAGGAAAGTAATATGGAAAATGTTCTTTGTAATCTGACTCAGTGGTAGTCTATGAGCTGAGATCTTAAGCTGCATCATCTCATTCCATCCTCAAAATAATTCTGTTAGATATAATAGTTACAGAAACTACATAATTTGCCCAAGATCAACCTGGTCTTCCTTCAAATCACATCCAGACCTCAGCACCTAGCAGCTCATCAGCTTCTGTTCTGTTCTTTAGTTTCTTGCATGATGCAAAAGAAATTCTGCAGGGAATAAAACCCATGCATTTGAGGTCATAAAGGTTACATTTTATACCAACTGACTTTCCATTTGGAAACCAGCACATAGCAGTGAAACCTTTGGATTTTTCTTCCCACACCTATCAAATAAGAATAATACAGTGGGTTGTTTGGTCAGATTATGTTGGAATGGAGAGATATTTTAGTCTATTTTCCAGTACAAAAATCACAGTGATTTTTATCCTCATAAAATGAGCAGGTCCTGAGAGACCTCAGTGAATTCTTCCTGTATCTTCTTCCTGTTCTAGATGTATCTTCCTGCTGAGAGAAGCAAGCCTGTCCCTGATATTACTCCTCCCAGCAGTCCTCCCAGCTACACAGTGTCTCCCTTTTCCCAAGCACCTGAAGCTTGGGGGTAAGGAAAAGACTCACATGGCCCTACTTTACAACTTCTCAAATGTCAAACCTTTCTCATTCAAACAAGCCCAGATTTTTTAAAAATTTATTTATGCATACAAGAGCTGGGGTGTAGGCCAGAAATGAGGGGTGTTAAAAGGATTTACTAGAGACAGAGTGGGGAGCAGAACATGCAGATCTATTAAAATACACTACTGAGGGGAGCAGTGAGCAAGAGAGGAGAGGTCTGCTGCAACACGTGGGTCAGCTCCCTGGCTGGGGATCAAACTTGTTCTGCAGTGGCTGCTGATAGTTTGATAGTGCTGAGACTTAACCCTTGCACCAGCAGGGAGGTCCAAAAAGTCTAAATTTTTTGAAGCGAATCATTAGTCTTTATGACTTCTTCAGGCTCTCATACAGTGACATCCAGCCTCCTGGCCAGGGAAGTCAGGGTGATATCAACTTACGGCCTGCTGAACCTTTCTCCACCACAATCTCTACTCTTAACCTTTGGGGTCACCCAACATCCTGAGGCTCAGCTTCTCATCCTCATTAGCTCCAATGATCTTTGCTTTCACCTAACCTTGGTCATATATTCACATCATCAGACCCTAGACCTTGTCATTGCCACTAATTACAGCGCTGGGCTCTCAAGAACCAGACTCTTCTTATTTTCCTCCTTTATTGATGGACACTTCATTGCCATAAACTTTGCTGGTTCTTTCTCATTTCCCTAGCTTATCAACCTTGGAAATCTCCTCAAATTATTTAACCTCTTCTCTCCTCGATTCACATACATTGCCTTAGAGATCTTGAACAGTTTTCTGACTAGGGATGACTTCTAAATTTTTATCTTCAGGATAAAATAAGAATAACTACATACTAGCTACTTATTCCACACCCCTATTTACAAGTCTAAGGTTAGTTTCAACCATGACGTATCAAAGCCATAATCTGATCTTCAAGCAAATCTAATTCTCCCTCAGTTTTCTCCATCTGTGTAAATATCCATTCCAATGTTCCAGTTGCCTTAGCCAAAATTCTTGATTCCTTCTTCTGTCTCACATTCAACCCAGCTAGCAGACCCTTTTTGTCCTACTTTTATTTTTTTTTAAGATTTATTTATTTATGCATACAGAACTGAGGTACAGGCCATAGTGCAGGGGCGGTGAGAGGATTCACCAGAGACAAATAGGCAGACTGACTAAGTACACAGCTGAGGGGAGCAGCAGGCTGGTTGGGAGAGGTCTGCTGCGCCATGTGGTCACTTCCGGGGCAGGGATCGAACTCATGCGGAAGTGGCTTTAGCTTTTCGTGCTGTGCTTTAACCCAGGGAGGGCCCCGTTTGTCCCACTTTTCTAATGTACACAGATCATGAGCACTCCTCACCGCCTCCAGTGCTCACGCCCAGGTTCAGATCACTACCACCTTTCCCCTAGATTATTGCAGCAGCGTCCTGGCTGAGCTTTCGAATCTTCCCGTGCTGTTGTTCTCTGTGTTTGTCTGCCTTCAGTGTACTCTCAGCACAGCGGCCTAGTGATCCTTTAAAGCCTCTCATCTCTGTTCCAAACCTTCTAACAACTTCCTGTCTTACTCAAGATAAAAGTCAAGTATTTGCCACAAACTACAAAGCCCTGCTCCATCTGAAACAAGGCTCCATGTGAGCCCATCCCTCCTCCCACCCCCAGCACATGTTGTTGACCCTCACCTATTGCTCCCTGCCTTGGTGACTTCAGCCCAGACATTGGGCTCCTTGATGTTCCTTTCAATTACTAGGCAGGCTTTAATCCAGAGACCTTGCATCTGCAATCAGACCACCTAGTCAATATATTTGTATGTCAGTTCCTTCCATCCTTTGTTCAGATATCACCTTCATAGCAAACCTTCCACAGCCATCCTATATCATATTACAGTGATCCCCCTTTGTTCTCCCGATTCCCCTTTCTTGCTTTATTTTTGTTTATTTTCGTCCACAGCATTATAATTATAATCTGATACATAAATATATTTCAATTGTCTGTCTGTTTCTTGCCCAATTTTCTGCAACAGATTCATTCACAGATATCCGTTTCATTTATTGTAACATCCCCTATGTCCAGAACAGTGCTTGCCAGGTAGGAAGATATAAACACCCCTGAGAATTCAAATTTTAACCATGCACTCTTTGATCTCTACATCCTATCCTAGTAGCTCAGCTCTTCCAGTACATTCCCATTCATCAACCCAGCCACATGTTCATTGTACACTTCCTCAAGTCCTCACAGCTTTCACTACCCACATCAGACACCATGATCGATTTCACTTTCAAATATTCTTAATTATATTGCCTCACCTCCCTGCACTGCATTTTTCTGATGAAAACCAAAGTCTTCTTAAACTCAACTATCTGTTTACTATATCCCTGTACCCAAGCAGCTGAATGTTCTGGAGGAAATCATAGCATCATGCTATCAGGAGTCATTTCAAATTTATGACCAAAAATCTTCCCTGAGCACTCAACACTGACAACTAAACTTCCCTAGTAAATTCATTAACCTACTCCCAAGATGACTATTATGCACTTTGTCCTCAATCCTCAAACCTCCAACATCCCCTCCCACTCAACTCTCCGCTGAAGACCTTGTCATATATTTCAGAGAGAAATATAGATGCAATCAGATGAAAATCATTCAACTTGCCACCTTTCATTCCACTAGCTTACCTATGTAGTCAAATACCCTGGGAAGCTTGTCCCATGGTCCCTTCTTGCTCTCCATCTCTTAGACCTGACTCCTAAAAGAAATTTCTTTTTTTCTGCATCATCCAATTCTAAATAGACTTCTAAGCTAAAGTTCTAAGCACTAATTGCTCCACAGATCTTTTGTGACTCTCTTTTCAGGCTACACTCTCTAGGGAAAAAGTCACTTTGTCTTCAGATATTATCCATGTTGACGATATCCAAATTACATTTTCTAGTTCACAGCCCTTCCTTGACTTTTAGACCTGTGGATGTAATTCTCTGTTTAGAGCTGTAATGTGCCTCTTAAGTTACGTAGTTAAAACTAAACTATTTTATTTCCTTTAAAGCCCACTGATGAATATTTGTAGCCCAGAAAATAGCACCACCAATCTATTCAGTTACTGGGGTCTCTTTTTCTGTCAATCCCACATTCAGCCTCACAGAAAGTCCTGTAAGCATGCACTCCAAAATTTATCTTAAAAGCAGTCACTTCTCACCATCTCTACTGTTCCCAGCCTGATCTCAGCTATCACCTCCTCTCCCTTGATGCTCTATAGAGCAACAATCAAGAAAAGTTAGAAGTACAGCATGCTGGATGATGATAAGAACCAAGGAGAAAAAAATAAAGCAAGAAAGTGGGATATGAACTGATGAACATTGGAATTTTATCTAGGAAAGCCGTGCAGAATCTGACTTTGAAATGGGAGTCTGCCTGGGTTGTACAAGAAACTAGGGGACAAGCGTGGCTGGGGAAGAGCTCAAGAGTGAAGGAGGCAGGAAATGCGGGCAGAGTGGTCACAGGGGTGACACAGGGACTGGGTCGTGCAGATACTTGGGTCATAGTAAAGACTTTTGCTTTCACTTTGAGTCACATAGGAAGGTACTTTAAAGAGTTCTGAGAGGAGGGGTGACAGGCTGTGACTCATATTCAACAGGACACTTCTGTGGTTGTTGAGCCTAGATTGCAGACAGCAAAGATGTTAAAAGAAACCTACTATTCTGAGTAATCCACTAATTACAGTACAACTGTACTCTATTTTATAGAAATTCAAGTGAGAAATGATGCGATTTTGACCAAGATGGGGCAGTAGTGGAGGGTGTAATGAAATGTGGTTGAATTCTGGGATATTGCATAGTATCATAGTACCCAGAAAGAATCCAAATGTTGACATCAGACATTCTTTGACTTTGATCTGGGCTACCATTACTAACTGTATGAACATAATTTTACTGACATCAGTCTTCTCCTCTGTAAAATGAAGGGATGTACGGTTCCCCAGGAGTTGTAAAGATTAAATATATTAGTTTCTAGTAAGCTATTACCACAAAACCTGACATCAAATAAATGCTCCATAGTTCATCCCCTGTTTTACTTGCTCATCTACCAGGTAGCAGAGCTAGAACTGAAGTGCTCATACCTAGATGCGTGCTCTTTCTCATATTAGCCGCTAATTGCTGGTCATTTTTCTTCAATATTTTTGGAGCAGATATCTTTCATCTTTCTCCTGTTAAAAAGCTTGCACTTCAGGCCCTCCCTGGTGGCACAGCGGGTTAAAGCACAGCACTGAGAATCTAAAGCCACTTCCGCATGAGTTCGATTCCCGTCTGCCCCGAAGGTGACCACATGGTGTGGCAGACCTCTCCTGACCCGCCTGCTGCTCCCCTCAGCAGTGTACTTTGTCAATCTGCCTGTTCTGTTCCCCACTCTGTCTCTGGTGAAGCCTCTCACCCTCTGCATCTCTGGCCTGTACCCCAGTTCTGTATGCACAAATAAATATATCTTAAAAAAAAAAAAAGCTTGTACTTCAATTTGTAGATTTTCATTTCTCTGTATGTTCTTGATATGTCCTCTAAAGTAGTAGTTGCAGTAGTTGCAGTGAAATCGATAAATAAGAGAAACAATGGTCTTTCGTGTACTAGAAGCGGAGGATGTTACTACACCCAGGAACTTGGATGTGTTCCCAACAACCCACTAACCAAAGTCAAAAAAGGAAGCAGCTCCCTTAGCCAAACAAGACTAGTTCTCTTTTTCCTCTATCTGCAAAAGTAACTCCCTTTTCAAGATGCATCTCAAATTATCTCTATTGTAAAAATGTCTACCAATATAAAGGACAAGATTCTTTTTTTTCTCTTCTCTCTACACAGCTATACATTTACCTCTGTTACCACTGTACATCCGTTGTAATAATCTGTGTAAACTTGATTAGCGATTTCAATTTCTCACTCTACCTATTGCCTGGAGTCCCAGTGGATGAGACCCTTAGATGTGCTTTGTTTCCTATTCTATCCTGAGTGCTACTGCTATGGTTCAAAACATTCTGGAGAATGACTTCACATCATTTCCTGAGCTAGCTACATTCTCAGATTCTTCCCTTTTTCTCTCATGATTTTTTTTTTTTGGCCAGAAGATTATTTTGCCCTGTGCTAAGTATGACCCTACCCCCAAGCCATTCCCACCTACCAGATCCCCAGTGCTAGGCTCTACACAACTTGTGAGGTACCTTTAATAGTCCTCTATCTCCCCAGAATGGGACCCCAAGGACCAGAACCTTTGTTCTTGGTGTCCACAGATCTGTTTGGATCTTGCTGTTGCACCGAGCATCTGTTAGGACTGAATAAATGACTGATGAGAGACAATATCTCTCAAAAGTCTTCTAACTATTATAATTTCATTGGTACACTACCAAAGTATTCTTTACTCTCAAGTTGTAAGTAAATCTAACACTACCAAAGTATTCTTTACTCTCAAGTTGTAAGTAAATCTAAGTACTAGAGTAGTTTGTAGATGGTCATAGGATTGCTCAAAAATATCACACAGCAAATATATTTTCTGTACCAGGGATGGATTTAGATTATAAACGTCCGCTTGTTAGCCCCATTGTTGTGATATATGCATAATTGCTCTCCTCTGAGAATCCTTAATCACAGTGGGTGAGGCTTTAAATAATATTACTTAATATATTAGGAATCCAACATCCATCAAAATAATGTGGCAGTGCCTTATTTATGAGGTCCTACTTTACTCTGTAAAAATGATAGCAAGTATCAACAAAAAGGGTATTATTTGAGATTTCATAGAATTCTCCTTCAAGCAGACTCCTGACCCGTAACTCAGCACATATTGTATTTGGTGTTAAATTGACAGCATTTCATCAGCAGAACATACACTAGGAATCAAAGTTGGACAACCAGACACACCACTCTAGCTTCAGAAATACCTACAGTGGTTAAATTCTCTTTATCTCTTCAGAGTTAGATTGAAAAATCTTTTTATTTCCCTTAATTAAGTTCGCTGAAATGTAATAAGTCAGTGTTTTCTTCTTGAACGTTATACAATGTGGGTAGTATCTAAATAAATGATTTAAAGTAAGACTGTGATGTTTTCTACACTCACTCAGATGTAATATAGGCAATATAGAAAAATTTGCTCTTGGGTGTGGTATAGTTTATATGATTAAATGCTTTATTCATACTCATATGTCAATCTATTAGTGTGCTGTTAATTCAAATGTTACTATGATGTATTTTATCCCCATTAGCACATTCATCACAGGTGGATGTGAAACTTAGACAAAGGTGTATGTTCTCATTAATGATGAGCAGCCTATTCATCTTACTAGAATGTAATTAATGTTAGTTACAATCCTTAATTTTTCACTGTTTGTCACGATGCATATTTAGCATTTCTCTTGTCCTTTACCAACCAGTTCCCTCTTATTGCAGCCGATTCAAAAAGACATATTTAACTAAATCTGCTGCTATCTTTTCAAGTGTTATTTTGGGGGGATGTTTCTTTCTTAACGTTCATGATAGTTCTCACTCTGTTGAGATTCATATTGAAGGTAGCAAACACAAAAGCAACATTAAGGGATTGTTTGGCTTAGTTTATTTTCTATGTACAAAATAAATATAATCCATGTTCTGGATTAACTTTTAAAACTTAGACAGATATCCTTATATTCTGCATAACAACACCCACTGAATAGGAGAATTGTTGGGTTTGGGCAAAGAAAGAGTCTTTTTAAAAATACATGGATTTTTATGTGCTGTGCATGTATAGGTACCTACATATAGCTAATTTTCTCTCTACCAGACTCTGGGAGATGTGCTGTGTGTGGTAGCTCACTTACCTCACAGCAATCTCTGAGAGGTAGGGGAGGAAAGGAAAAGATGGATAAATTAGGTAGCCTGCCCAAAGCCGCACAGCTATTGAGTAAAGGAACAAAACCACCTGAATCCAGAAGCTGTGTCCCTCATCCTACCATGTTGCCTTGTGTCTTCATAACTCCTAAGTAATTCTACCACTTAATGAGATTACATGAAATATAAATGATGTCTAAACTAAGGTCCTGAATTTTGTTTATTGAAAGATCACTTTTTTTCATCTTGCCGGAATTTTGCTCCAATGACAAAATCGCATTAAGTGAGACATCTAGGTTTTTTTGGAAAACACTAAACTTAAGCACTTTGAGATCACAGAAGACATTCCAAATCACTTTATTCTCCCCATCTCTACACAAATACCTGCAAATGATCAGTACTAGAGAAACAACCTTTTTAAATGTGGGGTTCAAAGAAGAGATCAATTCAGGCCTCAGAGATTATAGTATCAAGGCTCTATGAATCATGGATTTCAAAGTTTTTCAAATGACAGTCTCCTGTCCTCCAAATTTAAATTTCAGCCAGTCCTCCGGGTTTCTCAGAATTATTTTTTGGTATTGAAAAAAAGGATATTTCTTAATCCACAACTTAATTATCAAAACCTATAATTCTCTACTTATCTATAACCAAAACAAATTTTTATCACCAAAGCAAGTTTTTAATCACTTTTGCCCAGACTCTAAGGGGAAAGCATTATCCAATTCACAGAGAAACTGGGGTTTGCCTGATAAATTCGTGGTGACTTTAATCAGTGCAGGCTCTCTCTCTCTCCCAGGGAAGCCTGTCATCTGTGTTCCTACAGCTTTTGTGGCATCACAGCATCCGCAGAAAGCATCTTGTCATCAGCCTGTGGTTGTCCACTTTGGCAATTTCAAAAATGTATGTATCCTGCCTGGTTCTGAGCTCTCGTCTCTATATGCCGGTGTCTGCCAAGTGGCAACATGCCCACCTGGTCTCCAGCCATCCAATCTGTGACTGCCTTCCCTCATACCAGCCATGGGTCCCTAGGTCAGCCAGCGCTTGGCACCATACCTCTGTCATCATGGCAGGTGATGCAGGAAATAACTTCATGCTTCTGTGACCCCTCAGGGCCTGCAAATGCCTTGGGAGGCTGCAGCCGCCCACACATCCCACAGGTAGTAATAGCACTTGATGTGTCCATCAAATGGCACAGCAGCCCTGTGCTGCCCCCCAGGGGAGAGAACAGGAAGGTACAGATCCCCAGCCACCTGAGGGTAGTCCCGGCTTGCATACCTGGCCCACCTAATCACATGGAATGGCAAGAACAACCTTCAGAAAGAACAATCACTACCTTTTCATTGTTTTGGTCTTCTTGCAAACCCTTTGTTTTACCCATCCCACCAATCAGGAAATCTTTCTTTGGGGATGGTGAAGGGGGCTGCTTCCTCCAAACCATGTTTCCCGTTTCATACTTGGGCCATGGCTTTGATTTTCATGGCCAAGGTGTTTATTCATCATTTCCCACCTCAGGTCCAAGAGAGCCCCTGCCTGAGAGGATCTGTGGAAACACAAGGACGGATGTGCCATTCCATGTTGCCCCTACCTCAGCGCTATGTAGTAAAACGGAATGCGCATCATTAGTTGAGTAGCCCATCCGCAGCCCAGCTCTGTCAACTCCTAAGAAAACCCTAAAGTTATTGGTTAGTCCTCCCTGGGGTTTATTAGCTACTGTAGCAATATATTGGCATTCATCCATTTCTGGATGACAGCCCTCCATCCTCTCTTCTTTTCTCAATTATTTTTCAAGCAGATTTCCAAAGCTGCTGTTTGCTTGAATATAAAGAAATAATAGAGCCTGAATTGAAATGCTGGTTTTCTCTTATACTTGGGCACGCCTGGCCACTAACTGAAAAGCACTAAAAAAAACTATCACTGAAGGAAACTCAAGACACCGTCAGTGCTTTCCCTTCGTTTTAATACAGATTTGGATGTAGCCACTGTTATAGTGTAAACATTGTAAAACAAGTGAATGTCTTTACAACACAAAACACCTCAAACCAAGCTCATATGAAGCTAGTTTTCTGTCTCCACAATACTCCTACCCTTGAATATAGCAAGCACAAGAGCACTCTCATGGGCCTGCCTTGTTTTGTCTGCCCACAAATCCACATAACTCCCACGCAGAAACATCACTGCAGACTACAGCTCACCTCCTCTTGAGTCAAAAAGTACCAGAGAACGTTGCAAGCGGCTGGGTTGACAATGCCTGCTTTGTTACATGTAGACTTAGCTTTTCCTTCTCCAATTAGATTCAAAGGCAATAGCTTACTAGAAAATTATCCTCAATATGTCCATTAAGGTAGTGCAGGCCTTGGAACTGTCATCAATATATCCATAAAGGCAGTAATTTTGGAGATAGTCTCTGATTTACACCAGGAGAGACTAGCAAGTAGAAACTAGTATCATCTCTATAATAATAAGTAAGGAGGAGACAGCTCCCGATTGAGTCATCTTTCCAGTCTCAGGTCAGGAGATTATCAGGGTTCAGACCCTACATCACCATACAACCAGAGGGCGCCTTTGTCCTCACTCTCTTGACATTTGGTGCAAAGTGGTGAGCCAGCTGGTCTTTGCCAACCTATCTCAGGCATTGTCCTGAGGTGCAATGTCACCTGTTCTTGTTTAATCCTCCCTGCCTGGATGTTCACTAAGACCCAGGGTTGGCAGCCAGTGGCCACGGGAGACCCTGGGGGAAGCAGAGCACAAACTCTGGGCCCAGGCACCCAGAAAGGGAGCACTATTTCCTCCTCAGGTTTCCCTCCATCAGCAGTGTGAGCAGTCTGCAGCTGGGGTGGTCTGCTCATGCCACTGCCAGGCAGATTTAGGTGAATCAATCTCTCTGCATGATGCTTTAAACCAGTGTGTGTGCACGACACACCAAACCCCTTCTTTCCCTGTCCCAAAAGAGGTTTCACTGTTGGAACAAGGCTCTAAGCTTTGTACAATCAAAAGCCTTTGATTAAATCGTACCCAGTCCTTCTACTCACGATGGCATTGTGTGACCCGGGAAAGCAGCGGGGTAACAAAACAGCCCAATCTGTCGCTAGGTGGGCTGAAAAAGCAAGACGAAACACACGGTTGATTTCAAGCTACGTTACATCTCCAAGTTGCAAGGCCAGCGATAAAGCCGCCAGAAAAGCATACCCGTAGGCGAATAGTTCTCACAGACAGAGGCCACTCTGCTCAGAGAGGGCTGTTGTCCTTCCCACTGGGAGTTTTTAAGCCACTTAGGGACAGCGACCATTTGAACAGAAAATTGTTCGTTACTAAATGATTTTTTTTAATAAAGAAAAGAAAAAAATCTCAGGAAAGATGCTGCTTTTCTACCAACTAACCCATCATCCACACACATGATCACACACAGAGACCAGTTTGAAAAATTAACTCAGATACTTGCTTACTCTGCTCCTTACCTTCAGTGTGTCTGGCGCCCGCACTGTTTTCTGCCTGCGGGGTGAATTCAGCAAGAACAGGTGGTGTGCTTTCCCTCCCAGCCGGCAGCCATCGAGGGAGAAAGCTGGAGAGGCCAGTTGACACCTTTCTTTACCGGAGTCCCACCCCAGAGGCCTGGCAGTCATTTCTAACCATTTTCAATAAGTGTTCTCGTCGGCATCTTCAGGCGCCAAGGGTGTACCGGGGCTCCATGACAGATCCCCAAACAACCCCTGAGCCCCATCCGAGCGCTCCTCCCCTCCTCCCGCGGCTCTTTGCTCAAACCTATTACTACTCAAGCGTGCTCCTTGTTCAGGAAGCTCTTCAAACATTTGCCCCACTTGATTCCATCTAATTGTGTGCATGATTCACCCTGAAATGTATCCTAAATGCATGTTGTCCAGCCCCTCGCATTTCCATTATGGTCAAGACACCAATATAAATTGGTGCCTTTGAGACCCCTGCTAATTCTAAAGCTCACGTTCCACCCAACCTCATTGCTAGTACTGAGGGAGGACCCAAGTTGCTCCCAGGTGATGAAGGCCTGAGGCATCCAGGCAATGGATGCTGAGGAGCAGGTGAGAGCTGCGAACTGGGATTCCCAGCAGGGGAGGGGGGAGGGGGTGTTAACTGGGCCAGAAGCCACTACCTGCTCCTGCCGCTGGTTAGGCTGGGATAAGGTTAGCCTGGGCAGAGGTTCCGAAGGAGGCCTGGCACTCTGGGCCTCCCCAAATCACCATTCTTACACACGCAGGGACCCTAGCCCCACCATCTGGACCTATTACTCATCACTCACTGTATGAAAAAAAAACCTACATTCACTCGAATTCAAGCTGTGACATTTCTTTAACACAGTGACATTAGGATTTCACTTTTTAAAGTTGATCTTAAATATAGGTGTGTTTTATGGAGAGCTGCAAAGTCAAAGATCACTGGGCAGCGGCACTGATATAGGAAGTGTCTGAGGGCACATTTGCAGTGAAAATGAGCTTCTGATACATTCCCAGGTAGGCAGCTCTCAGCATCCCCAACGACTAGTTAATTCATTAATAGTACTCAGTGAAAAACCCTTCTTCCATGTCATTTGTTAATAAATCTATTTTTATTTTCATTAAAATAAGCCCCTTTCGAGTTCATTTAAGAGGAATACTTTTTAACTTTCTAGTATGGGTAATATTTTTATTTAAATGCTTGCGACAACTAAATTGAGAACTTATGCCTTTCGTCTTTAAGGATATTTCTCCAATGCTTTGTGGTTACCAATGATTGTGAAACTATGAATCATAATAGAGAGTTATATAAAATGGATGTTAATTTCAGTCACTTAGACTCTGTTGGTGTTATTCATGGTTAATCAGTGAAATAGTAAGAATTTATTTTTAAGCTTAAAAATTTACAGGGATATTATCTGCCTCATCAGGAGAGAAATAGATGTCTGCATAAAACTGGTTGGCAAAAATTTGCTGCAAAATATTTAACTCCATGCAGCAATTGTGCAGTTTTTCTTAATTAAAAAATAATAATAAAAGTCCATTCTGTAGTGTGACACTTCTAAGGAGGTATTATGTGATATTGTGGCATCTGACTGACTCAGTGGAAACACTGAATTTGGGAAGCCCAGGAACCATGGAATAATGTCCTTTTTACCTTTCACTTTTCATTCATTTGCAAAACTAACAGGAGAGGCAACATTTGTGTATGCTTGAGATAGGAGATAATTAGGTCGTTGTTTTAATTTTTGTATTGGAAGAAGCCTTATTTCTCCCCCTCTCCATCTAACTCTAATGTACTTTTCTATATCACAGTAAATCATTTCACACTATTACGTCTATGCTCATTTCGTAACTAATCGGAGTAGACCAGAAAAGAAAAAGTAAGTGTCCTACAGTCAGCAGGAGGCTCTGCATCATGGCAGCCTGCAGAGGTGGAAGGAAGGGTCCTTGCAAGAAGCTGAACCCCAGTTAGAACCAAGGCAAGGAGTAGTCTGCCCGGGGACTGCCTCCAGAGTGCCTTGGCATTACTCAACCTGGCTTCTAGAAGGGCTCGTACATAATAATGAGAAAATGTTAATAATGCTTATTTTCAGTAACATAGTACAGCCAAGCCCTCAAAAAAAGAGGAAGTTTTCATTGGTAAGGCATTTCATTTAAACATTGAAATCTGGTGTAATGTGAAGTATGAAATAAGTTTTGAAAGGAAGCTGATGATTAAAAAGAAATGCAGTGGGCATTTAATAAGTGGAAGAACCTCAAGATAATTAACTGGCATGCATAAAGATTCATGCTTTAAACCAAAATTTTAATTTTGCACATAAATGTGCCTGATGTAGGCAGCATTTAATCACCTAGCTGACAGGAGTAACTACTTTCATTTAACCTTGACTGAAGATCATGAATTCTAACAGGTTTAATTGGATACATCATTTAACAGAATGAACAGAGCAAATTTTTCTCAATTCATAGGTTCTGATTGACATGCACCAGCAATAAGGCGTTGCACAATTACAGCTGCTCTGCATTCCTGCCCTGGGCAGCAATTGCCATAGTGATGTGACACCATTGGATCACTGGGGCAGGGAACTATGCTGAATCTCCCCTTGTTTTGAAAAGGGTAATGCTTAAAAAAAAGAAATAAGGAAGGAAGGGGAAAAAAGAGTCTGGAAAAGAAAGGGGTTTGGACACTTTTTCCCCCCCATATTAACCACATTGATATGCACATTCTGTAAGGAAGGGATAGGTCTTCTTATCGGCCAATGGAAAAATACGGGGCGACATCTTTTATCTGTTTAGTCCTTTCTATAGAAAACAAAACAGACTCAGAAAAGAGGACCTGAAAGGAAACCAGGACAGCCTGACGTCTCCGATCCTTGTGAGGAAATGCCCTGTGATAAGAGCGCGTGATGCCACGTCTACACTGGAAGGGACCCCCACTCATTCCTTCTCCCCAGGCTCCAGTGTGCATTGGGAGATGTGATCCTGGGTCTCAATAAGCTTAGGAGAAGAGCGGAGTTGAGCTGGTTCTCCTCTGCCTCATTTACAAAAACCCAAATAAATCCAGGGGGAAAAAAGTTTCCAAAATAAATCATAAACCTGGCCCTCCCTGGTGGTGCAGCGAGTTAAAGCACAGCACTGAGAACCTAAAGCCACTTCCGCATGAGTTCGATTCCCGCCTGCCCCGGAGGAGACCACATGACGTGGCAGACCTCTCCTGACCCGCCCGCTGCTCCCCTCAGCAGTGTAATTCGTCGATCTGCCTGTTCTGCTCCCTACTCTGTCCCTGGTGAAGCCTCTCGCTGCCCCTGCACCTCTGGCCTGTACCCCAATTCTGTATGCATAAATAAATAAATCTTTAAAAAAATAATAAAAAAATAAATCATAAACCTTTCCTTCGTAAAATGAAATAAATATATCAAATCTTAGGAACTTGCTCCGGCAGCTGAATGCTAGACACACCTTGGTCCACCTCAAATTTCTCAATGACCTATGTAACTATTCTAAAGAGAACCAGAAGATTACACCTCAAGATACACTGTGTAAGTTTTGTGATTCTAGATATCAACATAAAAATCAAAAGCTCTAAATTCTAAAGATTTTCCTCTACAAATCAAACATCAGTAGTTCCCCAGAGTTGTTTCTTCAGTTTCCAGTCACTATCTATATTTAGCAAACTATTTAATAGTCAAAATGCTCCACGCCTTCAGGCTTCGTGGCTGTGCCCTCCACCCCTTCTTGTGTGGCCTTGCCATATGATAACCCCTTTGCCATGTACTGAAGGGGCAAACAGTGCTTTGTTCCTTGGTTGCCCTTTCCTGTCACCTCCTCCTGACCCCCTGTTCCCCAAGGGTACCTAAACTAGGCTTCTTTAGAACAAGCATTATATCCGTCATCTCCATATCCCCAGTTCCTGACATGGTGCCTGGTGGCTAACCCTGTAACTCCATCATTACCCAATGGGTGGATGAGCTGGTCCAGGTGGAAGGAGGGAACCTCAGGGCAGTGAAGGAGCACAAAGCTCTATTTTTCCTCTCCTGTCTTCTCCTTCCCCTCGCCTAGTCTGTCTCTTACTCTCCCGCTTTTCTTTTTTTTTTTTTTTCCTCTCTCTCTTCTAAGCCCTGCAAATGTGTTCAGCAGAGGCTCATGGGATACCAGATACCTACCAGACCTGTGCTGGCTGCTGAGCCCTGGCAGATGAATAAGCCAATGCCTCTCTGCCGCAGCAGTCTCTTCAGGAGACTGATGAGAAATAGATAATTATAATATAATGTTATTTGTGTGGTACTATGATGAGCAACAAGGCTGTGGAGACTGAGTGGAGGCTGGAGGTGTGACTGCTGCCTCTGCCTGGGGTGCAGAGAAAGCCTTTGCGAAGGAGGTGACATATTCGAATGGGAATTAAGTTTGGAAGACTAGAAGGTTCACAGGGTTCTAGGGTGTGAAACAACATGACCTACTTTAGGAATGGAAAGTCATTCTGTGAAGGGGGAGAGGGAGGAGAGGCGGGAAGAGTGAGCACACAGCTGCAGGCAGGCGGGAGCCAGGCCTTCAGCTTCTGCAGGACAGGCTGCGGGTCTGGGCTTTAGCCCAGAGATGATGGAAGCTTTAAAGAATGTTTAGTGGAGGATTGTTACTCTGTGTTTTAGAAATGTAGCTTCAACAAGTGTGCAGGGACAGCTTTGCAAGAAAGAATAAAAGCCGATTTCAGGGGCTCCCTGCCTCCCTGCATTGTTTCCTTTCCCTGCCTTCCAGCGTCTGACACTCTTTGCCCCCCCAGAATGAACTC
Source organism: Condylura cristata (assembly GCF_000260355.1). NCBI lineage: Eukaryota > Metazoa > Chordata > Mammalia > Eulipotyphla > Talpidae > Condylura > Condylura cristata. The sequence goes on from NW_004567103.1 coordinate 44,282,053, forward strand.
AAATAATCTCTCCAAGAGTGTTTAGCCAGGAATCCTTGACATTGGGGAAAGTTCACTGAGGGTAAGTGCCTCACAAACTCCAATGGCATTTCCCTATCCTTCTCCATTTGACAGAAGGGGAGGGAGTAACAGCCTCCTGCAGGAAGAAACTAAGTTAGAAAATAGGAAAAGCTTCAGACCTCCTGGGCCTAATTCTTCCCTAGGGCTGTGGAGCTGCGAAGACTGCTAAGGGAACCCTTCTCCTCCCCGCTCCCCACCCACTACTGGATCCCCATGTGTGCCTAAGACACCCACCACTTGGTCCCCATGTGCACCTAAGAAACGTGGGCCAAAGACAGAACCCTATTCCTGTTGGGGCCTGCCCTGAGGGCTCTCTCCTTCATGACCCAAAGGTCAAGTGCTCTGTCACTGAAGAAGCTCCCACCCCCACCCCGGGGACCACCCCACCTCCTAACATGAGGCTGTGGGAATCAGTACCATCCAGGGCCCACAACTTGTAGGAAGAATGGGGACTGCACTCTCCTCAGACCCACTAATGAGGAGCAATTTTAAGAGTCTGGACCTCTGTCTCTCCTCCCCTGCCCAGAATCAAACCGCCTGGGTTATCAGTGGCTCAAACTCAAAAATGTCCACGTGTGGCTATACATTTTCTTTTATTTGTCTTTATTTGCCTATCAGCTGCCTCCCTCACAAAATTGTGATCTTGTTACAGGGCAACCCAGGCTGCCTCTCTGTGGGTCCTCACCCACATGCTTGAAATTTAATTGTATTGCAGGTACACACAAAAAGGGTCAATAGTGGGTTTTTTGTTTTTTTTTACAAAAGGGGAAAGAAAAGGAACAACCACCCAGGGAAAGAGAGAGAGAGAGATACAAGTTAACTAGAACATCCTATCAGCACAGCTGACTTGAAACTCCAGTAACACACTGATAGCCACCAGCCACACGGCCCTGAGAAAGAGAGAGAGAGAGAGAGAGAGAGAGAGAGAGAGAGAGAGCACGTTTAAAATGGCCCCCTATATATCCCCAAAAGTCCCAGAATGCCTTCTTAGCTCCGCCCTTGGGTCCTCGCATTTCTCTCCTTGGTATTGCTGGGAGTTGTAGTTTCCAGTCACTGGAGTAGTGGGAGGAGTCCAGAAAGCTAGAGTAGGGGGTGGAGTCCACAAAACTCTACAGAGTTCCTTTAGGACATCCTTTCCCACTAACAATCTTGTGGAGTAGCGGCTACCCCTGACTTCTCTTTGTATCCTCCCTCTCCTTCAAATGTCTGGAACTTGATGGCTGTTACAGGGTGAACTTCATAGCCACAATAATTCCTAGCACCTCAAATGTGACTATATTTGTAGAGAGGGTCTTTACAGAGCTAATCAAGTAGAATGAAGTCATAAAGGTGGACCTTAATCCAACATTACTGCTATCTTTATAAAAACAGGAAATTTAGAGACAGACATTCACACAGTATGGATGTCATGGGAAGATGATGGCAGAGGTTTCTGTGATGCATCTATAAGCCAAGAAATCCAAAGACCACCAGAAAACCACCAGAAGGGACCATAAGGGAACAAATCTCCCTAATGGTCCTCAGAAGGAAATATTTTGGCCTTCTAATGCCTATAAGGGGCTGATATCACCCCTTTAGCGATACGTTGCTACAACAATACTAGCAAACTAACACAGTAGTCATTTGTCTAAAAAATTACCAACCATAGGGTTCTAGAAAATATGGGATAATGGTGCTCATGGTGAAAGATTGCCTATTTGCCTCCTGTGTTGTCATCAATGCAAATGACAACATAAAATGTTAGCTGATACACTGTGCGGTATTGGGTATTTCCTCCTAATTCAGTTTACTGGTCTACATTGGTTGGTCCTTGGTCCCCTGTGACAGCTGTTTGAAAAGAAGGGAAAGTCATAGAAAACTCAGAAGGTTGGAGGAGCATTGCTTAACAGATTTGAGAGGAATTTTGTGGAACTAGGTCAGAGCTAGCCTAGAAATAATTCTATGGGCTCAAAATATACCAATGTCTTCCCCATAGTTCGGTGGCCAGCATTTCCCCATTTCTTGTCAGGTTCTTAGCTTCGATTTCCCCTAAGTATATCATGGACTAATAATAGTTCAACTGCCGAGGTAGCCTTGCACAAGTTATCTATCCAAGGAGAGTTTTCCTGATTCTAACTCATTGTTTCCAGTGTCATAAAATGATCATAAACAAAATTCTATCCAATGCCATGAACTTTCTCATTTGCTGTCTCCAATACACTGTAAGAGCAAAAGCAGTTTCCCTGTCATGGAAGTTCTTTGCAAACATTAAGTGAGCAGATAATTGGTTGAAAGAGAACAGAAAATCAGAAGCACCCACAGAACAGTTATTTTGCTGTTTGAAAAATGCTTCTTCTTGAGTGTTGCCTTTCTTCCCAAATCGCTCTTCTTACCTTCCCCCTACTCTAGGAAAACAGCCAAGTCTCTGGAATACACATACATTCACAACCTTAATTTTCCTACTCATTCTTTCCAATTATCCTCGGTGAGCACCACTGTCATTGCAGCCAGCTCCCTGGGACCCCCCAATCTCCTTGGCTCCCCTTCTCCATTACATCCCCAGCTGGAAGTTCTGTTCTTGCTGGTCCCGCCCCAGCCCCACCAACCCCCAGCCCCCAAACTCCTGCTCCCTCCCTCTGAGCTGTTGATTCATCACAGTTCTTCAAATTTCACCTTAAAAGCTTCCCCTGGGTTTTCTCTTGCCATCAGCTCTCGATGCAAAGTGTTTTGGGACACTTTGTATTAAATGTGTCATTGCCACTAATGGCACACACAAATCAATTGTATTAAATCTTCATGACTTCAGGTAATTTATCTGGGAAAATAACATTCTCCATTTCCCCCTAGGATTTTGAATTTGTGTGTACATTCCTTTTTTTCCCCTCGGTACTGTTTTGAACAAACAACAAAAATTACATAAACGGCCGAATATCCCTTTCTTCCATTTTCTCCACTGCACCTTCTCATTGTGTGAATTGGCACAGTCTCCTGAATGTGGTTGTGTTTACTTCTAGGGCACACTGTATAATTTAACTTTCTGCAATATAAAATAAGTCAGCGGTGATATTTTTACTTGTTCTGACAATGTCCAAAGTTGTCTCTCACTGCTTTTATTTAAAGGAACTAGACACAAACCTGGCTGCCTTAACCACGGCCTCTGGGAGGGCTAGAGCTGAGAAAATCCGCTGTCAGGAAGAAGTGAATAGAACTAACAAGACTATTGAGCTGGCCAACAGATTAGTGAAAGGTCTGGAGGTGAGGTCCTACAGGGCAGACTAATGAAGCAGGCTGCAGAAAGCACTTCTTTGTTATACACTACTGATCTGGCAATAACAGCAGCACTTAGCAAAGAGCCTGATGAGCTGAAAAAATTATGTCATTATCATTCATTTTTTTCATAATAGAAACATGTTTTTGACCTTTACATTTTCTTATATTTTACCATGCTGTGGTCTGTATTAACTGTAAGATTACCTAGTGACTAGCATATTCAGGAGACCCTACAGGAACAGAACAGTTGCTCTTTCTTGAGTATTGACAAATAAAGTTGATGCAATAAAAAGGCAAAGACTTTATTTGGAACAATTAGACAATGCTAATGATAGAGCCCTAGGTCGGTTTACCACGAAGCCCAGTGCAATTTGTCCGACTTAGTCAAGGAATATGATAATGCCCTAATTATCTGTCTAAGATGTGCCCTGGATATTACAGAGGAGACAAAGAATACAGAGTGGCAAACCATGAATTATCCGAAATAATCCATATTGTTAAAGGTTGGCTTCTGAGAAAGTCTGGTCACTGGCAGCTTTCTCATTTGCCATTCATCTATTGTTAAATTAATCTTTTGTATATATTCAAATTTTTTTCCCCTGGGTTAACATTTGTTGGGAGAATGTCTCTTCTTGTTCTCCACCATTGTAGGACGCATGTTTTTCCAACCAGCGGCTTCCAATGCCTTTCTTTTATTCTCTTAACTGGACTTGCAGTGGGCCAAGAAAGCATCAACCCACTGCTAATTAAACAGATTTATCCAACTGGATATTGTTAGGAGAATTTAAAATATAAATTGATGAGTGCTTGTTTAGTGCCATTTGAAGTAAAAATTGAAAGGATTTATTGGCCGAGAAGAAAAAGTCTCAGTGTCTCAGATGAAAGCCGGAAAATCTAATGAATTTAAATGTACCCCACCAGGGGAGCCATAGTTCTTCTCACTGTGAGACACTGATGTCTCTCAGATTCATGAAAGTAAATTACTACCTTAATCTGACAAATCTATCACTGTTTTATCAAATCAATTTGCCAGCTCCCAAATAGATCAGGGAAATAGTAGAGGAGTAGCAATGGATTTCTCTTTTTCCCCAATGAGCGGTGTGAACCCCATACTCTAAAAGAATGGCCATGCCTGAGTCTTACTGACTTAGTTTTGCTCCATTGGCCGGGGCTCTTTGTGCAAAAAGGATACCTATAGGAACAAGTTCAAGGCAAAAAGCATGCTGTAAGCTCAGAGGCTGTTGGCTCTCTTCCGCCATGTTTCATGTCTTTTGTTCTACCCTTCCTGACACATCAATTTGAGGTCTCAGGGGAATCCTACCAGGCCTGTGAGTACAGGACACCCAAGGGAAGACCTGCTTCTCCTTAGCAGCCTGGGGTACAGGCTCCTTCGTGAGCCAGGGTCACACTAGGCCTGCTCAGCGACCACATGGGCAGAACTAAGCCATCAGCAAGCGTTTCCACGTAATGGAAATGCTCACCGCATCTACTCCAAATTGCCTTTATTGAAATATGTGTGTCATTTATTTTGAGCCTTTTACAGCAAATGAAAGCATCGCAGATCATGTAGCTGTGCAGAAATGCACGCTCTCCTGCGCTCACTTCCATGATGACAGGGCCCAACCACAGAAGTGTCACAGAAACACTACCATCTCTGCTTCTCTGGCAAATTGGGCAATTAAGGCTTATTTCCTGCAAACATGGCTTTCTTAAACTGTATTCCTAGTACTTAAAAATGTTTTGATATTTAGCCCATTAAATATTACCATCCTAGAGACAGAGTTTGCTTTAAAATGTTTAAGTCTCTTTGCCTAGATTCTGGTTTGTACACTTTCGTATTTTCTTTGCTCCTGTCTTTTCTTCTTTTATTCATGATTCCTTCTGCTTCTTTTTAAAATCTTCCTCACTTCTTGTTTTCTCTCTGTGTGTGTCTTTCTCTTCCTTCCCATTCTTCCTTCCATCCGTCCTCGTCTCAAAGAATTTCTTCCTCTATGTTATTGCTGTGATTGAAGAGTAGAAATCTTTGTTGATTTTTAAGACAATCTTTTTAGAGTAGACTATTACATTTTTCTCTTCTTTGTAACAGACCAAAATGGTCCATTACAATAGGTTCTGTGTTTTCAGTTTGAGATTTGTTTTTGGAATAATCAAGGTCTTCATTTGTAAGTTCTCAGCATTTCTCTGTCTTTGGTATTGTACTAATAGCCACTTCATTATCATTTTAAATAATTCTTTGGCATTACTCATTAAATGTGGTTATAAGAATTGTTTTCTCCAAGACTATTACATTACCATCATAAAATTCATTTAATTAGGATGTTTGTAAAATTAGAACACAAGAAAAATAAAATGCAGACATTTTACTAAGACTTGTTGCTTTAGAGCATCATATTGGGGGGCCCTTCCTAGTGGCACAGCGAGTTAAAGCACAGCACTGCAGTGTGAGTTCTACCCCTGCCCCCGGAGATGATCTGCATGGCGCAGCAGACCTGCCCTGATTCACCCCCTGCTCCCCTCCCTCAGCAGTGTTATTTCTACAGTCGGCCTGTTCTGCTCCCCACTCTGTCTCTGGTGAATCCTTCACTGCCCCTGCACCTCTGGCCTGTACCCCAGTTCTGTATGAATAAATAAATAAATCTTTTTTTAAAATCCCTTGCTGGAGGGAAATTTCAGAGTAAGCATCAAAAATAGAAAGCACATATAGATTTTTTGATTCAGGAATCCTACGGTCTTACTCTAAAGAAATAAAAGTGTGGCAAGAATTCACCATTAGAAAAATGTATTGTAGCACTTTTTATAACTATCCATTAGAAATAACCCCAGTGTTTCAACCCTGGGTATTAGCTAAATAAATTATGGGTCATCCACATGTAGAATATCATATACTCATTAAAATTGTTATGTAAGAATATTTTTATCATATTGGTAAATACCCGGAGTATATTTGAAGTAAAAAAAAAGCAACTTATAAAATAAGATATATGAAATTATCTCAGTTGGCAGTACTGTTTTGCCTCTCACCTCCAATTCTATTTTCACTACCGCGTCTACCTTTCTGGGCTGGGCCCCTGACACACTTTTCCTTTGCAGCAAACACAATGTTAGGTGTGTCAATAAAGGGCAAATGAGAGGCAGTTTTTCTTCCTGGCTCTATGGATTCCTTTTGTTTTCCTTCATGTTCCTATACACACTGCCAGAGGCTTCTGCCGCCACCAGGCAGAGCATGCAGCCCCTCCGCAAGAGTCCACCCCGCCAGTCAGTGACCTCTTGCAAGCCCCCCCCCTTCAGCCCAGGCTTCTGTCTGTCGTGCCAACAAGCTGACTCTTGATGCCCCAACTGCTCTGAGCACTTGCCCTGCCCGGCATGTTCCCTGCTGGCCCAGCAATTGTGCAGCCCAGAGACATCACCAGAGACTGGGAACATATCTTGCCCAGAAAGGGCTGTTCTTGAGAGTTTTCTTTTCAACTCCCTAATTACATCTATGTTATAATAACTTCATAGTAAATTTTCTCTCTTCAAATTACGTGGTTTCTGTTTCCTGATTAGACTACCACTAATATATATATTACATACATAGATTATATGTAAATGAAGAGAGAAAAAAAACTGAGACAAAAAAAACCAAAAACTTCATAGTGGTTGACTCTGGGTGGTATGATTATAGGCCTTTTATATTTTGGTCTTTGCAATTCACAATTTTTTCCAACATGTTTTATAAGAACCTTTTGGTTTCTTTCAATTATTCATTCTAGTTTCTATCTCTGAGATTCATTTTTATGCTAACATAAGTTAAGCCTTATAAAGTTGCTTGTACATTGCTTGCTACAAAATTCAGATTCAAAACCAAAATGACTATATTAGAGCCTATTCAATCAGCACATAGATGGAGCTGACCTGATAGTGGGACCACACAAAGTTCTCCAGCTCCTTCTAAAACTGTAGTGACCACCACCAACTCTCTCAACCCTGGGATACACTACAACTCTGCTTTTATGGTCACTATATTAATGCAAATGTGTTAAGAACTATTTTATAACTAAAAGGATGAATTTTTGAAATACTGTAGCAATCTTAAAAAATATATCTTGTGGGTCCTTCCTGGTGGCATAGCAGATTGGAGCACAGCACTAGGAAGCTCAGCCAAGCTATGGCCACTTCAGTGCAAGTTCGATCCCTACCCCGGAGATGACCCACATGGTGCAGCAGACCTCTCCTGATGCACCCACTGTTCCCCTCAGCAGTGTACTTCATCAGTCTGCCTGTTCTGCTCCCCACTCTGTCTCTGGTGAATCCTCTCACTGCCCCTGCACCTCTGGCCTGTACCCCAGTTCTGTATGCATAAATAAGTAAAATCTTTTAAAACAAGAAAAATTTATCATGCAATTTTATTGCAGTCTTCTGCTATTATAAATTTCTGTACACATGACAACTTGGTTTGTTAGCATTTAGGCCAACTGACCTGTAACCATTAATGTAAAAAGAGCACTGTGGTAGGCTCTACGGTGAACCCCAATATTGCCAAACTTTGGTGCTCACATGCCTTCTCCCAGTTACCCAATCAATCTCCAAGGAGTTTTTGCAAGTGTAGCTGAGGTTGGCCTTAGATAGGGAGTCGGCCTACCCTAAATCCATGAGCCCTTTAGAAGCAGAGTTTTCTCTGGCTAGTTGCAAGGAAGAAGAAAGTCAGAGACTGGAACCACAAGGGCGCTCGATGTGGAAACGTTCTCCATTGCTGGTTTTGAAAATGAACAGGAGCAAGTGGCAAGAAAAAGGGGTGTCAGGAGCTGAATGGTCAGCAGGCAACAGGGACCACAGTCCCACCATCACAAGAACCGCAACCTGCCGAGAATCTGGGTGAGCCTGCGTGAGCTTGGAGACTCCAAATGAACTTAGAAACCTAGAAAGAATAGAGATTAGATCTTGATGGTCAACCTTATTCTTAAAGATTCAACAAAACAAACTTAAGAAAACCTCTTGATGAAAGTACAGATTCAGGGGAATTATGAACCTTAACCCTCACACAGTGGGGGTTTTGTCCTTGTGAGGCACACCCCGCACCACCGACACCCAAACTGTTTGCACTGTGGACTCCCGTTCTGGATTGCAGAACCCACGCTTTTGCTACCAGAGGTACTACACTGGACTTTGTGTGATATTCCTGGGGGATTTGACTGCCAAGAACAAATTCATAGTGGGCAAGGACTTAGGAAAAAAACAACTACTTTTTGTGTTTTGGCCACAATTTTGAAACCGAAAAATCTTTTATTCAGTACCAGACTTGAGTTCTCAACACTCCACCTGTCCTTTTTGCCTTTCGATGCTGATTGTAATCTCTGTACTTGGTGATTTCATGCCAATTGATCTATCTAACACTTGGCTCTTATTTTTCGTGTTCTGTATAGACACAGTTCCATTTTCTTCTTATGTTTGGTCAGCCACACAAGGGTGGAAATAGGAAGCGTAAATTTAACTAGCAGATTTCAGTGATTCTGCCTACCATCAATTTTCAAATCCTCAAGAAAAACTGGAATCTGATTTCAGGTCACTTTAAGCAGTTCTTACCTGGTAACAGAGAGGACTCTTAATTTCTTAGGAAAGGGGGATGAATCTGTACAATCCTGAAGAGAAGGGGTTTGTCTCTGTCACTTTGAACCTAGATGATGTCACCAGAGTAAAGAAATTGCCACGGTTGGATGGGAGCTGCCCAGGACTTTCTCTGCTCTCCAAGTGAGCTGCTTTTATCCCACTTTCCTGATAGGTATTAATCCTGGTCCACTAATTCTCAATGCTCTCTCTGCAAATGGTTATTTCTCTAGTCTCCCACAGCCCTGTTAAAAATAAAGCAAAATAACACTTTATTTCCCTTGCAATCGTGGACTGGGAATTGAACTACAGAAGCCGTGAAATCACAGTGAAAGCCCGTGAGATGATCAAGTTGGAAGGGCAGTGAAGCACGTTTCCTCTGTTGACAGACTGACATTACAGGTTTGAAAAGTCCTTATTGCTGTTTCAGTCTGCACTCACCACGAAGGAAAATGATTTTAAAATCGAGTTGAAAAAATTCAGCTGGAAGATGAGTTCCTCACTTGCCTTCCCTCTGCACACAGTAATTTCTTTAGGCACATTTTCCCATTGGAGAACCGAAATAAGCCCACCCAGCACAGGGGTCAGACGGGAGGTCAAACATACAGGAAATCTCCTTGATGAGCCTTATCGGCTGAATTGTGTCCCTCCCCAAATGCGTATGTTCAAGTCCTAACCCCCAGAACCTCAGTATATGACTGTGTAGGAAATAGGGCTTTGCGGATGCAATTCGTAAGTTAATGTGAGCTCCTAGTGGAACAGGGTGGGGCCTTGGGTGAATATAACCAGTGTCCTTATAAAAAGGGAAGATTTGGACATGGAGATGTGCACTTACAAAGAAAGCTATGTGGCAATGGCTAGTTAGGCTACCGCAAGGCAGAGGACTACCAGGAACTAGGAGAGAAGCCGAGCGCAGACCCCACTCTGGGAACTTCAGTGGGTGTGTGTACTGCTGGCACCTTGACTTTTAGTGCTAAGAGACAATCAATTTCTGTTGTGCTAAGTCCCACAGCTGGTGGCACTTTGTCATGACAGTCCTAGGAAACAGATACAGTGACAATGACTGTTCTTTCTTCACTGTTAATCGAGTGCCTTTGGCAAAAACACCACCCCAGTATTGCCCTGAAACCCACTGTCAAAATGACAAGGGTTTGAAACAGGAAGAATGGACGGGGCTGCGTGAGGCCTCTGATGTGACAGCAAAACAGAGATCTCTTGGGGCTGCTGCCCAGCTGACCTCTGAACATTCCAGAAAGTCCTCCCTGCCCCTTCCGCCAGTGGATGCCACAGTGACTGAGCCAAAGAGCTGCTCTGGTGATCATAAGCTAATGTCCTCTCCTGCTGAAGGTAGACGGGACAGTATTTGTCAGCAGCAGATAATTAGTGCCTGCCCCTGTGGGTGAGTGTACGTGCGCTTTAAAAAAAAAAAAAAAAAAAAAGGTGAACCTGCTCACTAGAAATTGCCCATGTAAAAATGTTTTCAGTATAAAGTACAAAAAAGCAAATACTCTAACACTACTTTTTGAGATATATGTTGCTCACAGTTATATAAATACAGCTTTTGAACACTTTTTCTTTTCTTGCTCGTTTTGGAAAAATCCATGTTATTTTTAGCAATTCCACATTTTGAATCAATACTGTCAAATTAACCGGATTTGTTTTCCTTTCTGGTAGAAGGTCTTTTGTGGTGATATAATCAAATCAACTCATTTAAAAGCCTGCTGTGTATTTTATTTTTCCTGATATTGAAACTTGCACATATTGCAGTTGGCTTCAGTGTTAATTTGCTTAATTTTATTCTTTAAACACAGAGGTAAAGTGACTTAATCCTAGCATGCAGTCAAAATCAAGACATGCAATGTGCACTGGTATGAGTGGGTGCCTCGTTTTAACTGCAGGGACTCCCTCCACCCTAACATTTGAAGACATGGGTTCCCCATTTTGGAAGGCAGCATGTTCTTTGTGAGGTAGAAGTATACTTTTCCTCTACACTTCTACCTTCATTATTATTATTATTATTGACATCCGTTTATAAAACATTTTAATGTCATATTTGGGACAGGTACAAATCAGCTGATACCATCACTTTGCAAGTCTAGACCTGGTAACTCAAACCTGCCTGGAAGGCAGTGCGTGGCTTAAGAGGGGAAATTAGCTGGTGCTTAGGGTGGCATCACAGATTTCTCATTTTCCTGCTTGAATTCATTTGCCTCGTGCTCCAGTTTCTAGCATGAAACACACTCATAAAGTCAAACTGGGGTGCCTTTAGCAAAAAGGAAAAGTGACTCTCCATAGTGACAACAGATAAAACTCCTAATTTAATAAAGAAGGAGGGTGAGGTTAAGATGTTTGGTCATCTCTAATACTTGGATGATGTTTACAGCCCTTACAGTTTACAGTTTCTTTGTTAAACATTTCTTAAAGGCCACCATCATATCCACCCCAGGAGCTGTCCCTACACACGGTGTCATTTTGTGTCCCCCGGTCTTCACTAGGACACCCCTCAAGCTCAAAGGCAGTGGAAGGAGTATGTGTGGAAAACTCAAATTAAAGCCTTTCTCCACAAAAGGAACTCTCCTGCTGGTGGGAGTACAACCACTATGGAAAGCTGTACAAACATTCCTCAAATTATTAAAAATGGAGGTGCCATATGACCCAGCAATTTCACTCCTAGGGATCTACCCAAAGGATACAAAACATTATTTCAAAAGGAAACCTGCACTCCTATGATTATCGCAGAACTATTTACAATAGACAAGCTATGAAAACTTAGCTCAAAAACAGATGACTTGATCAAGAAGATGTGGTATATATGCAGTGGAATACTACTCAGCAATCAAAAAGATAAACTCATGCTATTCGCAGCAACTTGGATGGAGCTGAAAAGGATTTTGCTCAATGAAATAAGTCAGAAGGAAAAAGAAAAATATCAAATGGTTTCACTTGGAGGAGGAATATAGGAGCATCAAATAGGGGATTGGGGCGTGGAGACAAAACTAACAGGCAACTCTAAATTAGATGGGGAGGGGAGGGAGAGGAATCAAACAAGGGTGGGAAGAGCACAAGAGGCTACAGTGATGGTGCACGGTGGTAGTTGGAATTTTATGGGGACTACACCTGAGAGGAGAAAATAAACTGGACAAAAATAAACAATTGATGTAAAATAGAGAGAGAGAAATTTAAAAATAATAATAAAGGGAAGCCTTTTCTCCATGGCAGCCACACCTACTCTTGGAGCACACTCCGCAAGCAGGGACGCAGACAGATCTCTTTAGATGACACACAGCACATTATATTTTCACAACTATCTCTAGCTAGAATATCTGAGGTTTTCTTTTAATCGATCTATGAAAAATGGGAGTAAACTGGCAACATGTGAAGACTGAGGTGTCCTAATCTGAATACAAGATTGTCCTTGGAACTCAAACCTTGGTTGGAGCTATTTGCTTGGCAAGGAGATTTGGTTCCAATTGAATGTGGTTGATGTAAGAATTGCCTGGCTCCCATGGGTTACCGTCACCTATGTTAATGCTATCTTGTCACATGGAGACTTCTGAATATATAACGGCCCCTAGAGACTCTGGCAGTAGGTACTAATGTGGAGATAAAATCCAGAAAAGTACAGTGCCTGTATTTCCATGCTTTATGATTCCTCCAGGCAGACTGCAGTAGTCAGTATCCCCCTAAAAGGAGCAATTACTCTGGTTTCACAAGTAAGGTCAGAACCAGCAAACTAAAAAAAAAAACCTAGTGTTTAGGGCATATATATAACTCCACTCAAGGATAATGCTCTACACGTAACTCAGAGTCAGCTCCAATCAGTCCTCCCATGAACAATCAGTGCTAACAGGTCTCCTGTGGCCTTCCCATGTCCCCCCACCCCCGTTTCCACGTTCCTTACAAAGCACAAACTATTAATCAGGGTCACCTCTTTGATGTCTCTGCTGTTTGTACCCAAAGCAGTCTGGAATACAAGAGGAATAAAATCCAGAGGTCAAATCCTATAAAATAGCGAGCTATGATAGAAAATCAAAAAATACCAAAAATCTCAATATAAAAGTTTTTTCTGTCTGCTTATAGGTCTCTCTTCAGGTTCCAACTTTATGGCTGCCTGTTGCTCGCATAGTGTGTGAAATTAGCTAGCTGGCATTTGAAGGTGAAGAAATGATTTTACAGTTCATTGAAGTTCTAAGGAATGCATTGCATTTAATTAACATAGTTCTATACAAGGGTTTTAAAAACACTTATAATGTTTCTCAGGCAATCAACAGGTGAAGTTATCAAATAACTGGGATAAAAAAAAATATTTGCCTCTGGTTAATAACAGACCAGCAATGATTTGCATACCATTTTCACACAAAGACACTTCTGTTTTAAAAAAAAAAAAATGTGGTAGGATAGAAAGAAAAACTACATAGATGAGGGGAAATAGTGTTTTTTAAAACACAGCAAGTATTCAATTAAAAATGATTTAAAATGCACCATCAAATGCATTTCATCACAGATAAGAGATTACCAGCAAGGGAGAGAGGTTCATGGAATCCAAGAGCCAGAAGGTAGAACTTCTGTACTTGTCTGAACACCTCCTACTCCTGGTGACCTTTGTGCTATGGACCTTTTTCACCCCCCGGGGGGCAAAGCAGCTTTCTGGTGATCCTGAGAGCTGTGTTCCCGGGAACCCTCTGAACTTTGCCATCAAAGAATTTTGAGACTATCCCATAAGTGAAAGCACAAATAAGGGAGTTTGCTGTGATTACAACATAAGAAAAAGGTGTGTGGCTGTGGTTTTAGAAAGATTTGAGACAAACCTTGCTTAAAGGCAAGAATATAGTAACACCTTAACATTAAGACGCACAATCTCTAATCTGAATCACTTCACACTAGATGTACCTCAATTCAGAAATGCCAAGAAGTTAGAGTTATAATTGAGTCCATGTGTCATAGATAACATCCCCATGGGAGTATGGGCAGCAACCCATAATCAAATACATTCACATTTTTCTAGTTAAATATATAAATATTTATACTGAGTGAGATAGATGAAAATTATCAGTGGCCTCATATCAAATCACATATTTTACTGCCAAGGGAATCATGAAATAACGAAATAACTTCCGGTTTTCAGAAAATGTCTTTAAAAAAAAAAGATTATTTATGCATACAGAACCGGGGTACAGGCCAGAGGAATAGGGGCAGTGAGAGTCTTCACCAGAGACAGAGTGGCGAGCAGAACAGGCAGATCAACGAAGTAAACTGTTGAGGGGAGCAGTGGGTGGGTCAGGAGAGGTCTGCCTGCTGCGCCATACGGATCATCTCCGGGGCTGAGGATCAAACTCATGCTGAAGTGGCGTTAGCTTTGTAGTGCTGTGCTTTAACCCGCTGCGCCCCAGAAAATGTTTTTAATTTCAGCTTGTGGCTACAGGGCTATACACTGGCTTTACACTTTTCAATGCACCATCATCAAGCATTGCATGAGCATCTGCCAGAGGCACTAAGGTGGGTAAGAAAGATAGTGGTGTCTCTGCACGACATTATACTCAGGACTGAAACGACTTAATCCAAGCTTAAGTCTGGTTCTTAGAAAAGTGGGAGTCAAGTGCTGATCAATGGAGATGGACAGACAGTATGAAGGCACAAACAATGAGCAAGATCCTTCCCCTCCTGGCCACTTCCATGAACACCTACCCAGGATGCTGTTACTAGCCTTCTAGCCTACTCCTATTACATGAGCAGAGAATTTTTTTTAATACTTCTCTAAAAAGAAACTTGCAAATCAAAACTAATTATTTCTATTATCTTTTGGAACATTATGAAAAGATTTTCTTTCCTTCTTTTATAACTTCTAAAAAGAACATTGAAGGCGAGAAAATAACAAAAATAATGAACAACCATATACCAGAGACATGTTGTGGGGGTGGAGTGGGGAATGGGATCAAAAACGGGGGAGTGGGGAAGGAGGGAAATGCATGGGGCTATGGTGGTGGCACACGGGTGATTTGGTGATGGGAAACCAGCGGGGATTACAATCGAGATGGAAAAAAATGTGCAAAATGATGTAAAAATAAACTTCTGTAATAATTAAAAAAATAAATAAATAAATAAATAAAAAAGTCCAAGCTGCAATTTTACAGAAAAAAAAAAAAAAAAGAATATTGATGGCCGGTTGCTCTTATTTGTGCACTAAAGAGCAGGAGCCTACTGAGAGGAAGGGAGAGGGAATGTAAAATAACAAGAGTAAAACCAAGCCTGGAAAAATGGTTATCAAAAGAACACTCGTCCAAGGTGCAGAATACAAAGGGAGTGGAAATAACATTACTGGGGTGAAATCTGACGAACACCCCATCAGCCTGGTGATCAAGGACATCACAGCAGCAAGAAGCCAGTTGGCCTCTGTGTTCCCCTACAGGATGTGAGGAAAACGACTTTCCCTTCTGTGTACTCTCCCCAAACCCAAGTCTCAATCTAGTCTTGAAAAGACATGAAATAGATGCAAATTGAGGGACATTCTGTGAAATACCCAACTGGTCCTCCTGAAAACGATCAAGGTCTGGCCTCCCTAGTGGTGCAAAAGGTTAAGTCTCAGCACTATCAAGCTACAGTTCAATCCCCAGCCAGGGAGGTGATACAGCCAGTTCAATCCCCAGCCAGGGAGGTGATCCACATGGCACAGCAGACCTCTCCTGTCTCACTCACTGCTCCCCTCAGTAGATCTGCCTGTTCTGCTCCTCACTGTGTCTTTGGTAAATCCTCTCACCACCACCACCACCACCACCCCACACACACACTCATACCCCTCTGGCCCATATTCCCATTCTTGCATGCAGAAGTAAATAAATAAATCATTAAAAATAAATAAATAAAATGGTCAAGGTCATCTAAAACCAAGAAAGCTTAGAAACTATTGTACCTCGAGGATCTAAGGAGATGTGACTAAATGTAATGTGGTGTCCCCAGTGGGATACTGGAGAAAACAGATATTAAGTGAATATGAAGGAGAGCTGAAAAGAGCACAAATTTAAGTTAATAACCTCTCCGTATTGATTCATTAGTTGTGACAAATGTCACAGTCATGTAAGATGATAGCAATAGAGGAAATTGGTTAGGGATAAATGAGATTCTGCTGCGCTGTCTTTAAAACTATTTTTCAAGTCTAAACCTACTGTGAAATTAAAATTTTTACTTTAAAAATATTCTTCTAGGGCCCTCCCTGGTTAAAGCATAGCACTAAGAAGCTAAAGCCACTTCCGCATGAGTTCGATTCCTGCCTGCCCCGGAAGTGACCACATGGCGCGGCAGACCTCTCCTGACCCGCCTGCTGCTCCCCTCAGCAGTGTACTTTGTTGATCTGCCTGTTCTGCTCCCCACTCTGTCTCTGGTGAAACCTCTCGCCACCCCTGAGCCTCTAGCCTGTACCCCAGTTCTGTATGTACAAATAAATAAATCTTTAAAAAAATATATTCTTCTAAATATTCCAACTATAGTAAGCAGTAGAATAAAAAGATATATTTTAGGTTGAAATAGCTTTACTGATACAAAGTATGCTTATAATAGAGCATGTTCTTTATTGTGATTTACAAAACTGGGTTTCTAGAAATTTTCATTCATTGCTATTCTCAGTTTCCTTATTTAAAAATTGGAAAATAGGACCCTCCTTGGTGGCACAGCGGATTAAAGAAGAAGCTAAGAAGCTTAAGCCACTTCCACATGAGTTTGATCCCCACCTGCCCCAGAGGAGAAGGAGGAGATCCACATGGCCCAGCAGACCTTTCCTGACCCTCAGCAGTGTACTTTGTTGATCTGCCTGTTCTGCTCCCCACTCTGTCCCTGGTGAATCCTCTCACCCTCCACATCTCTGGCCTGTACCCCAGTCCTGTATGAATAAATAAATAAATCTTTTTTAAAATTTTTTGGAAAATAAATCTGTAGAATAATTTAGAGTGCTATAAGGTTTTTGTCCATCTTTATGTAACATGTTTGCAAAATAAATCAACTGCAAAGAATGTAGAGTTCTGTCCTTTTATCTCTCATTAATTGCCTTTTGACCCCTCACTTTCTTCTTGTTAGTGAGAAAAATAACTTCTTGCTTTATGTCACTCAAAGTTTAGCCTTTACCACTCAAAAACCCCTTCAATTATCATTCACTCACGAAAGAAATATTTTCAGTCTGAGTCTGCTCAATCTTCTCTGTGTCTCCTCCCAGCTTGATACCCAAGATGTGGGCTAAATGCTTGAGGGAAGAAAATGGCCTTTTGCAGACATGCAGTGGAGGGAGGAGCAGGTGTCTTTTGATCTCCAAGGAAGTGTCCTGCCCACCAGATTGTCAGGTATCTGTAACT
This sequence comes from Condylura cristata, assembly GCF_000260355.1. NCBI lineage: Eukaryota > Metazoa > Chordata > Mammalia > Eulipotyphla > Talpidae > Condylura > Condylura cristata. The sequence continues at coordinate 44,299,281 of NW_004567103.1, forward strand.
TCCGGTGCCGAAGACCATCCCTGGTAGACCTGCTGGCCCCTCTTTACAATAGCTCAGGAAAGCAAAGCACAGGAGCCTGGACAGCGCCACACCAGACTGTAGCATCCCACATCTGCGCCATGATGCTCCTACCGAGATCACATTTCCTGAGTCTTTTACAGTGATCAGGAATATCTTTTATACCACAATCTCTCGAAGTTGAATTAAAACTGTCAGAGTTCATCTCTTGCTATCTCTTCAGATACAGTCTAAAACAGGGCATGGTTCTTCCTCAAGAGGGGATTTTCATTTGTTGAAACCCAGATAGAGTCATAGAGGGTTGGATTAGTCACTTGGTTTCTCCCAGGTCAGATGTCATAACCCCACACTCGAAAGAGCTGGCTGTAGACTGGCTTAGGGGCTAATTCAGAGAACAACAGTTTAACCCAGTGCTTCTGAAGCAGGGTGTGCTCAGCCCCCTCGCTGCTATTGATGGAAGGATTAAGCTGATAAAGGAGACCAACCAACTCTTTTAAGGATTAGCAGTTGGGGGAAGTGGAAGTCTTCCTAGTCTTGCTCTGCTTGGACTCCCCTAAAATGGAGGCAGACACTGGGCCCCTGCCTCCTCTGCAGCCCCCTTGTGCACATAATGGGGAACCTTAGGCAGTCCCTTCTTTTGTGCACAGTGGAGCTTGCAGCTGGAGAGCTCTTTGTATGGACAGACTGCATCCCTTGTATGCCTTGTCATGCCGATAAAGTCACTGAAGTGCGGCTGACAGGTCAGAAATGCGTCAGAACAATGAGAAGAATGGTGCCCCTCCTCCCTGATGGTTTTAAAGGTTGATCTTTCTGTACCAAACAGAGAACTTTAACTTTCCTGTCTCTTAGTTTGGCAGGACAAGGGAAAGGTTAAGGAGATTATGGCTTGAATAGAAGACTTGTTTGTCCAAAGAAGATTCCAAAGTAGAATCAGCCTTGCCCTTCACTCACTCTTCTTTGTTTCACATCCTTGAGCCAGTGGTGAGCAGTCAGCATGGACTGGAGCCAAAGGTTGCATTCCAGGAGGACCAGTTATCCCTGCAGCCAGCTCAGACTCTCCCGAACTCAGCCCTTCCGTCCTGTGGAAGCCCGTCTGTCCACAAGCCCTGCTAACATAGCCCCTCTTCCCTCAGCCTCCTTTATACACATCCTCCGTCTGCCCTATGCTTGAAATGTTCACAGCTTCCAACATCACCTTAATTCATCTTTTATCACATTGCATTATAATTATCTGTTGACATTGTTTTCATTTTCTAGAACATGGAGGGCTTCTCATCTTGGGCATCTTTCTATTTCTAGTGCCTAACTTGTGTCTGGTGCTTACAAGTACTCAGTACTTGTTTTCTGAACACATGACTCAGTGAAACAAGCAATGCAGATAAGATCCAGAATTAGAATTGTCACATTTTTAAGAAAATAATAGCTCTGGACCCTCCCTGTGTTACAGGGCAGGGAGAGAGGGCAAGGCAGGTTTGGGGCTTCAGTGCTGCCCTCTCTCCCTGCACCTGGTGGTGCAACAGGTTAGGGTGCAGCACTACAAGCTAGCTGAAGCTCGCCTCAGTGTTTGTTAGACCCTGTCTCTGGATCCACATGGTGCAGTAGACCTCTCATGTCTCACCCATTGCTCCCCTCAGCAGTGTACTTCTCAGTCTGGCTGTTCTGCTCCCCACTCTGTTTCTGGTGAACCCTCTCACTCCCTCTGCACCTCTGGCCTCTACCCCAATTCTGTATGCATAAATAAATAAATAAATCTAAAAAATAATAATAATAATAATAATAGCTCTTCCCCTAACCTCAGAAAATCACTTATGACTGGTATAAGGTTGGTAATTTCTAATCACTCTTTACTAGTGGTTGAACTAGGAGAAGAGCAAATACCCATTTCCTACCTGTGAAACATAAAGAAAACCTTTTAAAGGTTTCCTTTGCTCACCTCATAAAAATCTGATGCTCCCTTTCAGCCCTTGCCTTAAACACCTTTCTATTCCCAGAACCAAGGCATAGAGCTGGTTCAGTAAGCAGTTGCAGAATGAAGGATTGATTGAATGAATGTTAGCAGCAGCAATTGCAGGTAAAGCCAAGGCACTCTTTCACGTGATCAAGGTGGGGACTGGTGCTACAGGAGTCCTCTTGCCACCAGAAAAGAAAGGCTTAACAGTCCAGGTATGAGATATTGCACCTAACAACACCTAGCATCCTTTCAACTCCAGAATTCTTACCATGTAAGAAACAAACCCCTACTGATTTAAATCACCATTACTCAGGTTATTTTGTAATTTGTCACCAAAAGCATCCTAACTAATACAAGGATTATAGTCTTTGGCTAGCTGCCTCCTTACCACCTACCGAGTTCGGCCACTCTTCTAGGGGTGCATACTCAGAACATTGAGAAAAGTCATGGTTCCATCTAAGAGTTGACTTGACATGATTGTGGCCTACAGATTTCTACATTAAGTCTTATAGGATGAATTTGTTTTGCAAATCTGAGGAATGAGAATAAAAAATTTTAATGCACTAGGTTGGAAATCTTAATAAAGTTTTGAAGGGCAAGCACATGAGAAATCTTTAACATGCTGTGCTCTCAATTTTCAACAACAGTAAGTTTCCATACCCTGATCTCTGCCACTTCCTGTATCCTTCTGAAAGTAGAGGTTAACCTCTTTTCACTAGGTCTCTGGCAAGTTTGGGAATCAAATCACAGGGGAATTAACAAGTAGAAGAAAAATCTGTATTGTTCACTGCCTTATGTATAAGCCTTATACATTCAAGACAAAAATAGTTATTTTTCAAGTTGGAGACCAAATCAACGGCCTGCCTGGTGGCACAGGGAGCTAAATTCTCAGCTCCATCAAGCTATTACCTGTCACTGCAGCTTGAGTTCAATCCCTGGTCAAGGAATCAACCCACAAGATACAACAGACCTTTCCTCTCGTGTGCTATTCCTCTCAGCAGTATATTTCTGTAGATCTGCCTGTTCTGTTCCTGACACTGTCTTTGGTGAATCCTCTTGCTCCCTACACTTATGGCCTACGTACCTGTTCTTGTATGCTTAAAGAAGTAAAAATAAATCTTAAAAAAAAGAGAGAGAGAAACCAAATCAAAATGTTCATGTAGATAGCTAACTTACTTTGTAGGTAATCTGTTCACTGACTTCTCTACAATTCCAGGAGTTCTCTACAACTTTTTTTTCTCATTCTTCCCCATAACAACTCTGCTTTAACCCACCACAAAACAAGACTGTATACGAAACTTCTCAACATCATAAAAGAAAAGATGAATAACTTGACTGAGTTTTAAATTTGACTTTCATTTTTGTCCCTTGTGGCATACTTAAAACAAACACACTTCTCTCAGGGTTAAATAAGCAAGCATTTTGTTGTTGTTGCATGCATTTTTTTTTTTAAAACCAAACTAGTAGGTAATTTGTTTCCCCATGTCATTAAATAAAATACTTGTAGAGAAACATGTTTATATATTAAAGCCACACTCATTAAACTGGGATGCTATGCCCCAAACTTTTATATTAGCATAGAGAGGTTCTCTATCACTACTTCTTCATTTTTATTTCTTGAGGATTTATACAGATCTACAAGAAGTTAAAGTAAAACAGCTATGAATAGGCCCTCCCTGGTGGTGCAGCGGGTTAAAGCACAGCACTGAGAAGCTAAAGCCACTTCCGCATGAGTTCGATTCCCGCCTGCCCTGGAGGTGACTACATGGCATGGCAGACCTCTCCTGACCCGCCCACTGCTCCCCTCAGCAGTGTACTTCGTCCATCTGCCTGTTCTGCTCCCCACTTTGTCTCTGGTGAAGCCTCTCGCCGCCCCTGAGCCTCTTGCCTGTACCCCAGTTCTTTATGTACAAATAAATAAATCTTTAAAAAAAAAAAGCTATGAATAGAAATAGCACCATAAGCATTCTATGCCTTGTTGATATGGAATTAACCTGACCTGTATGAAAAAAATGTCTATCTTTAACCCAGAAAGAAAGATAGTTTATGATTACTACTCAAAATTTATCATCTAAAGGTGAAGAATGATTGTGAAAATTCTGAAGCAGGCATTCCATATTAACATTTATATTATGACAATGTCTATAATTGTATATTTTGTATGAATGAATCATTGACTACTAATTACCATGTGTGATAGTTACCAGAAACCAAGCATTATAGGATTACTGCCTCACACAAAAAATTCCAAATCTTCTCAAGTCTGATAAGCAGTGTTAGATTAGAGTTGTCCCTGATAAACCTTCTGGAAATGTTTTCTTTTTCAGTCATTGAGCCATCAAAGGTGGTTCTGAAGTTGTAGTTAAGGGGGGGAAACTCTCAAGAGTATGTGCCTAACTCTTCCAGGATGAGGAAAGACAGTAAGAACAAGGTAGGAAACCAGAGCCTGTATTCTTGGGCCTGCTGTGCCATCTGGGCTCACTGGACAAAAGCCATATGGAGTGGAACAGATTGTTTCAGGCTGCAAAGTTGCCAGATCACAGGATTTCTGGGATTTCTCCCTATTCCTTTGGGTAGGCTGCAAATTTAATTCTAAGCATATCCTAGCAATGGAATGTAAACTATGTGTCCTTAGCCAAGGAAAGCAAAGGGTCTCATCTTTATCCATCTAATCTTGGCAATAACTCTGGAAGAGTAACTCTGTTGAGGGGAAAAAATAAATTAATGGCCAAAAGTTTCAAATGACCATTAGATCATCCTTGGGGTCAGAGCAAATGAAGAGTCTTGAGCTATATTTAAAACAAATCTTGTTTTAGCCCAGTATTTCTGATGCTTGCTTAACAGGATAATTTTTGGCTTGCATATGGGGACACATTGTTATGACATGACAGGGAGCAAGCATCTTTTCTAGCACTGCCTAGACACACTCACAGCCCAGCCCTCAGAGGTGTGCAAATGCAAAGCATGCACCTTGCTATTTTGGGGAGGGTGGGCAAATGGATGCATGTGCTTCTAACTGAGAAGTTAAGCATACCTGAAGCAGGTATTCATATTAACCTTTATATTACAACAATGTCTATAATTGTATATTCAATAACACCAGTGGATGCAGCTATTAATGAGAACTAGACTAATGCAGATTAGTTTTCCTTTAGGAAAAAATGTTTTCTGACCAAATGTGGACTTAGGCAATATAGACTCTCTTGCCCTCCTGCTGGAAAACTGAAGTTGCCAAAACCCAATCCTGACCTTCAACAAAAGCCCCAAATCTCAGCAACTCACACAAATTTTGGGGAATGCATGTTATCAGATGTTTCCTATGTTGGTCATAAGAATGTGCCTTCCCTAAAGGAAATTAATGTGCTCATGTTAAGTCTGCTCTTAACTTCCTCTGGAGGGTTCTGGGAAGAGTCTGTGTCCACACTCAGGATGAAGCAGCACAGAAAATAGGACTGGTCATGAAATGCAGAAAGAGCAAGTCAGGGATTCCAGACCTGAGAACTAGATCAGGCAACAACCAGAAGACAGATGTGGAAGGCTTGGGGATGAGCACAGAGCTCAGAGCATTGTGATAGACACATCAGGATAGCGAATCTGGAGCATCAGACATTGGTCAGGTAGTTCTCTGACATGTAAAGAAACAGCATTGGTTTGTAATGCAAATAGCATCCTGATAGGAACACCTGTTACTCCACAGGGCCAAGAGTGACAGCATAACTAGTGGTGGATATTTCTCAGCCTGCTAGGAGAATTCCAAAGCAAAGATAAGGGGAAGAAACTCTAGGAATGTGTAAAGGGCAGCCCTTGAACCCCAAGCACACTTGTAGATCCCTGCCTTTGTTATTTCAGTGTCCATTAGAGATCTTGAACTGGTTTTCCCAGAATTACCTTAACATCAACAAGATACTACTAGTGATTTCTCCAGTTCAATTACAATCCTCTGGACCTATTCATTAATAAGGTATTGAATAAGCAAGTGTTTTTTAACTCTGGTGAATCCTCTCACCCCCTGCATTTCTGGCTTGTACCCCAATTCTTGTATGCATAAATAAACCTTTTTAAAAATAACCAAAACAAAAAAACATCCTCCAGTAGTTGAAAAGATTCTCTTTTTCACTAAACAAGGCATTCTAGAACCTAATTTTCCAGAAGAGTCTTTTTTTCTAACAAAATAACCCTCTCTTGTCCAATACCAAACCTACTATGGATTTTCCACTTTTAAAATTAGTATTAAAATTTAGCTGTCCTATGCAAAGAACAGTAGAGAAATGGCTTACCAAATTGCAGTGGATCATCTGACTCATAATAGAAAACAGCAATTCGTTAAATGCAATTTAAAATTAGCTGGATGCAAGACAAACTGCTCTCATGGTGGTTAACATTTAGGGCGCTATGAATATTTATGCAGGTTCACTTCTCACTGAGGAGTTCTATGGATCAATTTACTTAAATTCAGAGGCCAAAACACATTTTTAAAATGTCAAACCTGTGTAGGCTATAAAGAAAAAGAGCCAGGTAAATGCAATTAGCAAAAATTGGAAGTTGGGGAAGTGAAATTTTGGCATTTGTATTTCGACCTCACACAGAGATAAGTAGGACTGTGAGTCAACTGAGCATAAGCACTTTGAGTCCAAGGTTTGCTGAACGAACACAGCTGTACTATGGAAGCTTCTTAGGAGGTTCCTGTGTGTTCCACATCTGACGCTATTAGCTGCCTCACGCTTTCTAGGAAGAGGCTGACTGACGTGAAGAGTGATGACATTCCTTATTTCAAAAATTGTACACAGGGCATGATATCGGTGGCCCACTAACCACACAGTTTTTAACCCAGAATGAGTTATTTACAACTTCAGCAGTAATAAGTAGTGTTTTCATTTAAAGAGACATGAACATATTCAAATTGCATGTAAAGAGATATAATGATCAATTACATTGATGCTGTACATTCCTGTAAGGCTTTCTACTTTTTCCAGACATAAAAAATTCTTAAAGAAAAACATTAAGATTATAAGGCCAAGATACCTGCACCCCCATGTTTATTGCTGCCTTATTTACAATTGGAAAAACATGGAAGCAGCCCAAATGCCCAAAAGTAGATGGCTGGATTAAAAAGATGTGGTACATATATACAATGGAATATTACTCAGCAACCAAAAAAGAGAAACACATGTCTTTTGCAGCAACTTGGATGGAGCTGGAAAAGATCATGCTTAGTGAGATAAGCCAGAAAGAGAGAGAAAAATACCGGATAGTTTCACTCATAGCAGGAATATAATGGACCAGGCGAGAAAAATAACAAAAATAATGAACAACCATATACCAGAGATATTCTGTGGGGGTGGAGTGGGGAATGGGATCAAAAATGGGGAGGGGAAGTGCACGGGATTATGGTGATGGCACATGGGTGACTTGGTGATGGGAAACCCGCGGGGATTACAATTGAGATGGAAAAAAAATGTACAAAATGATGTAAAAATAAACTGTTATAAAATATATATATATATATTATAAGGCCAATTAGTGGGTACCAGAAGGGAAGGTGTATGAGGTATTGGCTAATTGTGTATAAAGGATCAACAGAATGGTGAAAGGCAGAGTTGGACTAACATGAACTGAATCGAGTCGTGTGTGTGTTTGTTGATTTTTAATGGTGTGCACCTTGAACTTATAGTGTTACAAAGTAATAGTACTTCAATAAATATAAAATAATAAACAAAATTGAGTGATGATCTATACTAAAATAAAAGTAACTCTAAATAATTTCCCAGTTCTTTCTTGAAGACAATTTTAGAAAGTCTTGTGTCCCTCACAGCAACATGGATGGAGCTAGAAGGAATTATGTTCAGTGAAATAAGTCAGAAGGTAAAGAAAAATATTGGATGGCCTCAATTACAGGAGGAAAATAGGTAAAGCAAGTAAGGTATCAGGGGGAAGATAACAACAAGGAAAACACAACAAAGCAAAATAATAATAAATAGACAACTATAAACCAGACATTCTGCAGGGGAGGGGAGCACGGTCAGGGAGAGCACTGGGGACCGTAGTGATGGTGCAAGAATGAAATGATGGTGGAAATTCTATGGGGACTACACCTGAGAAAAGAAAGCAAGTACTGTTTAAAAAAATAATAATAAACAATGGTGTTTTATATAGAGAGTGAAAGAGAAAGGGAGAGGGGGTAAATAAAATAAGTGGTACATATACATATATAAAAAGAGGTAAATAAAATAAGAAAGCCTTGTGTCCTTGTACCTCCCTTATTTCAGGATGTCCTTTGAAATAGGTTGTTCTAGTTTAAAGGATGGATCAGAGTAAAGAACAAGATTCATTCCACTGAAGTCTATCAGTGGATCCATTGATTGAGTAATGACAACAAGGAGCACTATAAAATCATCCTCCTGGCCCTCCCTGGTGGCACAGCGGGTTAAGCACAGCACTAAGAAGCTGAAACCACTTCTACATGAGTTCAATTCCCGCCTGCTCCGGAGGTGACCACATGGCGTGGCAGACCTCTCCTGATCCGCCCGCTGCTCC
>NW_004567103.1:44307883-44309727 GCF_000260355.1 Condylura cristata
ACTCTGTCTCTGGTGAAGCCTCTCACCGCCCCTGAGCCTCTGGCCTGTACCCCAGTTCTGTATGCACAAATAAATAAATCTTTAAAAAAAAAATCATCCTCCAGCTGAAGTCTATGGGAAGGTTGTTTTTTCAGTATGTGTCGAAAGATTTTAAAATACACACCCTAATCTAGTAGCTTATCACAGGAAAACAACAATGGACTATTAAAGATGCAAGGAAAGAGGAGAATTGGTGCAGTAGTATTAGTAACTATAAACAGTGGGAGCAACCAGAAGTCTTGGAAACAGGAGATTGAGAATATTCATTCAGTCACATTCAGACAAATTATAAAACAATCTGCCAGTCACTAAAAGTCATGTTGGAGAAATGTCTTTATTTCAATGAGCACTGTTTCCCTGTTTCTTAAGAAAAAATGCAAGTTACAAAATAGAACATACAGCATTGAAAAGTAGAATTAAATGCATCAATATGTTAAAGTGGTTCATTTGGGGAGAGAGGGAAAGTGGGTATTTTTATTTCTCTCTGTCTTTCCAGACTTTTCTGTAATGAGGACAAATTACTTTGCAATTATAGGAGGGACAAACATTTTTAACAGTAAATAATAATAATAATAATAAGCGCTGCATGAGCTTACTTTTTTTTTTTAACTTAAAGATGTATTTGCAGTCAGTTTTTAATTATACTGGCATTTTTAACTTGCCATGATGACTAAGGTAGCTGCTGGCACTTGGAAGGAAGCCTAATTTTCTCCACAGAGCAAGACATGCAACTAGTCTCGCAGTTCTTAGTTTTTGCCCAAGAGGAAAAAGTCTTCCAGGTTCAGTCATTGAAACCCTAGGGGAGTTTCTGATTAGCTTTTTAACTCATCCACAAAACAAGTTGCTGGGACTCAGGTAGTGGCAACCTGATCAGCCCAACTTGGCCAAAGGCCTTTATTTTGACCAAAAAGTATGTGTAGACAAATGGGAGCATATAAAGGTATGAATTCTCCATTTGGCCCATATGGGATAAAGACAACTGCTCACACAAAGAAAAGGGGTGTTATTCGCAGAAGACAGGAGGAGTGCCAAGAACAGTAAGAGTAAATAGCCGTCATGCCAGGACACCCCCAAACCATTACTACTTTCCAAGTTTCAACATATTCTCTTGTCCCGGGGTTCAAATTACAACCGCAAAGCTGAAACTACAAACCTTGCTCCGTGAGCCAGAGGGCTGCTAACCGACCAGATTCAGGTGGTGCTGGTGTGGGCTCATCTGCTTGTGAGTCACACACAGCTAGGTCACACTGTAAAGGGCAATGAGCAAAGGTGCAGACAGAAAAGGAAAGTGGAGTTCTGCCAGAGGCAAATGCCTAGAATGAACATCCTAAGACATTCTAGACTATTCTAGAATATTCCTGCCTTCAGGGCAACAGTCAAGCCCATGAACTGTGGTTGACCCCGAGGAGGGCTGTAAGGTTGCAGTGAGCAGCTCAAGTTCCAAACTCAAAACTGGTGGGGTGGGGTGGGGGTGTGAGACAGAGAAGAGTTGAAGGAATGTTCTATTGGCAGATATTAACTCCCTGTTCCTTTGTACCATGTAGAAGAGAGACTTTGTTAGGTTTCTGTTGGCCCCATTCCTCACAATCCCTCGTTCACCTTCCATTTTCTGGTTTTGCTGACTACTCATTTCATCCCACTCCTATTTCTCAAAATATGTTTTCGGGGCCCTCCCTGGTGGCGCAGCGGGTTAAAGCACAGCACTGAGAAGCTTAAGCCACTTCCACATGAGTTCAATTCCCGCCTGCCCCAGAGGTGACCACATGGGGCGGCAGACCTCTCCTGGCCCGCCCGCTGCTCCCCTC
>NW_004567103.1:44309827-44317098 GCF_000260355.1 Condylura cristata
GCATCTCTGGCCTGTACCCCAGTTCTATATGAATAAATAAATAAATCTTTTTTAAAAAAAAATATGTTTTTGCATATTTGCTCTCTGTATCCCCCACTAGATTGCTTCCTCCACCAGCACAGGGATTTTTACCCGGTCTCTTCACATCTGAATCCCCTAAAATTGCGCCTGTAGTCAAAGAGTCAATGAGGTAACAACAAGGTAACCCTGCTGGAAGAACTGATATTCTAAATAAGAAAACAGCTTCAACTTCCATTTAAAAGGTTGTTTATCATTTCAAAAAAATAAACCCTTGCAAGTGATCCTAATCTTTGTGTAAATGAGCTGACAGGGGTTCCTAGGTCCTCAGGAGAACACTAGAAGCAGCACAACTATTAACATACCTTCACCCGGTGACTTTTCTTCCCTTGCCTGCCTCAGTTGCTTCCCGGCCTTTTTCAGGATTTTACCCTAATAAGATCAGGGATCCATCATCTGATTTATAATCTTGTTGTAAGAAATAAAAAAGCCCTGGGCCTTGGGGTCAGTCATTTACTTCTCTTGGCTTTCTGACATCCTTAAGTGAGAAAACCCACTCAAAGTCTCCACCTCTATCACTAAGTGGCATCTGAATCCCATTTGTTTTGAATGCTGCAAACAGGCCCACAAATCCTAGAAGACAACTTCAAGAACCCCAGCTTTTCTTCATGTATTCAAACTGACAGCAAGGTGGTTGTTGACCCTTTGGACATAAAACGATGATGAATGATTCAACCTACTAAAAGTCCCTGTTGAACAACAACAACAAAAAATGCACCTGTAATGTAGCAGACACTCAGTGATAGTAGTGAAACTAACTTGTTGAAGGACTCCAGATTCCCAAGAAAGAGACATTAGCATGCCTGTTTTCTTCCACAGGTAAGGGCTCTTCCTCCCCAATTCATTCCTCCCCTGAAAAGGCGGGCTGATGTAGTGTTAGAGGCGCCTGTCACGCTCCGAACTGGCTGCCCCAGGAAGCGCACCTTCTGCCCCTACCGCGCCAAACCATGGCAGCTGTGGCCCTGCACTGCCTCGGCCTGGGCAGCAGGGCGTCCATCTGATTCCTACAGCCACCGAGCCTAGTACAGCACCAGCAACCTCAGAAGTACAGCTGAGATTTTTGTCCCACTCTTGTCTGACCTTTTGTCTTATTTCTTAGTCAGCTCAGAACCATTCACTGGTCCCTGTGCAGTTCAAGCATTACCTAATAATGGACTAATTAGTGAAAATGGGTCTGTGACAAATAACATATGGTACCACCCAAACGACGCTCTAGGATACAGATATGAACACTCAGATTTGCATGTAAGAGGTTTTCTGGGGGTGTCCTCGGAAGCAGCTACCTGCCAGGGAGTGAGGGGAGCAGGATGGGCAGGAGGAGGAGCTGAACAGTGATGCAGCAGCCTCCTCAGCCAGGCCATACAGAGCTCCTGCAGCCCTCTGACTAGATCTTGGCTGCAGCAGGCATGGCATGACCCCAGGCCAAGCCCCTGAGGAGACTCAGCTGGGCGTCAGCAGCCCTGCATCTCAGTCTAAAAGAGAATCTGTAGAGGACCACAGAATCAATCTGCTTGCCAAGCCATGGTTATGTGATGCTGGCTACAATGGTAACGGCAAATTCATTACAACATGGAGTGGAGAGGAGGTTTGTAAGAAATGTCTTGTGGCTAGGGCTGCAAAGGAGGAAAGTGACAGAGAGGACACACCCACGTGACGTCACATGCATTCAAATTCAGGTGGGTCAAGGAGGATGCTTCTTTGCTCTCCTGCTTCAGTAAGTGCCAATCCCTTGAGGTGTGACTATGGATCCCCTCCCTGGAGAAAGGTCAGCTAGCTGGCAGCTTCTCTCACCCTGCAAAAGTCCAATTGTCTTCATGCATCCACTGCTATGGCTTAGCCTCTCCGATGCATAAGAATACTTTTTTTAAGTTTCCAATTCTCCCATTTCTCCAATTTCCAATTCCAATTGGAAATTCCAACTTTCCAGTTTCATGTGTTGAAGTCCTAACCCCAGTGCTTTATAATGTATCTCTGTTCAGAGGTTGGGAGCTTTAAAAAGGTGGTCATGGTTGAGGTAATAAGGGTCGGGCCCTTATCCAATATAACTGATGAGCTTCTAAAAAGAGCCTTCTTAGAAAGATGTACTTTCTGAAGGCAAGGTCAGAGCTAAAAGACAGCCATCTGCAAGTCAAGGCAAAAGATCTCTGGAGAAACCAAACCTGCTCACACCTTGACCTTGGACTTGATGCCTCCAGAACCGTGAAATAATAAATTTCTGCTGTTGAAGCCACTGGTCTATAGTGTTTTGTTATGGTAGCTCTTGCAAATGAAGATGTAAATCTACATGCCAACTAAGATTTGATTGACCTGTGTAAACAACAGGCTAACTGTGTCTACATGTGCTGCCTCATTGACCCCGAGGGAGCAAGCTGTCTGTCAGGAGGGCACATCTTGAGAGCAGCATGCTAGAGGCAGGTCCCACCTGTGTCCTCCATAATCTCAAGTCTTTCAACTCTTCGCGAGCCTCAGTCACCTGACCTGCCCTATGGGCTTCACACTTGTGTTTTGTGATCTTGTGTTTTGGCATCTTGCCAAAAATTAGTTCCCAGTAAGGAGGTTGCATGGACATTTTTTCTTTCTTATTCACAAAGCACTCAGGAGTCGCCATCAGACCAAGAGTTCCTTTGTTTTTCTTCTTTGCAGGCTTTCAAAAAAAGAACATAATTTAACCCCATCAGCTTCAGATTTAAAAAATAATTAGGGGCCCTCCCTGGTAGCGGAAAGGGTTAAAGTGCAACACTTCAGCACAAATTCTATCCTCAGCCAAGAGGTGACCCATAGGGCACAGCAGACTTCTGCCTCCCCCTCTGCTCCCATCAGTGTCCCTCATCAGTCTGCCTGGTTTGCTCCCCACTCAGTTTCTGATGAATCCTCTCACCACCCCCCACCCCTCTGGCCTGTACCCTAGTTCTATATGCATAAATAAATAAATAAATCTTTTAAAGTAAATTAAAAATAATTAGTATGTGGCATAGTTAGTTTGAGATAACTATATACTGGGTGGCTAACCTGTCATTCTCTGGCACAAAAGTGCCTGGTGAACCTGCCGATGTTTGCATCATTGTGACTATCCTGGAGTAACCATGCCTGGAGCCTTCCTGTGGCTGCAGTCAGTGTCTGGGGTGAGAAGGAGAACAGGCATAGCTTTTGCTTGGCTCTTTCTAGTCCTCTTTGCCTTGGGTGTGGCTCTACAGACCGCTCAGCTAAGGCCTCCCAGCATCCTTGCGCCTTCCTGTTTAAATCAGTAGAATCAAAGATAAACAATACACAAAAAAGAAACAGAAATGTAAATCCAGACAACATTAAAGGTAACACCAACAATATATTAATTTGATGGTTGCCTGCAATTTAACTATGTGAAGATCACAGATATAAACAAATCATGAACTAATTTTATTGTGGCTCTTTTTTTTTTTTTTTTATTCTGATGGTAAAAGCTATTCAAGTATATGGTAACCAGATTTACAACATTAAAGTAAAAGAGACATTTGGGTGATTTGGAAGGTTTTCTCAGAAATCTATTTACTAGTAGTATAATAATAATAAAACTCTAGGCCTGGGTAATTTATCAAAATGAGCAATCTGGGCAAAGAAAGGAAAGGAAAACCAAAATTTATTGAACATCTCTTATTTTCTAAACCCTGTGTTCAGTGCTTTGCACATATCATCTAATCTAATTCTTACAACAATTCAGCTGGGAAGGTATTATTAGCTTCATAAGAAAGATTAGGAAATAAATAATTTGTTCATGATTCCTCCATTTAAAGGAGGAGGAATTGGAGTTTAAATCAATATGGTTTAACTCAATAACCAGATGGATATTGTGGTGAAAGCAAAGTTTACAATCTTAATCTCAAGGAATGTGTGACCTCAAATAACCAAACAAACATCAACCTAAGTGGCACTCTTAGATAGTGTTTCCCAAAGTGCAGGACAGAATGACAGCCTTTGTACATGCTCCATGTTCCCTAAAAATGATTTTACGGTCAGATCTGCTTTGGAGAAAGGCTGCACTTACATCCCTCCTTGGAGCTTCATGATGCTCATCACCGTATTAAAGACACAGAGATCCCTCTTCCCCTAGTAAGTGAGTTCCCAGGAATACAGTGAGGGCAATCTGCTCTCAGACACTGTCTACTGAAGTCCAACTGCAGGAATAAAACAACAGTCCTGCAGGAGTCAAAGGGGGGGCATTATAGTACCTTGAGGTGACGGGCTTGTGATGGGATAGGATTTGGAAGTGGAACTTTACTGAGTGCTGGGGAAGATAATCCAGGAGGTGAGACACATCCCCAGTAGTATGAGGAAAGGCCTGTTTTGGCACAGAAGAGCATCAGCTTGACTGAAGTAGAGGCTTTCGGAAAGCAGTAGGAGGAAGGTGGATGAGGTGACTTGAATGAGAACATGTTTGCATGCAGCTCAAAGGAGGCTGGGATTTACCCTACAATTGGTTTCCAGTGACACCCAGTAATTACATGAAGCTCATCTGTCCTGCAAGTGCTTTCTCCTGTGTGTTCTCACCAGCTCTGCCTGTGGGCAAGTGGGAAGGGAGGGACCTGGGGAGAGAAACCTGGTCACTGGGCTCCTTCCTGCCTGTCTCTTTCCTGGGAAGTTTTGTAGGGAGGAAACCATTTACCTTTGCTCACTACAAGAGATATTCTAGAACTTCAAGGGTAAAGGGTGTGCACATGACACATTGTCTGATTATCTCATATGCTAATTACTTCATCCACTGTCGTACTGTGAGGCAATGGCACTTTACAGATGAAGAAACTGAAATTTAGAGAATAAAATAAGGTGTCTGGACTCTGTTGTAGCCTGAGCCAGGAACCATAAATGATGAGGACTGTGGAGGCAAGTAGAAGAGTGATTTTTAAGTATTTGGATTTAAGGAGAAGAAGCCAAGGGAGAAGGAAAGACTGAAAAAGTCAAGAGGGAAGGAGTTAACTGAGGGAAAAAAGGTGCCCCTGAGGAGGGAGGGGGGGTGGTGTTGAGCACAGACATTGGTCTAAGTGAGGTGAATGGACAGCTTTTTGCCTGAGACTATAACAAATATGAGAGATAATTTGAGGGAAAAAACACCACTGAGATGGGGAGGGGCTTCTGCTGAGCTTTAATCTCATTGGCAAAGAAGGAGGTGACCTAGTGCATAGGAATAAGGGTCTGGAGGCTTAAGAGAAAATTTGGAATTGCTTCTGTGAGGCATCCTCAAAAGAGGAACAGGAGATGCTTTGCTGAAGATAAACAGCAGTTGACACTCTCTATCAGGGTGCTCCAGTCCCAGATGAAGGTAGTGAATATTGGAGTCTAAAAAAGTAGAAGTTAGTGGGGCAGAAGGGCAGAGGATGGAGTTGTGAGTGGCCCCAAGAGCTGATTCTGGGTTCGCACCACGCCATGAGCTTACCTGTATCCCTGCATTGATTCTCTGAACTAACACCCCCGGAAACTTATCTGTGTGCACACTAGACAATGAACCCCTTGGGGAAGGGACCATCTCAGTTGAGCTGGTAGCCATGATGCCTTGTGCTGTGTCTGGCAGACGGTAGGCCAGCAGTACATGGCTGAAAGAAAAGAGGGAGGGAAGGCTGACCATGGAGTTAAGACTGGATAGAGAATCACACATGCCCACCAGGGGCTTCGCTAGCAGAATGAAAGGAGATGCTCATGGACCTGAGGAAGACAAAATTGTAGGGGAGGCAGCTCACGTCTGTGCACAAGAATGACTTTGCACACCTCTTTCTGACTCCATGTCAGTCACTCCACACCGGCAGATTGGCACCAACAATGGTGAGTGTATTACACTGTGGCAGTGGCCAAGCCTATGTACTGGGGCTCTTTTTCCTGAAGAGGCAGTTGTTAAACAGTTACTAGAACACCAGTGGATAAACACCCAGGTTCTATTCAGGTGGAACAGAAGACGTGACTGTGACCGGTCGCAGACAATGAAGGCGGCCTCATAGAACAGGGAGATCCCTCTGCAGAGGCCACAGTCACCAAAAGCATCACCCAGGACCAGCACTCACACCTTCATTTTTAGTGGCAGGCACAGAGCAGATCCAGTTTCACTGGCTCTCCCTCTCTGTCTGCTACCATGACACCTGGAAAGTAAACAGATGAGGAGGAGGGGTTGAGTGAAAGCAAGCAATATAAAGATAAGTTGTCTTCATATCACCTCAGATTCTCTGAAGAGTTGCTCAGTTTGGGGGCCTTCTGCAAGGGGAGAGCAATGAGACAAGGTGAGACAATGGTCTAGGTGATGGGCCTAGACAAGACACAGATGCCGTATCTTCTTTGTTCTTTATCATGATTGCCATTCATCAGTGGTCACTGCGGTTGTTTTCAAATCTTGCCTATTGTGAATAAAACTGCCATGAACATGAGGCTGCATATTTTTTTTGAAGTTGGCACTTTCATATTCTTAAGTTAAATACCCAGAAATAGGATAACTGTAATTTTATTTTTTTTAATTTTTAACATTTATTTTTATTTATTTATGCATACAAGAACTGGGGTGGGCCCTCCCTGATAGCACAGCAGACTGAAGCACAGCACTGTGAACCTGACTGGGACTGCTTCAGTGGGAGTTCCATCCCCCACCCTGGAGGTGACCCACATGGTGTGGCAGACCTCTCCTGACCCACCCACTGCTCCTCTCAGCAGTTCTTCAACAATCTGCCTGTTCTGCTCCTCACTCTATCTCTCGTGAATTCTCTCATGATTCCTCTGGCCTGTACCCCACTTCTGTATGCATAAATAAATAAAATCTTTAAGTAAATAAAAAAAAAGAACTGGGGGTGTAGGCCATAGGTGTGGGGGCAGAGGGTAAGAGGATTCACCAGAAACAGAGTTGAGAACAGAACAGTTAGATCTACTGAAATACCCTGCTGAGGGGAGCTGCAGATAAGACCAGAGAGGTCTGCTGCGCCATGTGGCTCAGCTCCCTGACTGGGCACTGAAATCGTGCTGCAGTGGCTGGTAATAGCTTGATAGCAGAGACTTTAACTTCTGTACCATCAGGGAGGCCTTTTATTTTTCATTTTAAGGACTAGCCACAATTGTCCATAGTGGCTGCACCAATTTTCATTAAGAATGTAATGTTGAGGCCCTCCCTGGTGGCGCAGCGGGTTAAAGCGCAGCACTGAGAATCTGAAGCCACTTCCGTATGAGTTCGATTCCCGCCTGCCGCCTGCCCC
>NW_004567103.1:44317423-44321600 GCF_000260355.1 Condylura cristata
GACCTCTCCTGGCCTGCCCGCTGCTCTCCTCAGCAGTGTACTTCGTAGATCTGCCTGTTCTGCTCCCCACTCTGTCTCTGGTGAATCCTCTCGCCCTCTGCATCTGTACCCCAGTTCTGTACGAGTAAATAAATAAATCTTTAAAAAAAAAAAAAAAGAAAAGAATGTAATGTTGATGTGGTACAATTACACAATGGAATATTATTCAGCAATCAAAAAGATAAACACATGCCTTTTGCAGCAACATGGATGGAGCTGGAAGGAATCATGCTTAGTGAAATAAGCCAGAAAGAAAAGGAAAAGTACTAGATCATTTCTTTCATAGCAGGAGTATAAAGGACCAGGGGAGAAAATAATAATGATGATGAACAACTATATACCAGAGACATTTTCAGGGGTGGAGTAGGGAATAGGATCAAAACTGGGGGAAGGGGAGAAGTACACTGGACTATGGTGATGGCACACGGGTGATTTGGTGATGGGAAACCCACAGGGATTACAACTGAGGTGGGAAAAGGCACAAAATGATGTAAAATAAACTATTATAAAAAAGAAAAAATGATAATGTAATCTTGAGTACTTCAGCTCCATGGAATATGTGACCCTTTTTGCATATGAGAATCTCATGACTAGGACTTACCAAGGCCCATTGTGAAGAGCATAATATCATATCAGGGTGGGGTTTTTGTTTTTTGTTTTTTGTTGTTTTTTTTTTTTTGCGACAGCAAAATTGAAGTCTATAACCAATTCTCCTATGACTGATACCCACCTAGATAGTTCTGAAAGTGTGATCAAATAACTCTACATACCTAAGAGAATGCCTAGAAACTTTTCCCAAATGCCAGGATAATGCACAGTTGATAATGCATAGTTAACCAGAGAAAGGGGAAGAAGGCAAGAAATAGATGGTAAGCTTCCCGGGCTCTCATTAAGTTAGCACACTGGAGAGTAGGGGGAAGGGGAGGGAATTGAAAGTATTTAAGGATACTTTTTTTTTTTTAATTATACTTAAAAAAGAAAAGTTCATAAATACTGCGAGGTCGTAGCACAAAGGGTCTAATTACCGTAGGGCGGTGCTAATCAAGGCTGGGGCTCCAGGCGGACACGCTTGACAGCACAGAGCTCGCTGCGTGTTCCGTCAAGTTTTAAGGAGTCTGAACAAAGTACAGTTAGTTGCTGGTCCAGTCCGTGATATATTTGCTCACTTCATAATCTGCTTCTTACATAAGCTGTTACTGAATGGAAACCAAATGCAAGCGCATCAAGTCTGTGAACAGATGGTGCTTCTGTGGGATGAAGAAAGAAAGAGGGTGAGAGGGACAGCAAGTTTTTAAAAGATCGCTCCCCCCCCCCCCCACACACACACACACACATTGTGTGCTGAGTTTCCTCCTCTGCGTCCTCTGGCTAGCCCCATCTTTCTCCCGGGCTCCTCCTACCTTTGTTAAGATGAAAGCGGTTACAGGTTAAGAGAGATAGAAGATGATGCCTAATCCTATAACCCCTTTGTGCGTTTGAGTCCCGCTCTTGTCTCCCGAAGTAAAATAAAGAGGCAAAGACAGATCTAAAATGGTAGCGAGGCCGGACATAAAGAGCACGGAGCCTTTGGTGACCTTCCTTTCTCCTAGGCGGCCTGAGCCTCCCTTCTCCTGCTGGGGAGTTGTTCTTAAATATCATTTGGATGCTATTGTTTGTCTGAGGCCAGGGGCGAAAATGTGACCGTCTTGCTGAGCTGGAGGGAAGAAGACTCTAAAAAGGATTTATGGAAATGCCTAGAAATATTGCCAGCATGTCAGTGTACTAATCGTCTGCTGAATTACATCGAGGCAGTTCCTTCTCTGTATGTTCCTGAGTGTCTGTGTACTTTCTCACTCTCCTTTGGTTCCTTTTGCCTTGTTTTCGATGAGGATTCTATACGGTTACATAAAAGTGATGTGGCGTATGTTACAACGTTGAACCATAGAGACAATGCCCACAGAAATCAGATTTTCCAGGGTAGTTCCCATTTCAAGCAGTCTGTTTTGTGTGTCGATTGTGTGTCCTACTTCCGAGACCATATGTCGCCCAGGTTTTTTATTCCAAAAATAAGTCACTGTTGGTCTCTTGTTTATTATGAAACAAGTACATCGTCGGCATGAATAAATATTTGGGGAAAGAAAGATGAAAGGGAGAGAGGCAGGAAGGGGGAGGAGAAGGGGAAGGGACGGGAAGAAGCTATTCTAGGAGGTGTTCGCAGGTTCAGACTTTGTTTCTACTGACCATTAGCTAACCATATGGTACTCGATGAAGAAAAGTAACTCTAAGACCTGTTGTTATCATTTAAGAACCGTCTAGATAAACCCAGTTTATCTATTTGAGTTCCACCCAGACCCAACAATCTGTATTCTAATAAAAGAGAGCTCCCTCTCTCTCATATATAAGCCCTTCTTTCTTGGTTCCTGGTCTAGTGGCTTAATTGTAACTAATCAGATTTACCAGTCCTCTTCACAAACATGGCAATGATATTTAAGTTTCTCTGTTCATGGTAAATGACAAGGCTGGGACTGGGAGTCACTGAAAGAACAAAAAAGGAGAAAAGAGATTCAGAAACAGAATCCTGTTGGACTACTGCATTGCTTTAAGTGAAAAATGAATATTAGCTTTAGGACAAAGAGTATACCAAGGTGCAGAGGCAAAACTAAAGACCACTTAATCATGCTCAAAACAAAAGATTTAAGAATAAATATATTTGGTAACTCAAAAGACATAAGTGAAATATGAGCGATCCGGAGCTTTACACAGGACTGTTCTATAATGAAGAAAAGACATCTGAACTTACAGCCAAAGAAAAGAATGCCTTGTAGTTAACTGCATACACTCAAAATATGGTCCAAGTTATAAGGGAAGATATGAGGAATAATTTTGAAAAAGATTTTAATTCTAATATTTAATTTTGCTGGAAAGAGAATTGTGATGATGTGGTAGTTAAGTAGAAACTGATAGAGATATAAGAAATGCATTCCTTCAGTGTTCCTGGGCTCTGAGAAGCCTCCAAGTTGTAGTGGGTTGAAAAGTCTCATACAAAGCCCCCAGCACCCCTTAATACACTCTCTGTTCCCAGAGCAGACTGAGAGAGAGGTCCCCCAAGACAAGGATCATGAAGGAGGAGGAGAAAACCAGGGCTGGAAGTCTGTGGCTGTGCATGTTTGGGGTTATCTCCCAAGAAGCCTCCTACAATGCGTTAGTATACTGTGGGTCCTCAAAGAACACCATTTTATCGTAAGATTGATGATGAGAAACAAGCACCCCCCATCTGTGTGGTGTTTGCTCGTTCTCCCCAAACCTTCATGGGTTTTCTTCCACACCTCAGAGATGCATACTTTAGGGTCATTTGTGTGCTTCAATCGTACCAGCCACCCTGAGTGGGAGGGCTTCCTGTCCAGGGTTGGGTCTGATCATCTGAGATTGTTTATGGCCACCTGGGACTATGAATTCAAATAATCAGTAAGGGGTTAAAAATGAATGATTGGTTGAATGAATGATTGCTTTAAATTAACATATTTTGGGTCTTTATTTAGAAGTTTGGTTCTTTTTTGTGACCAGGAGCATGCTGTAGAAATTTAACTCTCGTTTATATCAGTTATGGTAAAATGGCTTTCCTTATACATTTTTTCACTTACAGAGGCAGTTTCTGGGCTCTCCCTGGTGGTGCAAGGGATTAAAGTGCAGTGCTACAAAGCTAAGGGCAGCCACTTCTGTGTGAATTTGATCCCTCCACCCCCCAGGGAGGTGACCTGCATGGCACAGCAGACCTCTCCTGTCTCCCCTGGTTCTTCCCTCAGCAGTGTACTTCGCAATCTGCCTGTTCTACTCCCCACTGTTTCTTGTGAATCCTCTCACCCCGGCACCTCTGGCCTGTACCCCAGGGCTGTATGCATAAATAAACAAATCTTTTAAAAAATAAAGATATGGGGCCCTCCTTGGTGGCGCAGCGGGTTAAAGCACTGCACTGAGAATCTAAAGCCACTCCTGCATGAGTTCGATTCCCGCCTGCCCTGGAGGTGACCACATGGCGTGGCAGACTTCTCCTGACACGCCCACTGCTCCCCTCAGCAGTGTACTTCGTCGATCTGCCTGTTCTGCTCCCCACTCTGTCTCTGGTGAAGCCTCTCACTGCCCCTGCACCTCTGGCCTGTAC
>NW_004567103.1:44321790-44323352 GCF_000260355.1 Condylura cristata
GATGCTCCCCTCAGCAGTGTACTTCATCCATCTGCCTGTTCTGCTTCCCACTCTGTCTCTGGTGAGGCCTCTCACCACCTCTGCACCTCTGGCCTATACCCCAGTTCTGTATGCATAAATAAATAAAATAATAAAATTTTAAATAAAAAAATAGATGGATGAATGAACAAATGAATATAAAAATATGGGCCCTCCCTGGTAGCACAACAGGTTAAAGTGCAGCATTGCAAGCTAGCCACAGCTGCTTCAGTGTGAGTTCAATCCCCAGACCCAGAAGTGACCCACATGGCGCACAGACCTCTCCTATCTCCCCTCAGCAGTGTACCTCATCTATCTTCCTGTTCTGTTCCCCACTCTAAGTCTTAAAAAATAAATAAGTCTTATAAAATAAATAAATAACAATTTTAAAAAGAGGCAGTTTCCAAGAATCTGTCCATGAAACTAAGTGAGGTCTTTCTGCACAAGCAGAATACCGATAATGAAAAAACTATTTGCTTCATCAACAAAATATTTAATTTTTAGTTACTTTATTTTTTTTAACTTACACTGTTTTTTCTTTGATGTTTCTTATTGATCAGTTGACAAACAATTGAGTAGGTTTATATAAAAGAATTTGGGGAGCAGAACAGGCAGATCGACAAAGTATACTGCTGAGGGGAGCAGTAGGCAAGACAGGAGAGGTCTGCTGCGCCATGTGGGTCAGCTCCCTGGCTGGGGATGGAACTCGTGTTGCAGTGGCTGCACACAGCTTCATAGTGCTGCACTTTAACCTTTTGGCCACCAGGGAGGGCCCAGAAATTGTCTTTTTTTTTTTTTTTTAAGGAAGGGAAGGAGGGAAGAGGAATGTGCTATGACCCTCTATATCCCTACAGAAAAAAAATTCTTTTTTTAGTCTCTAAATCCAGACTCAGACTATGGTTACTTGCTAAAGTCCTAGCCTGTAGCTCTGCCAGGGGAGGAAACTGCCCATCACCAGGACAAATTCTGCACCTGCAGGAAAACACCTGAATGTCTAAGGCTCTGAAGAAAGGAAAGGAAATACTCTACTCTCCACAGACCCCTCCTTGCCCAGAGAAACTCAATTAAAGAGACTAAAAATCCTTTTTTTAATGGTATACCCAGAAGGGACAAAGATAAATATAGAAAGGGTGTCATTCACATGTGGAATATAGAGAAATGAACCAAAGGATCAGATAAAAATAAACTTTAAAACCAACCTTTGAAAGCTGACTACAGATCTAAGGCACCCAGGGGTGGGGTGGGGATGGGGAGACAGCACAGTGGCTGTGGTGGAGGACTATGGCGCTCCTGTAGTCAGTGCTTGATGGGGGCTACACCCGAGGGGGCAGGCCCCGGAGCTCCCAAAACACTAACGCTGATGTAGACCAATGGGACTTCAATACAAAATGTGTTTAACTGATTGAAAAAGATACCTGCACCCCCATGTTTATTGCTGCCTTATTTACAATGGAAAAACATGGAAGCAGCCCAAATGCCCAAAAGTAGATGACTGGATTAAAAAGATGTGGTACATATATACAATGGAATATTACTCAGCAACC
>NW_004567103.1:44323475-44338190 GCF_000260355.1 Condylura cristata
GGGGGGGAGTGCACGGGATTATAGTGATGGCACACGGGTGACTTGGTGATGGGAAACCCGCGGGGATTACAATTGATATGGCCAAAAAAAAAAATGTACAAAATGATGTAAAAATACACTGTGAAAAAAAAAATGTGTTTAACTGGTGACACAACCAGTTAAAGCACCCCATTATGAAGCTCTTCGAAGCCACTGCAGCACGAGTTCGATCCCCGGCCAGGGAGCTGACCCACATGACGTGGCAAACCTCTCCTGACCCGCCCACTGCTCCCCTCAGCAGTGTACTTCACCGGTCTGCCTGTTCTGCTCCCCACTCTGTCTCTGGTGAAGCCTCTCACCCACCACACCTCTGACCTGTACCCCAGTTCTATAGGTATAGGTAAATAAATCTTTAAAAAATATCTATAGAAATGTGTTTAACAAAGATGGCTACCTACAAAAGACTGCAGAATTTTACTAACTCTGCCATTGGCCTAAGTACCTATATGACATCTAGAATAATAGTAACATAATTATTGAATGCTTTATATTATAATTATTGCTTTATCATCAAAGCTATCAGGCATTGATATGTGCCAGGGAATCCTTGAAACACTTTATTTGTTTATTCATTACTCAGAACAAATCTGTCAGGAAGTTATCAAATATGGGCCCATTTTGCAGATGAAAAAACTGAAGCAAATGAAGGGAAATCACTTGCTTGGGCCACTTGACAAAGGTCAACCACAGGTATTCTGGCTGCTGTGTTTGCTTCCCTGATCCTGATACTTGGTGATGTTGAACAACTTTTAAGTGCAGGAGTTAAACCTCCTATTTTCACTCACTTTTTCCTTGTTAAGCCACACATAATGCTTCTGCTTTTATTTCTTCAATAAAATCTGAAATCAGAATTAAATTTATGGGTATAGATATATGGAGAGAGAGTAGTTCAAAGAAATGCAAGTCTGAGAAAGCTTTGGAAGCATCTTTGTTCATTTTAAAGGATTTTCAATAAAAATGCTAGTGTTTTTAATCTCAACTCCCATATGTTTAAAATAAAAGACTTTTACTAGAGAAAGTCATTGAACTAAGATGCATTTTTTTGAAGAACAGAAAAAGACTCCAAAAAGTGACCCAAAACCATTATCTCAGAAAAAATGATAAATGCAATCACGGATATAAACAGCTTTTTAAAAATTTTTGGATTTAACCTGGGTAGATTTTAAAGTACCTCTAGTCACAAGGATGTCACTGTTAGCATTGGATTATTTCCTCCAATAATTATTAATTTTTAACTATAACCATATTGTTTATATAGTTTAACTCTTGGATTAAGGATAGGTTATTTGGCTTGTTGTTGTTTGTTTTGTTTTGTTTTGTTTTTAAGATTTCTGTGCCTTATTAAATAGATATTATAGTCTTGCCAGAAAGAAATGACATTTTGCATCAAAAGAATCTGTGACACCAAAGAAGCGAAAAGTTATGTGAAAAGTTAGTTCTGATTCAAATGAAAGTCCCCATTTAATGTCTCAAGTTTGTGTTTTACCATTTCTCCTCCCCAGAGCTTACTTCTCTCGCATCATAACAACTTGCCAGGCAAATGGCTAAATTCTAGCTGTTGAAACAAACAAATTTTAATCAATAAGAGTTTTGAGATCAGAACAACAATGAAGCAAAAAAAAAAATTCATTCATTTATTCACAAGAAGAGAAATAAAAAGAAGAGCTTTGAGATCATGAAAATAAACCAAACAAATAAACCACTAGAAATTCCTAGGTTTTAAACCTTTAGCCCAATTGTTTGACATAGTTTCATTTGAGCCTTTCTTTTCTTGACTCCCTTTAGTGGGATTCACACAATAAAACTGCCAGAATATAGCTCAACTTAAACTTATTAAGATGCTTAGTGAATCAGAATGGAAAAAGAAAATCGAGTATAGTCAGAAATCCCTCTTTGGAATGCCTAAGCCAGGGGATTTCATGAAAAAAGATCAATAAATTGTGTTCAGGGACATTCACATTTTGTTTCTAAGTCCTTCAGTGTAGATGGCATGATGTCCAGGGCTGTGACTTAAGTGGTTCAGGTGAATGTGTGTGACTTACAGAGTTGTAATTTCATGGGCAGTGTGGTGTAACCCAGTGACTCTTAACCCTGTGCTTGTTAGAACCACTGGGTAAGTTTCTTAAAATACTAAGGCCCTTGTCCGACCCAGACCAATTTCTTTGGAATCTTAGGATATGGAGTAAGCATGGCCACACATTTTTAACTCCCAGGGGTACTGTTGTGCAGTCATATTTGAGGCACAATGGAAGAACAGAGACACCCCATTTAACTTCCTTTAATAGGGTTAGTAACAATATGGAAAATGTACAATTTGGAAAATGCTTGGTAAATAGTAGATACTCATTGATGTCAGGTTCTTTCTCTTTATAGTTTCAACAGGTTTTTATACTCTGAAACAATTCTTATTTGCTAACATATTTTAAGAAAGGGACTCAGATACCCAGTGTCTAGTGTGAATGTGCAAAAACAAGTCAGGAGCGGATGTCACATTCAGGAGCAACAGGTGCATATTCAGTACCACCGTGTAGTCCACACCATGGGGAGAGAAGAAAGGCCTTACTTACTGTTATCTACATCTGATCAAATCAAATGTGTGGATTCTTCCCCTTTTAGGAGACAACTCCTTGAAGCAGCCCAGTGTATATCTTCCAAGACTCCCTGTTCAAGGAACTGCTGGGAGATGATGGTTCTGGTGTCCATTTCCAGAGACACCCTACAAATGCAACATGCAATGAGACACAACCCAGGAAGTTTTTTTCAATAAGATATAATATGGGGCCTCCTCAGTGGGCACAGGGGTTAAGTCTCAGGACTATGAGGCTATCAGCAGCCACTGCAGCATGATTTTGGATCCCCTAGCCAGGGAGCTACCTACATGGCACAGCAGACCTCTCCTGTTTTGGCCCTGCTCCCCTCAGCAGTGCATTTCAGTTAACCCACCTGTTCTGCTCCCCACTCTGTCTCTGCTGGGAATCCTCCCATTCCTCCTCCCTCCCCCGCACCTCTGGCCTGGACCCAACTCTTGTATACATAAATAAAACTTTTATAATAAAGATATATAATTTAGTCTTAAGAACACCACAGACCTCCTTTGGAATAACCTTCAGAAGCCACATGAGCCTTGTGAGAAGTGAATATTTGCAAGCAGACATCACCAGCTAAGTCACAGGTTGTCTTTACCTTCATAGCTGTGCTTTTTGGGCAGCCTGAGCCAGGTGAAGAGGTGAGAAGTGGTGAGATTTTTCTCCTTAGCTGGTTTGGTTTTTTTTCCCCATCATCAAGTCTTAATACAATACTTCTGGCCACTTCATAATATAGAAATTATGTTGACTTATGTGTTCACTTCAGAAAGAAAGAATTGTTTATACATTTATCTTATTTCAATGACTTCAGTTAAATAAATACTATCCTTTCTTCCTTAACATTCACTACAATGTCATGGGGGAGATAAATAGATAGATAGATGGATGGATAGACAGATAGATTTGGGGGTTCAAGTTTGTCACCAGTCAGGAAAGCTCATAATGTATCCTTGGGTCAAAGATAGGAAACTTTTGCACAAACATCCACAGCAACTGCATCAAAAGAAGACTACTGGAGTCTACTTCAAATAAGTCCACATTTCTCATCGCATCTGCCGTGCACTGCAAGATTGAAATCTGTAGCTTTTCAACATAATATGTGTCTAGATCAAACAGTATTAAATAATCATTAAAATCTGCTTTGTCCTTCTTGAAGAGCTGCTCATAGCTTCACATTGTGCTGTGTGTATTAATGGAACATTGGATATTATCTAAAATGTGAATTGCAACTGTCTTGTGTGGTAGACAGTTTACTGAAGTATTATCCAGAACACATGCTATCTGATTTACTAACTTATTATCCATTAAAAAAATCCCTGGGTAAATAAATGTGTAACTAAAAGAATTGTTACTCTGTATAATCAGATGAATAGATACAAACAGGGAAGATTGCTGTCATTATGTTGTATATTGTGCTAAACAGATGCACATGATTTTTTTCGAATAGTGTGCTATATCAAACCGCTTCCTTCCGTCTGGGCTTTGCTTTTATCAATAAGATGTTTCATATTTCAAATCAATCGTTGTTCTCTGCAAAGACCATTCCTCTCCTCCTTTCTCCTCCTTCTCCCACCCTCTTGCTTTACATTCCACTCCAAATCTTTCAGCCACGGGGCCTGACTCAGAAAAGAAAGGGCTGGGAGCATGGAGTCCATATTGTGTTGCTAAGCTCCGGATCTGCTGAGTATCTCATTCCGTAGGACATTTCGGAAACTCTGTTCAAATTACAGTGAGCAGAAACTGAGTCCCTAGAAGTGTCCCTGCAGCCCCAGAACTGTGGCAACAGCAGGTACACAGCGTCAGCCTCGCTTGAGTTTTGTTCTTCAATCGGTAGCTGGGGCGCACCCACCCATTCTCATTCAGTCCCACTGGCACGCTTACTTTAGGTAATGGGTGAAATTTCTAGGAGCCATCAGTAGTCGTGGGCACAGGCTTCACTGACATACCTCTGTGTATCCCCTACCCTTCCAGTGATGCCACCCACACAACAAAGCTCCTTGGAATACCCACTGCAGCATGCTGGGAATGAAAGCAAACCGCCCCCAGAGACTTGACAGAAAGACCCCAGCTGTGGGAAAATGATGGGGCCAGACTCAGGTGTGAGATGCTTTTGGAGCACAGAAGAGGCTGACCCAGGCAAGGCTCAGCTGCGGCTGTGGCAGCGGAAGCAGGGCAGGAGTGTTTGTGATGCTGAGAGGAAGGAAGAGTCCGGGAGTTTGGATTTGGCAAAATTGACTGGAATAAACAATCAAGGAGGCTACAGTGCCCATCATGTCTTCAGTCCTTCCTAAGGAGAGCTGCTGTTCAAACAATCCTTCTCTCAGAGAGACTTCACAATGTGACGTATACACTTCAGTGGCTTTTAGTATTGTCACAGAGCTGGCAACCATATCCACAACCCACTTTACAGCATGTTCATCACCCCCAAAAAAACACCACACCCCTTAGCTGTCTCTCTCAGTCCTGTCTCTCCAGTCGTCCTCCAAACAGGAACAGTTGCTCATCTATGTTCTGTCACCACTGACTTGCCCGTTCTGCACATTTCATGTAAGAGGAATCACACATCTGTGATCCTTTGTCACTGGCTTCTTTCACTTAGCATTAGGATTCGAGTTGTGGAAAACACTCGAAGAAAGCAAGCCCCGGGGGCCAACTGCAGCTAGTTGGATCAGGTCAGTGCTCTCTTGACCCAACTATAGCTCATTCATATGCTGGCCCACGGCCACTCCAGTGATCTGGCAAGAAAAGATGTGTTAGACAATCAAATTCTCTCAAATTTGAACTGCTAAATACTGAGAAGATGGGTCAGGAGGATTTGGTGGAGCTGATGCTGGCTGAATGCACAGATTCCAGGAGCTCAAAGTGACCTGGGAGGGGTCAAGCCAAGCCAAGGGAGCACCGAAAACTCTAAGCAAGGTGAGGAAGAAATCAACAGGCGCTAGGAAGTACAACAGAGAAGCAAAGCGGCGAAAAGACCATCCATTCAGCAGCAAGGACGTAAAGCAGGGCGTAGCCTGGAGGAGCCGAGCAGGTCAGGGAGGACAGCAGGCAGGCAGGGCAGCTCCCGCCTCCACTCCCAGCCCTGGGCCCGCACTTCTCCTCGACACCGTGGTTTCTCTTCACCTGAGACCACGTTTTTTAATTTTGCTTTTTCAGTTTTTGCACATTCTCTCACATTGTATCCTTCCAATAAAATCATTGTAATTTAACCCTGGTGGCACAACGGGTGAAAGCACAGCACAGCATTTCAAAGCCAGCCACAGCTACTTCAGCACGAGTTCCATCCCTGGCCAGGGACCTGATCCACATGGCGCGGCAGACCTCTCCTGACCAGCCCGCTGCTCCCCTGAGCAGTGTACTTCGTCAGTCGGCCTGTTCTGCTCTCCACTCTGTCTCTGGTGAATCCTCTCACCACACCTTCACCTCTGACCTATACCCCAGTTCTGTATCTGTATGCATAAATAAATAAATCTTGTTTTAAAAAAACTGCTAAACAAGCTAAGAGAATAATGAACTCAGAATGTGCTACATATGAGGTGTGAGACTCCCAGCTGAACAGGCATTGAGGATACAAGTGTACCTGCAGGAGCGGGACAGTGCCGTGGAAGGGATGTGTAGGTTATCAACGTTGACAGAACCCCGAGGTAGAGCGACAAGGTGAACAAAGAGATGCCTACCAGGAGAAGAAGGAGGGTCAGCCAGAGAGGAGGCAGAGAACCCAGAGGCAAGAGCTGGGGCTTTATGCTCCATCCCCAACTCCAGCAAACTTTGTAACAAGGCCGTCTGGGTCTTCATTTCTTTCCCTCACCTGCTTAGAAAGCAGCCTGATTTCCTCATCCCCAACTCTGATTTCCAATTAACTCAATGAACATTTGTTGAGGACAGACTTATGCAAAACGCTACCTTATGGGGAACATCTACAAGGGCAGAGGGATGTGCATACACCTCTAGATTCAAGGGGATGCAGAGAGATTCCCTGCAAGTAAGGCGAGTTGCTGGGATTCAGGCTGACCCCATGCTAGACACTAGTTTAAGTGGGTTATTTAAACCTCTCAACAACCAAGCCAAAAAATAAATAATCACAGCTAAAAGAGGCAAAACACGACTTCCAATCTGAGCAGCGTCAGCAAATGGCTGTGAAACCTCGCCCCAAGCTCCCCTGTAGGCGGTGAGGATGATTATCTGAGTATTGTATCACTTTGAGTATTAAATTCGAGCTACAGACTGAAAGTCTGTGTCCTCTCCTCCCCAAATCCTTGTGGGGAAACCTATCCCCGAAGACAATCATATTAAAGATGGGCCTTGGGGTGGTTAGGTCAGGGATGTGCTCTTACAAGGGTGACTTCAGGGAGCTCCCAGGCCCTCCACTGCACGAGGACACAGTTCAAGGTGCCATCTATGTCCCAGGATGCTGGCTCTCACAAGACACCTAGTCAGCCAGCACCCCAATCTCAGACGTCCACACCCCCAGCCCTGTCACCCTGTCAGGAACAAATGTCTGTTGTTTGCACGTCTGTGCTATTTTGTTACAGCAGCCTGAGTGGACTAAGACAATGAGATCATGTGTGTGCAATTCTCCCTGCATAACAAGGGCTGAGTACAAGGAACTTTCATGATCACAGCTGTTCACCCACTGGGGAAGGGCAGCGATAGCTACTGCCCCTAGCTTTTCAGACTCTGTAGGAGCCCACTACATCTTCTTAGAGGCAGTGAGGATGAGGGACTCATGTAAACAAGCAAAACACACATAAGGGCGTCAGAAGCAGGTTGGGGCCCTGCCACGGGTCTGAGGGTGGGGTGCTGCAGCCCCCCCACCTCTCCTGCAACTCAGCTGACTGTCTGATGGTTCCACTGACACTGAGTGTGGAAGTATTTTGTCAATTGTAAAAATGCTGTGCAAAGGTTACAATTTGAGAGATTTCCGAAAGACCAGCCAAGGTGGTCTGTGAGACAGGCTTTTTTTATTTGAGATCATTTTTCCTGCAAGTACACACGTGGGAGGGTCCCACTAGAAACACTATCATCCCCTCCCCCACCCACTTAGGCAATAGCCTTGCTGCTGGGACCATCTATCTACATTGGACTCCAGGGTAAGTAGAAGCAGAGGCTTCAACCCGTGGCTCAAGGATGGCAGGGGGAGATGTGAGGGACAGAGACAAACGCCCCCAACTGTGCCGCCGAGCTCCCTGCAGGTCTAGCTAAGGAGCCCAGACCCCACAGCCCCACAAATCCTCTTCTGGGCCACCTGGGGTGTTGGTGCCATCTGTGGCTACTTGGAACTGACTGAAACCCTCATAATTAGCCACAAACTAGTAAAACAGAGAGTCAGGAAAAAGACCACATCAGTGGAAGCTGCCTTTGGAGATGAATTCAGACCACCCAGAAAGGCACTTAATTCTGTGGAGTCAACAAATCTTAATGCACAACATTATCAATGGCAAATAGTGAGAAGTAAATCCAACATCAGACCCCTTAATTTGGAAACCAAGGGAAAAGGGAGAGGAGCACAGCAGATAGCACAGGCACCTACCCAGCACACACGTTGGCTCAAAAGCCCATTTTATTACCCCCGGGTGCCAGGACCTGCTGTCTGAAGGGTGAAGGGTCTCCTCACTCCTTTGTGTCCCTTCGTGATCCACTGTGACTGGGTGAATTCTGTTTACAGAGGCACCACAGCTAAGCCCAGAGTGTGGATCTGAGCCCTGCTCTTGTGAAGCTTACAGGGGACTCAGGGGAAACTATAGCAAGCAAACAGAATATAAGAAGTGCTAAATTGTTTGAGCCCCAATTGTAAGAGTCTAGCATTTAGGAGACAACAATGAAGGCTGGACATGTCAGGGAAGGCTCCAGAGAACAGCCAGAACTGAACTTCCACTGACGGGAAAAACTGCTGGCACATGGTATGTGCTCAGTCAACGTTTGTTGGATTTGTTCATCCTGTCAAACCAGCGCACACAGAACAAGGTACGGAGCAGGATGAACGTCCAGCCACACTGCAAAACACGCCATCTTCTTTCTGACATGGCTGATCAGCTTTTGCAAGGAAAGGCATTCAAAGGGACACTATTATTGTCCTTTGTCATTTTCACTCCCAGGTGGAGAAGCAGGGCTGGGAAAGAGTGAAAAGGTCCTTTTATCACAGAGAATCTGATCGCTCCACCCACTGTCCCTCTCAGCTACTGAGAAATGAACCGTCGGTGTCCACTTTGCAACTTGCCCCTATCACTGATGTCACCTCTAGTTCTCACCAGCATGCACTGTGGTTTATGCTGTTCCTCAAAGGCACTTGTGATTCCTTACAATGGTGGAGACCCTGTTAAAAATCTGAAAAACTGTCAGCAATTAAAATCCATTCATTACATGAATTAAGACAAACAAAAAATTTGTAGTCTGACATGAAAAGCCGGGGAGGATGCACTCAGCTATTTGCTGCATAGGTTTCTGCAGAGGTAGATAAAGCCAAAGAAGTAGCCACAGGCCTCGTGTGGCTTATAAACAAAGTACCAAGAAAGAGGAATTTGACCTCCTTTGACATAAGGTTTTGTCCATTTCTTTCTGCTTATAGACAAAAGCCCACAACTTACTTTCAACATAAATTTCCAATTTCAGCAGCACATGTTATCGAAGCTCTGAATGTTTGCAAACTTCTACTTCCAGCCTGAGCCGAGTCTACAAATGGGACAAAAAGAATCATCAGTTGACAGAAAAGGAAACTGAGGCCCAAAGGCCTCTATGACTTATCAAAAATGAGTCACATTTGGACTCAGCCCGTTAGATTCTGAATTTCTCCATCCCTAGAACTTTGCTCTTTAATCCAAACTTAGTATTTCTTCAAATGTGTCCCATAGCATCATCCAAGAACACTCAGTATTCTCTGGGGAGGGAAAAATAAATACTTCATGGTCAGATAAAATATGGAAAAATGGATTGAAGAAAGTCAAGTGGGTGTTTTGATTGTTAATCTCAACTGTACAATTCCTAGGATTTATAATAAGTTTTCTTGCCCTGAGTTGGGGGAGGGGAATACACGCGTATCCAGTCTTTCTCAAACTGTGTGACTGTTTTTGTACCCTGAACTACTCGGAGCGCTCCCTAGGGACAGCAAAGTACCCTCTAGCTTGGCAAACGCAGCTGAGGCCATGCTGTTTCTCAGCTATTTCATGGGCTGCGATGGTTTTAGGCTGTGTCTGTCCTTTGCTGGGCTTCCTTCCTCTGTCTGCAGAACTTGCAGCCAGCAGACACACATGGCAAGTGGAGTGTCTTGGTTCTGCTGTATTGACAGGTTAAGGGATTTCCGCCTCTTAGGCACCTGAAATGAAAGCACCAGGGAACCCAGCAGCAACCCAAAACCGCTGATGAAGAAATCTGGTTCATCCTGGCCACCAGCAGATTGCACCCCCGAAGGTAGCGCCCCCGTCAATGTATCTTCCAAGTGTCATATCAGACCAGAAACTCTGACAGAAAAACAGAGTTGTGCTGGGATGGAGGAAGGGAAAGAAAGAATAAAAGGGGGCTTCTGAAAGAATTTGGTCACCAGCTCCTAAAATGCCTGTTTTATCCTGGGAAATAGTCAGCTCTGTTTCAATAAAGATATTAACTGTTCCCCTGGTCCAAGGAAGACCCCTGTTTCTAGTTCAGCGACATCACCTATGGGTCTTGTCACCTGCCTCTGTAACCAGAGTGCTCAAACCCTTGGAAAGGTCTAAACACCAAAATAGCTTTCCTTGACCACTGACGGGTTTCCAGAGTTAGAGCTCCCCCTGCTGGAATCCAAGACATTTCGTGACCCTGCCTGGATTTGTTTTATTCCTGCGAGAGAATGTGAAACCCAGGTTGAGCGATCTCTAGGTCAGCCACGTTATTCTCCAACAGTGGCCTTCTCCAACGATTTAAGAAGACATGGGTGCCAGCCTTTTGCTTGTCTTACTTCCTCTGACTATTTCACTTTGACTGAAAGATACTTCAATTCGCCTAGCAGATAGACTTGGACTCCTAAGAGCTGGGGAATGAGGACTGAAGTTTTCCAAATTAAAACAATTAGGTCAAGTTTCTCATAATAAAATCAACATCCCTCAAATATCGACACATCTAAATGAAATAAAGAAGAAAACGGGGAGGGGGAGTGAAGCCTTGCTTTTCTAACATGGGGGAAGACATGACTAAACAACAATAACAACGAAATGTTTCCCTTAACTGGGATCCAGGGAATGGAGGGTGGAAAAATACTTCAAAAAAGCTTCCCCTTTGGAGTGGAGTCTACAGTGCAAATGTTGGGGTCTGGTTTCACTCAGCTCTGATTGCTAAACCCTTC
This sequence comes from Condylura cristata, assembly GCF_000260355.1. Classification (NCBI taxonomy): domain Eukaryota; kingdom Metazoa; phylum Chordata; class Mammalia; order Eulipotyphla; family Talpidae; genus Condylura; species Condylura cristata. Next base: position 44,334,411 of record NW_004567103.1, read on the forward strand.
CTTACTAGAGGACACTGTAGTTTCTGCCAAGGGAACAGCAAACCTTGCCTCCCTCCTAGCTGTATCTTCAGAAACCACATCTCCAGGATCCCGAGTGGCTAATTTAGTGCCCCTCCATTTGCAGAATTCCTCTGTGATAAAGCTTTAATAGACACCATCCTACTTGAAATTGAGAACACTTTATATTTCAAAGGGGAAAAAGGAAGGAGGTTTCTGAAATGGTTGTCTGAGTTTACCAGGCAGAATGGAGCCAGGTTTTTTCCCAATCAAATGGTAACACTTTATGATCAACAGGCAAGGAATTTGGAGGCATTTTTTTTAGGACCTTAGACTCAGAGAGTAGGGTTACTTACTGTCCTACCTCTAAAGGTGTAATATGTGCCCACTTGGAGACTCATTGAAAATAAGAAATAGAAAGGCACCAGATGCAAAAACCAAAATAAAGGCATACCTCCGTCAGCCCAATGAATAATTATTCAGATTTACAAAAATGAATAATAAGGGAGCAAATCTTCATTTTACAGAAGGATGCACCATGAGCTTCCTTTACATTCCAAGTTCCCCTGATGCATAAAACATATGATTAGATTTACAAAAACTTGATTTACACAATTTTTTAGGAAAACATCTTTGCAGAAAGATTAGGTGTGATTAGATGCAAGAGCTCTTCTCTCAGGAGGGAAAACAAATGAGCTTAGCTAACAGGAGATGGTAGAGTTAATAACGAAAAACTCTTCATGGCATTTGGAGAGTTGATTTCAATTTTGTGGAGTTCTTAAGATTTCTTAGGCAACTCCAAATGACTGCTTTCAGGAATGGAAACAGAACTCTTCTGATGGACTGCCTCAAGCTCTGTGTGGTATTCAACCTTCTCTGAACTCGAGTTCTAGAGAAGTCTGAACATGGCAGCTGAGAAATAGTGGAGTCTGCTCTGCTGTGAGGCAAATGAAATCTGCACGTTCTCCCCGCTCCCTCTGAAAGCTTGTTTCATGGCTGTGAAGCAAACACTGTCAGGAGAAAGGAAGAGGAGGGGTGGCGGGAGAGATCTGTGTGGCACTGAGAGAGGCTGGTTGAGGCTAAAGGAAGAAATCTGTTATTCTAAATTAATCAATTTGTTCCAGAGAGGTCTAAGAAAACTCTCAGAGCCTGCCAAACAGAGCTGGCTTTTCTGGTTGCCATCTCTAGTCACACCCACCCTTGTCCCCGCAGAAGTCCTGCCGGGTAAAGGGCAGACAGGGGCAGGGAGAGATGTGGATGGTGATCCAGCTCCCAGAACCACCAGAACCTACCCCATTTTTAAACTGAGATTCAGGATAATGAACCATTCGAATGTGAAAGACCTGGTTGTTCATAGACTATCTTCTGTCATGAAAAAATATTACTATGATCCATTCTGAAATGTCTAGAAATTTCCATCACACCTAGACTAATCCTTGCTCTGCTTTAAAAGCCTCTGACCTGAGAAGGACTCAGAAAATCCACATCCAGGTTCTTGTCCCGCCTCTTATCCTCACCCCGCCACACTTGAGAATGGTTAGGAAGAGCGCTAGCTCTCTCTCTCTCTCTCTCTCTCTCTCTCTGTCTCTCTCTCTGTCACACACACACACACTCACACACACACACACACACTGAAGCCACAATAACACTGAAAACCTGTGCAGACATCCACTTCCGTGAGCTCCCCTCTCTGCTCAGGCTACAGTATTTGTTTATGATTTTGCACCCGTTCTGGTGATGCAGCACATTTACAGCTCATGAATATTTGATACTGAATTAAAGCATTTGTCATTCTATTACATAAAGAACACAATTTAGTTCAGAGCAAACCATTTGAAAGAGAACTCATTATTATGATACCACGATTTTATTTTATTTTATTGGAGTGTTTTGATTGTTACATAGACAATACATGTCTTTCTTTCACTCTCTCTTTTAATTTTTTTTGTCTAAAAGACGAAACCCTGCCTTTTACTTTGCAAACTACATTACTTGTTTTCATTTAAATAAGAGAACGTATTTTTCTAAAATATTAAATTGCTTAATTTGGGAGAAATGGAATAATAATGTTTTACCATGAGACAGTGCTTCAAAGATTACAGAGGGAACATGTGTCCCTTAAAAAAAAAAATAAGACCATGTTTGCATTTAATAACAATTCAGCTAAACGACAGTACAGAGAATCAGCAGTAGCCCAGTTAGAATGTTTGTCAATGAAGAATCCATAACTGCGTTCTGTGCACGTTGTTTTAATGATACGGATTCACTGAGCTGTGCACGGATGCCTTATAAATGTTGGGTCATTATCAACCTAGCGGCTACAACTGGATCACGGGCTTGCATATCAGATCAGGGCGCCTATTGTGAGCGATGATGAAAATAGCTGGGAGCTAGACGGGCAGCGGGCAGTGGGCTTTTACCCGCCCCAGCCAGGTTTGTGGGGTGACTTCCCTCCTGATTTCCAGAGCTGATCGCAGTTCAGGGATGAAAGGCAGCCTCAGAAAATTCCCCACCCTGCCTCCTTGTAGCCTCAGGTAGAGACAGACTTCCAGAGGTGACATGGGGAGGTGTGTTCTGCAGACTGGGTGTCCTGCATTGCTGAGAGGGTGGCAGCAGTTGATAAATAAGGAGATGGTCTGAGGGAAATGTTCGTGCACAGGCAGAGATAGAAGATTGTTCACAAAAGTGGCAAAGCGTGTGTGTTCTTCTGTATGGTCATCGATTTCACTTAACATAGCTATTTTCTTGTTTGATTTCTCTTTTCCCTTTAATTTGACCAAAGCAAAGCAGGAAATGGCTTTACCGCTTAAAGAAAAAAGTAGCCAATAAAACAAATCAAACTACATAAACCGCTCTGAAACTGTAAAGATTTTCCCCCTGTGTTTTCAATAATGTATATGCTTTAGCCATGTAAGAAATTTTGCTTAAGAGAGAGCAGATCTTAATATACTGAATTATTCCTATCACCAGATAATTCCATTTTTACCTGTTTTTCCCTAAAAGAACAATTTTTGTTTCTTTCCAAGAGTCGAATTGCTTTACAGAGTTCCAGGGTAATGTTCCTCATACCTAGTTTTTGCTGATTCATGTTCCAGTACTGATATGACCTTTTTTAATCAAAAAGCTTCATTTGATATATAATTTAGATGAAACCATATTCAGACATAACTAGGGCAAACTGACACATGCATTGTAACTTACTACATAAAACTCTAAAAATATTTAGAATACATGTTTTCGTCACATTTAAGGAGTCTTCCGTATGATGTTCTTTTAAAACTGCCTAACGTACAAGCTTTATATCGGATATTATTCCTAGAATAGAGGATGGCTTTCTCTAACTTTCCAGAACATGGGGGAAATGCAATACTAGTCAAATTATGTTTTCTTTTCAATAATCTGTTTTAATTCCAAAGGTGCTCACATGCGTTTGTGTTTTTTCCTCATGACTAACTTTATACAATAATCTCCTGTGTGTATCAAATTGATCAAATATAATGCCCAGATCATCACAATTTGTGTTCTTCTGTTAGCTGCCCATTATTGACCAAAATGGACTCCAATAACTCTAGGTTAGATTTTATTTTGCAAAGATTAATAACAACAAAATCGAGGTCACAGAGCTGGCTAAAATGAAGTGACGTATCTGCAACTAGGGATGCATTTTTTGTTTGTTTAATCAGTGTGTTTTTTTTTTTAGATTTATTTTATTTGTTCATACAGAACTGGGGTACAGGCCAGAGGCTCGGGGGTGGTGAGAGGCTTCACCAGAGACATTATGGG
>NW_004567103.1:44338950-44385474 GCF_000260355.1 Condylura cristata
ATAAACAAATCTCTTTTTAAAAAATCAGTTTGAATTTTGGGATTAGTTTATAAAACAAAGGCTAGCTTTTTAGAGTAAAATGAATGAACTCTTCTGTGTGGTCTCATCAGCCACCTGGCACCATTGTCAGCTAACTGGAGGTGTTACAGACCTTAGAACACTTGGGCAGGACTTTGATCCCCTGGTTTTGGTGGTGTTGTTTGGTTTGGGTTATTGCTGTTTTTGTTGAAGAGATTTGTTTTTTTTGCCTTTGACCTTCTTATTAACCCCCTTCCCCTCCTCCCCGCTTTTTTTAACATGCACACCTTTCTCTTCCTTCCAGGGTCCCTGTTTCCTGTCTAACTTGCTTGCTTGCCTACACCTCTTTCTCCCTAGTCCGTGAAAGAGCTTTCTTCTCTGACTTTCTGTCCAGTTGTTATTCCCTCAACTACTTGTTCTAAGCTATTTTAGATGTGAGCTCCCCTGAAAATGTCCTGGTTTGGCCAAACACCCCTAGGTATTAACCTAGAATGGAATCAGGACATTGTGTAGAATAGACAAGGTAGAGCTGAATTTTGTATACAAATTGTGGTTGTCCCTAGTCCTAAAAAAGGCACGAAGATATCATTGTGATGTGGTCACTTGTTAGAGCCCAGACAGATCCAAGAAGCCTTGGAAAGATGAAGATTGGCCCTAGAGAGAAGGAGCCAGTTTCTCTCCCAGGGGTCACCTGAATGTGGTGAGCCCAGATTGTACCTGGCCTCCTTGGAGGACTGGTGAGGACTTCACAATGTCTTTGCAAGCTCAGATGAGAGTGTGGCTGCCATAATTGACTGTGTGATTCTCACCGACACACTGGCAGCACTTATCTCACTGTTCACTGTCGCCCTCCTGTCCAGTCTTCTTTAAAAGAACAGCTTTTGGGCCCTCCCTGGTGGCGCAGCGGGTTAAAGCACTGCACTAAGAAGCTTAAGCCACTTCCGCATGAGTTCGATCCCGCCTGCCCCGGAGAAGATCCACATGGCACGGCAGACCTCTCCTGACCCACCTGCTGCTCCCCTCAGCAGTGTACTTCGTCAGTCTGCCTATTCTGCTCCCCACTCTGTCTCTTGTGAATCCTCTCACTGCACCTGTACCCCAGTTCTATATGCATAAATAAATAATTCTTTAAAAGAAAAGAAAAGCTTTCAGTGAAATGCAAGCCACAGTGGGGTTAAACGCTAAGGGTACCATGACTCAAACCTTCTTGAGTCTTAAAATTTTTTAAATTACAGTGTATGGGTCCCCATGGTAGTGCAGGTGTTAAGTCTCAGCACTACAAAGCTATCACCAACCACTGCAGCATGAACTCCCTCCCAGGCCAGGGAGCTGAGCAACACAGTGCAGCAGACCTCTTCTGTCTCACCCACTGTACCCCTCAGCAGTCTGTTTCAGTCAGGCTACCTGTTCTGTTCCTCTATTCTGTCTCTGGTGAATCCTCTCACCCCCTGCATCTCTAGCTCTTGTATGCATAAATAAATAAATCCTTAATTCATCGTTTCTCATTAAAAATAATGATAAATAAATAAAAATTATAGTGAAGTTGGTCTTCAAAAGGAGGTAATAGTAGAAATCAGCACCCACAGAGTAGGGAGAAACACTGAACTTAGAAGTCAGTCAGCCCCACCTCCATTGTTATCACTGGTACGTGACCTTGGCCATGCTTTCTACCAAGTCCAGATTAGGGTGGGGTTGTACATTTGCCATTTTGTCAGTGCTTATGTGACTGACAATGCACAGGCTCAAAGATGGATGCTCCAGCCCTGTCAGGGCTGGGCCTTCCAGCTGCACATCTTGACTGTCTGGACTCAAAGGGCAGCCTCCACTGTGAACTACAAGAGCAATAATAGCATGTGTGAGTGGGAATCGGTGGCAGCGATCTTTGACCTTGACTGGTGTATACTGAGCAGAGACCCAGGTTGGATAATAATCCTGTCCTAGAGAGCCAGTCTAAATGAAACTCACTCCAGGCCCAGACCCTGAAGATCCTGAAGGTGCTCCGAACAGTGCCACCCCAAACCCCCATCTCCTTCTCCAGATGTTCAAAATGGCAGCAGATTGCTTCATGCTAAGGCCCTGGGTAGCTAAGGAGAAGTTCTTGCTTTCCCCCCCCCCCCATCAGAGAAATAATTACCACTGCATAATTACCCAGAAGAATGAAAATTTTGAGTACTATCCAGATATTGGCTTATTTCCAAACATGACCTTTTTATGTGAGAAATCCATCTATATGCAGGGTAAACATGAGTCACCCTCTGCTCATCCTATGAAGCCTCACTCCTCTCTCCTTAATGCTCCAGGCTTCTACCCTATTCCTTAGTTCAAAGTGTAAGTGTTCTTCTCCCCAGCTGACAAGGGATCCTTAGTCTGTGTAGCTGCCCTGTCTGTATGTTATTAACTTCTCTAACCACCCCCATCTGATGCTGTTTAGATTCCTCAACCGGTCCCAGAACTTAGAGAGGTAGGAGATATTTCCTTCTGCGCCCCTACAATACTGCAGAGACAGCCAGGCCCAAGGCTGGGCTCCTGCAGGGGACCCCTGAGGTGCAGAACCACCTTTTCTCAGGCCAGTGGAGCCCTCCCAGCTGCTACATGGAGTCTGGTTTACCTGGACAGGAGGACACCACCACCACCACCACATAGCACTGCCATGGGGTGGGGGAGGGGAGGAGCTGGGAATTCTGTGAGAATAAGGTCACCAGTGAAGAGAAACTAGCTGCTCCCCATAGGTGCCCTGCAGACTTGAGGGTGCTCTCTCTCCGCATTTTGTCTCCCAGAGCAACCTGAGTGCCATGCTCCACTCTGCACTTCAGCTGTGGAAGCTGCCACCGATTCCCAGTCACACAGCTGCTGTTGCTCGTGCAGTTCACGGTGGAGGCTGCCCATTGAGTCAAAATAGTCAAGATGTGCAGCTGGAAGGCTGGGCCCTGACAGGGCTAGAACAAGCCATCTTCTGAAATTGGCCCCATCCCTGTGATTAATAAAGGGTAGCAGCGGCTGCCGATGTGGGTAAAGGCTCTCTGGGGGACAGTTTCCTAGTTTAATGCCCTCAAAATCATCTGGCTTGTTTTAAAATAATAACTACCCTCTGACTCCGCAAGCCCCTGTTCTGGGGTGACTCAGCCCATATCCCACTCTGCATCTCACTGTGGGAATAGGTTTGCCTAACTCCTTTCTACTCCCCAGTAGGCTGTGTCTTCCTGTGCAAGTGATCAGTGGTCCCAGTCAGGCACCTGAGAGGAATGTCAGGGCAGGGAAGCGCCTTATGTTTAAGATTTCTCTTGAAGCTGTTGACAACACAGGTTAGGAACTTACACTGTGCTTCCAGATCTCCGCAGGCACTTCTGTGGTTCAGACAAGCTCACCTTGAAATAAACAAGCTTCCTCAATTGTTGGCACGGAGGTTTTCTTAGCACTTTCCGACTTAGCTACCTTGTGTGTTTTTCTGGCAACCTCCCTCCCACCCCACCCCCACCATTTATCTCGTCATCTTATCACAGTCTCTTTTGGAGACGCAAATAGCACACTAATGTTTCCCTTTGTTAGGGTGAGTTGTCAATCTCTTCAGAAAGGGAACAACTACAGACAGCTCTTTCTTTTGATAATCTTCCTGACACTTGCCTGAGCTGGCTGATCCATCTCAGAGGTCTGGCTGGGAAGAGAGGGTACTCCCACAGTCCATCAGAATGGATGTCACTGTGTCCCTCAAGAAAACGTGTAATGTGAACTATCTTGTATTTTGTTCTGGTAAGTAGTCTTTCGTTTTCCCGAAACCTTCTCTGTTTTTCATGGGCTGACTGTACAAGCATAATACACAGGGCTGTGGGCATCCTTTGTGCCCTGTTGGGCTTTTTGAGGTTCCTTGTTATCGTTGATAATGGAGAGGGAACTCCAACTTGAAGACTAAAAAAAAAAAAACAACAACCGATGTTTGGCTTTACAAGCACCCCCAATGAGAAAAGCTGGGTTTGGTGTGGAATTGCTATTAAGTTGCGTCAACCATAACCTTTCAGCCACTGGGACTGGCAGCCTAAGTGCAGAACAAACCAGAGAACTTAGAGGAGAAAACCAGGACATGGAGCCAAAAACGAATGCAGTCGTCCCCCCCCCCCCCCCCCCAGCTTGTGTACAGAAGCCTAGTGGAAGCCCAGAACTTTCTCTTGTTACCTTCCCCCTCCCCCAAGCGTGTGTGTTGGCAAGAGAGAAGAGGGAATTGAAGGAGGTTGGGATGGAACAAAAGGAAAAGGATATTTTATATTTGCATTTTTGAGCTGATGAGGCAGGCCAGTCAGGAAGTGTAGATTGCCCTGTGTCTTCTTTTCAGGTGGGAGAAATGGACAACAGCACCATCAACCACACTAATTGTGACTGTCCCCCAGCCTGGCTAAGATCTGAGTCTAGAGTTATAACTGGATAAGTGAGACATTTAGATTCAACATATAGGCTTCTAAATAGAAAAACGTGTAAGAATTCTGGATGTCCAGTAATGGAAAATGGTTAATAAATTACAAGTATTTATACTATGGAATTTTCTGCCTCCATTCAAGACATGCTAGAGCTCTGCACTTTGCTGGAGAGAAATGTCCAACACCATGTGGGGTGAAAACAGATTCTTTCATCATAGTGTGGATTAAGCAATCCATCTTTTATTTATAAAGCCTGATACAAACGCCAGTTACTAACAATGATTAATTCTGAGGAACTAGAACCATGAGAGACCAATTTTTACTTTGAATTTTTTACTTTTCAAATGTTTGAATGTTTGAAAACAGCTGTTTTATTTGCTGAGTTATTTCATTGAAGCCAATAAGATTTTCTTTCTTTTATTCACTCATAATCTTCTGGCCAAGAAGGGTTTTAGAAGAGAAACTTCATGTGCCTTTATTGCTTTTAGAGAGGTGGCATTTTGTGGTCATTTCCCAACCACCACCACCCCCAGCCCGGTCAGAAAAAATTGGATAAAAAAAAAATCCATGTTTAAAATAACTCCCAGACTTTGCTCTCATTGGCTGAGAAAATTAAGATTTTGGCGTGTTCTGCCAATGCAAGTGAACTCAATTGAATTTATTTAAATGGAAGAGAAACTGGTTCTTCTAGGCCTCCCACAAAGATCTAGGGATTCCACGACAAAGAAATAATAATCCCTGTGGCTTCTAGACTAAAAAGAATTCTGTAGAGTTGATGTAAACAAACATCCTAATAAAAATCCTTTTTTCTTGAAGCACAAATCTCTGAGAATTATTTTTACTTGTCGTTTTAACTGAAAATAAAGGATGTTTTTTTAAAACAAAGCAAATAGCTGACCAGGAAAATGAACCCCTGATTTGACAATTTAGCACACATGCCAACCCACAGCATTGGAGTTTTGTATAAGAGAATCTAACTGCTAATGAAAAGCATGGAGTATTGCAAAAACAGCCAAGGGGCCAGGCTGAGAAACAGGGACCAGAGATTCAGGGATCAGAGAGAGAGAAACACTTGGTGTGTCTTCAAGGAAGTGCTTTCCAGCCAAGGAGAAGGAGGATGTTACCACAACCTGACTGCCTCAGAGGATTGGAGTCAAATACTTTTTTGAATTGCTCTTGTGAATGGAATGAATAGAATGATCTGGAAATAAACGAAATCTGATGGGAATTTTAAATGACTTTTTAAAGTCTAATGATACAGTATGTAGACTCAAACAACTTTCTGTCTCCTGCTCCAAACTGGGTTGGGTTGAAACATCTGGAAAACCAGTCCCATAGAACACACACACATTCTTTCAGCATGTGCTAAAAGATGAGGGCATGCCTGAAAGAGAGCAAAATGTGTGACGAGAAAATGGATGACACAAAAATGTAGGAGTGTTTGAGATGTCTCATAACAGTGACAGGATTGCACAGTTGCTGCTGTATGTTTGTTCACAGATGTCATCCTAGTGGTGTAAGAGGGTGGCCCCAGGAAAAGGGGAGGTCCAGGTTCCCTGCCCCACCCAAAAGGAGGGTGGAGGTGAACAGAGAGGAGAAGAATCTGGAGAGGAGACAGAAGAGGAAAGAAGCAGAATGGAGAGCCAGAAGGAGACCTGAGGGAGCCACATGGCGCAGAGACATGTGAATAAGTGGCTCTTGTTTCATGGTCCGGAGTGGTTGAAAGAGATGTGGGTGAGAGACCCGTGGGGAGGTTCACTATGGCATCTTTTATCTTGATTTTGATTTTGATTTTGTCTTCTCTTCCCAGACTTGTCTGGCCATTTCTGACCCTTTTCTATGGACTAGAAGGTGCTTTAGGCTTGTGGCCGGCTTTTAGGCCTTACTTTGGGCCAATCCCTTTTGGGTAGAATTTTACCCACTAGGGGATGGGTAACTTTGGGTGTCTGATTTAGAAACTATATTCTTTGTCATTTCTGTATTGCACATGAATTGTACCTTTCCATTAAAGGTCTCACATGTTTTGTCTTGATGCAGCAGATGGCAGAACCTATTTAGAGCAAGCAGGTTTGGGGGTTCAGTGGTGCCCCTCTCTCCCTGCCCTGTAACAGTGACAATTTTAAAATATAACCACAAGGGAGCAATACTGAATGTCCGTGAGTAGGGAAGTAGTTTGCAAGATGCTGCACCTAATAATGGGCACCCATTATACATGACCGGTTAGTTTCATATTTATTGACATAGAAAAGTATTACATAAAGTGATTATCATCTAAATATTTATCTGTATGGAATCTGAATGTGAGATATGTTATAAAGTGATAAGTACTTTAAATTTAAATATGTAACATCTACATATTAGGCTATATATGATTCAATATTGGTGTCATTATAGATAACATAAGAAATATTATACAATAAATTTTGCATTTCCACTATAATATATTGTGATTATATTGTAACACTGAATGAAGAGCTCGCTCCATTTTTGTAAGGATGTCCACTATACATCAAACTGGGTAAAGACCAAGAGAGAGAAGCAGGTGTAACAGAGTGATGTGTACATGACACATGTTGAGTGAGGGTCCCTTGAGAGGGTACTCACTAGGAGGAACAAGACGGAGTTTGCTTTGGTATAAGAACTATTTTAACCCAAGCGATGGTGACATGGTGCATACTATTTTTAAACATTAAAACGCCAAGATATGTGCACTTCTATATGAATTTTATACCTCTATCAAGAGATTAGCCATAGCCTTTGAAAAACATGGCTGATTTACATTTGCCTTCATCTCTATGGCTTGTATTTTTCACAATTCTACATTTCTTTGACAAACTTCAAAAAGAATAGATACTTAGAAAAAAAGAAGCCACAATAACCAGGATCGTAGTGCCTTTGCAGAGTCAAGACGGAATGCCTTTCGATTTGTGGTTAATACAGAAAATCAGATCACGTTTTTCCGCACATTGTAGAAATTTCCCAAATCCCAACTAAATCAACGGTTTTGTCAGTCCGTGGTTAAAAGGTGTAAGTAACATGGAGACCTCATCCTCCTGCCTCATTAGGAAAATATCCAACCAAAAGAGGTCATAAACCAGAGCAGTGTCCGGCCCGGGAGGGAAGTGAATGAACGCGGAGATGAAGGAAGCCCTGTCTGGGATTCCTGCCGCTCTGGCCTAGAAGTTGAAGGGTACCGTTGAGGTGTGTTGCTGTGTACGTGCCAGGTTGTGTTTATTTCATGTTCTGAATGAATCCTTTTTAACCTACCAAGTATTTATAGCCCATAGAAACTCAGAGATGAAAGTTTTTCCAATGTGCAAAAGCCACAAATGACAAAATCTTGTTAGAGTGGCCGAAGCCAGGAGGGCTCTCAAGCCCGCGTGTGTGTCTGTCCGTCTGAAGCCCGGTTCATTACGACTGAGCTTTTCTGGGCTGGTCCTCAGCGGAGAATGGGTGACCCTAGGAAACCATTGCGACCACTGTGTTGTGAGCTGAAGGAGAGCCATTGAACACAACAAAAAGAACGCTTCAAGGACGCATTGCCACACAATCAGAGCCGTGCCACAGGCTCTGATGGTTAGGAGGTGACAGCGGGAGTGACACAATTAGGGACAGGAGTGGCTCAATTTAGGGGGAAAAAACCCACAGAAGTGTGCTGTTTGTGGGACAAAGAGGCTGAGTTCTAAAGTACCCCCAGTAAGCAGCTTCCACAAAGAGCTGCCCATGTACATGTGGCAGGCTCTGCAGATGGCTCTTTAAGCCACACTAGACCTGGCACTGTAAAAAGAGTTCGGGGGCAGCAGGCTTGCAGGCAAGGGAGCGTGGAGCTGCGTGAGAATGTGCCTGTGCCCTCTGGTGCCAGAGACAGTCCCGGCAGACAAAGCCGCCCCTGGCAGGACTGGTGAGTCTCCAGCCAGTTTCTGCTCTCTTCCCGCTTCTTCCCCGGCCTCCTCACCCCACAGTTCCCCGGTTTATGCATTTTGAAGTGATAAGCCAGTTTAGAATTCCCACATCTCATTTGTTCAGCCATTTTGGTAACAAAGCTCAGTCCAGCCATCAGTGAGTGCTTCCCTTTAGACAAAAATACTCAGAAAATAAGAGCTTTATCATCTTCTGGAAGTACAGGTTGGAGAAGCCTGGGTCTTACCTAGCTGGAATATTAATGATGTACATTCTACCCTCCATGGCAATGACTAAAATCAAGAATAACTTGGGGAAGAGATAGATGAAGAAGACAAGAGGAGTAAAATATGTGTTTAACCGAAATGTTTTCCTGGAACACCAGACCTAGGTTAATCCTTTATTAAGATGCTCACAACCCACCCACACAAAACGAATCTCAGCCAGCTTCTGATGTGCTCCAGGGTCTTGTAGGAGCGCTGAGGAAGCTCTTTAACACTTCATTTTACTTCTCATCAAACTGCTCTCCAGCTTGGGGAAATGGGGTTCAGGGGTGACGAAGCACCAACTCCACCTGAACACTGATATGGATGACGAGTGGGAGGGCTCTGGCTACAAGTGTTTAACTTCTCTTGCAGTCCTTGTGGGGAAATTTCCTCCTTCAAATATGAGTGTCGTTTGCAATAATGTTAGTGAGAGGAATAGGCAGGCATCTTTCAGAAAAGATAAACCCTTCAAATCCTAGCAGTTTTTGGAAACGGCTTTTCTGTGTTGGTGGGCCTAAGAGCAGCCCACCTAGGAAAAGATGCAGACACTCTTTGCAGGCATGCAAAGACTGGTGCTTTGGATCCTGCACTCCTTAGTATGGCTGTGCAGTGTGTGTACTGAACAAACTGGAGGGGCGTCACTGAGACTCTGGGGTGCCAGCTAATCTGCCATCGGTGGGGACAGTTTTCCTTGAGAGTGTGATCCTGAATCAATGTTCACACTTGCTCTTTTCTCCTCTACATCCCAACTCAGGTAAGTGGGGGAGAGTGCCAGGCCTTCCCAAGCCTTTGCTTTGTGGGTCTTGTACCTGCCCTGAAGTCCAACGGCCATGGGACAAGTAGGGATTCTCCAGGCACTGAATTCCCACTACATGCCAGGGCCTGCTGAAGGTTTGCCAAAGTGTTACTTAGTCCCTCACCACTCGAAGAAGTCAACTAGCTCAAACTCAAACCCAGGCCTATCTCATGCCAGAGGCCACATTCTTCACATTGAGAGGAACTCAGACCCTGAGAACTTGGGGAACAGGAAAGGCTGACACCAGACAGTGATTTTAAATAAGACAGGAACAGAAGGAACAAAAATGCTCCCAGGAGGGTTTTACTGGAATGTGGCTGAGCCAGCCCTCACCTAGAATAAGATCCCGGTTACCTGATAATGAGGGACTAGAAAAACAACTACCCTGAAACTTCTTGACCAACTAGTGCCTAATCAATAGTCCTGCATATTGGAGAACAGGAAGTCTGACAGGATAGAGTCACAGGATAGAGTCACAGACTGGGGTAGAGTAATAGGACCCCCTCCTGCTGTCAGTTCTTTCCTCTTGCTTCAGTAAATCCACACTTGCTCGCTCTCACTTTTGTGGAGGCTGTTATTCGTCAGCTGGCGTACACTCCTGGGCCTGCAGCATCCACTGTCCTAACAATATGATGACCCTGGGGCCATCTTTAAATCTTTAAATTGCAGATGCCTTAAAACGAGATTGTCAGGTTTGTTGGCTTGTCAGACTAAAGTATCAAGAGTGTCACAGTGTATTATATCACTAGAATATGATCATTGTACACGAAGCTAATGAGTAACATTGTACTTAGTGATGTGGGACCGGGTCACATTAACATTAAAGGCAGCGAGCAGTCTCCTGCTTTACCCAGGAGAATGGCAGAGAGATGGCTGCCCCGAGGGAGTGTGTCGAATTCCTCATCAGGGAAGGTCCAGGAGCCCTCTGTGGGAGGAGGGCAGAGCAGGGCAAGGCAGGGCTGTGAAGATGCCATGTTCTCACTTAGCTCTGTGATGTATTTTTTTTTAAACTGTACCTGTCCTGAGACCACTATTTTCTCACTTTTTTACCCATAGACTCTCAATCAAAATTGATTACTTGCATCCTTTCAAGAAACAAAAACCCTTAGCTCCATGCTGTAAATAGAAGTGCAAAAATTCCAGCCAGTTCTGCTTCTCCAGAAGAGAATGAGCCCCCCACCCCCACCCCACCCTCAGCTGTAAAAGCAGCCACTGCCTTCTCCAGTCCCACTGACATGTTATCAGTACCTTGGGATCTGAGTATTTTCCATCCAAGAATGCAGTCCTACTTTTTCCCACCTAGCTCTTCCTCATTGGATTCTCAGCTTCACAATCACGTTTCAAAATAAGTCAGGTCTTCCCCTCCCCAGCACTTACCCCTCCAGGTTTATTCCATGTCCACGTGGCTGCACCGGAAGCTGTACAGAGTGGCCTGTGCCTGTACCCACACTATGGGTATCCTATGCTTGGCTGGTATCTGGCATGTAATGGGGCTTCTTAACACCTAGTGAATGAACGCACAGTGAGTAGGGCTTGAGTAAGGCTGGTGCCATTAGCATTTCTCTTCAAATTGCTTCCGGCTTAGCCTCAGGTGATTCTAATTGTGAAGAAAGCTCACTATAACATTTATTCCTTCCTACCATTTCCCAGTGTCAGGGTGCACTCAGACTCCCTGAGGGGCCCCTGCTTCCCTTCTGCTCTGGACTCTCCTAAGCAGCCTTGCCTTGCCCTGCTCTGCCCTCCTCCCTCCAGAGGGCTCCTGGACCTTCCCTGATGAGGAATTCGACCCACTCCTGGGGCAGCCATCTCTCTGCCATTCTCCCGGGTAAAGCAGGAGACTGCTCGCTGCCTTTAATGTTAATGTGACTCGGTCCCACCACCGCTAAGTACAATATTACTCATTAGCTTCGTGTACAATGATCATATTCTAGTGATATAATACACTGTGACAATCTTGATACTTTAGTCTGACAAGCCAACAAACCTGACAATCTCGTTTTAAGGCATCTGCAATTTAAAGAAAAAAACGTACACTCTAATGTCATCATGCCCTCCCCGTGAGAGGAGGGGTTGAACCCACTTGGAGTGCGACATTCTAAATGCTGTCAGAATTATTAAAGTTAAACAAAAATTCTCTTGGTGTTACAAGTGAGGAGACAATAGCAGCCACTACCTGAATAGATAGCTGTCACTCCAGACGACAGCCTGCCTGCTTCTCAGACGCTGCTTTTGAGGGGGGCGCCAGGCTGAGGCTTCAGGGGCGTGTCTGCTGGTACCAGGTTCCTACCGCTGCAGGTGGGAGACCCTCAGCTGGCCGGGTGTCCCCATCCTCAGGCCCTGGTTCAGCATCTGGGGAACAAAGGCTGTTTGACACAGTAGCCCTGCCTTGGGCAAGACTGGTACCTACAGTCCGTGCTAATTCAGAAAACTGTAGTCCCAACCTCTGCCCAGCTCTGCCTGTGGATGCCATGTTCTCGCTTAATTCTATGTACGTATTTAAAAAAAAAAAAACAAAACTGTACCTGTCCTGAGACCACTATTTTCTCAATTTTTTTAAACCTGTAGACTCTCAATCAAAATTAATTACCTGCATCCTTTAAAAACAAAACAAAAAACCTCTTAGCTCCGTGCTGTAAAATAGAAGTGCAAAAATTCCAGCCAGTTCTGCTTCTCCAGAAGAGGATGAGTCCCCACCCCCACCCCACCCCACCCAGCCGGCCCTAGTAAAAACGGCCCCTGTGTCTGCGTCAGAGCAGGAGCCACACTCCACGGCTGGTTTTGAAGGTTTTGAAGACACTGAGAACTCAGACCTTCTCAGTCAGAGTCCAGGCCCCAGACTTGAAGGGCAGCATGTGTCTGGAATCATTTCCCAGCCTTAATAAGAAGCTCTGTCCTTCGCAGGCATCAGATTAGTGCTCCTGGGTGACCCCAGCACGCCAGCAACTCCGAGTCGCTGAGACGCTGCTCACCTTTGGGGAAAAGAATGCTCTAATCTTGATCCCGTTCCCACAGCTGCAAGAATCCCCCCCTTTTCCCGTTGCGTGTCCTTGGTCTTTTTTCTCGTTTGCTTTTGTGGTCTGGGGACACTGATTCTTCCTTCCCTGTCTGGGTGGGAGAGCAGCACGGGCTGGGCCCCCTCCCTCCACCCTCATCTGGGTAGCAGGCTTTTTCAACCCCCCAGTCCTTCTTCACAGGTAGGAAGCACATCACAACTCATTAGTAATTTACTGCTACAGTAATTTTTATAATTACTGCCAGGAGGCCTCATTAAATTTGATCTAATGAATAAATATTGTATTTTTCAACGTGATTACCAGAACAGCTTAAGCTGAGTGCC
The DNA here is from genome assembly GCF_000260355.1 of Condylura cristata. Lineage (NCBI taxonomy): Eukaryota > Metazoa > Chordata > Mammalia > Eulipotyphla > Talpidae > Condylura > Condylura cristata. The sequence continues at coordinate 44,351,674 of NW_004567103.1, forward strand.
ATAAACAATTATTTTCCTCACTACTCAGGATGTCGGTGACTATTGATTTTTATTTCATAAAGAATTTACTGTAGTAATACCAATATAAATGACTTCAGGAATAGGCAACATCCGCCGTGTCAATTCTCAAGCAACACAGAACACCAGAAACAGCCCAAGGGAAAGGCTGGGAGCCAAGGAGAAAAGTCTGCTCAGTGTTTGTGCCTGGGTGAGGCTATTTGGGGGTGTGGAGGCAGGGGGTGGTGCTGCTCTGACTTTTGATTACGAGAGGTCAGACTTGAGATTCCTGACATGTGGCACCCGCGCCCAGGCTGAACAATATGGCTGGCAGTAGGTTTTTGCATTTTTTCAGTCAATAAATCCTGCCCCAAGTCAATACAATTCCAAAGTCAAACCTGAAACCCAGGTTATGACACAGCTCACCAGTGCTTTGTCTTCATTTCCATTGTGCTTTCCTGCTTTATGTTTTTTGGCAGCTAATTTTGTGTGTTGAAATTTCACATTTTTTCTAATGGGATGGATATTTTGCTACGTCTTCTTTTACTCCTCTTTACAGCCTGTTCTCTTTAGACCCAAGCAACTGTGAAATGTGTTGAGATTCTGTGATTATTTCTCTTCTTCTAAACCAAAGCAGCAATTTGCTACCCCAGGTGACCTTCACCCCTCCTGTTCCCCTGGCCTCACCCCACCTCCCTCCCACCTGCAGAAGGTCATGCTTAACCCTGGTTGCAAACAAGAATCATCAAGGGACTCTTAAAAGCAGCTGATGCCTAGGCCTGATTCCACAGCTTCCGAAGCAACTGGTCTGGGCACAGCCAGGAAAAAACTATTAATTGTTGAACTTACCAGATGAGCCTAATGTGCGGCCGTGGTCTAAAACCACCACCCGAAAGGTAAGAGGTAAGAGAAAGGCAGGAGGTAGATCAGAGAGACCCAGGGCAGAGTTCTGACCCTGGGTGCCCAGATGCCCCGCGGGTAGTTGTTATGGGCTGAACTGTGTTCTTCAAAAGCTTCTGCTTTGAAGTCCTAATCCCCATACCTCAAATTGTACTGTACTTGGAGATAGGACCCTGCAAGTGTTAAGTATTTAAGAAAAAAATGAGTTCAACTGGGGAAGAGGGAGAGCCTATTCAAACAATCACAGTGAAGACCGTGGGAAGGCACATGGAGAAGTCATCTATCTACAAGCTAGACATCGGCTACAAAAAGCCAATTTTGTCAACACCTTAATCTCAAATATCTAGCCTCCAGAACTATGGACAAAAAGAAATTTCCACCATGTAAGCCACTCATACTGAGGTATTTTGTTATAGCAGCCCTTGCAAACCAATACAGTGGTCTCTTATGGCCACAGACTCTGGGGCCTGGCGGATAAAAATAGTGACTTTGGAGGTAGACAGAGATGGGTTCAAGCCCAGGAGCTGTCACTTACCATATGGGCCTTGATGTTCTGGTTATCTACTGCTATGTATCAAATTACCTCAACATGTAGTGGCACAAAATAACCTTCTGTCACACTGATGGATTCTGTAGGTCAACAGTTTAGTCAGGACACGGAGGTGTCAATTTATCTCTAATTTGCTGTATCTGCTGCCCCAGCCGGAACTGGAAGCGGAAGGGCAACTTGCTTCCATGTGGCAAGTCTACAGAGTCATCTAAGTTTTTTTTCTAATTTCTCCAGTAAGATGGTGAGACCTGGTTTGCTCCCACTTGTTGATGGGGACCTAGCTTGGTTATTCACCAGAAAACCGACCTGTGGAGTCTTCATGGAGCTGGGTTTCCTCACAACAGGTTTGTAAAGGGGAGGCACCCCAGGAAGAGAGACTATAAGAAGCTCTTCCATCTTCATAGACCCGGACATATATGTCATTGTAGGAGCACTATGTCCAGTGTTCTGTCCAAGATTTTCAAGAGGGAGACAGAGCCAATGCAAGCGGGACTGGAAAAGCACGTGGGGTCAGAAATATTGTGGCCACTTTTTAGAAAAGCCAACCTCCCACTCCCGGACAAGTTTCTTTTTAAAAAAAGATTTATTTATTTATGTTTACAGAACTGGGGTACACATGGGGGTGTAAGAGGATTCACCAAAGACAGAGTAGGGAGCAGAACAGGCAGATCAACAAAGTACACCGCTGAGGGGAGCAGCAGGCCAGACAAGAAAGCTCTGCGGCGCCATGTGGGTCAACTTCCTGGCTGGGGATTGAACTTGTGCTGAAGTGGCTGTGGCTGGCTTAGCAGTACGACACTTTAACCCGCTGCTCCACCCGGGAGGGTCCTGGGACAAGTTTCGTAAGCTCTCTCAACCTCTGCTTCTTTATCCTTAAAGCACAATGATGCAAACTTATTAATTTGGTATTGTAAAGATTTAAAAGGGCAACTTTAGAATAGAAAATCTGGCACATATGTTTAGGGAATTCCTAAATGCTCTTAGTAACTGAGGTCAATGTACTTATTCTGGTCAGGCTTTGAGGGATAAGGAGGAAATGGCAAGAAGCGGTTAGGTGATCCATGGATAGTATCTAAAGTTGATAAATTAAGAAATATTTGAAAAGAAATATTATATGGGATAAGGAAGTTATCCTTCAAAATTATGTGCTATAAGTTATGAATTTAAAGTGGTTGCCCCCTAGAAAGGGAGCTGTGGAAAAGTGGGGAAAGCACTTTTGCTTTCCATTATAAATCTTTCAGGTCTATTTGATTTCTTTTAATCAAATGCACATGTTACTTTAATTAAAAAAAAAACATGAAAAAGACTTGGCAATACTATCCCAAATAAATGTAAGGTCATTAGAATTAAGGGTGTGGAGAAAAAAGAAATTAGTATTAGTTCCTTTTCTTATAGGGTAATTAAATTGATGTTTCTAATTTTTAAATGAAATTTAGATTTTAAAAAAGGAAGACTAGAAAATATAAGGAAAGTATTGCCTTAGCAACGTTAGTAATAATCCTCAAGCTCTTACACCTTTAGTCCATTTCTAAACTATGGTTACCTTTGAGTAGCAGATGATGGAAGATTTTAATTATGAAATTTCAATTGTATTTAAGACATTTAAAGCCATAAAAATAGTGAATAAAAACAAAACAGTAACATTTTAAATATAACAAATGAGTTGTTTTTTTCCTTCTCAACACCAGTCAAAATTAAGCATAAGTATTATCTATGGTTAATGTAAGGATGTGAGCTTCTTGTGAATAAGGCAGTGTTTGACTGTTCTCAGATCAAGCTGGGTGACATAAAGAAGGCTGTTAATATTGAGCCTTCAGTATTTAGAAAGACTGAGAGTCAGAAAGTGACTACTACCTAAAGAATTCGCAAGTTTCCAAGGATACACTAATGGAAAAGCAATTCCCTTAAAAATAATAGTCACCAAAAAAAAATAAATAAATAATAGTCGCATCCTATGGTGATGGCACACGGGTGATTTGGTGATGGGAAGTCCACGGGGATTACAACTGAGATGGAAAAAGGCACAAAATATGTAAAAATGAAATATTATATTATTTTTTTAAAAAAGAAGGAACTATTAAAAAAAGGAAAAAAATCCATTAAAATGATAAAAACCACCCAGAAAAGGTCACATCACTATACAAAAAGTAGTTATATTTCTACATATAAGCAATAAACAATATGAAAATGAAATTAAAGTTACAAAATCAATAAAAAAGTTAGGAAGAAATGTAATCAGGGGGATGTATAACATGCACATTAGAATCTATGAAACATTGTTGAAATTAAAGACCTGAATAAATGGAAAGACATTTTGTGTTCATAGGTTGGGAAACAATATTATGAAGATGGTGATACTCTTCAAATTGAACTGCAGAGTCAAGGCAATCCCTATCAAAAAGTCTGACTTTCCATTTTTTTGTAAAAGTGGGTAAGCTGGGCCCTCCCTGGTGGCGCAGCGGGTTAAAGCACAGCCCTATGAAGCTAAAGCCACTTCAGCACAAGTTCAATTACTGGCCAACGAGGTGACCAACAAGGTGCAGCAGACCTCTCCTGATCCGCCCGCTGCTCCCCTCAGCAGTATATTGCATCAATTGGCCTGTTCTGCTCCCTGCTGTCTCTGATGAATCCTCTCAGTGTCCCTGCATCTCTGGCCTATGCCCCAGTTCTGTATGCACAAATAAATAAACCAAAAAATAAAAGCTGACACTGTGTCATCAAAACAATCTGAGCGAAGAAAAAAGTTAGACAGACCATACTTCTCAATTTATTTACTACAAAATGGTGGCAATCAAAATTGTGGTACTGGCATAACGATAGATATAAAGATCAATGGAATAGAATTGAGTACAGAAATAAAACCATACATCTATGGTCAATTAACTTTCAGTAAGGGTGTGAGATCATTCAATGGGGAAAGAAGAGTCTTTTCAACAAATGTTGCTGGGACAACTGAATAATCATATGCAAGAGAAAAATTTGGATTCCTACCTCACAGCAGACTCGAAAATTAATTCAAAATGAACCACAGACCTAACTGTTAAAGTTAAAACCATAAAACTCTTAGAAGAAAATCAGTGATAAATCTTCATGATGTTGGGTTTGGCGATACATTCTTATATTTAACACCAAAAGCACAAGCAAAAGGCTAGATTAATTGAACTCCATTAAAATAAAAACTATCATGTATCAAAGAACACAAGCTAGTGAAAAAGACTTGCCCAAAGAATTAAAAATAGTTGCCATATGACCCAGCAACTCTACAATTAGGTGGAAAGCACCGAAATCAGGCTTTAGGGGCAATCACTTAACAGCATTGAATGTATTAAAGCCACAGAAGCACACTTTTCAAAATGACTAAGGTGGTAAATATTAATGTAATGTGATCTTCAGTTTTCTTTAAAAGTCAAAAGGAACAAAGTAACAAAAACCTAAACAGTAGTCAGAAACCCAGCAAGCTCCACATTGGATTGTTCCCAAACCCAGTCCTGGGGTGAAGCAAGCTAACTGGCAAAGGAACCTTTCCTTAAAGGGGCAGCTCTCCAATTCTTAGGAGTCTCACATCTCAACTTGCTAAAACAAAATTAATAGTTCTTGGTGTCTGCACTAATCATGCAGACACAATTTAGTTAATATCCTTTCCTCCCTCCCCAACACTGAAATAAGACAAATAGAATCTATCTCCATAATTTTACTTAGTCATTTAGTTCAGTAGCATCTGTTTATCATGATTTACAAGAATTTGGCTGGCAATGAGTGTTGCAGGAAACATTTGCATAAAGGAATTTTATTTACATATTTTTCCTCCTTAAGCACTAGGATACTCAAAATGGTCAAGTCTTGGAAATCCAGGCAAGCTCCAGTGGTGATTATTTTTAAAAAGCCACACTGGATGGTCTTCAAGAAGTAAGAAATATTTAGAGCTTTCTAATTTAGAAGACAAATGTGAAGCGCAGCCTATTTTTAAAAATGTGTAATTAAATGAAGAGAAAATTGAAATACGGCTAATCTGGCTTGCCTACTAAGCAAGCAAGGGAAGGAATTTGACTTCCTTAGCATAAGTTCTCAGAACAGTCTGTTCTTGGGTGTTTTGAGTAGGAGAAAAAAAAATTCTCACCATACCTCTGTCACTGGAACTTTAAGGTTTAATTCCATGTGTATATATGTGTATTTTAGAATTCTTTGTATAATTAAATTGTTTCTCTCTTTCCATATATTATTCAATGTAAAACAAGATGTAGCAAGAAGTATGTTGCCATTTATCTGGTATAAGTCCCAAGGAGGGTTCAAATATACTTGCCTATATTTTTAAAAGCCAAAGTCTGGGGCCTCCCTGGTGGCATAAGGGATTAAAGTACGGCACTATGAAGCTCTCCACAGCCACTATATCAGGAGTTTGATCAGGGTCAGGGGTGACCCACGAGGTGCTGCAGAATCTCCTGTCTTCCTCTCAGCAGTGTATTTCAGTGGATCTACCTGTTCTGCTCCCCACTGTCTCTGGTGAATCCTCTCACCATTCTGCACCTCTGGCCTATACTCCAATTCTTGTATGCATAAATAAGTAAATGTTTTAACAAAAAACCTCACCGTCTAAGTCATAAAATTCCTATAAATATTCACCTCTAAGGGAAGAGATGGACCAAGGTGGAAAGATAAAAGATAAACCCTAGAATTCTCTAAAAAGTTTGTTTCATAAACTTGACTTTGAAAGTGCTACATCACTATAAATCTTAATTTTGAAAAATAGTCTTTAAAGTCTAAAGCAAAGTAGGACAAGAGAACCTAACAAAATATCAAGTTGGTGGCTTAATTACATAAAGAGGAGCTGTTTCGAATGACTCAGAAACACAGTAATTTAACAGTACCCAAGGATTTACACTAAGGGCTCAACAAATTTTTTTTCTTTTTCTTTTTTTTAAAGATTTATTTATACATACAGAACTGGGGTACAGGCCAGAGGTGGAGGGGCATTGAGAGGATTCACCAGAGACAGAGCAGGGAGCAGAACAGGCAGATCCGCTGAAATACACTGCTGAGGGGAGCAGCAGATGAGACAGGAGAGGTCTGCTGCCCATATGGGTCAGCTCCCGGGCAAGGCATTGCACTCTTGCTGCAGCGGCTGGGGATATATTAATAGCACTGAGACTTAAACCCTAGGCTGCCAGGGAGGCCCCACCACTGTAGGATATTAAAGGATCTTTGATTCTGAAAACAGAATTAAGAAATCAAGTCTTTAATGACTTTTCTTACAAACTATCTAGTAGCTTCCAGTTGATTAATGAAGGAAAGAGAAGATACAGAAATGTTCAGCAGTGGCCACTAACAATACAAAAAGGGAGATAACAGCATAATATGAGACTTCTAATGTCACTAACTCCAAAAAAGCATGATTGCTTCTGAATCAGACCAAGTTACTAGATCTTACCACAAGCAAGAAAACAGAGGGGCATGTTACATAAACACACTAGCCGCAAAATGCAGAAAATTCTCCAGGAGTAAGGGGGGAACAAGGTCAACCAGAATCTCTCTTGGGCTAGAACATATATGGACTCGTCTTAAATTACTTGTCATTATTACTAAAATGCCTGCAATGAAGGGTTAACATATATACTGTAGTGAGCACTGTCACCTGGCACCTAGATTTTCAACCAATTCTTGTTTCCTTGTTTTGGTGAATCATTTATGTTGCACTGAGCAAGGCTGCAATCACACATTATCAGGAGGAGCTTACATCTGACAACGAACACTTCTAACTAATCTCCTTAGGGCTCTCCCTGCTGGCACAAGGAGTTATAAGCACAGCACTATGAAACTAGCTGCAGCCACTGCAGCATGAGTTCAATCCCTGGACAGGAAGCTGACCCACATGGCACTACAGACCTCTCCTGTCTTGCCTGCTGCTCTCCTCAGTGTACTTCATCTATCTGCCTGTTCTGCTCCCCACTCAGTCTCTGATAAATTCTCATTGTCCCTGCACCTCTGGCCTGTACCCAAGTTCTGTATACATCAATAAATAAATCTTAAAAAAAAAAACTTCCTCAGATTCAAGGTTCAAGATTGTGTTAAAGTTTCTTGGATCAGCTGTGCTATTGGAAAGACAAACTATGTAAAGGCATTTCCTATAGCATGTCTGCTAGAAAACTAACTCACATCTAATTACCAAAATGGAAATTGAGAAATGTGAAGTTGGGTGTGTAGGAGAAAGCTTGGGGATCCCACATTGTCACAGCTGAGACAGCCTCTGACCCAAAGTTTCCTCCTCACTAAATGGGAGTCAGTACAAATCCCACTGCTTATGGTTACGAAATGCTTAGGAAATTGTTGGTAACGGAAACTGCCATTTACTTTTCTGCTTTTCACTCCTATTTAACATGTTACTTTTAGGCTTTTGTCTGCATAGTTTACTAGATCATAAATCCTTTAAGGGGAAGTTCGCAAAATCAACTGTTAGTAGCCAATGTTTAATGAAAACCATATAAATTCCACTGCATAACATTAAAACACCAAATGTTTTCCAAGCCACCACCCATTTTGATTAGCTCTAAACATTTATGCTTTTCCCAACTACAAACCTAAAGGGTTGGATTACAACTTGGGCTGAGACTCCACGAGTTTATTAAAAAACCCATTACTTTCACATTTACACAGAGTATCAGCTGTGTAACTTCATTCCATCTTCTCTAATGAATGTGTGGGGTAGGTGTGGTTTCTTACATAAGTCTGGAGCAGGAGTCAGCAAACTTTGTAAAGCACCAGAGTGTAAACACTGTAGGTTTTGTTTGCCATACTGCCACATGGCTTTTTTTTAAATCTTCTCAAATATAAAAAAAAAAAATAGTTCATGTGTCATATTAATACAGGCTGCAACAGGATCCTGCCCAAAGACTGCAGCTTGCCAGCTTCCCGCGAATAGGGCTTTGAGCATTTGAGACCATGCCGTTTTTGTCTTGGACCTGGGGCAGGCCTGCAGGCACACGCTGCCTTTCAAAACACGCGGAGGTTAATAAAAGGGATTGTGAAATCGCTACTAGTTTTTGAGTTGGCAGATGAAGGAAAACATTTTAAAACTAAACAGGCGCATATTTTTTAGCTGGCAACAGAGCTCTCTCAGCTGCTTTTCTCATCCACAAAAATCTTATCACAGAGCTTGCCTCTGTTCAAAAGCTGAAGGTAAAACGGCAATTCAAAAAGGATAAAAAAAAATATATATTCTGCTGACATCCAAAGAAAAAATTAAGATGCAGTGCAGGAAGACTACTAAAGACACAAAAAGCAGACAAACTGGAACAAAACATTTTATTATTAAAATAAAAACCTTTGCATAAAAAAGCATTACAGATCAAAAGGTCTATTTACATGTATTGATTTAACTCGAATCACGCATCGAATACCAAATGGGCACAGCAACTGCACATCAGAGTAACACAGACAAGCACTCAGACTCCACCTCCACTAAACGACTGATTAATGCAAAGGGGCAGGGAAGATGGTGCATGAATTCTACCCAAAATCTGAAGTTCAACTGTGGAAAATCACCCATCTCCAAAAAAGGTACTTCTCATTGTTATAAAAGTGCTTATGATATCAACTAGAGTGCTGTGCTAGGGTATCATTTCTTCAAGAAAGCAACAACAGCAAAGAATCATGCGCTTGTATTAGCATTAGCTTTTCCAGGTAAAATGGTCAGGAATTTATTTACATATGAACTGAAATAAGCTTGGTAAGCAACCGTAAACTCAAGTTTTATAGCATGAGCTCAAGCCCGCCTGCTCCTAAATCCTCCCCTTCCTGATGCCCCTCGGCTCGTGTGTGCACCAGACGCAGCATTTAATCTCGCAGCATTTAATCTCGCGGCGGAAGAAATCAGCAGCAGCCGAGTCGCAGGTGGGACAAGAAATCAGCAGCAGCCGAGTCGCAGGTGGGACAACCTGCATGGTAAGCACGATGCACGGAACATTCTGAAACATCCAAAAGGACAGACTCCACTTTCCAGCAATTACCTAATTTTCCCATATGGCTTTAAGACTTCTGTGCGCTGATTCTGTTAAAACTCAATCATACCCACTGTCTTGATGGGTACGAAATGGGGAACAAAGGAGAGGGCTGTTCTCTCGAATTCAGTAAATGTAGCTGGTTAACACCACTACTGTGTTTCTAAGTGCTTGGTTTTATGGGTAGGTTCCGGGGCTATTTCAACACCAATGAAATCAAATGTGCTTTCATAGTATTGTCATTTATAAAGAACTCAGAAATGCAGTGGGACAGAACCACCGGAAACAGAGGGGGGGATGTTAAGGGGTGAGGCAAAGCCAAGGAGAAACAGCAGGAGGGCAAAGTGGAGCTTGCAATTACCTCCATGATGCTCAGAAACACATGCATGTCTAAAGAGATTCACTTGATCTGAGTTTCCTATAAAACACACTGATCATTAAAATTCTTTACTCGGATTTCAATCACATAACAAAATTGAAAGCTTTAACAAGGAAGATTTGTACACTGGAAAGCAGACTGTGGATCTTCCGAATATTATGCCTGCATTTCAAACTCCTGCTTCAGACTGAAAGAGAAAAGGAAAACATATCAGACTATAGTTTCAACCTAAGAATCCTCCTTGGAAATCCTAATTCACTCTATACAACCCAGAGTTTCACACAGGGTTAAGTACACATGGCTTCAGTATAAAATTTATATGCCTTTGGGCCCTCCCTGGTGGCGCAGCGGGTTAAAGCACTGTACTAAGAAGCTTAAGCCACTTCCGTATGAGTTCGATCCCTGCCTGCCCAGGAGGTGACCACATGGCGTGGCAGGCCTCTCCTGACCCGCCCGCTGCTCGCCTCAGCAGTGTACTTTGTCGATCTGCCTGTTCTGCTCCCGCTCTGTCTCTGGTGAATCCTCTCACCCTCCGCATCTCTGGCCTGTACCCCAGTTCTGTATGAATAAATAAATGAATAGAGGTCTGCCATGCCATGCGGTCACCTCCAGGGCAGGTGGGGATCGAACTTCATGCGGAAGTGGCTTACACTTCTTAGTACAATGCTTTAACCCGCTGCGTCACCAGGGAGGGCCTAAATAAATAAATCTTAAAAAAAAAAAATTTATATGGCCTTGTCCCTTTCTGTCCCCCTCTTCCCCTCCCTTTAACTTCAGAAACCTTGATTCACTGGGTATTATCTAACAGCTTTCATAAGAATTTTGCTTTGTTGAATTGTCTGTAATGCAAATGTCCAGAATGACAAATGTCATTCTGACTTGCACTTTAACAGATTCCCTCAAGACTCCCTCCGTTTTGCTTTTAGTAGCAACAGTTCATCTTTTCTTATGATTGAACGTTCCCCATCACCATGCGGACATATGCCACATCTTACTGACCCAGTCCTGTCAGTGAGCTCACAGGTTGTTTCCATGTCTCAACTATAGTAAACAGTGCTGCGAGAAACACTATAGACCATGTAATTTTTTTGAGTCGATGGTTTCAGGTCTAAATTGAAATTGACCCGCCCGGGTCACCCCCCACACACATTCATGCTCCTATTGGTGATCCCAGTCACTCTCTGACTTATTAAGACACCTAAGTAACAAAACACTTGGGTGTGGAAGTAAGAAAATTCAGCCATTACCTTTTCAAGTAAGCATGCACATTCCCAAAGCCATGGTATTTGGCTAAATAGACCAGGACTCCCGTTGCACACCGCCCATCACGCTGCCGACAAAAGCTGCAATTGCAGATTCCACGGCAAGGCGGGCAATGCCAGTTCTGAAGAATAGTGGGAAAAATAATCACAATTATTTTAGACCTTATTCTCCCCTCACTACTCATCTACTTCTACCTCTGAGATTCATATCATCAATTGCACTTAAATCTCTTAATTTTTTAATTAAGAAAAAAACACATTAATGCAGTTAATGTCCACTAGTCATGTCTAACTTTCCCTTGGGAAATCCAGCAGAGAAAAATGCTATAGCTGAGACACCTCACAACACTGGTGGCTCCCAGCTTTCCATTGCTGTCTTCTTGCCGGTACTTTCGCGCTCCACAGGACACCCCCTCAAGGCACTTACGGGGTCCAGAAGAGCATCCCTGACCTCTTCACCATAACGGTTTCGAAGGCAGGGACCGCAGAACTGGCCCCGAACACCCCAGCATTCTGGGTTCCGACAGTTTGTTTTCGTGTCAATAGTTTTCTGGCGACACTGATGACAAGTTGACCCCTATTGAGAACAAGCAAGTAAAAAGAAAAACTTTGCTAGGTAAAATGGCATATTTAAGGAGTGTCCTTTGTGGGTACAGTCTGACATTTTGTCTTTGATTCCTATTTACACCTACATCTACACACAGCCTGTGAAGTTTCACAAGTGCGGTGATTTCATTCAACTGGCAGCTGCAATAACTAATAACAGAACTACTTCCCTGGAGAGAAGCCTTGCGTGCCAAAAACACCTGCCCAAATCCTTTATATTCTGCATGCCACCCTATCACATGCCCAACAACCACCAATGTAGACACATATAACAGATACACAGCAACTATGTGGGAAACTAAATCAACTTCCAAATCAGAGATTAAATCAAGAATGATTTAATACTGCCAAAGAGTGCTACAACTTAGAGTGACTTTCCTGTATGAAAAAACATGCCAACACACACTACTCTAAGACTTTTAGAGTATTAGCAAATCTTTAGTGACAGAAGCTATCTGTCCTGTTAGACTGTTACATTTTCAGACATTTAGAGTTTTACCAATGAACGGTTATATATCTTCTCTCGAGAGTTGCTGCAGATATTCTCCAGATCTTCTTCTGTAATGTCTTCCACTGGGCGAATTATATGCGGGAGGGTCATGGACCCAGGGCGACGAATTCTAGGCATGTCATCTTCCTGCAGGACAGAACCATCGGACGGACAGTCTTTATTGGCTCTCCCCAGTTCTGCATCTCAGATACTCTCATCTGTAATTTCTTCACAGAAATTGAACCTGGAAATCTTTCTTAGAGCTCATGGAAAGTGGGCCAGATATTTAAGTCTATCATTGGATAATGGGACATGATGGTAAACAATTCCTATGACTAAAAAAATTAAGTCAAAGCTGACTCTCTTGACTATGAACAAAATCATTAAATAGTTTTTGATATGACATTAACAGTTCTGAATGGTTTGAGAACATTTAGTACAAATCATTTGGTCCTAAGGTCATGCTGAAGTATGTATTTGTCTACCCAATAGTGGGTCTACAGGAGATGTAAGTCAGAATAGCACACACAGATTCAGAGAACTCACATTCATGTAGCCATCTAGGGTCTTCCTCTTTCTCACCAACATGTACTTATCTTCCTCCTCCTCCTCGTCCTCCTCTGTGGGTAGAATGCTGGCAGACCCAAGGATCCGGGACCTTGACCTGGTCAGAGGACGAGCTCTCCGCTCAGGATTTCTCCTAGAAGCCACACCTGGGAATGAACGTCTCCGGGGCGTCTTGGATTGCTAAACAAAATATATTATGGAATCCACTTATTCCAAAATGAAGAGAAGTAGCACTTTAAAAGGAGAGTTCTATTTTCTATTTTTCTTTGTGCTTTTTATAATGAATAGAAAACGAACCCCAAAATGACAGAACAGTTGTAATTCTTCTTTGATAACACTAATTCTAACTTACCTCAAATTGAGATATCTAGTCTTTTTAAGCATATAAGAATGGGTGTCATTTTCCAAAAAAAAAATTCCCACTACATTTCAAGCCCTGAAACATATTGTTTCTATACTGCGCAAGAGAGAAATGTATGTATCATTTTCTTCGTCCCCTCCTTGCCTCTTTCCTTTCTCCTTAGGGAGAGGTGGAGGAGGGGAGCCCTTTCTTTTTAAAGATTTATTTATGCACACAGAACTGGGATACAGGACGGAGGTGTAGGAGTGGTGGGAGGATTCACCAGAGACAGAATGGGAAGCAGAACAGTCAGATCGACAAAGTACACTACTGAGGGGAGCAGCGGGCGGGTCAGCAGAGGTCTGCTGCGCCAGGTGGGTCACCTCTGGGGCGGGGATCAAACTAGCACTGAAGGAGCTGCAACGAGCTCGCAGTGCTGAGTCCTAACCCATTGCACCACCAGGGAGGGCTGAAGCCTTTTCTTTTATACCACAGCAGACAAACCAAATTCTGCTGAGTTGTACCAGTTTAGGTCCTCAGAATATAGTATCATGACATCACACTTGGTTAAGAAAACGACATTTCCTTCTTTTCCCTCAGATTTTAAAAAGATCTACCATTACGAATCTGCCATGCAAGAAGGCTGGGGATACAGAAAAGATTTCTTCCAACCTTTTTTATTCCCTGTCCTCAAAGGCTTAGCCTAGTTGGGAAGAGATAAGTAATCAAAGAGGTCTGCATGGCACAGAGCAGGACACAGGGGCTGAGCCTCCCCTGGGATGCCAGGGAGAGACCTGCTGGGAGGCTCCCTCTAGGGCTGGAGACCACACCGAATGAGAAACAAAATTTTAAAATATTAACGAACTAGCTCACATTTGCCCCAAACACTATACAATCAAGGATTCACACTTACTGAACGGGGGCTTAGGAGAGAACGCCTTCCAGGGAATGAGCCAGGGAAGCTTTCCAGTTCTGACATTAGTTTTGCCAGCTAAGAAGGGAGGAAATCAAACAAACTATTAATTTAGAGTATCTGATGACAATGAGCAACTTCCGGAAATTACAGTAGCATATGTCAGAGTTTCAGATTTCCCCTACACATTTTCCAAGACTTTAATCGATTTCTTTACAAGTTAGTTTATGGGAGCAAATGCATTTTAAAGCACACAGTACGAAGACTTTACAGTTAAACTGAAAATAACTCTCAGTGCAACAAGTCTCTTAGAGAAAAGCTGAGAAGAGTTAATTCCTACACGCTCACGATCAGACACCTACCATTGCTTTGTTTTGCTTTATATTTAAAGCTCTTTTCTCCAAAAAATTCACACCGCTTTCCTCTTCGGAATCAGAATTGGAATCGGTCACAGAGTTCTCTAAGGGCTCAGGGACCGCTGTTTTCTTGGCGGCTGCTCCCCTGGTGTTCCGTGTTGGAAACTTCATGGCCACACGGAGCTGTCCAGCAACTCTGCCCTGGCTGCGGGTCCTGCAGCCCGTGCGGGTCAAAGGTGGTCTCTAGTTAACCAGAGCAGTGAGTCATTAATAAGGCTCAGAGGAAGACAGGCAGCACAGGACACTGAAAATCCTTGCAAACAAAAGACACTTGCATCAAATAAATTTTAATTGGACACTGACAGTTCTGGGTAACAAAATCAGGAATTACAAATTATAATCTCAGTGTAAACGAATTTACAGTCCGCCGCGGTCCCAGGGCTCTAAGCTACTTCATAGCCCATAGGCTGATGGTTGTGAATCATTCTTTAAAGTAGGATCCCTACTCCCTTTCCAATTTCTATAAAAACATTTTTCTAAATTTCTAAAGACTTATAGGAACAAATCTGTGTTCTCCCAGACATGGCCTCAATGTTTACTGCAATACAAAACTATAATAAAGGTGTCTCAATACTCTCATCTACTGTTTTTGGTGATTATATATATATATAAAAATTATACAATTTATCACTTTAACAATTTTTAAGTGTCTAGTTTAGTGGCCTTAATTACATTCTTACTATTGTACAATCACCATGTCCAGAACTTTTGCGTCATCCCAAACTGAAACACTTCTATTAACAGTAATTCCTCACTCTCCCCTCTACCAGCCCCTAACAATGACCATCCTTTCTCTCTCTATAAACTTGACTACTCTGATTATTTTCTAACCCACTTTTTGTAAGCCTAAAGTAAACTTGAAAAATTTCAGAAATAATACAGCTTTCCATCATTAAAGCCACTGAGTGGCTAATTGTAATCCAAATTAGAATCACAAATACCATTTGATACTGAAATAACAAGGGTAAGGATATGGTAAAGCTAGAACTTATAAACACTACTGGCAGGAATATACGTGGCAATCACTCTGGAAAATAGCCTGTCGTTCCTCAAAAGGCTAAGTAAACAGAATTCCTGTAAGATCCAGCAGTTCTATTATATACCTGAGGGTAGGTGCAGACAAAAACATATACGAAGTTTCCTAGCATAGGGTATCAATCCACAGCAATCATCTATCAACTGATAAGTAAAATGTGGCATAGTCACATAATGGAATATTAGTCAGCAATAAAAATGCGGGAAGTACTGGCCCATGCCACCCAACTATAAACACACTGCTTCCTCTGCTGACAAAATCCTGATAACAGGAAAACATGCGAGGGGAGAGTGGGAGCCCTGTGCAGGAGTAGCAGCAGCAGCAGCGCCCTGAGGAGGAGGACAGAGCTTAAAAGGGTAAGTCAGTGTGCACAGGAAGAGCCAACCCAAGAGCAAGAGTGGAAGCAGGAGGAGTGCTGATTGTCATTAGCCACATTCATGCTCCTGTACACAAGTCATCACAGGTGTTCCAGATGCAGGCTGAGTCCACGGGGGACGGGCACTGAACAGAGACTGGCCTGGGCACTTCAATGCAAATGTAGCTGATCCTGACAACAAAATCAGTGCCTCCTCTCACTAGGCTGTTTCTGTGGCAAAAGAAATCTGGTGGTTCACCGATTTTATCTTACCAGTTGCAAGATTTTCTGAGTCTATTAAATTTTCATGATTTACAAGTAGGAGGGCATTGGTAAAAACTGCTTTAAGGCTTACGAAAATATTCTTAAAATTTTCGGAAGGTCGACTAAATCTTCTGGCATGACTAAAATGAAAATTACACAAAAAAAAACTGAAACAAGTATGTCATGCCTCTAAATGTCCCTTACTTCTTGATATTGGTGAAATTCTCAAACTCACCATTCCATCTTGTATCTCACTTTCTGAGAAACCGCAAAATGATTCATCATCAGAGTCGGCATGAAAAATACTGGCCAGTTCGTTAGTGACATCTGGCCTTGCTTTCTGCAAAAATCCACAATGGTCTAATACATCTTGCACCTCACTTTCTGAAAAGCCGCAGAAAGATTCATTATCAGAGTCCTCATAAAAAACATTTGCCAGTTCTTCACTGATATCTGACCTGAATTTAGGTTTCTGTAAAATAAATAAATAAATGTGGTTGTGCATTTTTTTGTTTCAAGAACCAATTTTCCATAAACCGTGCAGAGAGCAAATCACATTTACAAGAGCACTACAAGAGAATAGCTTTTGTTACAAAGAAAAATGGTTCAGAGGTTTACAAATGATTTCTGAGTTGTTATGGCAAATCATCAGGCATGTTAGGTTAGGCGACATTTCAAAAGGATAGAATAAGTAGCTAATCTACCGCCAACAATTACTACCTAGAACCACAGCAAAAAGTGAAATGAAATTACAGTGCATACTGTATTTTCATAACGGCTGTATAGAAATGTAGGCAAAAAGCAAGCAGTTTTAATCACGCACAAAGCATTTGGGGCATTTTGAACACTGCAGACTCAATTCTGTTTATTCTCAGGCAGCACTTACTGTGTTTGCAAAATTATCAGAAGCAAAGCTGTCACAACTGTCATCAGAGGATGACGCGGTTTCCATGGAAATCAACTTCACATATCTGAATTTCTTGAAGTTCTTTACTCTGAGATCCTTTTTCTGCAGATGGAAATGGCAATGCTATTAAGTAGGATGCTTACTATAGTAGCTAACTAAAGACAACATTTGAGTTTAGCAGGTTCAAACAGCCGCGTAGATATGTCCATTTTTAATACTCTACAAAGAAAAACAAGGATTTACAATTGCTACAAAAAATTTCAAAACCAGATTAAACCCTAAAAAAGGGATTCCTTTGGAGAAAAATTGTAATGACATTTATCAATCTATTCAACTATCTAGAGAGCTACCTTTTCTACCTAGCTTAAGAGCTTCCAAGCTCTTAGCATTATACTCAGCTCTTAAGGAGTTTAATGCTAAACTCCTAAAATCCACACCCCCCCCACACCCTTTTGAAAATTAAACGGTATTTCTAAAAGGAAATTTTGAAAGTACAAAATTGTAGAGTGATTTTTCTCCCTTAGCCAAAATCAAACTAATGAAGTCTTTTTATGTAGCTTTAAGCGATGTACTGTGATGCTAATTTCCCCAACTACAAAAACTGGGCAGGACCTCTACTTCAAGATGGCAGGTTTCCAAAAAGGCCCTGTTCCAACCAGGAGGGGTAAAGTGAATTCAGCTCAAGTCCTTACAAACCAAACCTATCAACCCAGTGAGCAAATGGTACAAAGAGCCAAGTTAAAGGTCAAAACAGCATTCCACACCCTGGTCGAATGCCTGCTTCCACTTCAGCTCTCTATTAACCTGGCCTGAAGTTCAGTTTTCTGCAGGGCCCTTGGTTTTTAGAAATCCTTCCAGAAGGCATGTATTACCCGTGAGTATGAGAGTTCTTTTTTGGTTCTTACACTGTAAACAGCCAACACGGCTGTCAGAAATTGGAACTATTTCACGTTAAATCATGAACAGCAGATTCTGCCATTTTCAAATACTGAATGATAATTTTTCTTCTCTTTAGTGTGGCCATGGCATAGCAGAAGTGCTCATCCTCAGGCTGCTGGAAGCGGAAAAGGGCAAGTTCTGCTATGATCCCATAAAATAATGCCAAAATGTGATATGCCAAGTAACAACACAGTCCTGACCTCCTCATTCTACATTTCACTTCATTCAGAAATAAAAATATTTTCGTGATGATGGTACCCAACCACCCTCTGCTCCTAGATAGAATCTGTTCAATCACCTTAGCAAGTTTTTGTCCTTCTTACAGAAAGGTGGTAAAGAAGAACAGGTAGAGAGCTACTACCTATTAAAAGGGAGCTCAGAAAACATCCATTTTTCAGATGAAGAAATTCTAAGTTCTAAGGAGGTGAGATAAGACTGCCCAAGATCACTGGGCTGGAAAGAGGGCCGAAGTCTGCAATCTCCTAAAAACAGCGTCTTGAATTTCTGCAGAAATTATCCCGCAAGCAGTCGGAGGCCCAGGACAGCCTTAAGGGAGGCATTCTAATGGAAGCTGTCAGGAAATACACGCTGGATTTTTAACAAGTCAGCGCTTGCCAACAGTTTGTTACCAAGCAAAAGGACCTTTGACGGGAAAGACTGAAAGCAGCACAGCAAGTAGCTGTAGTTGAGATGAACTTTGTTTTCGGCACTTCCTAAGGCGGGCCAGGTATTAAATATGCTTTCACATTATGTCCTACTCCTCGCAACAAAGATGCCATCATTACTCCCATGAACAAATGAGGAAAATAAGGCTCAGACGTGAGATGGATTACTCAAGTCACACGACCGCCCAATTCTGAGCCCAGCCAAGACTCCAAGCCACCGCCCAGCCCCACCCGGGAAATCTGGTTCCGAAACCACGCCCGCTCCCCTTCCCCCAGGCGCCCCACTCTCTCCGATTTATTTTAAGCGTTGTCACTCCCTTTCTTTCCACCCAACCCCCTCTTCTAACCGTTCCTGGTGCAGACCCTCCGGTCCGGTTTCCGTACAGAGTGTTAAAAAAAAAAAAGTTCCCTTCGGGGTAACCTGCGGCTGCGAGTCAGGCTGGGGGGTGGGGAATGGTGTGAGGAAGGAGCAAATGGTGGCCCAACGAGTGGACCACTATAAGTCCTTCAACTGATCTTAATTACCTCCCGCGGCTAAAGGCACCTTCTCCAAAATGTTCAACCTTAAGTTTCAAAAAAGACCGATTTGCGAATCCTTTACATTGCAAACCCACCAACCCTCAGCTGCTGGAAGCAGTTGCCAGCGGAAGGGGTGGGAGGCAAAAGCGGGCGCATGAGTGTCCCCTAAAAGCCCCCGGATGCATCCCGGGGGCGCAGCAAAGGGCCCCGCTGGGCTGCAAACTCGCAAGGAGCTGAGAGTGGGGGCAGCATTCACGTCCGCGCTGCCGATCCGACTCCCAGAGTGGACACAATGAGGGGCCAGGCCCCCCCGGCCGCTGTCTGGCCTCAGCGCACGTGCACCGCGAGCGCACGTGGCCATCCTGAAACGTGGCTCGGGTCTCCACACCGTCCGCAGACCCGGCAGGGCTGGCCCCTGGTTCCGAGTTACCCCGGGGACGCAAAACCTGGGGTTTGCCTAAAAGGGAGCCGCCCAGGGCTGCCACCAGTTGATACAGCACTCAGTCCGCGGAGTAGGCGTGAGTCTGCCCGCGCCCAGCGCCCACATCGCCCGCCCTTCAGGTGCGCCCGCCCAGCCCTCACCGGCACGCGGCGAGCGTCCATGCTGGCGGCGGGCGCCCAGGTCGGCGTTCCGAGTAGGGAGAGCGGAGCCGCAGCGCGCGCCACCGTCCCACAGGGCAGGAGGAGCCGGAGCCGCGCGGCTAGCAGGCGGGGTGCGCAGACCCGGGCCCGGAGGGGCGGGGCCCAGGCAGGCTTTCCCGCGTTGGGGCGCAGGTCCTGCAAGCTGTGGTAACGCCCCACGGGGGCGTGAGACCCACTTAGAACCCCCCAAAATGCAATCTCCAAAATATTCTGAACTCTAGTACTTAGTCTCGGGTTCCTAAAATCTGCTTCGGGAAAGTGGCGCTTTTAGGATTCCGGGACCATTCTCTTTACGTTGCTGTGCAGACCTGGGCGAGTGGCGCGAAAAAGGTTCGTATTGCCCCGGGTGAACAAGCTGCTTTGCATGAATTTCGGGACAGGGGACGGAAATGTGGAGTTGGGGGGTAATAGAGAGCAATGCGAGTACACGCCCAGGGTCCTGCATTTAGTACTTTCATTGTGGTATACCGCCTATAGTATTTTCATTCAAAACAAATTTAAATAAAACATTAGCTGATTCACTGTTGTGAAAGTTTCGCCGCTCTTATGGCAATCACACCGTTATCTGAAGCAGTAAATCCTGGTTTTCCTTTCCAAAAAGCATTGGAGGCCAAGTGTTTTAATTTTAAGTTAGAGGGGAAAAGATGCTGTGGCTAGTAAAGCTTTATGCATGGGATAGTCTTTAGCCTCTATCCTCCGTAGTAGCTAGCTCTAAAGGCTGCCTTAATCTGAATAAGTGGATCTTTTCTCCTGTTAGAATTTAGAATTACATAAATCTGTATGAAAGTGAGAAGATTTTCATTACCGTTTTAATAGAGCCAGACATCCGATGATAAGAGGCTTTATTTTTTTCTTCTATGTGAAGAACAGGAAAAAGTTCCTCTTAGAAAGTAAAATAAATTTGGTTGTTTCAAAAGATCCCAACTATAACCTTACTTCAAAAGGCCCCCAACTAGAACCTTAAAACAAGTGCTTGCAATGAAAATGTAAGCATTTTCCTCGTTCAAGTTTTCTCTCAGAAATAATCCCTTTGCAGTGAGAGTATACAAGAGCACTGCGTTTCTCTCTAGCTGTGCTGAATACAAAAACCTGGCAGCAAGTGAAAATGCAGAGCAGTGCTTTGAAAAAAATTAGAACCAACTTGGCCAGAGTCCTCCACCTTGTGTAAAACATGCCTGATGGTGGTCACTGTGCCACAGTGCAAGGGACAAAAGTAACTCAATGTCCCCAAAAGCAGGCTCCAGGAGGTGGGGAATGTATTTGTTGCGTAAACAAAATATGAATAGTGAGTGAACTAAAATTGTCAGTGCTGTGTCCCTGGAAATGCCACTAAAAAGTGTGCCATTAAAAAGTCTTTGGGATTGTGGAAGGCATAAAGTAGGGAAAGAATAAGTCTTTTTCCCTATGAAAGGCTATGACAGGAAAATTCTTAGTCCTCCTGGGCATTAGAAAATAATTTGGTTTGCATATTTGTTTAACTTGGTTTACATATTTGTTTAAAGATAAGTACTGTGGTCTAAAAATGAAATTAAACAAGGAGATATGTTTCACTTAGATTGGCAAAAATGGGAAAGCCTGATAAGACAAGGATTTGGTAGGGATATGAGGAAATTCCTTTAATGATGCTAACAGTATAAATTTGTTAACTTCAAGGGTAACTAAGTAAACTAAGTAAAATCCAGGAAAATCAGTTGCCGAGAAATACTTAAAATGCTCTTTCATGCTGAAGGTTAGAACACATTAAATGATGGTAAAATCAATTCAGGGGATAGAAACTAATGTGTTTTCTTCTTGCTAGCTTTTGGAAAGAGAATATGAATAGTGTGGCTCTTTCCTAAAACTTGTGTCACTTTTGTGGGTGTGCTGTATAAAATGTGTATTTAATACTGTGCTTCACCATCAACATTTTCAAAGTACTGTCCTTGAGGCTCTGTCCATGTGTCAAATAAGATGCTCACTCACACATTCAGCCAAGGCTGTGTTCTGCAGACACAGAGACCAGGGAGTTTACATTTTAGTGGGAGAGCAAAAATAAACAAACGAGATAACTTCAGATGTGATAACTCTTAAAAAATAAAATAAAAGTATCATGGGATAAGAAATCAAAGAGGTACTAATTTAGAGAAGAGAAACAGGAAAGGTTTCTTTGAAGAGGTGTTGTCTGATCAAGAGCTTGAATAAAGAGCAGAGGAGACCACAGGGAAACCAGGAACGTGTTGGCTGCAGGCAGAGAGAACAGCTGGTTCAAAGGTTCTAAGACAGTCAGCAGAAGCAGCCAAGGGCACTGGTTAGAGAATTAGGGACAGGGAGGGGCCAGACACCTGGGGCCTTCCTGGCCAATGGGAAGAGCTTTGAAGTTTGTCCCAGGTGTGATGGGAAGGATTTTAATTAGAAAGACCCAATCTGTTCCGCCCCCCCCCCCCCCCTGACATCAGTAAAATGAAGGGGAGCAGAGTGAAGCTGGAGACACTTTAGAAGACCCTGAAGAAGAAGGCTGGGACAGGGCTGAAGTGGTCAGATTTACAATATTTACTTTGAAAGGAGAATTAATTGGACCTGGTGATGGAGGGCATCTGGAAGAAGAGGAAAATTCCCCCTCTTCTCATGAGTTCTTGGGCTAGTGGGGCAATGAAATTAATACAGACAGATTAGAATGAGAAAAGCCGTAATAACAACATACCCGGGGGTTTGTGTATGTTATCCTATAGCTTGTATTCACCTGACACAAAGAATTCCATTTCCTATTAAGTTAGCAACTTGACCTTGAGGTTCTGAGTGCTCAGCACTTGTATAATAGAGGTGAACTGAAGTCAAACTTGAACTCAAGATGATTGGCTTTAAAAGGCAAAGAACACAATAGCTATTAAGATGTATCATTCCTAGATGTGACTTCTAAATAAAGCTAATGTCCCAGGAGATGTGCCGCTCTAAGTCCCATACACCCTTCCTCCCCTCATTGTATAACATCAACCTGATAGCTCTAAACCAGAGACCTTCCGTGGGCTGTACATACCTGAGGACAAAGGGCTGGAGTTTTCTCTGTTTGTGAATACAGACAGGTTACAGTCTGTCAGGTCACAAATCTTTATTTTAAATAACCCTCTAATTACAGGTTTACCTCCCTGGTGCCTGCTTTCAGGATGCACAAAGGCAAGAAACATAAAAGGCTTAAAGTTACCCCTCCTTTGCCAGAAATCACTCTGTGGGAGGGCCCAGCCCATTACCACCCTCCTTCAGTTTAGTCCACAAATCCTACCTCTCCAAACCAATTTGGTCTGTTTGCTTTTGATCATATGTCAACACAGTTTAGCAAGGTCAGTTTGCTGACATCTGATACCTGACTAGGGAAAGGAATATGGAAACCTGGCCATTTTTAACAAGAGGAGATAATTTGGTTTTGGGTTTCGTTTTTCTTGGGTGAGCATTGTGTGCTGTGAGACAATTGCTGGTGTTAAAGCATCATTAAACACTGGATGAATAAAGTCCAGTTTTAATTACAGAATCAGTAACAATAGTATGAGACTGAATTATGACTATAAGCTAACTACTCCCCTCTAACTTGTTCTTAGAACATTTTTTTAAATGTGCACTTAGCAAGTTATTTGTTTGTTTTTAATTGAGTTTTTGTCTTCCCTCTGGAAACAACTAACACTGAAAAGGTGTGTGTGTGTGGGGGGGGATTCTGTTCATTTTGTAGGCAACATGTTTTAAAACTGTCCTGTTTTTATGTTTTCCTTTTCAGATCAGATCTGTTTGGTTTTGGCTGTGTTGTTGTTTTTTCTTTTAAATATTTATTTATTTATGCATACAGAACTGGGGGACAGACCAGGGATGTGGTGGGTGAGAGGATTCACTAGAGAGAGAATGGGGAGCTGAACAGGCAGATTGATGAAGTATACTGTTAAGGGGAGCAGCGGGAGAGACAGGATCAGCTCCCTGGCAGGGGATCGAACTCCTGCTACAGCAGCTTTGGTGAGCTTCACACAGCTATGCTTTTAACACGTTTGCATGAGGCAAACGTGGCTCAACAGGTTAAAGCACAGCACTCAGAAGCTAAAGCCTCTTCAGCATGAGTTCTATCCCTGCCTGCTCCAGAGGTGATCCACATGGCATAGCAGAACTCTCCTGACCCACCCACTGCTTTCCTCAGCAGTGTATTTCATCGATCTGCCTGTTCTGCTCCCCACTCTGTCTCTGGTGAATCCTCTCACCACCCCTGCACATCTGCATCACCAGAGGATTCACCAGAGACAGAGTGGGGAGCTGAACAGGCAGGCTGATGAAATACACTGCTGAGGGGAGCAATAGGAGAGACAGGAGAGGTCTGCTGCGCCATGTGGGTCACTTCCCTGGCCAGGAATCGAACTTGTGCTGAAGTGGCTTTGGACAGCTTCAACTTAACAGTGAAATTAAGCACCCCCTGGCGCCCACCTTCCCACCCACCCCCACTCCCCTTTTTTTTTTTTTCTTACCAAAACCTTTTTGGGTACATTCTTGGTTTTTATTTTAGCTCTCTGAGGCTTGGAGTCCAAATACTTCGTGTGTACACTTTGAGTTACTGTGCTTGAACCTGTTGCACAACCAAGAAGGGCTCAATTTTTAAAAATGTATAAGAAAGCACCTGCCTTAGTGCCCTCGCTGGGTCTGTAGAACTACACTGTGTGCCTAGTTCTGCCCTCACACCTAACGTAAGGCAGGAGAACAAGAAATCTGGTATGTTGGCACAAGGCTCATAGTAAACTCAGCCCTACCAATTTCTAATTCTAATTTCTAATTCTAATTCTTAGAAATTTCTTTTTTTAAATTTCTTCATTCCAGTAAAAGATACTTACATACTTACCAATATATTAAGTACTTCAACACTTTCATAAACTTTAATGAATACGTAAGTACTAAATATTTCAACAACATCAGCAATGTTGGTGGTGGTTAAAGATGCCTTTTATTCCATGGGTATAACTTGTAAAACAACGAAAGGTGGGTTGTTTATTGCCAGTGGGTTTTGAATGCTTCCTCTGCGAAGCCCAATGATATCATCTCTGGATATTATCTCTTAGACACAGGAATGTGAGTTTAGGATTGGAAAAGTAATATCTGAATCATGTTAGTATAGGGCATCTTTGGAATTGTGGACTGGGATGTTATCTACTTATCAGGCTCAATAACATAGATAACTATGGTGACAGTTTTCAGTGACTATTATAAATTACCACAAATGTGGTGGCTTAAAGCAATAGAAATGTCTACTCTCACTGTTCTGGAGACCAGAAATCTGAAATCAAGATAGCAGCAGGACCGTGTTCTCTCCAGATGCTTTAGGAGACATTCTATCCTCGCCTGCTGTGATTATATTCATTTCTCTGGTTTATGGCTTCAGAATTCCAATTCCCACCTTCTTTTCTGTGTGACTTATCCTCTGGTGTCTCTGTGAGGACGCTTGACATTGGAATTAGGGCTTGCTTGGGTAATCCAGGATAGCCTCAAGAGTCTAACTTAATTACATCTGCAAAGACCCATTTCTAAATACAGAGATTGGGTATTAGGGCAGGACATCTGTTTGGGGGCAGGGTGCATCTGTTCAACCTACCACTGTAGTCCTGTACGGGAAAGAAAAGTAGTAAGTGTTCAAGATTCTACTAGTGTTTCTTTAGTCTATTGAATTATATGGGTTCCAGAGTGACTGATGGAGAAAGAGTCAGCCCACAGAGCTTTATATACTTTATATTTGAAAAATGGGGGAAGTTGCTTTTACAGACAATTTGATTAGGATGACCTATTGTTGTTCAAAGGGTTACTTTAGGGGATGCCCAGCAAAATAAAGAGAAAAGGCTACAACCTGCCACTTGACCAGTGGGAGATTCTGGTAGGATTTAGAGATCTTGCCGGGATGGGCAAGCTAACTAATAGTGTCCAGGACACAGTTCAGGTTACATAAAAAGTAAAGTCTCACCGGACATGGCCCAAATAAAAGATACATGAGCATAATGAAAAGAGACTCATGAAAACACACCACCATATCTATTAGGCCATATCTGTCTAGTCCAATTGTCTATGGCCAATATCAAGGGGGAATTGATGTCTCTGAATTACAATAGAAAAGATAATCATCATATCTTACCACCTTGATACAATTCTAAAGTATGTAATTCCTAATAAATTATATAAACAAAGCTCATCCCTTATAAAATCATGCAAGTCTTACAGGGGTTTGCTAGACAATGCTTTGGCATGACATTAAAGAGACACACAATTAAAAATGCTTTTCTTACAGTCATCTTTTTGCCATATTTCCAAGTTTTGGATAATCTCCCCCTGTGATCAAAAATAATTTCTAAGCCTCCTTATTATATAATCAGCAAACTTAGAGCCACATGGTATTGTGCAACCACCAAGATCAAAAACTTAAATTCAGTCTAGAGCCTATGAAAAGAGCCCAGAGTTGTACATTCAACAGCTTCCAGGAGTCCAAAGATAATTTTCATAGCGAATAGTTGCTTATCTGTTCTACGGATAAGGAAACCCAAACCAGAAAATTATGTTTCACCAAGTTTTACCTATACTGTCTATAAATATGAGGATTGCCTCAGACTTTACTCTGAACCCTGAACAGTCCTTCCTAATATTAGACCTTGCTGTCTGCATCATTTTTCACAAATGTTGATTGCTATATTAAAATTAAATAAAATTCTGAATCTCAAAGCATAACAAATACTGTCGAGATTCCAGCTGAAAATTACCTATCATACTAAAAGCCAGAGTGATTTCAAACTATATGAAAAAAAGACAACCCACACATCCCAGTATCAAAATAACAGTCACTTGATTCTGACAGAATTATTGTACAAAGATTAAAGCAACCATGAGAAAAACCAAATAGTAATTTTAGAACTGGAAAAATAAAATTAAAAACTCAGTGGGTGGGCTTAACGACAGAGTGAAGGGCATAAAAGAAAGTGTTAGTGAACTGGAAGATGGAGTAATAGATATTAACCAATCTGTGTAACAGAAAATAAGACTAAAAAAATGAACTGGGACTTAGGGATTTATGGGGGCTCTAATAAAGGATTTAACAGTCATAACATTGCAGTCCTGGTTTGAAGGAGAATGCACCTGGCTGGGGAAAGAACACAAGTAACTTGGTAAACCCCAAATAACATATACCCAAAAAAATACATTCCAACAGATCATAATCAAACTTCTGAAAATCACCAACAGAAAAATCATGAAAGCCAGAGAAAACGATAGCTTAATAATGAGGAAAACAATTATAATGACTGAATATAATTTTCAAAGCCAGGAGGTGGCACACTTATTTTTCAGTGCTGAAAGAACAAACTGTCAACCCTTTAACCTATACCCAGTCAAAAATATCTCTCACAGATGATAAGGAAATGAAAACATTCTCATATGAATATGAAATTTTCAGTGACCAGATCTACCCAAAAGAATAGAATGGTTAAAGGAAACTTTACAATGAGAAAGGAAACTTAAGGAAAGGAAAGGAACCTCGGAACACCACAAAGGAAGAAAGAGCCAACACACACAATGAGCCTGAGTAACTACAACAACTTTCTTTATCTTCTTGAATGTTCTGATCTATGTTTGATGGTTGGAACAACAATCATAAAACTGTCTAATATGGTTCTAAGTTTATGTTAAGGAAATAATTAAGACAATTTTACCCTAAACAGGGAAAGTAAAGAGAGATAAGACTTCTGTACTTCACTTGAACGTGTGAAATGACAACACAGATTAAAAAACAAAAAAATGTAGGGCCCTCCCTGGTGGTGCAAAGGGTAAGGACACAGCACTGCAAGCTGGCCACAGCTGCTTCAGAGCGAGTTCAATCCCTGGTCACGAAGTGACCCACATGGCGCCATGTAGCAGACCACTCCTGACCTGCTCACTGCTCCCCTCAGCAATGTACTTGGTCAATATGCCTGCTCTGCTCCCCACTCTCTCTCTCTCTGGTAAAGCCTCTCACCACCCTGCACCTCTGGCTTGTACCCCATTTCTGTATGCATAAATAAATCAATAAATCAATCTTTAAAAAATAATAAAAAGAAAAGAAAGCATAGTAGATTGTGGTGTGATTATGTAATACTTAGAGCAAATACTAATAAAACCAGAGACACAAACAAATATTATAAAAATGGAATTCCAAAAAACAAGTAACACATACAAAAGGAGAAAAAGTAAAGCAGAGAAGCAAAAAAGATATAAAGCAAACAACAAAATGACATAAGTAAGCCCTAGAATGTCTTTACATTATATTTAAATGTTCTAAATACACCAATAAAAAAACAAGAATGACAGCAAACTGAAAAACATGACTCAATACTACTTACTGTTCATAAGAAATTCAATAAAAATATCAATTAAAAAGTGATCCAAACATTAATAAAAGGAGTATCTATATTAATATCAGATAAGTAAACTTCAAAGTAAAGAAAATTTAAAAAGAGGGATATTATACAAGGGGACATTTCTGTTTTTACAGTCAACAATAGAAACAACCTGTATGTAAACTTTCATAGTAACTTTATTCATAATATGGAAAATTGGGGAAAAAATCCTGATCTTTCAATGATTCAATGGTTAAAGTATGGTATGTAAATATCTTCGATTACTACTCAGCAATAAAAAGGAATTACTGAAGCAAAACTATTTGGATTAATTATGAAATTGCATACTATTTGATTTCATTTATATAATATTCTTAAAATAACAAAATTATAGAAATGGGAAAGAGATTAGTGGCTGACAGGGGCTAAGGAAATAATAAGGATAATCATAAAAAGGTAACAATGAAGAAGACTGTGGTAATGGAAATACTCTATATCTTAACTATATCAATGTCATTTGTACAACAGTTTTTACAAGATTCCATCATTGGGGAAAACTGGGTAAAGAGTACCTGGGATCTCATTTTTTTCACATGTGTATGGAAAGTTATAAAATATAATGTCCCTAAAACCTTATTGCAAAGATATTGAGATGAATGAAATCAAATACCAGAAATGAAAAAAAATGCTTGGTGATTGTACACTAAAATGGAGTAGAAGCTGCTCTAAGACAAATGCTCCTAGGAAAAATATAAAAATCAGTTTCCTGAAGTCATTAGAGGGTGGCCAGAATTAAGCTGTAACTGCAAAAAAATTTTATAGTTTAAGAAGATGAAAGCTCTGTGTGAGTTTCCCATTTTAATGACTTCATTTGAAGGCAAACTTCAGTTGGCACCAGCCAGGTTGTACAAACCTCCAATAGAATCTGCAGTCTTACTGGTTTAAAGTACCAGAATTTGAAGCAGTTTTAGCAGCTGAAAATTGAAAGGAAAATCTCAGAAAAGAGAGAGTCATAGAAGGATAGCCTCAAAATCTGAACATAAGTTCTCTCCAAATTTTTAATTGATTCTGTGTACAGAACAAAACCAAGAAGTTTGTACACAGCCACAAGAAATAAACAGAAACTAAAGCCACTGACTAGTACAAGCCTGAGTTTGGAGTGTGAAGCAGGTCTAGTTTATTCCTGCTAAAGCAAACAATCGAGGCTCTTTGGGAGAATAGAACAGAATCCAGATGCTCAACAACCAGTATTTACAATGTCTTGAATAAAATCCAAAAATCACTAGACATTGGGTAAAAAAGAAAACTTGACCCTCAATCAATCAATGCTGATGACCTCAGGAATCATCAGATGTTGAAGAAACCAAGATTGCAAAACACCTATAACTACATTTAAGGGCATGAAGAAAAATATCTTATAATTAATAAACAGAGGTATCAGCAGAGAAACCAAAAAATAATTTAAAAAATAACCAAATGTAAATTCTAGAGCTAAAAAAAAATATCTAGTGGATGGGCTTAACAGCAGATTGGAGATAATGTCGGAATAAGTAGACATGAAGATAGATCATTAGAAATTACTCAAAATCTGAAGAACAGAGGAGGGTGAAACTTGGGGAGGAAATGAGTAGAACATTGAGGACTTAGTCATCAATGGGAAAATATAAAATCCTAATATTAGAGAAACTGGAGTTTTAGAAGGAAAGCATAAAATGAATTTCACAAAATAAATATCTGAAGCAATAATTCCTGAAAGTTTCCCAAATTTATAGATTCAAGAAGCTCAGCGAATCCCAAGCAGTATAAACACAAAGAAAACATACCCTTAACAGATTTTATGAAAGCCAAAGATGAAGAGAAAAATCTTAAAAGCAATAGAAAAAAACAGTTTATACATACATATATTATACAATTACCACTGACATCTCAGAAAAAATATTTGCTGTTTAAATATTCCAAAGTGTGTGTTTGGTGTAATTCTGTTATAGTATCCAATCTACCAGAAAGGACAGCGGAACGCATGTCCGTGATGCCAGACCTTTAGCACAATTACTGGGAATTTTTATTTTAGTCCCATTCTTCAAAATAAATTTTTAAAAAAGAAAGAAAGAAAGGAAAACTCCACAGTGGAGTGTCTAAAATTTAGTTATGTAAGGAAGTAAAATTGTGCCTTCATTATATAAATAAGTATTACCACTAGGTTGTCATACCAACCCTTAAAAAGCCAGGGTAGAAAGGACTGGTAGCAGAGAGTTTAGAAAAAGGATAGCTGATTAAATTGGATTATCATCCTGACAGCCCCTTCTTCTAATCTCTAGTCAATGCTATCTCCCTGGGGGTTTATTTTCTTTATATCCTTTGGATATCAAAAGTGTTACTTTTCAGGTGATATTGACCTGATCCAGGACTAGAGTCATATGACTTAAAAAAGAAAATTTTATAACTCTCCTCTGGTTCAAGATCAATGTAGGAAAAAAAAAGAAAGTAACAATAGATATTTCTGAAATTGAAGAAGTTTCATCAGAGACATTCAAACAAATGAACTTATAGAGGTATTTTAAAGCTACCTTCACAATGGTTGGAAATAGAAAGCAAAAAATCAAATAAAAAACATATCAGAAGTGGAATTGAACATGTTATACTGATTCTTTAAAAAGTTAACAACCTAGAAGGATAAAAACATCTCAGGGGACCAAAGATAGAACCTCTTAGAATTCTCAACAACCTTTTACATAAAAGTTATAAAACCTGCTTCTAACAATGGCACTGGACTGAAGGCCTTAAACCTTTGAATTCTCTAATCTGTATTTCCTGTCCTGACTTTTCCTCTCCAGACTGCCATTCACTCTGGTCTCCTGGTCAAAGGAAGTATATTACTGAGCAGTTTTTTTCCTTAACTTCAGTCATCCCAGCACCATTGTCTCATGTTTTGCCATAACTCTTAATAGTTTTCTTTACAATAACTCACATTTTTAAAATATTGTGTAAAACTTAAAATCATAACTACAGTCAGAAAAGCAGCACAATTAAGTATACTGACAGTTTGATAAAATAGAAACCAATTATTAAATTCTCATTAGACGTATTATCTTTCAATAGCTGAGACTGTTTTCTCCTTGATAAGACAAAAAGTTTCTTATGTTAAATAATATTATTAACTTCAGCATGAGGCTTTCTTCTTGATATAATTAGAAAGATTAAAAAAGAACCGAGAGTTTGGGTGTTGATAAAGGCAAAGTAGCTAGTGCTAGAATAACTCTCCCACAGATAACAATTATAAACTCTGGACAAAATGTAACAAAACAACTATTTGAAAACACTGGAGAGGAATCAAAAGCAAGCAGGAGGACCCGATCTTGAAGGGGTACTAGACTCACTGGATGAGGTGCATGTTTAAACAGGTATCCCCATGTCTGCTTAGCGCGTGGCAGCTAGAATTCAAGCAGAAATCTATAGTCTTGAGCCTCCCTGGTGGTGCAACAGGTTAGGACACAGCGCTGCAAGTTGGCATAGCCTAGCTGCAGCCACTTCCTTCACTGCGAGTTCGAGCCCCAGCCAGGCAGGTGATCCACAAGGCACAGCCGACCTCTCGGGGTTCATCTGCTGCTCCCTTCAGTAATGTACTTTGTAGATCTCCCTACTCTACTTCCCTCTCTTTCTCGGGTGAATCCTCTCACTGCCCCTGAACCTCTAGCCTGTAAGCCAGTTCCGTATGCATAAATAAATAAATCTTTAAAAGAAAAAAGAAATCTATAGTTTTACTAACTGGAGATGTCAGAGGCTAGTATTTTGGAGCTTTAAGAATGACTAGAAATCCAGGGAGAAATTTCAGGAAAAAAGGTTGTCAAATCTGTAATATAAACTCCAGGCAAATATTTGGTTGGCCTTTGTATAAGTGCAGAGATCATTCTAAGGTCAATCAATGGAGAGTAATAAAATGTTGGAAGAACCGAGAAGTCAGCTTTTCCCAACTGCATGAGAGGGGACAAGTGATACCAAGATAAACATGCCTTGTTAAAACCCTTGAAAAATCATAAAGTCTTCTCAATTTGAAAACAATCAGCCAGTAATTTAAAGGTCTATACAACAAAAATTCAACACTCTTCAGAGAAATGTGGCAGAAACCAAAGTCTGCAAAATGTCATCAACAATGTCTGTTTGGTATGTAGGTAATAGGAAATTTGATTCATGGACAAGAAAAAAGCTGTATGTATGTATGTATGTATGTGTATGTATAAAGATATTTTCAAGTAATTAAAATCAGCCATAATGGGTGAACAGATGTGGAATCTCAACAGAAATGAAAACTCTAAGAAAGAATAAGTTAAAATTTTAGAACCAGGGCCCTCCCTGGTGGCTCAGCGGGTTAAAGCACAGCACTGAGAATCTAAAGCCGCTTTCGCATGAGTTCCATTCCCGCCTGCCCCGGAGGTGACCACATGGCGTGGCAGACCTCTCCTGGCCCGCCTGCTGCTCCCCTCAGCAGTGTGCTTCCTCTATCTGCCTGTTCTGTTCCCCACTCTGTCTCTGGTGAAGCCTCTCACCGCCCCTGAGCCTCTGGCCTGTACCCCAGTTCTGTATGCACAATAAATAAATCTTAAAAAAAAAAAATTTTAGAATCAGAGGTACAATTATTGAACAATTTATAGGATGAGCTTTGGAAGAAATTGCAGTTAGTCAGTGAAATGAAGACAGATCAATATAAATTATGCAATTTGAAGAAAAAAGAAAGAGAAAAAAAGTTGGCAGTGACATGAGACAATATCCAGCAAACCAACATACATCTAATTGAAGTCCCAGGATAAAAATAGAATGAATAAGGAAGAAAAAGAATATGAATGAATAATAGCTGAAATTTTATGAGACATCTAATTTTGGTGAGACACAAAATGCTCAGTCAACTCCAGCAGGGTAAATCCAAGAAAATCACATTTATCATAACAAGCCAAAATACTGAAATCTAAAAGAAAGGAATTATGGAAATAAATCACAGAAAAAGAAAGATTCTATATTTCACACACATACACATATATCACATACAGTGAACAATGTTAACATGATAGTTGGCTTCTCACTCAAAGAAATGAATTCCAGAAGGCAGTGGAACATCTTAAACATGCTGGAGGTAAAAGCTCCAAAAATTTAATATCCAATATAGTACTTCAGAAAATGAGGCATAAGGGGAGCCATTTTCATGTATCAGTACCATGAAAGAAAACTCAGAAATAGTATAGAAGTAGGGACTTTGCTGGTGGTGCAGAGATTATGTCTCAGCACCATCAACACAATGGCCTGAGTTCAATCCCTGTCCAGGGAGCTAACCACATGGCACAGAAGACCTTTTCATTCTCTTTCTCGCCTGCTGCTTCCCTCAGCAGTGTATTTCAGTAGATCTGCCTGTTCTGCTCCACACTATCTCTGGTGAACCCTCTCACCCCCCGCCCCCCCACCTCTGACCTACACCCAAGTTCTTGTATGCAATAAATAAATATAAATAAATCTTTAAAAAATGCTTAATTTTAAAGCAGAAAAGTTGTACAAAAAATGAAGTTTTGGCCCACCCTGGTGATGCAATGTGTTAGGACACAGCACCGCAAGCTAGCTGCAGCCATTTCACTGACAGTTCAATCCCCTGCCCAGGAGCAACAGACCTCTCCTGTCTGGTTCACTGCTCCCCTCAGCAGTGTACTTTATTGATCTGCCTATTCTGCTCCCCAC
>NW_004567103.1:44385691-44393349 GCF_000260355.1 Condylura cristata
GTATGCATAAATAAATAAATCTTTTAAAATAAACAATAAAAAATAAAAATAAAAATAAAAAAAATTAATAAAGTTTTCTGGTTGAAGCAAAATAACATCATATAAAATGTACCTGTACTAACAAGAAAGAGCACAAGAAATGGTAACTATGTAGATGAATGTGAACAAGCACTTTTTAAAATTTTCCTCAAAGAAAAACTATCTAAAGCAAATAATTTTATTTTGCCATACCCATCCTAGTCTCATAGTTCCAAATGCTAAAATCCTGGGAGAGCAAACTCCTTCAAATGAGAATGCTTGGAAAGCACAAAAATGTGGGCTCTCCCTGGTGGCACAGCGGGTTAAAGACAGCACTACAAGCTACCCGCTAGCCAGTTACTTCAGTACGAGTTCGATCTCATGTCCTGGAGGTGATCCATATGGCACAGTGGCAGACCTCTCCTGTCTCGCCCGCTGCTCCCCTCAGCAGTGTACTTCCTCAATCTGCCTGTTCTGTTTCCCACACTATCTCTGATGAATCCTATCACTGCCCCTGTACCTCTGGCCTGTACCCCAGTTCTGTATGCATAAATAGATAAATCTTAAAAACAAAAAACTAAAGAAAGCACACAAATGCTTTCAGAGATAATTCCTGACCCTTTGAGAAGGACATGTTCTCTGAGGACACAAAAACTTGCTGCCCTCGCATTTGGAGAATACTAGAGAGTATTAGTCTATGGACCTATTAGTGTGTGGATGGCGGCTAGCTCCAAGGAGTCTCAGCAGTCACAAAGATCTCTCCCCCCTCATGGCTTTAGACACTGAACTCCACAAATCTTTTTGCAAGAAGATAATTTCACAGATCTCTCCTGCTATGTGTGAGGGTTCTGCGCTAAAGACATGATAAAAAAACAACAGAGAAACTCTCTGGAGTAACAACAGGCCAGGAATGATCTCTCAGAACTATCAAACACTCAGGAATGAACATGTGGACCCTCTATCCCTCTTAGATCACTTTGTTATTCTCAACAGGCATCGTGGTTTTAGGATGTTGATCCCAAACCAAAAACAAACAGCAAAATGACAGAATTGAAGTCGATATACCAACAATTACATCAAATGTAAATGAACTAAGTGTAACAACTAAAGGCTGGGATTGTCAGACTGCTTTTTGAAAGAGCTCTACCTTGAACAGAGATGTTGTTAAAAACTGAAAGGAGAAGAAAAAGATATAGCATGTAGACAGTAAGTATAAAAAATAACATTGGCTATATTAATATGAGAGAAATTTGATTTCAAAACAGGATACATTGCTAGAGATAAAGAGGAATCTTTTAAAATGATAAAGGGATTACTTCACCACGAACACATGCACATGTCAATCCTAAATATATACGAGTCCAATGACAGGACTTTTAACATAACATTAAGAAAAAAATCTGATAGAATTAGAGGAAAACAGAAGTTCGCAATAGTTGGAGATTTTACAACCCGAATGTCCCCAAATAGACAAATGGATCCAAAAATTGTGGTATATTTCTACAAAGGAATATTACTCACCAATCAAAGACACTCATGCCATTTACAGCAACATGAGCTGGAAGGGATTATGCAAACTGAAACTACTAAGAAGGAAAAAGATAAAATACTGGATAGTCTCACTTATATGTGGAATAGAGAGAAACCAAACAGAATGTCAAGAAAAAGTCACAACTAGCAGCTTACCATAGAACAAATAAAATTTTAAATAAATGCCAGTTGGAGATGTTAGTATTTCAGTCTTAAAAAGTGATAAATCAACACTAAACCCAAAAACAAAACTAGAATATGCAGAATTTGAAAGTTACCAGTAAGCAATTTTACCGCATTACTTAATTGATATTTATAAAACATTACATCTAGCAACTGTAGAATCATAAAAAGTACATTCTTTTCAAGAGCAAATGGAACATTCATCAAGATACACTTTAATGCAGATCATAGTACCAGTCTCAATAAATTACAAAAATTGAAATGGTCCACAGCATGTTTCTTGACTACAAGATAATTAAATTAGAAATCAATACCAACAGAATATCTAGAAAAAAACTTCAACATTTGGAAATTAAGCAGCACATATCTTAATAATACATGAGGCCAAGAAGAAATCATATGGGGGAAAATATAAACTGGATGATGATGAAAACATAAATCAGAGTAACAACTGGAATGTGAAAATTAACTGAAGATGAGCAAGGGATTAAATGTTCTTAAATTGGCACAAACAGGAATTTATCAGACTTTGCCCCCCACTTATGTAATTTATCTCGCAAAGGAAAATAATGGAATGCAGTTAATACTAATGATATACACATTTTGTATATCAGACTGTTTTTGAGGAACAGATAATCTGAATTTATAGGCAGGGATGCCTTTACTCTCCTTTAACTCCAAATATTTGCTCATTAATCCTCCGAATTCTAATCATATATTAAACCAACTACTTGATGCCATTTTGAATACAACATATCCATAATGGATGTCTTGACTCCTGCCTCAAAATCCACTCATCTCTAAATTTTCCACCTCAGTAAATGTCATCATCATTTTCCCAGTTGCTCAGGCTAAAAACCTAAGTGTTATTCTTGGCTTCTCTATTTCCCACATCCAATCTGTCACCGAATATTGTTGATTTTACTTCCACAAGTATATCACAAATCTATCCACTTTTCTCTATCTCCACTGCTATCATTCTAGTCTAAACCACCATCATCTCTCTGGATACCCCAGTGACTTTCTAAATTATATCTGCACAGGAGTTAGAGAAGTTTTTTTAGAAAAGTAACTTGCCGGACCCTCCCTGGTGGTACAAAGCACAGCACTGTGAAGCTGTTCACAGCCACTGCAGCACTGAGTTTGATCCCCAGCCAGGGAGGTGGCCCACATGGCATGGCAGACCTCTCCTGTCTCGCCCACTGCTCTCCTCAGCAGTGTTGAAATGTAGATCTGCCTGTTCTGCTCCCCACTCTGTCTCTGAGGAATCCTTTCACCCCCCCATACCTCTGGTCTGTACCCCAATTCTGTATGCATAAGTAAATAAATCTTAGGGGAAAAAAAGAAAAGTAACTTGGATTTTGTCATTCTTCTGTTTAAAAGTCCTTCCTACCTCTCTAGTTTCTCCATGTTCCAGCCTCTGCCTACTTCCTCCATCTTTTCCTAAACCAGTGACCCCACCCCGATATAATGTGATCCAGCCACAAAACCTTGGACTCATAACTAATATGAGGTCTACATAAACTTTTCTGTCTGCCTGATGGAATCTTTGTCTTATGATTCCTTCTAAACCTTCAAGTGTAAGTTTTATGTTCAAATGCCAACTTTCCAAAGCCCTATATTATATTCAGCTACCTCCCCCTAAAACCAACTGTGCCCTGTCTCTGGATCCTACTTCAGAATCTGAAATTTGTTTGCAGTCTATCTTGCCCACTACTCTCAACACACACGCACACACACAACCTACCTAGAAAGTAAATTCACAAGTACCCTGTTTGCATTATTCCTGGCTCTTATCTTAGTTCCATGATTGGTGCTATGGTTCAGAATGTCACTCCAAAATCTGGCACTTTGGGGGCCTACCTGGTGGCATAGGGGTAGAAGTGCAGCAGTGTGAAGCTATCTGCAGTCACTGCAGCATGAGTTCGATCCCTGGTGCAGCAGAACTCCCCTGACCCACCCACTGTTCCCTTTCGCAGTGTGTATCACTCTGCCTGCCTATTCTGCTCCCCACTCTGTCTCTGGTGAATGCTCTCACCCTCCCGCCCCCACACTTCTTGCCTGTACCGGCTTTTGTATACATAATAAAGAATCTTAAAAAAAAAAATTATGACACTTTAGCATATTAGTTATTTTTGAATTAAAAATATTCAAGGAACAATTAGAATAAGGACATACTGTCCTTTGTCCCCTTGAAAGCAGGAGATAAATTTTCCAAGTGAAAGATAAGTTTCCTACCTAAATTCCCCAAAACAGATGACTGGGTCAAGATGATATGGTATATTATACAATGGAATACTACTCAGCAATCAAAATAGGTAAACTCATGCCATTTGTAGCAACATGGATGGAGCAGGAAGGGACCATGCTCAGCGAAATAAGTCAGAAGGAAAAAGAAAAATATCAGATGGTTTCAGTATTGGAGGGATGTAGGAAAACTGAACAAAGGGTCAAAGAAAAAAGACAAAACTTGCAGCCAAGCCATAGATCTGAAGCAGTCAGGAGGGGTAGGGGCGAGAAAGGGGTCAAATAGGGACAGAAGGGCACAAGGAACTATGGGGATGGTTCACAAACGAGGTGCGGGAGAAGACTTACGGGAACTATAAAAGGAGAAATCAAATATTGTACAAAAATGAACAATGTAAGTAAAATCAAAAAAAAAAAAAAGAGAGAACTTTCCTTGTAGCAGCAGAGTAAAAAGCATCCTTATCAACAGAAGCAGGGAATTCAGGCCAAGGCTATATGAACAAACAAACCTTGTTACTTCACCGTTTTACTAACCAATACCCCTTTGTTAATTCTTCACAAATGTATTGTTTCTTTGTTTAAGAACTATAAAAACTTCTAGCTATGGTCACTTCTTTCAGACTCATATTTTTGTAAGACTCCTCCTGTGTGTATACAAAAGTAATTAGTTTCCTTTTTTCTGTTAATCTGTCTTTTCATTATAGAGGACTCTCAGCCATGAACCTGGAAGAGTAATGGGAAAATGATTTTTCCTCTCCTACTAGAGAAAAAGTTGAATGGATTAAGATAAAGAATGCTTTGTGATGTCAGTACACCAAATGAGAGTTTTTCAGTTACAATACTAACATCCATCTCCTTTTTTCTGAAAGCTAGTGCATCTTCTTTGAGTGAGAAAAGGGCTAGCTAGGACTGTCACTTTCACTTCTGACAACTGTAGGAAAGAGGAACCAAGCCACATCGTCTGGGTAAAGCTAGAGCTCTGGCCTAGGCCTCTCAAATCTCTGATGCATAGGCTGAAAAAAGTGAATTGAGGTACAAAACCAAAGAAGATGCAGGAAATGTACCAAGAGGCTGAATTTATCTGTCTCTAACTTCACCACCACCAACGCCCCACCCCCACGCAGCCTACAGGTATTTATACTAACACCCCCAAAATCTACTTGCAATTCCTCAATGGCTTGCCACCTCCTACTGAATGAAAATGTAACAGTTTTAGCCCAGTTATTTATTGGCCTTGAGCTCTTTGCTCTGTGCAATGACTCCACCTGTATTTCAGTCCTCTTTCATTCTGTTCACCATCTCTGGAGCTGTTACCTCTTTTCTTTTCCAACAAGGGTATAGAATGGGTCACATTCCCCTTCAAGCTATGGAGTCCTTCCCTGATAGGCAATCTCTGTTTCTTCTGCAAGTTACACTTGCTTGCCACTTGTCTTATATATTGATATTGGAAATACCCTGATTGATCCAGGTATTCTATATACTGGCAAAGGTCAGAGAGGTGGGTGCTCCCCCACCTCTGAGGCAGAGTGACTTAAGTTATCAATTAAAAAGAAATCAATTGTTAATACAGCAACAGATGTGGAAAAAAACAAGGACTGAGAAATTCTGGCTGGGCCAACAGGCCCTACCTATATTTGTAAGGTGTTGCCAAAAGGAGCCCACACAAGCTGTCTTAAAAAAGAGAGGTTGATTGGGGCCAGTTGCCAGATGGGACTCGAAGGGAGGAGGGGCCCCAACAAGGGAGTGCAGGGAGGGAATTTAAACCCAAGGGTTGTAAAAGGGGAAAGGTCAGAGCTTGGAACTTCCAAAGTGGAATGTCTAACTCAAGGCCCAGGCAAGGCCCAGAAGGCCCCCAATTCTGCAAAACCAAGAATGTTGTCCTGTTGCCATGACATCTGCCTCCTGGACAGGATCAATAATCCTCAAGGTCAGGGCCCCCCTGGTCCTCCTATTGCTGCCCATGCTGGTCTAACAATATTAAAATGAATAGGTGGAGTTGGGGAGGGAGGCAGGTGAGGTTGGGCACGGGAGGTTTGGTGGAGGGTGAGTAGAAAAACCTGTGCACATATGGAAGAGCAAAAACATAACCCCAAAATTAAATAAGATAATTAACAGATTGTCTTGATACTGCATCTCCGAAAAGGTATAAATATAATCATGAAATCTAAGTTGATCTGAGTTGCTTAGTGAACTCCCAAAATTCTGAAACCTCTCCAGGTTTTGACAAGCAACATCAAGGACTCTGGTGCTGTAAGTAGCCACCCCCACACACCCCTCTCTCAGCATAGAGAAGGCTACTGAAACTCCCAGGTAGGGCCTGTCCACTCAAATCTCCAGTCTTTCCAGTCTTACCAAGGGGTTCCCAACATACCCCTTTGAATTATATGCTTATATTGCTGTAATATGGAGTCCCCTCAAAATTCACATTGTGGTTATATGCCTTTGACTTGAGTCATATGTGAAACCTTCTTCTCTGCAGAAACTAGCTGACAGACCAGGACAAAACACCCCTCTTGAGGGTTTGTTCTAAGTACTGTTTTTAATCTAGACATCCTCTTGATACATCTCTCTCATCTCTCACATCCAACATACCTGCTTTTTTCCCTCTTTTCAGATTCCTCCCCTACTTAACAATTCTCATCCAAGTATTTGGGTATTTATGCCTTCACTTTATCAGAAAGTGATCATCCCACAGGCAGAGTGAGGATCAGTGCCACCTTGGAGTAGTTAGTGTATTTGTATGTTTGTGTTTGTTAAACCCACCCTCCCTGCAGGCTTGGCCGCCCTAGTTTGCAAAGGCAAACCTAGTCTGTAGCACACACCACAGACCAAAGGCCACCAGCAAATGTCCCCTTCTTCTCTTAGCCCCAGGCTAACTCCTCAGAAAGTAGGCCAGAGACAGCAACCAAAGATAAACAGTAGGATTTGTCTTAAGTGGTTTATTAGCTTTTAGAGGAAATAACTGCTTCAAAGGGCTTTTGCCTCAAAAAGGAAGATCCTGTGGCATTTTCTATCATACTTTCTTGACTTATTAGTTATTTATTTTCCAAGCCCACATCAAGAGTAGTTCATCTCCCTAACAGTGGTCACTCCAGTCACTGAGATCCTTGAGGACAGGAACTTGCTATTTGTCATTAAGGCACAGTAATGACTGGAGTTTCATTTTTCAGCACAAACTGCCCAATTGGCAGTGGTTGCCTGGAGTCCAAAGAATAATAGGGGTCCTGGGGAGACAACAGCAGCCACCAACACTACTTTGATGGAAATTAATCAGTGGCCACGGTAATGCACCAACAATCTCCTGGTGAGCCTTCATCCTGGCTGGAAGACATCTACCAAAAAAACGACTTTGCAATGCACAAGCAGTCCCATGGGAACACTTGTTACCTCTCCCACTGCCATTTTTTTTTTTCCCCACCGTAGAGAAGGATCAAAGCAACTTTCAGCACCTGTAACCCCTGTCAGACCTGGCTCTCATCACGGCCACCTGGCCCTGGCAAACCACATGCCACCCATCAGCTTCTCATTACTCACCTATAATGAGAAAATGGTATATACCTTCTAGCTCTCTAGAACTGATTTTAGCTCATCAGATTGCCACTTTCAAGCAAATTCCTTTTGTAGCTTCTACCCCATCTGCCTTCCATTCCAAGATCCCCTTACATTGCTCTCATTTGCGG
>NW_004567103.1:44393449-44433122 GCF_000260355.1 Condylura cristata
CAGGGATTTGTCATTAGCCTCATTAGCACCCATGTAAATGAAGCATGTAACAGCTTACCTTTGGTCTACCTCTTAGAAAGTGAACAAGGGGCCCCCAAACTTGCATGCTGTAAAGGGGTCTGGCCATCTGTGCATACCAAGGCAAAGAAGACTCTTAGTGTGAAAAACTTTAGTAGGATGAGAGGAAAAGAGAGAGAAGAAAGAACATTCTGAATAAAGCACCCCAAATTACTCATCCCAAATGTCCAAGCTAACAGGATTGGGCCAAAGCCGAGCCACTAGCCCCGGAAAGCTCTCCACAAGTGTCTCAGCTTTCTGGGACCTGCTTCATAACCCCTTTCAAGCCCGCTGAGACAAAAGGACACACCACAACGCAAGAACAACCGCCACTGTCGGCCTCGCCAAGTGTTTCTCTCTCACACACGTGTACACCTCTCTTCTGAGCGTCTCTACATGTCCCTCCTCCAGGGGTGTCCCTGTCTCTCCCAGCAGGACCAGCACGCAACTCTGGCTGCAGGAACAAGAGGGATTCCCCCCACCTGGGCCTGGTGCTCCCCTCCGCCCCTCCTTTCCAGTAGCTCACTGGGACCAGGAGGCCAAGACTAGGAGTGGGGGCGGGGTGGCGCACCTGGTAACCTCCCTTAACCGCAATCTGAGTCTAAAGGTCTCCAAATTCTTTTCACACCTCTGAATAGTTCCACTTACTCTAATCGCAAAATTCAAGTACAATCTCCTATATCTGCAACCATTATTCTCACCACCTTCCACAAGGCTGTTTTATAGTTTACCAAAAGCTGCTGTCCTTTTGGCTCATCTTTCCTTTCTTGCCCGCTGGTGAGTCAGTCGACATGCTCAGTGCTTTCATCTCTACCTCCAACTTCAGCACTCGTTGCTTCAATTTCTCTCAAGCCCTTTCCCAACTTGTGTCACTGTTCTTCTCTCTGCCGGCCATTCCCAGCCCTCTCCCTTATAGGCCTCTGAACACTCTGATAATAGATCAGCTATGGATGAAGACTAGCATCATTCTTAATTTATGATGTCTCATTTAAGCTGGATTTTCAAATGTCATTGGCTAATGTTTCATGGGGTTCCAGATCGGTTCCTTCCTGAAATCTTTCCAAGGCTTACCCAAATCCCTTTGATTACATTATTCTCTCTACTCTTACCTCCTTCTTGGCAGAGGACTCCGCTTCCTCCTTCACTTGGCAATAAAGATGCAACTTCTCTCCTAGGTTCCACCAAACAAATACCTCTGCAGTCTCAACTGTTCTTAACTTGGCCCCTTCTCTCCTTCAAGACAGCTTTTCTTGGTCTATGCTTTAGATCAGTATTCTCCAAGTGCAGCTCTGATCTATCTACACCTTAAGCAGTAGCCTTCAGACTTCTTTAAAATGCTAATTAGTTTCCTGGCCCAACCCCCAACCCTACCTGTTAAATCTTACCCTCTGAGGATGGGCCCAGCAGGCTATTTTAACAAGCCCTGCAGGCAATCTGAAGAAACTAAAGTTTGGCGCTGATGGTTTTCCTTGAGGATTTGCTTGTTCTTTAATTTTTCTTCATTCTATCTTCACACATTCTGAGAATTTACGTTAAGAATTCTACCCTAAAATGAAGCCACAAGATGTTCACTGTGGTATTATTTATAGCTAGAAAAAATCCCAATGTCTATGATGGAGAAATTATTTAAAAGGGCAATTAAAATGCAGTCCATTGAATTTTTGATTAATAGGGAAATGGTTCTGCTAAAACATTAAATTAAAAATGTATAGGAAATTGCATATAAAGATTTTGAAAAACACTACTTACGGTGACGTCACAGTTGACAAACAGTATACACCCTGGCCAGCTTTTCTTTCTAAAAGGCATTGGAGGCCTCCCTGGTGGCCTAAGGGTTAAACCTCAGCCTATCACCACAAAAGTCTGAGATGGATCCCTGGCCAGGGAGCTATCCCACAAGGCACAGCAGATCTCTCCTATCTTGCTGCTGCTCTCTTCAGCAGTATACTTTAGTCAG
Source organism: Condylura cristata (assembly GCF_000260355.1). NCBI lineage: Eukaryota > Metazoa > Chordata > Mammalia > Eulipotyphla > Talpidae > Condylura > Condylura cristata. The sequence goes on from NW_004567103.1 coordinate 44,395,464, forward strand.
TTTGTTTGTTCTGCTCCCCGCTCTGTATCTGGTGAATCCTCTCACCACCCCTGCACCTCTGGCCTGTACCCCAGTTTTGTACGTATAAATAAATAAATCTTTTTTAAAAAAAACAAAGAGACAGAAAACAGTTAACCAAACCAAAATATAATAAAGTCAGTTTAGAGAAAACAAACTCTGGAAAGGAAAACATAAAAAAAAAAATTATTATGATCTTCAGAGAGCAGAATGTTGCAGAGGGAATATTCAGAGAAAAATACAAATACAAAATAAAGTGAAAGAAATGAAAATCTTAATATGCATTAGTAGATTCTCCTTTTTTTGGAGTAAGGAGCAAACTTAGAGCCTGAGAACCAGCTCCTGAATGAACTCAATCCCTGACTTTTTTACAGACTTCACCCTCATCTGCACACTGGCGTGAGTTCAGGTGATGAGATTCCAACTCCCAGCTTGCCCTGAACCTGAATGCCCGAATGGGGGGCTCCTGGGAAGTAGGAATGAATTAAGTGGCTGCTCACGCATAGCTGAAGACATGCAAGCTCTCTTGATATCCAGCCTTTAGTTTGCACCAGCTTGTAGGAATTTATCTCTCTTTTTCTGTTCTCTCAATTCCCTTGTAAACAAACCATTTTAAAAAAATTCTCTATGCATGTCTGCTTTTGGGTCTTGTCCTAGTTCTTAAGTTCAAGGGAGGCAACTCATACCCAAGTCACCCCACTCCTCTTGGTACTTCCCTGTACCGCTTTTATCCCTTAGCACCACACTCAGCAAATATCAAATGATAATAAAAGATGTGTTAAGGACTCAATGAACTAATGACTCTAACACAGAGAAATTAATGATTTGTCCAAGAGCACACAGATAAATCCAGGACTTGTATTATAAACCAGATCACCAATTATTATTTTAATAATTTACTTCATTAGAATAATGCAGTAGATATGCACATATTTAAATGTTTTGTCGTATGAAATACATGTTTTGTTTACCCTTTGACATGTGAAGTGAGGTAGAGTAGCCAGGAATGGTGTGACATTTGAATATTGGAGTTTTCATCTGAATCATCATCATCTTCAGTCAAGTTGACAGTATTAGCTGCTCTCTGCCTATTATTTTGTGTTGGCCCTGATATGTAAGGAGAAAAAAACAAACTATAGAAATAATTACACCATTTTGACAGATGAATATATTTTCTATGTTAGGGGTGCCAGGGGTTAAGTCTCAGCACTATGTAGCTGGCATCAGCCACTGCAGCAGGAGTTCGATCCTTGGTCAGGGAATTAACCCACATGCACAGCAGACCTCTCCTGTCTCACCCACTTCTCCCCTCAGCTGTGTATTTCAGTGGTTCTGCCTAGTCTGCTCCTCACTGTGTCTCTGATGAATCCTTTCACACCACACCTCCCCTGTCCTGCACCTCTGGCCTATACCCCAGCTCTTGTATACACAAAAAAGTAAAATAAAATAATATTTTTAATTATAAAATCAACTGTTAGAATGTAAACATCAGACCAAAATAATATGGAAATTTTGAGAAAGGACACTGAAACTCTCTGTGAGTGTAGATACCCAGGGAAGGTCAAAAAAGCCACTTGGGATGTATCACCTACCTTGCAATTTACATCAGAGAGGTGGAGAGACTTTGGACTGCCCTGGCAATCTTTAGCTAAACCCTCCTGGTTCTTTCCAGCTGGGTCTACCATTGGGTCTATTCTGTTTTTGCTCTACCAGATGTTTATACACAGTTAAATATAATCTCCACAGACTGTTATTAACTTTAGACATATAAAACTCCTCCCACATAACCTCCAACCTGTCACAACCAACGATGTGATTCTCAGCACTCTGGAAGTTTACTAGAACAAAACAATTAGATAAAAGTGTCTCTACATGGAGAACTATAGTTGCCTTGATGGTGGGTATCGTGTGGGAACATGCATCCAACAGGTGTGATCCTATACGTCTAAGTATATACAGTGTTGTAAATCAATGTTAACTCAATAAAAAATATAAAAAGCAAAACCAAAAATAAAATGCTTCCACATCATGTGTAGCCCATCACAAAACACGCCTGCTGATCTCCACCTTCTTGGGAGGAACTTGGCTATTTCAGTTTATTAAATGAAATGTCAAGAGGTCTTTCTGGCACAGGTATTTTCCTCCTAATTAGCAAATAAAGCAACTGGACTTTTGGCTCAGAGCAATAATGTTAATTAGGTCAGAGGGCGGTTTACTAAGGAAATAAAAATTCAAATCATTGTCTTTGAAGCCCATCCAGTCCTTAGTGTACTTGAGAAATGGACTCCTGGAAGATGCTAGTTGAAGACAAAGGTTTGACCTTCAGCATCACTGTGGTAGGGCATGGCCACCATTGCTGATGCACAGAGATCCTGGTTTTCAGAGCTGGTTCACCGGGGAGAGGTAGGAGCAAGAATGTCTGGGAACATCATGTCCTTCCATCACTGTAGCAAATTTTAGACAGTGACCGGGGAATAGTTTGCGCTGGTTGGCCTCCCTCCGGTACTTCCACAGGAGAGCTGGTGTCTACTGGGGGGAGGCAGAAGAAAAAGAGAGGAAATCCAGGGTTAAACAAAGAGTAAGGGATTCAGCATTCAAACACATTTGAGGTGACTGAATTTGACTGGTGGTAAAGCCAACCAGTTTTTATTGTAGTTTGTTGGACACCCCCAAAGCAAGCTTTGTCATAGAAGAAAATGTTCTGCAACTCAACTTCCAGTAAGGTCTTTGCAGAAATTACATTAGAGGCTATCTTGCTGTGACAATTGATTGTGCATTTAATGACTTTCTGATCATTATTATTTGAAACAGAATCAGTTTGCCATTCTGATGTCCTGACGGAGTTGTAAATGTTCATGGAATATATTTTGCTTTTATAATATTGATCATATATAATAATAGTTACTTTATCTAGGCTCTTCTGGCTCTAAGTACCTTATGAGATAAGATAGGTACTATTATCTTATGCTGTTCGGGAAACTGAAATTGTGGGGTTAAGTACTTCATCACAGTTTGAAAATGGTGAGTTGAAATTTGTACTGCAGCCGTCTGATTTGAGATACTTTTGGCTTCGGCTCTGAGGGTTCCAGAGACTGAGAAGATAATTGTGTTATTTAAAAAAGTAAAGAAAAAAGATTAAAAGGTCTTGAGGAATCAGAAAATGAAGACTACTCAAATATAGGGAGTTAGTAAATTTGAAGGTTAAGCAGGATAAAAGCTAAGCTGTCCACCTTGGCAGGGTAAGACTGAGAACCTGCCTGTCTTGAGATCAGCACCCTCACCTTAGGTTGGGGTGGGGCATGTGTAAAGTTCTGCCTTCTGCAGCAGGTCCAGCAAAAAGGAGAGAACAAGTCCACGTGCATCACATCATGGCTGCTCAGCTTGGTCCTGCTTACCAGCAGTCAGTCCCCTGGCACCAGTCAGCTGGGGCAGAGTTCAGTTCTTGGCACAGCACAGGCATTTCCTGGTCCAGCTTGAGTGATGCCGAAGTCAGGGGCACATTTGGGCCCCTCATCTGCAGCTGGCAGCTCCAAAAGAGGGGTCCCCCAAATACAGGAGACTCAAAAAGTTGCCATAGTTGTTCTATGGAGATGTGGGCTGCAAAGGGGTTGGCAATTCATGGGAAAGTGAGAAGAGGAATGATTGGTAAGTAAAGGTTGATCTGCCAAGTAAATCCTTTTGGTAAAAAAGTTACTTCTAGTAAAGTTATCTTCGGGATCCAATCTGGAGAGGAGGCTGAGGAGGAAGGGCCAGGATAGAGAGCCAGAAGGTGACCTGAGGGAGGCCCATGGCACAGAGACATGTGAAGAAACTGCGCTTGCTTCTTGGTCCTAGACTGGTTGAAACAGATGTGGGTGAGAGACCCATGTGGAGGAGGTTGACGATGGCAGCATTTATCTTGATTTTGATTTTACTCTTTTCCTCTCAGACTTGTCTGGCCATTTCTGACCCTTTTCTATGGGTCCCCACCAGAAGGTGCTTTAGGCTTGTGGCAGGCTTTCAGACCTTGCTTTGGACCAATCCCTTTGGATGAACTTTTACCCATGAGGGGTGGGTAACTTTGGGTGTTTGATTTAGAAACTATCTGCTTTGTCTTTTCTGTATTGCACATTAATTGTATTACAGTTCCTTTCCATTAAAGGTCTTACATATTTTGACTTGATGCGGCAGATGGCAGAACCTCTTTAGAGAGGGCAGTTTTGGGGGTTCTGAGGAGGCCCTTTCACTGCCCTGTAACATTCTCCGCAGTGTATTTCAGTAGATCTGCCTGTTCTGCTCCCAATTCTATTTCTGGTCTACGCCCCAGTTCTTAAATAAATAAGTCTTTAAAAAAGAAAAACAAACAAATAAAGCAATGGTTTTCAACAACTTCCTCCTTTTCAAATCATTCCTGAGATTTTTGCCTGTTCTGCTCTGTTCCCCGCTCTGTCTCTGGTGAATCTTCTCACCCCTCACATCTCTGACCTGTACCCTAGTTCTTGTATGCATAAATAAATAAATCTTAAAAAAAAAACATATAGCTTGATTCATTTGGAAAATGAATTTTATCAAGCTTCAGCAGCCATTCTTCTTAAAAAGCTGTCTATCTAAAGATAGTAAACAAAACTAAACTGATCTAACTAAAGATCAAGATCTAAAGAGTCAGATGAAGCATGAAATGAGAAAATGTTTGTAAACAGTTGGCGTATAGTGAGGTGGAATTCAATTGTAGTGGAAATTGTTGCTACTAGTGAGAGAATGGAAGAGAGAAAAAGGTAAAAAAAGAAGTTATAAATCTATGGAAAGCAATTTGGAAGGTCCTCAAAAATTACAAATATATCTACCATATGACACAGTAATTCTACTTCTGAGTACATGTCCAAAGGGAGTGAAGAGATATTGCCCTGTTATTGAAGAGATATATGCACTGTTATGTTTATTGCAACACTAGTCACAATAGCCAAGATATGGAAACAACCTAAGTGTCCCTTTCAATGATGAATGGATAAAAAATAAACACACACACACGTTTACACATAGACACAAATTCTGGAATATTATACAGCCATGAGAAAGGACATCTTGCCGTTTGCAACAATATAGATGGACCTTGAGGACATTATACTAACTGAGACATGGCAGATAGAGAAAGGCAAATACTATATGATATTATTTATAAAGAGCGTCTAAAAAATTTCAAACAAAGCAAAACTGTGGTTAATTGGTAATAGGTAGTAGAAAAGTTCTTTAAGAATACAAACTTGCAAAAGAAAAAAGTACAAATTTGCACTAGGTAGCAAATATGTCCTACAGGGCACAGAATTGCTTGGTGTGGGAGAAAAACCCACACATCTCATGTCAGAGTATTATGAGTGTGGTAGTGATAGGAGAACAAAGGAGATACTGAATCCTGTACACCTGTGACCAAGAGACACTAAACTATTAAGGAGTTTATACTCTAAAAGGAGCCCGGTCATTCGTGTGTACAAAGACAAAGAAAGCATACTCTTAGTGTGAAAAATCTTTAATGGAATTGATGTGCATAAAGAGAACATAAAGGATTTTCCCAATATCATAATAGTTTCATAATAAAATTTCCAAAATTATCCATCCCCTTTGGGCAAATGCTTAGCTAAACAAGGCCTGAAATGGGGCAGTTAAAATCTAAAAACTTTCTACAAGTCTAAAGTACTTATTGGTGGGGAACCACAAGAAAGTTGTTAAATTTTTGTCCCAGAAATTTGGGACAAAAGGAAAAAGAAAACAGAAAATCAAAGTACAAATCAAGTTAATGGGTGCCATTGTCTTTGCCAAGCTTTAAGAGCAGCTTCACTGTTTCTTTCATTTACGTGTCTTTTCCAAAAGTCTCTACATGTCTCTCCTCCAAGTCCCTGGGGGCAAATTGAAACCAGAGAAGCGAAAGTCCAAGAGCACATCTGCCTTCTGTGTTCTATAACTCCACACGGCTCTCTGCTCAGCCCCTCATCCTCAGCAGCACTCCTGCTCAAGGGAGTCTAGATCATGGCGACTGACCTGTAATCCAGGGCAGCTGCATGTATGTGGGGCTGTGGGAAGTGTCACCCATTCATTGTGCTGCCACGTCTCTCCCCTCTTCAAGGAGATGCATTCTGCAACATTCTACTTGCAATTCAATATTTTTCAAAAAGCAGAAATTCTTACCTGTGTCATTTTCTTGGTACAGTTTTTATCAATGACACTTAACATACTAAATTTAGCAAATATGTTCCAATATACCCTTCTAGCAGACAGTAGAGATTAGACAGTAGAGAATAACAAAATTCTGGAGAGTTATGCCCATGCCCTATTCCAAGAGAAATGATTGACTCTACAACCCCTTGTAGCCCGGATGACCAGCTTTGGGTCATAAGTAGTATCTCATGCTCCTCTCTTCATAAACCAGAGACCCAGGGAGAGCACCTACTTGATCTCAGGTCTGCAGAGCAATATGTGGCTTCTATCATCTGTCTCAGCAATGTGAACCTGGTAAGTCTAGCCCCTCTCTTGGGACTTTGAAACCAGGCACATGAAAGGAGTTTACCAGTTCAAGGTGAGAGCTGTAGCTAAAAGTTGAGTAGGTAGCATGAGTGATGGAAGCCTTGTTGGAAAGAGCAGCAAAATTCAGGATCAGTGACATGGAAATCATCAGTCATGTGGGAGGGGTTGCTGAGTTATTAATGGGGGAGCAGTAACTTCATCCAGTCCTTCTGAGGCACCTCTGTTCTGAAGCCCCGATGTAGTCTATGGGTGCTACCCTAGGCAATGCCGCATCTTGAATTACCTGGAGCAGATAGTTTAATTCTCCCTGTGCCTCAACTTCTTCAACTGTAAAATGGGGATAATGATAGACTCATCCTCATCAGGATGACTGTGAAGATTAAATGAGGGAAAGGCTTATTAAGGAGCTTGGCGTATAGTGAATAAACATTGAATAAACATTAATTCGAATCATAATCATTCCTTCCGTGAAATATTTTATATGACAATAAATGTAATTGTGTTTGGGCTTTGCTCTAAGGAAAGGCCATTATTGAGTCTTAAAAGCAGGAATTAGTGACTTTGAAATACTTTTTAGACAAAGAATAATTGGATATGCTGAATCCTGAGAACTTCAAGTTCAGAGTCATAGGTGCCCCAGCAAGAATGAAAAGTACAGATGAAAGAACCAGAGTAGCAAAACAGGGTGGAAAGAATTATTCCTGTCTCACAAAATGATTGCTTTCTCTTTTTCCATATTATGTTTCCATCTCTTTCTTATCAAGTTTCTAATCTAGTTTACAAGGAAACAACTCCTCCTACTCTGAGACTTGCTTTGGAATTAACAATGGAGATCAGAGGGAACACAGCACCAGGGTGTGAGCTCAGCAAATGTTTGCTCAGCTGAACTGTGCCTTAAGCTGTACTTAGAGACAACTTTGCTAGAAATAGTTATTCCATAAAATAGTGCTCTCTCTAAAGCACCACAAAGTCCAGAGGAAACCCACGCAGGCCTTAATGTTTTGTTTTTGGAAGCATTTAGTCACACCTATTCATCCACAAAGACTCCCTCAATCTCTATGGAGACCCAGGAAGGTTCACCACTACCAAAATAAGCCTTAATTTACAGCTGCCAGACCTCATGAACGCCAATTTCACATGTGATTAAACATTTCACAAAGCACAAGCTTCAATGAGAACTGAGTAGGGGAGCGGCAGGTCAGGTGGCCTGGAGCTCTGCCTTTGCCTCTGATGGGCATGTGACCAGGCGGTACTTCATCCCTACTAGCTTGGTTTCTTCATCTCTAAAACTAAAACATCTCTAAAAATTGAACTTCTGGAGATGGTCTTCAAAATGCCTACGTAACCTAACACTCAATTGAAGTATGATCAAGTTCAATATTTAGAGTATGGGAAATGTTAAACAAACAGAAAAAGCAAAGCTGAGAAAAGAAGACATGGAATTAATTGGGAAGCATTGCTGACTGTGGTGTTGACTGTAGCCAGTCTACAGGATGACCCTCAGGGATTCCTGCCTCTTGGTATAAACAGCTAGGGAGGGCCCCTCCCATTCTGAGTAGAGAGGACCTGTGTGAACAGTAGGATGTTAAAGGAATGATGGTGTGTGATTTCTGACACATTCTACAAAAGACATTGTGCTTTTACCTCCTCCTTGGCATCTCCGGGGGGATCCCGCCTCCATTCCTGAAGCTATCTGAGCATGTGGAAAGATCCATGAGAGGAAGACCAGAGATGCCTGCAAACAGCCAGCACCATGTAAGAGAGCTGTCTTGGGCAGACCCTCCAGGGCAATCTGTCAGGCGAATGTATTTCCAGGCAACAACTTGACACTTCCTCAGAAACCCAGTTGGCCACTGGCCGGCTAAGCCTGTCCTGAACTCCTGGACCACAGGAACTGTGAGGTAGCAGATGTTTATTCTTATGTTACTACATTTCAGGGTGAAATGTAGTAAATTTTGTTAATTTGCTACTTACGATACATAGCTGTTGTCTATAAGAAAAGTGATAGTTGTAGTGTGTTAAACACTAACTGGATGTTTCACCTTCATTCCTTAAGTTTTTCACTCACCCAATAATTAACTTGAAAACTTACTCTGTGCCTGGAAGAAGAAACTCAGGAAAAAAGAAAGTTTCCTATCTTCAAAAAGCTCATAATCTGAGAAGCTGGTGGGGGGTGGGTGGTAGCAACCAGAAATGCATGTAACAGATGCCACTTTAATCTCCTTTCTTTAAATTCACATTTTCTGTTTCTGCCGGTGTTTTGAGTACATAAACTTTGGCTGTGACTTCAGTGGTTGAAGAGAATGCTCATCAGATACTGCTGCATGATTGTTTTTGGTTTAATAAGAGTGATCAATACCATCAGCTCCCCCTTTAAATGCTAATGAATGCTTTAACACAGCAGATGCAGACATACAGTACACTGCAGATTAAAATTAGGCACAAAATTAAATTGCTTACACATAGCAAAGGAGCCAGTTTGGACATCTTGATAATCAGCCACAACCAGCTGACAAATCTTGAATTGTCCCTGCACCAACACTAAGCATCCCCCAGTCTCAGCCCCAACAGGCATCATCTGGCATCAAAAGTGTGCCTGATGACTTTGGGTGCAAGAAAGTAAAACTGTCAGGTCAGATTTTCAGTAAAACTACATCCTTTTAGAAGCAGTCATAGGACATCATACGGCAACAAACAGGGTTAGGTACAGATGATAGTCCTTAAAAGAAAAGAACGTTGAGGGCCCTCTCTGGTGGTGCAGCGGATTAAAGCACAGCACTACAAAGCTAAAGCCACTTCAGCATGAGCTTGATCCCTGCCCAGGAGGTGACCCACATGGCGCAGCAGACCTCTCCTGACATGCCCGCTGCTCCCCTCAGCAGTGTACTTCGCCATTCGGCCTGTTCTGCTCCCCACTCTGTCTCTGGTGAATCCTCTCACCACTGCACCTCTGGCCTATACCCCAGTTCTGTATGCATAAATAAATAACAATTAAAAGAAAAGAAAAAGAAAAGAACTTTGGAGACCTAAGGAAAAGAAATGTTCAGAGATTATATAAATGTCAAAAAGGATGACATCTATACATCAATTGCTTGAAAAGACATGGTATTTCTATTCTTACTTATTCCTGTGACAATTTTTTTATTCAAAGCCTGCATTTATAGTGTTATACAAGGTGTAGAAATTCAAACTGGAAAGTGAGAACAGTTTACTGTGATACAAGGGGCTGTTTTGGGGGAAAAACAGACATGCTTTTCTCTTGAGGGCCTTGGCACACCCAGGATTAATTCTTAGGGATAAACCCTCAAACCTGTATCAGAGTGGTGCTCAGGACCAACTCACATGGCAAAACTCACAAGAGACTGATGTATAGATTCAGACTAGTAATTATTTTATTACCAGCAATATAACTCTACAATAAATTAGAATCTTCTGTTAAGGTCATTTAATGAGCACAGGGTTAGAAGAATTCAGATGATTTGATGGTTTGTTAGAGTGATGTAAAAATGAACCAATGAATACATTCATCTAGCAAATAGATTAAGTGCCTTCTATGTGCTATAGATACATTGGTGATCAAGACAAGCACAGCCTCTGCAGTGTAGTGAGACATACAGACAAGGAAATTTGGGGACAATTACCACAGAGGGGGAGAATATGATTGAGAAACCAAAAGGTAAACATGTAAAGAAGGGCTGGCTTAGGCCTGGGGTTTGGGAAGGGTTTCCTGGAAGAAGCAATGTCTTAGCTAAGAGTCGAAGGTTGCCTTAACTAGACAGTGCAGGGAAAGCTAAACTCAGTAAGTAAATGTTCTCAAGACCAGAGAGAGCATGGTGTTGGTCCATTATGCCTATAAATGGTATTTCCTGTGGGGAGAGGCAAATGGCGATGCAGAAGAGGTAAACAGCATATGGGTCACATGACCATCTCCACAACAGGCTCCTATTTCTCAGACAGAAAGGACTTTCACTGGGGAGGGGCTCTACTGGGCAATACTTTCACAGACTAGTGCCTTCATGAGTGAGAAGGCAGACTGTAAACTGTGTGAAGGTCTAGTAGGCTAACATTTTCCTTGGTGGATCGTCTTATTCTGGGCTTCCAAGACTCACCTCAGGCTGTCCCTAGGCCCACACCTTCATGTTTTCTTTAGATTGTTCATACTTCCAATCTGATTACAAACATGTTTTTCAGACCTTGGGGAACAAGGGACTGAATTCTCAGAGGTTAGTTTTGTTTTCTCATCATCAAGTTCTGGGGCAGCATGCGCTGTTCTCACAGAGCACTTCACGGGAATGGGGTGGCAGGATTAAGTGATGGTGTAAGGAAGAGTGTGATAAAGGTCCCCGAGAGGAGAACAGAATGAGGAATGGGCTATTGGAGCGAGGCTTTGGGGGAAGTAGGATGGCAGCTGGAATTTGAGCACTGCATGAGATTTATCTAGGAGGTAGGGAAGGAATTTCTTTTGGACAATTGATTAAGTGGAACATTGGCTATGAAGACTAAATCTTGGTTTAGTTGTAAATGAACTCTGAGGTCACAGCCTTCATTCTCTCACTCTCTTGCTTTGGTCATGCATTATTTGGCTAGCTGATTAGTCAAAGGGAACGTACTAAGAAATCACTGGTGCCTGTTACATGAAAGCTTTGACAATTGTGATTTTTGATTTGGCTTTTCAACCTCCACAATCTCTTAAGCCAACAAGTTCCAACAATAACTCATAAACAGAGCTGAGTCAAGATCTTATGCTCTAACTTCCTAAGACATCTTGTCTGAACGTCTGCTTCTCAAGTCCAAGGATGACAGGGATTTTATAAGCCTCCTGAATACAGTGTCTATAATTTAAAATTTCAGTGAATGCAGCATGCTGAACAAGTTGGCACAACCAAATCATAGTATCTTGTGACAGCAGTTTCTGAGAGCTGGTTTCAGAAGTATCGCATATCTATATAGATTTGTTGAGGTGAAATGATAAATTGTAGAGAAGGTACTTGCAAGATTTATATGATATTTAATACTTCTAAAGTAGAAAAGCTTCTATTAAGTCAGAATGCTCTGACTTGTGGCCAGTATCTTTGACCTGGACATTTGGTACACTGAGTATTCTGATCTCGCTCTTTTGAGCTGGGTATTTTGACTCTATGAATAAAAATATTAGGATCAGAGCTATATAACTGTTGAGAAATGTTTTCATCAAGGAACAATTCCATGGACTCAACATCATTGTATCAATTTAATTTCCTGAATTTCTATCCAAAATAATAAAATTGTTATCCCATTTTTATATTAAAAATTTGTATACTACTGACTTTTCCTATGGGATGACTTCTTTTCAATTTAAATTTTACAATGAAAATTTTAATCTCTTTCTTCTTCTTTTTTTGTTGGTGCATACCAAATTTTAGCATCACTTGCCACTGTGCTTTTTTCCTGGGTCAAAATTTACTTTCCTAAATTTTACAATGTGTAACTTTTAACATTAAATTTTTTATGAGCTATATTCATGAATTGGTTGAAAACAATTGCCAGTTTATATGTATTTCTAAAGTAGTTATTGATAAATAATCTCCAGGTCTACTATAATTTTTTTTCCCTTAAAATATCCTTTTAAAAAATAATAACCCAGGTTGTTCACAAGTTATATATTGTCCTTCCTCATTGGCAACTGCTTTAATTTGATGGAAACAAAAAAAATCCTGCTAATTTTTGCCTTGTTCTTGACTTAAATTCATCTTTCAACCTGACAAGCAACTTTTGGTAAATAAGTACCATTAAGTAAAAGAGAGAAAAAGAAACGACATCCAAGTATTATTATCCTTTACAACCAGATTTTCAGTTTTGACTGAAAGTATTGTGTTGACAGGTAGTTTTCCATGCAATATTACAAAGCAGTTTCCTGGTCTTTGGAATATTACTTTTGTGATCTGCTCCTGCCCTAATAGAGCAGATAGAGGTCAGTCATTTTTGCTACCAACTTGGATTCTCTAGCCCATGGCCCAAGAAAGCAAGAAGAGGGGAAGATAGCATGAAGCAAGCAATCACTTGAAAATGCCTTTCAAACTAGTCTTAGACAATTTTGCAGACTGCATTTTGTTTAATATTTTTTTAAAGATTTATTTCTTTATACATAGAGAACTGGGGTACCGGCCAGAGGTGTAGGGGGGTGAGAGGACTCACCAGAGTAAGAAGCAGAGTAGGCAGATGGACTGAAACACACTGCTGAGGGGAGCAGCAGGCAGGTCCGGAGAAGTCTGCCATGCCATGTGGATCACCTCCCTGGCCAGGATTGAACTCATGTTGGGTAGCTTCAGAGTGCTGTGCTTTAACCTGGAGCACCACCAGGGAGGGCTCCATTTTGTTTAGTAATTAAAGCCTGACTTTGTGTTTCTTCCAGAGATATTCAGTGAAAAGCCTGTGTTTGTTACTTATCCTAAAGTCTAGTCAAAAAAATATTTTATTTCTTGTTTGGAAGCAACATGCTATTAAAAGAACATATTTTGTATCCAATTTACTTTAAACATTTAACAAATAAAGGAGGAAATAACTAAAAAATAGACTGTGGTTGATTATGTTTCATGAGAAGAGATCACAGTAGAGCTTAAAATCTTAGAAAAGTCATCCATGATGGGAGAGTGTTGAGCTCTTTGATTTCAGAATCTCCCTTGCTTTTACTGATAAACGCAGATGACAAATAATAAGATTTATAAAATCAAAGTGTTGTATTGACATGTAGGTCATAGTTTCCCTTGTAAGTAAAGGTCACTTCCTATAACCTTGACTTTAATGCTACCCTAATAAAACTCTCCACTGAGCCCCGTGTATTGTGTCAGAGCCGGGCATCTGATCTTCTGGGAATATACGCACATACTTGATGAGTGGTTTCTATTAAAAGAGAACTCAGCCCCACAGAACTACCAGTGTGTCACTTGATTCTACAGAGCACTGAGAATATCAGGGAGGGCAAAGGACACTTGCTATTCAGGGTTAGCAAATGTTGAACAGGCTCATGGGATACTGAAAGTCATATTTATTTATTTGACATGGAAGTTTGTTGCCACCTGATTTGTAATATATGAAGAATTTCACAAATTGGATCCTACAATTCCTGCCCTAAATTGCAGGCAATTTCCTCCCACCCGCACCGGCTACCTCTTTACCCCCAGCTGCTTACAGTTTTCTTGCTGCAAGGATGGTATTTACTGTCTTGCTCTAACAAGGATGTTGGTAATTTTAAATTTCTCTGGCTTTTAGCTTGTGACATCATTATCATGCCCTGTCTGTGTTTTGTTTTTTTTTTTTTTAGATTTTGGATTTCTGATATCCCACGAGGTCCTTTCATTTGGTGGTTTGTCCTCTTTGCTCTTCTTTTGGTTAAAATGTAGGAAATGATATTCAAGGGCAATTCTGGAAGCTTAGGGGAAGAATGCACCACAGATCTCCTAGGCAATTTAGACCTTTGGTTTAGATGAGTTTAATGAATGTGAGGCATCACAATCAACATTAACTTCAGTGACCTTTTTTACTGCCTAAAAATCACAATCCAAACCACAAGCCACCATGAAAAAAACCCAAATATCTTAATACAATAAATACAAACCAGCACTGTCAAGACTCGGGAGAAGTCAGTAAGGTTCTTGTCTTGGGTATGAAGTTTAAGAGGGCATTAAAAAAAACAAACAAGAAAACCCTCAGTAATCAAGATAAGTTATATCTAATGCAACCTTTTCTAAAACAAAATTAATGCAAAAAAATTCAAAGTATGAACAAAGTATCAAATTTTGAATAAATACCTATCAGTAACAGTGCTTTGCCACTCTATGTTGGAAACTTAGACAAAAGTAAAAATCAGAAATACTGATTGTCTTTACCTAGAATTTTGAATTTCTGTATATTAAATATTTTTTGCATTAATTTTCATTTACATGAACACAGCATTAGAATATTATTCATCTTGACTGTTGTGCTTTTAGTTAGTGTTCCCTTAAATTTTGCAACATTTCATTTGGCCCTAACCCAAGCCCTATTAATCAGAAGGTCTGTAGTTTAGGGGGGAAAGATGGCATGTTTCTGCCACTTAAAATTTAATTTTGGGGGGAAGTATGTATAGATAGTTTAAGTCTACCTGCCATCACTTGGGCCACCCACATCTGTGATTTTGGAGCCCAGAGTTTGGCCGGGTCTCAATGAGGAGATTTTCCCCAGATCCAACAAATGGAACAGGTGTCTTTTGTTAATTCTATCTGCAGGGATCATATGATCAAAGTTCGTTACTTTAAAAAAAAATGTTGTTTAGAAAAACTCATCTAGTTTGGTTCTTCAAAAGTTTCTCCTCCCGCGGTAGTTTCCTCTGGCTCGTTCCTTGTTAGTTTTGGCAGGAGTGGGCCGGTGGGCTTTCTTGTGGTAAACTACTTTCGTCCATCCCCCTTCGCTAACTTTGCTCTCTTCTTCAGTGGCTTTTGTGTCAGTTTCATTGTACAAAGGCATCCCTGGGATGATCCTGGATGGACGGCGATCATTCGGACTTCTCTTCAAGTCAGGTGACTGCCGAGTATTGAATGCAGACGGAGAAACACCATAGAATTTTCCAGAATATCTTTCTCTTGAGGGCGTGGAATGCTGACTTTTCCCACTAAACCGTCCTCTAGGGGAGGAATTGAGTGACACACTACCCCGATCGTATTTGGTCCTGCTTCTACCTGCGTATCGACCCCTCTCGGAAGAGTTGTCAGTATTAAGACTGGAAAAGCCACTGTCCCTAGAGTTGAGATGTAGAGAAGAGAAGTTTTTGGTCAGTCCGTACTGAGTAGGGGAGGAGCTTCTGGACTGGTTTATAGGTGTGATCTGTTGATACTTGATGGGCAGCTGGGTCCGCCTCACAGCAGCGGCGTAGGAATCCTGGTCATTGAAGTATGGGAAGAATTGCGATCCCAGAATGGGGTTGCTCTGGGAACGCTGCAAAGAAGTGTTGGAAGCGATCTGCCGCAGCCTCAGAGTATCTAACCACTGGCAGTCGGCACCTGTGCAAGAAATGAAAATGAGCATCCTTTAAGCCACAGTAAAGCTGAGTGCTAATTCATAAGCCTGTTTGGGGGATAAGCTTTAAGCTTTCCCATTCATAGAAAGGCTTGGTATCAGGATTTTCCTTTAGTATTACACATACACTATAAAAAGTAAGAGCATTTACACTTACTCAGTACATGCTATATGCATTCCATAGGCTTTACTTAGAACATTATCTTAGTTGGTCTTTCCAATATTCTTCTCAATTACATTGTAAAAATTTACTTCTCTAAATGAGGAGACTGGAGCTTGGGTGGTCAAGCAACTTCCCCCAGGTCACTCTCTTGTCTTTCTGCATCCAGATTACATCTTCTTCTCCCTCTCCTCCCTCCCTGCCTCCCATTTTGTCACTTCTACAATTTGCTGTTGAAGTGTGTTTTGGATGACAGGGACATGTTTAGTAAACAAAAAGCTTTCCCCTAACCAGAACATTTTTTTTAAAGATTTATTTATTTGTGCATACAGAATTGGGGTACAGGCCAGAGGCTCAGGGGCGGTTAGAGGCTTCACCAGAGACAGAGTGGGGAGCAGAATAGGCAGATTGATGAAGTACACTGCTGAGGGGAGCAGCGGGAGGGCCAGGAGAGGTCTGCCTCGCCATGTGGTCACCTTCGGGGCTCCTGGCAGGAGAGAATCGAACTCATGCGGAAGTGGCTTTAGATTCTCAGTGCTGTGCTTTAACCCGCTGCACCACCAGGGAGGGCCCCCTAACCAGAATTTTTAAATCCTCAAGAGTCATAAATGCAAATAGAATAAATTGGGTTCCATTGGTTGAGGAGCTAGAAATTGTTGGAAGAGTGACAGCTGACAGCTCCTTCCTCCAGAGGAGCGATTCCTGGTAATAAGAAATGTTCCTGTGTGACAAGTGAAGCTTCATGGCAAAGAGTAAGAGATTAAGGTCGAAAAAATGATTAATAATAAGAGCCACTTAGTGAGCTGTATCTCAGTGAAGAGCCACTTAGTGAGCTGTATCTCCACATAAGTTCCTCATACCTAGAATCCATCCCTGGGCCTGAACCATGTCCAGGGTTCTCTGGTGGTCTCCTTGAGCTCTCTGGTGCTGCAGATCTGGAATTAGGATAGATGGAGTGTCTATCTGGTGACTCTAAAGTGGGATTTGAACTATGGATAAGTGAGGAAAGAATTGACAGCTGTTTTGTGTCACATGGATTGTAAGAGAGAAAAGCAGCCGTTAGTGGAAAGGAAAAGCACAGCAGAAGTAGAGAAAGAAGACCTTCAGATTCTATAAGACTTGTATGATCAAATAGGATCCTCACTATGAAAACACAACAAACATGAGACCTAGAAATATTATTTCAAAAGGAGAAATGAGTTAATTCAGTAAAAAGTCTTTAATGGCATGAAGCAAGACAAGGATGCTGCATTAGCACAGAAGAGACCCTAGAAATAATGTCTTCTGAGAGGGGAGCCAGTGAGAACCCATCACTGTCAATGGCTTAGTCATCTGTAGGAACAGCACACCCTGAGAGATATTTGCAAATGTGGCTGAGAGAGCTTGGTAAAAACTCAAGCCCAATAATGGTGGTGGTCAGAATGTCTTCTTATGATTACTCATGAAAAAAATTACCAAGTCAACTGTGTTGGCAAAAAAAAGAGAGAGAGAGAGAGAGAGAGAGAGAGAGAGCGAGAGAAAGACCAGCCTATCAAAGAATTCATTGGTGGATTTTGGATTTTGAATAGTAATGGGGCTTCTGGGCACATGGCCAGTGGGATTTTAAAATATTTGGTCTGCTTGGCAAGCCAGGCCTTACAGTGAGGACACAGGGCCTAGTAGCACCAGTTCTCAGGGTGCATTGTTCCTGTGCTGTCAACAACTATTCTGACACAGATTTATGGATTGATGGCCTATAGATTCATTATTAGCTTGTTGCAGTCCTGTAGAATCTAACTCTGGGTTTATTAGAGTTTCTGTACCTACAAAGGTGAAGTTCAGAACCTCTCCTCTGAAACTCTCCCAAATAACCAATTTAACAGCAAGTTAGCTGGCCTTCTATATTATTGTCCTAAAGGGCTTCTACACAGCATTCATAATCCCCGCCATCACTACACATGACATACAGTTCATATATTCTCTTTCTCAATCCTGTCTTCTCGTCAGGTTCCCGCTTCTTCCCATTTTCCTCCCTCCTTTCATCCTTCCTTCCTTTTCATTCATATGCTTTGATGTATCAATGGTATTCAGGATTCAAGAAGTTGTCTCAATGCAAAGCAGTCATGAAATATTTGGTGGACATAAAAGATTCATATGTTGTTCCACAGGCACACTTTTGGAAACTAAGCATATAGGTATAGCATACACACTTATATTTACCAATAATATGTATTCATTAATTTTCTTCTTTTATCATAGTTATCCAGAAATCAAAATTATCATAATATGCTCATAAGTCCATAAATACTACTTTGCATATAATCTATTTATAAAGACAATATTCTAAAATTAGAAGGAAGTGCTATTGTATTAGAAATCCATGCCTGGGGCCTCCCTGGTGGCACAAAGGGTTAAGTCGCAACACTATAAAAGTATCCACAGCCAGTGTAGGACAAGTTTGATACGTGGCCAGGGAGGTGACCCACATGGCACACTAGACCTCTCCTGTCTTATCTGCTTCTCCCCTCAGCAGTGTATTTCAGTAGATCTGCTTGTTCTGCTCCCCACTCTGTCTCTGGCGAATCTTCTCACCCCAAAACCCCAACCTCATACCTCTGGCCTATATTCCAGCTCTTGTAGACATAAATCAATAAAATAAATCTTAAAAAGAAAATCCATATCTGCTCACAGATTGTCACTTGCCCCTGATGTGAGAATTTAAGCTCTGGTCTCTAGTCTAGCCACCTAACTTACTAGAGTCAGATCTGCTCCGAGGGTTGCCCTCTGAGTTGAGATTTAACGTCTGAATGGCAAGTTGGACTGCTTTCACTTCATCCTCAGGTTTCAGTCTACTCCACTGAATTAGGTGGACATGTTTCGTGTTTTTTGGAGTTCTAACATCGCTCTACAAAGAAAAGAGAAAAACATGAACAAACATACATACTTTTGTAAAACAAGAAAGGAAGTCAGGTTATTACATCACTTCAATTTCACTTTTTAGAACTTTACCATGGGCCCTCCCTGGTGGTGCAAATGCTTGAAGCACAGCACTGCAGAGTTATCAGCAGCCACTTTGGCATGAGTTTGATACCCAGTCAGGGAGCTGACCCACATGGCATGGCAGACCTCTCCTGACCCACCTGCTACTCTCCTCAGCACTGTACTTCGTCGCTCTGCCTACTCTGCTCCTCACTCTGTCTCTGGTGAATCTTCTCATCCCCCACAACTCTGGCCTGTGCCCCAGTTCTGTATGCGTAAGTACAATAAATCTTAAAAAAAAAAATAACTTTACCATAATGAGGTATGTAAAATATTTGTACAGTTTGCCTAAAAATGCTAATTTGATTAAAAGGAAAATTTTAACCACTTTATTCCTTAATGAATCATGGTACTCTATCCCTTAATGAACTCTAGTAATTAAAAATGTGATTGTCTTCTCCCAGAATTTATTACATTAGGCAAATCTCAACTTACCTCTTCACTTAATAAAACATGAAAAACAACTTCTATTAATAGTACTTGGAAAAACTAGTATTTGTTGGATACTTGAAAATCATTGCCATTCTCCCCAAGAATGTGTCTGCTAATCAAAGAAACTGGTCAGTGTGGGTAGATTGGTGGTACTGATTACCCCAAAGAGGATACTGGGTAACAGATGCATGAGGTTAAATAAAGCATAGTGCTATGAACCTGTCCACTGCCACTTCAGCATGAGTTCCATCCCCGGCCAGGGAGGTGACCCATGTGGCATGGCAGCCCTTTCCTGTCTCACCCACTGCTCCTCGCAGCAATATATTTCAGTAGATCCAACTGTTCTGCTCCCTACTCTGTCTCTAGTGAATCCTTTCACCTCCAGCACCTCTGGCCTGTACCCCAGTTCTTGTATGCATGAATAAATCAATCTTAAAAAAAAAAAAAAAGAGGTTCTTAGGATTCAATAAGGTTATGTGAATCGGTCTAAGAAACCCAAAATTAACAGTTGCAGACACAAGTAACTATCATGATGGAGTCTGAGGAAGAAGAGGACAAAGAAGGAGAGAGGTGAGGAAGAAAAATTTGGTGTGGTGTGTTTCTAGACCTGACTAAGTGGGCAGATGTGAATTCTGGCTACTGTAACTGTGCAGTGACTTTAAAAGCAGGACTGTTTCCTGAGTTATGGGGCCTGGTTAATAGGTTCCAGAGTAGTTTGGATTCCAACTCCTCGAGACCAACCGACTCATTTCATTTAAGTTTTGTGTTCTGCAAACTGTGCTGTGACGATTAATGCTATTTCTCAGGTGCTTCTTTCATAAGCTGTATACACTGGTCGATGAGGGTAAATAAATACTATGATTTTTTATTGACTTCCCCTGTGCCTCACACATCATGTGACTTGCAGATGGTGTTCAACCACTGAGCAATGAGTGAAAGAATGAATGCCTCAACCTCTGTTGAATAATTCATGTTTGGGTAGGTAATTTTCAATATATGTAAGCTCTTTGAGGGAGCAAAGAAATCCCCATCAAGAAACAGAAGGTAAAGCCACCAGTCCCCGCCAACCCCCACCCATACCAAGCTTACCTCATATGTGACAGTGCATTCTACAGTCTGATTTTCCACTATTCCCACAATCCACTTCTCCATTACAAATGGGGGCTGAAAAAGACAAGTTAGGATGGGTTCTTGCCATCATACATACAACCACTCTGCTACAGCATAAGTTTCATTGAGGTCAGTTGTGCACATGAAACTGACAAATGGGGCATAATGTCCGAATACCACAGACCGCTCACAAGTGAAAGTTTGGGGCTGTGGTTTTTATAAGACAGCCTTTCATATATTTGTAAACAGCTAGTCTTGGTCTCCCATGATCTTCTCTTTACTGACAGCATTCAATATCACTCAAACCTATCATTAGGTCATCATTCATGCTAATGTTTTGAAACATCACTCATGCTAATGTGGACAGCTTTCCCACAATGAAGCGAAGCCTTTAACAGTATGAGATGGTCCAGGAATGGGAGCAGGGGCCGTGGGCTTCAACCACCATGCTCCTTTCACTGAACTGTGGCCACATTTCATCACTATATTAAACCAAAGTGCTCCCAAGGAAGCTGTGTTTTCCCTTCTATTTAAATTTTGATGAAAATAGCCTTCATTAGAAGGAATTTTCACCCTCTCCCACTCCCCCTTTCCTCCCAGGTTTAAGGCTGAAATTTGGCTGGTGGTGAGCTGGGAACAAAGCAAATATTGTAGAAATTTAAGTGGGCTGGGTTTTGTTTGTTTTTAGAATTGTTGTTTCTGTTGGTCAAAAGTTCCATAGATTTTGAACAGTTAGCTTCAATCTTATTTCTCCTACAAGCCCTGTTAATATTAGCCTGCAATCTCGTATGAGGAGGTAGCTTTGAGGAAACGTATATACAGCATTGCAGCAGAAACACCTGCATGTGGTTTTACAACTACGGTCTGTTATTTCTGCTGGGAGCAACTTCCTTCTGTTAGCAACAATGACTTGGATCTTGCTTCTAAATGACTCTGAAGCAATGAACAACTGTTGTAATCAAAGACCGCACAGGTGGGGACGAAAGAGAAAGTTGTCCCTTCTTCAAGACACTAAAACATAATTATGGCCCAACAAAAAAAGGGGAAACTACAACCAAATCATAACTTTCCCAGATAAACAACATTGTGGAGTTAACTCCCAGGTACTCTGGGGACTACAACAGTGAGAATGAAATCAATCTACTTGATGAATATATTTGTAAATGAAAGGGACTTGGGTGTAGCAATCTCATGCCAGTGAAGGGAACACATTTGCAAGTCTAATGCTTTGGACTCAGAAGAGTCTTTTCACTTCCCCATTTGTGTGGCGCTTTGCTACCAACCCCATTTTCTTCACTGACACACAGTTAAGAGTTGTAGACTAGTAAGGGTGTCAAGGAAGAGGAGAAAATTTCCCCACCCATTTGGGTTTTTCTCATACTGGTCCAGCAATCCCATTAACTGTAGAGAGATTAGTGGGAGAAAAGAACAAATTTAATTATATACCTATGGAGAAGCTACCTGGATGTGGATTCTATTTCAAGTGAGTGAAATGGGAGTATCTAGCCTAAGCTCAGGAATGGGATAGAGGCCTGGGACTTCAAGGAGAGAGGAGGGGAAATCACAGGACTAAGAGAAGGTGTCTGACATCACCAGAGGCTCTGTAATTCAATGCTTGTCCTTTTGTAAAGTAGGTTTTGTAACAGAATGGTCCCCAGGAAAAGGGGAAGTTCCAGGTTCTCTGCCCCACCCAGAAGGAGGGTGGAGCTGAGCAGAGAAGAGAAGGATTCTGGAGAAGGCAGCGGGATGGAGAGCCAGAAGGAGCCACATGAAACAGACAGACATGTGAAGAAACCGTGCTTGCTTCTGGTCCTGGACTGGGTGAAACAGATGTGGGTGAGAGACCTGTGGGGAGGTTGACTATGGCAGCATTTATCTTGATTTTGATTTTGTTCTTTTCCTCCCAGACTTGTCTGGCCATGTCTGACCCTTTTCTATGGGTCCTGGCCAGAAGGTGCTTTAGACAAGTGGCAGGCTTTCAGGCCTTGCTTTGGGCCAATCTCTTTTGGGTGGACTTTTACTCATGAGGGGGATGGCTAACTTCAGGTGTTTGATTTAGAAATTATATTCTTTGTCTTCTGTATTGTATACTCCCTGTATTTAAGTTCCTTTTCATTAAAGCTTTTATGTCTTGTTTTGATGGCGGTGGATGGCAGAACCTATTTAGAGCAGGCAGGTTTGGGGGTTCAGGGGTGCCCCTCTCTCACTGCCCTGTAACAGATTCTCTGGTAGTTCTGGTAAAAATCCTAGTTCTGGGTAATATCCCTAATTTTCACCCATGTAGATAGTTAAGGGCATTTTAGAAGTTCCTAATGATCCTGTAGGTCCTTGATTAATTTTAGTGTAAAATAATCCACGTGCCCATGACACATTTTGAGAAGGTCTGTTCTGTTACAGGGCAGGGAGAGAGGCACCACTGAACCTCTAAACTGCCTTCTCTAAATAGATTCTGCCATCTACCGCATCAATACAAGACATAAGAACATTAATGGAAAGGAACTTTAATACAGTGAGTATACAATACAGAAGACAAAAAATACAACTGAAGTTACCCATCTCGTGCGTAAAAGTCCACCCAGAAAGAATTGGTTCAAAGCAAGGCCTGAAAGCCCGCCACAAGCCTAAAGCACCTTCTGACAGGGACCCACAGAAAAGGGTCAGACATGGCCAGACAAGTCTGGGAGGAAAAGAGCACAATAAAATTTATATAAACACTGCCATAGTCAACCTCCCCACAGGTCCCTCACCCACATCTCTTTCAACCAGTCCACGGCCAAGAAACAAGCACAGTTTCTTCACACGTCTCCCTCTGCTCCATGTGGCTTCCTCGGGTCTCCTTCTGGCTCTCCATCCTTTTTCCTTCTCCATCCAGAATCCTCTCTTTTCTACTCAACTCTGCCCTCCTTCTGGGTGCCCCCTTTTCCTGGGGACCATCCTGTTACAGTTCTAGACTTCTTGGAGAGGATCAATGATTTATGTGAAGTTCAGAGCTATGGTGTGATTGACCTTCTACAGCAGAGTCTCATATGTTTTCTTTCAGTATAATGTGGGCAGATTTTTTTTTTTTAGGAGAAGCTAAGAATTTATCTAAGTCTTTCTTCATTGTTTTAATGGGCACACTTCCGCCATGGACCCGAAGGTGTCAACACACTCCCTGGCCTCTCCAGGTTTTCTTAGGCATAATTGCAAGGAAGCCATTAAGACTTCAACATGTTCCTCATGAGTAACCTCGTGTCAGTCCTTCAAGACATTGAACCTTCCTTACAAATTTTTCAAGAAAACCTTCAAAGTTTTTCAAAATTTAAAATGACCTAAAATCCAAGGTAAATATTTTCATCAAGGCATTTTCTTTTTTTTAATAAATGACAGAATAAACATAAAGAAATGTAGAAGGAAATAACAAAAAGTGAGGGATACTTTACTGTAATACTTTTTAGTTCTCACAATGTAAGTGGAATTTTAACAAAAAACTATTATGATCTCAGTCTGCTAAATAAAATGTGCCTTTCAACAGCCAGCTTGAGGCTGAGCTGATGTGAGCATCGACAAGCACAAAAGCACACTGCTGGGGTATTTTAATGTCTTTGTTTGATATTTGTGAATTCAAAAAAGCTTTTCAGCCGTAAATAGAACCCTACCTTTGTCATCTTTAAAATCTCTGCATCAGGTAGGTTAGTGTTGAATGTCACATCTTTGATGTAGGTTATTGCAATTTCATCCCCATCCATCTCCATATACATTTTCCACTTACAATCCTGGAATTAAAAGAAAAATGGTAGAATTTGAGAAAATGAAACAATTTTCTTTAGTCACAATATCTTATAACGCTTCACTGAGTATTCTCAATGAAGTATTCGTGGAATGATTCACCCCCCTCCTTTTCAGGAAATGACATTAAATTAGATCTCTTTATATATCTCAATAGCCCCCAGATAGTGCAGTCTTAAGACATAATTTATCAGTTTACATGTTCCATTATTGGAGCTGCAAACTCAAAATCCTACAGGGACCAGGCAGATAATAAAAACAAACAAAGTTGGGCAATTTGATTTTAGAGTCTAAAATTATAATCTTTTAAATAGACCCATTTAATTTACATATTAAACATTGTAGGTAGGACTATTTTTTTTTTCAATGACACAGAGAACACTTGAAATATAAGGTCCACTTGATCTTTCATTTTTCCAAAATTGGTAACAACACGTATTTGAGAAATAGCTCCCTTACCACTAATGGGAAGGAAATACACTGCAAATGTGGTGATGTATTGCAGTTGACAATTAGTTCAGGTATTGGAGAGGCAGCCACCACTCAGCTTCTGGTGATTTCTCCCATGTGGAAACAAGAGCCCACATTTGCTGGATTCTTTAATGTGTTATGAAAAGCTGGGTATCACTTACGTAAAACCTCTCAACTTTAAAGTGATGGTATGTTAATTGAATTTGTAGCAAATTCATGAATTTAATTTTAAAAAAGTGCTCTAAGTATTAGTCATCAAGGGAAAGAATATTAAAACTACAATGAGATTCCACCCCACCAGATCGCCAAGAATGAAAACATCAAACTTTGGCTAAGGTTTGGAGCTCCTGGCTGGTGGTGGTAATGTTCAGGGTACAAACACTTTGAGAAAGTTTTGGTGGTGTTTTATAAAATTTTATTATAAACAATGACCCAGAAATTCTACTTGTAGATATTTACTCAAAAGAAAGAAATGAAGAGCGACTTAGACAGGAATGCTTTTAGCAGTTTGGCATAATTGTAAAAATGAATGAGATAAAACTTGGAAATAGGCCTAGTGTTCATCAGTGGGAGAATGGATGAACTGTGCTATATCATAGAATGGAACAGTACTCAGCAATACAAAGGAACGAATTACTGATGGATATTATAACATGGATACATTTCACAAGCATTACAGTGACTGAAAGAAGCCTTACACAAAAAGAACGTATGGGCCCTCTCTGGTGGCGCAACAGGTAAAAGCACAGCACCATGAAGCTGTCTGCAGCCACTGAAGCACAAGTTTGATCCCTGGCCAGGAAGCTGACCCACATGGCACGGCAGACCTCTTCTGTCTGTCCCTGCTCCCCTCAGCAGTGTATTTCAGTACATTTGCCTGTTCTGTTCCTTACTCTGTCTCTGGTGAATCCTCTCACACACACTCCCCCACCTCTGGCATGTACCCCAGTTCTGTGTGCATAAAGAAATAAATCTTTAAAAGAAAGGATTTATGCATTTGTCAAAGTAAGCAAATATATACCGAAGGTGTGTACATTTCTTATTAAATTCTAATACACTGATCAATGGATTTGGGATGCAGTATACTAATGTCTGAAAGTTGCTTTGAAATACATAAAAATATAAGGATTGATAGGTGTCTAAAGGAATAGATGGACAGGTAAGTGATAAGGCAAGTAGAATAAAATGTTAACAGTTGATTTTAGGAGGTGGATGTATAAGAGTCATAGTTATATGAAACATGTAACAGTAAAAAGTGTTGGAAGATAAACACTATGATTAAAATTAAAAGAATAAACCCATGTCTATACCAGATTTGACCCTGAACCATACATTCACATTCTTGCTTATATTATTTGCAGAAAGAAGGATAATTCTGAGAGATTAAGGATAATGTACTGAGCTCCTCAGGCACTGAAACCAGAAAATGCTCTCCTATGAGTAGACCTGGAATGTTTCCTGAGCAAGCTCAGACAAAATTATTATGAAACAGCACTAACAAAGAGGCTGTTGAAAACCTGTTGGCTTTAACAGCAAGGTGGGGGAGGCTGGTGTTCTAGGAATGCGTCCACATGAATTGCAGAACCACACAAGGCTCAGGCCTGAGGAGAGCGACCCTCTGAGCCAGTCACATTCACAAGATGGAAAGCCAATTAGCGAAGAAAAGTTCTATTCAATAATGTAAAAGCCTACTTTTTGGCTAACACAGGTCAAATTAGTCATTCAGAATTGACAAATCTCTCAGTATTTTTTGTTTGGAGCTCTCCTGGCAACATGGGTCCTGAGATAACTAGGCAGCATTATGGCTGTCTGGAGTCCCAATCGCTCTTTCCTGAAATAGCAAGAGCCTTCTCAAGTCAGTGGCTGGAAAGAAAACTCTTAGAAATGATAAGTTTATTTAGTTCTTTTGCTGTCAAGTTTTGAAATTTAGCTAGTCAGAAGCATAGCTGAAAGACCTCGAACTACACAAATGCCCCTTTCCCTTTGCTTCGCTCTTCCATCTCACAACCTGAGTTCTCCTTCTTGACGCCAGTCCCCATTTCAGACCCATTTCAGATCCTCCTGCACGTGGCTCAGGGGAGCTCTGCGTTGAGAGGGATGAAGGAGGGAACTCACTTTTGTGAAACTGACTCTGCTCTAGGTATGTGCTGTGTCCTTACACTGTGTTTTTTACTAGAGTTCATCACAGTCCTACAAGAAAGCTTTATTTTTCCTTTAGATGAGTGAGAAAAATGAGGCTCAGATAGATTAAGGAATTTTCCTAGAGTATCCTGGCCAATAAGTGGTGAAAGTGGTATTTTATTTATTTTTTTAAGGAGTTTAAAAAAAAAAGATTTATTTATGTAAGCATATAAGAACTAGGGTACAGGCCACATGTGTGAGGGTGGGGGGGGTTAGGAGGATCCATCAGAAAGAGTGGGGAACAGAACAGAAATACACTGTTGAGGGGAGCAGCGGGTGGGTCAGGAGAGGTCTGCTGTACCATATGGGTCAGCTCCCTGGCCAGGAATCAAACTCAAGTTGCAGTGGCTGCAGACAGCTTCACAGTGCTGCACCCAAAGCACCACCAGAGAGGGCCTGAAGGTGGGATTTTTAACACCACAAAGTAGGAGGAGATACCAGTAGGAAAGGGCAGTCAGTGGGGTGGTGGGATGGACTCATGGCCATTTCAGGGTTATGATACAACCAGCTATTACAACAGGCAGGTAGGGCAAAGACAACAGAAGGCGTTGTTGATAGAATCAAAAAGCCAGGGTCCACAGGTCCACCTCTGCAACTGTTTCTTTGTTCGCCAAAGTAAGGACCCATGTAACAGGGTTGTAGACCTTTACCTTTTTAAATGATCTTGTTCTCCTGTCTGAAAGAAAGGTTTATACCCAAGCCATACACAGAGATAGCTTACAAAAGCAATAAAACTAGAATCAAAGAAATTATAAGACAAGGGATATATTATCCAGACCTAAAAAGTAGGTTAGAAAACCAGGTGAGAGAGAACCCACAACACTAAATCAACTGTCGGTCGGCTGAGGATTTTTTAAGGATTCTTTGACGTCATGGTTACCTGGTTAAGAAAAGTAACCCACAAATAAAGTAATGGAATGCTTTAAATTTTGCTCCATTTCAAATAAACTGTGTTTTCCCCAGGGAAGGCCTATTGCTACTTAGTGTATCCTAGGCAGCCAACGAGCATTCTCCATAGAAGGGACTTCAGTGAGCTTTTTAATTCCCCAGAACTCAACTGCAGATGTTGGCATGAGGTTTGACAATAAGCCATTGAAAAGATTTTTCATAACAAATAAAATCAGTAATATCACTCAAGAAACATTTCTACATATTTATGAACCTTAATATAAAACCTTTACATACGCTATTGCCACCTTTAAGTTTCCTGCTAGTGATGGCATCAGATAGCAGGAATGTGGGCTCTGATTTAAAAAGCCATTAACTTTTTTCAGGGTGAATTATTGATTTTGGTTTGATGTTCGTGACAGAAATGTGGATATTGATTTCTGAATCGGAAACATTCAAGGGTCATGTTGGATGCCTGCAAATAGCTCTCAGTCCTGACAAGCATAATTCAAAAGCAGACACCACTGTATTCAGAGGGGTCCCATGGGGGCCTCAAAGGATCTGTTTTCCAAAACCAACACCCCTGGTGGTCTGCAAGGGCCCTGTTTGGTTGAAAGCCTTGAGGATTCCTTATTAAAATGGAAACAATATAGAAAAGGATTATACATGAAGCCTTTACTGGGAGAGCAGCAGGGGCGAGGACAGCCAACATCTATTTCAAGTCCAGCTACCTGAGCTTCAATCCCATGTTGCCACGCCCCCCTGCAACCTGAGCCAAATTATATAACCTTTCTGAGTATCAGTGTTCTTTATTCACAAGTACATTGCTGTATTGTGTGAGGGTTAAATGAGATGTAAATAAAGTAGCAGCACGGTGCCAGGCCCAGATTAAGCGCTCAAAAAAAGAGCAATTATTTTTACCAATATTGGGTCACCAACACAGTGCCAATGAGCCTATTAGACTAGTCAGCCAGTCAGCCAGCAGCAACCTAGGGGAATGGGGATCTGGCCAGAGGAGGCAGGTTGGGTCCCAGAAGGCACCAAGTAACTCTGGTACCAGGAAATGATTCGTGTTGGGAAAAAGAAGGTGCAGTCAACTGGTAACATACCAAGTAGTTTTATGAAATAGATTGAATGAATAAACTCGTAGCTTCTTAAATAGATAAGTGATAAGATGAAGAATTCTGTCCTTTCTTGCTTCCACAGATCCTGACTCAGCCTTACTAATAGAGATTCAATGTTTGGGGTTAAGGTGCCATGTGCCACAGAAGTCTGGAGGGACTATGGCTGTGAATGTGACTGACAGCCAGAGAGCATGATATTGGGTGAAGTGTAGCGAGATAAGGTCTTTGAGCAAGACCACGCCCATAGCAAGTGGTGGAGTTCAGAAATAAACCAGTATGGTTTAACCCCTTCAATTTTTTCCTGATCCTACTCATTTCCTTGCTATGATTAACAAAGGTCAGTAATACAGTCAAGAAAAGTACCAACTTCCAAAGTCAACGAATTGTTCAAGTTACTTGGCGAATTCCTTCGTAGGGCTCCCTGGCAGAGAATTATATGCTGAGTTTCTAATAACTACAACACAACCAACTTCTGCTCCATCTTGAAAAGAATCATTGTTAGAAGTGCATAGGGTGCCAGTCCACTCCTTTCTTGCTTGACCTGGCTAGAATTTGAATCACAAACACGTTTCCTCCAGCCCTGGCTTAAGCCAGGCATGATTTCCACAGTCACATCAGAAACAACAGTTCTTGTCTAGTTGAACATCGTGGAAACAGGTCCTGACTACCCTAACTTTTCACTTTATGACTAGATTCTCATTCAAGAAGGCATTCCCACTATTCAAATTTGTATCTAGATGCACATTTCTTTGGTGTGCTAACTACTGGTCCACAGAAAAGAGAAACTGGCATAGGAGCACAGTTGGAAACCAGAAAGTTCTTTGTTAGGGATGCAAGTAGAAAATATAGACATCAAAAGCTTTTTACTATCTAGATAACATGAAAAACAAATCTACAAGAAATTTAGGGAATTTTGTTGGGGATCGAGGAATTTTTAAAAAATGGCCATTCTGTTGGGTGCCCAGGAAATGTACTTTTTAAATTTAGGAGCAAGTGTGTGGCTAATGGGAAATGAAAAAGTATTTCATCTGAAATGCCTTGCATTGCCAATTATGTGAAAAAAATTTCTGAATTAAGAGTACCGGCCAAATAAAACAGCAACTCTTACACTGTGAAGATAAAAATCCTAAACAACTCTCCGTTAATGCTAAATTAAGTATCTCTTTGTGAGAAATCACTATAACATTCTTTGCAAGCTGTTTAAAATTCTTTGGAGTTCCAAGTTAGAACAAGTGACGCCAAACATAGACATCCCTTCTCCCTCCCACAAAAAAGGGAAGAAAATAGAAATAAAAGAGGTAAATTTTCCAAATAGAAAAAGAGATTGAAGATAGCCCCCAAATCAAAATTTAAATATTTAAAGTTCTGAGCACTTTAGAATCAAAAATCCCTTTCTGTTTTTTCCTAGCAATTTTTATCACAAAATTTGAACACTATAAATTATTAAACATCTAGGGACGATTAAGACATTCCAGCAGGAAACACATTGAATTCAAGGTTTCAGACTCCTACAGATCACCTTTACCTGAAGCATAGTGTCATCAACATTTTAAATATGTATTTTTTCATTGAGGTAGACAATGCACAGACTTTTGAAGGGCCCAGTTCAATGGATTTTGAAAAACGTATATACTAGTATAACCATTCAAACAAACAAGGCATTTGCTCTCTCCTATAAAGTCCCCTCTGTCTTTTTTCCCACTGATCCCCCCACCAAACCAGAGATACCAGCTTCTCCAGTTTCTATCACCAGTTGATTAATTCTTTTCTTCTCTAGAACCTCAAAAAGTCAGAACTTTATAGTATGCATTGTATGTCTTTTCTCACTGGACAAACTGTCTTGAGACTGTATCCAATTGGCTCATTCTCACAGCCTGACCTCCTTATAGCCCTGCCCCCATTTTGCAGATGAGCAGACTGAGTCTCAAAAATATAGAGAGCGGCAGTAAATTCGCTTAGCTGTGCTGGGACTGAAATTTACGTCCTGGGCATGCCCAGTCTAACAGTAGAGAACTTGACTGTTTGCATTCCCAATCCTACCCCTCCTTCAGGAACAAAGAATGAAACCACTGCTCAGAATTCTAGCAGAGGTCCCCCCACCTTGAAAAGACCTGTATGGAGGCAACATTTTAATATATAAAACAGAGGACGGGCTGAACTTTCTAAGATTCAAGAGAGGGGGAAAAGAGAGAAACAGTCTCCTGGCAGGCGACTGACTGTTGTGAAGAGTAAGAAGTAACTCAAGATGAAATAAAAATACCACAGAAATGTTGGTCATGCTGGTATTAAAAGTAGTAAGATGTTGATGATTTAGGGCCCCGAAGGCTCTTTTCCACGCATCACTATTATCTAGCTCAGCTGCTGAGACCCGCTGTTTTCAAGGCAGGAAAGGAAACCATCGCACGCTAGCACCTGGGTTATTTATCATTATGGATAACCCCGCGCCACTCTATTTTATTATGCTGCTTTTTCAAGGAAGATAATGCAAGTATGGTTAATTTGCTTCTCTTCTTTATCTGTACAGTGTCGTGACCCATCACGGCTTTGTCCCACGAGATTTGTTTTTCAACCAAAAAGAAATCCACAAGAAACTGTCCCTAAAAATTCCATTAATAACCTCTTTCAGCATGTATAGGTTGCAGGGTCTGGAACTAAGAATGTTTTAATCTCTTCAGCAAAACAATGTCTCATAATGATGTACAGGACTATTGCTGTACTGATGAAGAATCATACATAATTCAGCACCTTTCACTTGGCACCACTGTGATGTCCTCATTAGCCGTGGCTCACAGTGTCTGTCAGATGGTGTCCATGCGAACGCAGGCATTATATTGTCTTTGAGATGTGCAGCTGCTTCCATGACACTGCCAGTATATAAAAACATGACGCCAGTTTGTTTTATTTAGTGCTAAACCTTCCAGTTTGTAAAAACAAGGCTGACACAGAGCCTGACATGAGGCAGGGAAAATAATTAGCTCTCATTTTCTCAGCCTCCTATTTCCTTCTCCCTGCTGTGTTCTCTTTCCACTAAACCACCACATGTCAGTCGAAATGGGAGGCAATTAGTGGGCTCATTTCAGTCCCCACAACTGTGCTGAAAAGAAAGTATTTATGATGGCACAATGAACAGCTGAAAGATTAAATAACATTTGCCTTTTGAAAAGAAAATGACTTCTAGCTAAATGGGCAATTTTTGATTATTCTCAAACAAGCTTAGAGTAGTTGGTTTTTAAAATACAAGAAAGGAAAATGAGTCATTTTTAGGTGAAAGAATCAAATAAAACTTGACACAGTAATGCAAATAACTGATGTTTTATTGCAAAATATGTAAATGCGTTATACCCTTAACAATGGCTTGTGTCTAAGGTCAGGGCAGATTGGTGGCAACTAGACACAAGTGGAGATAAGGTTGTTATATTGCCTTTCTGGGGGGGTTGTTATTTGAGTTATGTATGAAAAGGGGACTTTAGGATGATGTTAAAATAAGGAGAAACAAATCAAGTGAGACATACTTTCATATGATGCATTACACACTTGACTACCTGAAACGGTTCAGATGTCAGCTGACATGCTTAAAAGCTTTTCTTAACACTGTATTTGAAATTGGAAGGTACTAGGTATTCATTTTGGAAATGAATTCTTTGGACAGAAGAATCTCTCTTGCTACAGATTTTTGAATAATTAAGAACCTAGTCTATCTCAGGCTCAACCATTACAGAAGGTGGTCTGCTTTACCTAATCTCTGCTCTCAGTTTTGTTTCTTTTTAATAGTGGGAAATGGTATGCAGATAAACTTTTACCTAGAGCCATCAAAATATAAAAACAATTCTTCTGCCTACTAAATTCTCCTTTTACCTCCCAGGACACTACAGGTGACACCCAGAAATATGACTTTTCATAAAACACTGACCTAGTTAGTGGTGTTTACAGTGAGCTATTCTCAGTTCAGACCCTGACATCCAGGATTAATATGGTTGCCATACAGCTATGTGTTTCCAACATGGTACTTTCAATTTCTTTTCAACTAATTTGCCTCTTTTATACTTGATTATTCTCAGGACCTAATTTTTGTTCAGAAAACACAAGTCACTGTGAACTATGGAAGTCTTCTGTCTGCAGAACTCACAGTGATCCCAAATCGTTGGAGAACCTGCTCTTAAAAGCGAAGATCTCCTCTATTATTATCAACAGTGCCTGTCATCATAGAGTCACTAACAATGACTGTTCCAACATTTTTAAAAGACAGTCACAAATTTAAATTTTGTTTCCTGTTCCTATAAGTCTATTCTTACTTTCTTTCGATTTTTGACTCATACAAGATGGCCTTTGTATCTGAGAGTGTATCTATGAGCCAGTAAAGTCACTCCAAGAAAACAAGGGACGTAGAGGGAGGCTAGAGCTCCCTTTGAGACCAGAAATAATGTGACTTTTTTAGTTTTAGTGTAGACTTTTAGATATAACAAAGGAAGCCAAAGAGGAAGATATTTGTAATGGACTCCGGTCAATGTTTAATTGTGCACACTTCCTTGCTGTTCACTAATTTAAAAGGAATTAATGATCTTGGCTCAGAAGACTGGGCGATCCAATAGTTTGCTGGAGCCACCTTTCATGAACTGTTGCTCCTCTCTCTTCCCAACTTCAAGTTTCAGTGATGTCAGATTGCTAACTTGAAATTGGTCATGGTGGGAATATTTACACCATGGAAATCTTCCAACACTGTATATCAGGTCTGTTAGACATTTTCTGGTACCATTTCTATACAGGACTATCAATCCATCAGCAAGTTCCCACTGAACACCTTTTCTAGTTCTGGAGATGGTTGTCTGACCTGTTGGACCAAGTACTTGGCCACATTCTAATTAGAAATCAGTCACAGCTCGCATAGTCGCTTCTGAAGAACCACATCCTTGCTGGCCATTAAAACTGATATTTCTTAGAGAACCCTGCCACTGCAAGCTGTATGCTTAGGTACACAAACACAATTGTGTATACGTATAGTCACACATACCCTAGCCCCCACCAAATAGTTGATCATGGGAAGTAAAATTCCCTACTCCAAACTTTTAACAAACCCAAGACATATCAAAGCCAAGTGCTGCTTTTAGCTGATATAAAATTTACAAAAGGTGTTGGCTTTTTACTTCCTTACAAAACTCTTTCTTTGTGCCCTGTTATTTTATTCATGTTTATCTATCCACTTATAAAAATTACACAATAGGGGGAAAAGCCCTATTTGACAGCCTTTGATATTTGTAGTGCTCTGAGAAACAGCCTGGAGATTCAATTAAGTTTATTAAATGCAACATTTCATAAGCAATCTAATAAAGACCTAAAAGCACAGTACAAGTGGGAAGTCTTTGTTAAAAAGTGTTTTTAATCTTTAGATGAAACCATCAGACAAGCAGACCTAGGGACTGAGTTTCTTGGGGTGGGCATAGGAGAAGGTCCAGATGCTAACCACGACAGGGTGAAGGAGGAAGGAGAAGGCAGCTGGGGAAAACCTCGGTTCCAGTGTGGGGGTTAGTACTACTTCTACCTCTTCAAAATGTTCTTTTTTTCCTCTGCTTGGTTGGCTTGCCCCTTCAATGTACCTCTCAAAAAGAAACCAGAAAAGTGATGTTCATCTGGGAGGAGGCATCTGAAATCTTAAAGCCTATCTCTACTTAGGGCCAGAGTATTGGGAGGGCAGGATGTGGTTTCTGTGTCCTGTCTCCTAGACCCAGTCTCTTCCCTCCTGAAGAAATTAATTTAGTCCCTCGGGAGCCAGCTTCAGCCCGTTTCCTTTGCCTCACCAGGAAGAGGAGGGAAGAAACATACTAGGGTTCAGGTCTGTGATTGTCCAGCATGCTCAAAAATGGAACCCCCACCTGCCCCTGCACCCCCTCCCCAGAACCTCCCTGGTGGTGCAGGGGTTAAATCTCAGCACTGTGAAGCAATTTGCAGCACAAGTTCAATTCCCAGCCAGGAGGTGACCCGCATGGTGCAGCAGACCACCCTGTCTCTGTCACTGCTCCCCTCAGCAGTGTAGTTTACTCCACCTGCCTGTTCTGCTCCCCACTCTGTCTCTGGTGAGTCCTCCCATCCCTCCCTTCACAGCCCCCTACCCCCACAATGGTGCCTTCATAACTGCTTCTAATTTTTATGACACAAAAACCTCACCAAAGTCTTGGCAAGAAAACAGCTGGGTGAATTGATAGTTAATTCCTAGGCAGTGTGAGAATCAATATTCCTGGCTGGTGAGCTTAGAGGAATCATAAGAATAGACTATCTGCTACTGAGTGTTTCGGTGTGATTGTCACCCTGGGGAGTGCATGACGCTGAAGAAGGTGATGGAAGCCCCTGCCTTTTCCATGACTGTAGCAACTATGTTCACAATAAAGGGAAGCCCTTTTGTGCCAAGTGACAAGCTGTAGGTGACATAACATGAAACAAAATATCGCCCTGCCCAGGCATGGGCATTAGTTGATCAAAAACACTTTCTTTGTGCCCTGTTTGCTATTAGCTATTAGCTGATCAAAAACCATTTGCTATTAGCTGATCAAAAACACGTTTGTCTTTCTATCACCAATCTACCTACTTGGGGGGGAGGGGTTGATGAATCCCAAAAAGGAGTGACAGGGTGGTTGAGCTCTTGTCCTGGATCTGCCCGTACAAAGATTTGGATGTGGAACTTGACCTGTCCTCTTCCTGCAGGGGGCAAAACGCTTGTGATAGTGGGTGCTAACAATTATGTGGAAAAATGTGAAGTGTTTGTCACAGTGTTGGGCAGAGGAATGAGATCATCAATACTAGAAGTATTTCAAGCTTGTGGCATGGGAAATATTTGTGCTGAGAAAGACCTGATTTCTGCCATTGACCTTCATTGGTCATCAAACCCTTAGGTGTATAGGGAGTGGCATCTGGCAAGGGTAGTTGTGTCAGGGGACAGTGTCGCCCAGTAGTTTCTGACCTCTGCTGCAGGCCGCAGGATGCAGAGGAGAGTGGCTAGGTCACTCCTCGGCTGGACCAATAAAAAAAAAAGGATTTCAGCTGAATCCTTAAAACAAAAGATTGACAGGTCGATGGATGAAAGGCTTTTTCTTTTCTGCATATTTGTATACATATACACATGTATCACTTCAAGTCATATTTTCATTGTTTCCTCCTAGTAGGCCAGTGACTGTGATGACAAGCCAATTTCAAGTGGTATTTAGCCCAGGGTCCTCTGCAGGCAGAGGCAATGGGAAAACACAACTACTATATTCATGAACCAGTCACTGACACACGTTATTTCTGTGGCTGCCATTAGAACACATCCTTCATTTTATTTGTAAAAGAAAAGGTGAAATGGTCAAGCAAATGTCCTTCATATGCAAAGTCAGATTTGATGAGAACTTCCAAAGCTCCAGTGTTCTCTTGCAACGTATTCTAATCATGGAAACAGGGGTGTAGGTTTCGTCTTTTTCGTGAAGATGGGTTTATGAGAACGCAGCTAAGCGGGATGTTAAGAATGTCTTTTTCTAGGGCTCTACCTTTAAGGGTCAAGGTAACAGGGTTTTCTTGTGGGGAATTGGAATTTCAATTCAAAGCACGTTTATTAAAAACAAAAATTTCAAGATGCTTGGAAATTGCCTGGTTAGGGTGGTTTAGAACCAGACACTAATTTATTCTAGGATTATTTTATGTGAGTGTACACATGGCTCAAACATCCCACTCAGGTGTGAGAGCTGGCACATGTTTAATACATGGCAATAATAAAGATACAATTTCTGGCCTCAGCTCATCCTCGCCTCACCTGAGGCTAGTGACACACTTTCTCCTGCTGTTTCCTAATCAGGGATGACAACACTGTGCCTTGTGCTTCTCAGAAATGCCGAGGGGATAAATGAGATGACATTTATGAAATAACTTGAGCTCTATAGAAAGGAAGTACCCTCTAAGAATTAGCTTTAAACATTATGTTCAGAAACTATTTGCAAATGACCATGACCTCTTCAAGTCCTATTTCAAAATTCATCCTTCTAAAAAACTTTTTTTTTAAAGATTTATTTGTTCATACAGAACTGGGGTACAGGCCAGAGACTCAGGGTTGGCGAAAGACTTCACCAGAGACAGCGGGGAGCAGAACAGGCAGGTCGACAAAGTACACTGCTGAGGGGAGCAGCGGGCGGGTCAGGAGAGGTCTGCCGCGCCATGTGGATCTCCTCTGGGGCAGGCGGGGATCGAACTCATGCGGAAGTGGTTTCAGCTTCTTAGTGCTTTAACCCGCTGCGCCACCAGGGAGGGCCTAAAAAGCTTTTCTTGATTAACTTCACCCTTCCCAGTCGTTTCTTATACTTTGGGCACCTTTGCCTTAAGTCCATGCTGTGTATTTCATGTTTTGATCTATTACATGATACCATCACCGACCCAGGAATCTCACACACCACCCAGCCTCCTCTGTGTCTCTCCATCCTGGTGAGTGACACGGTGTGATCAGTCCTGCCAGTGTGTGTGTGTGTGCTCACGGGTGTCCTGGACGCTGTTCCTAGAGCACCACGAGTCTAGTGGCCTCCTCTCCTAATCCCCTTCCCCGGGTTGGCCCACATGCTCACAGGTCTTTCCCATGCTAGCCTGGCCCCTTTGCAATTCTTCTTCTGTATATTTAAGATATCTTTTTTTTTAAAGAAATTTTTAAAGACTTATTTATTTATGCTTACAGAACTGGGTTACAGGCCAGAGGTATGGGTGGGGGAAAGGATTCACTGGAGACAGAGTGGGGAGCAGAACAGGCTGATCCACTGAAATACACTGCTGAGGGGAACAGTGGGTGGGTCAGGAGAGGTCTGCTGTGCCATGTGGGTCAGCTCCCTGGCCTGGGATCAATTTAGTGCTGATCCACTGAAATACACTGCTGAGGGGAGCAGTGGGTGGGTCAGGAGAGGTCTGCTGTGCCATGTGGGTCAGCTCCCTGGCCTGGGATCAATTTAGTGCTGCAGTGGCTGC
>NW_004567103.1:44434098-44505013 GCF_000260355.1 Condylura cristata
GTGAGCACCTCCAGAGGTGTCTAGAAAGCACATCCTTTGAAGCCCCAGGTGAAATGCACCCTTGTAGCAGTTCCCCGTCACTCCCAAGCACTGCTTGCAGTGAAGGCCTGGGGTAAGCATGGTTTAATTAGTGCAGGGCCAGTGGCCAGAAGGGCCACCCAATTCTACAGAGGCGACGTCTACAGGTTGTGCGTGGTGGTATTTAAAGGTCTCTGGGCTGCCTTGAAGGAAAGGTGCAACTGGGATAGCAAGTTAAGAACCTGGTTCTGCATGAAAGAGGCCTGTGCTTAAATCCTAATCCTGTTACTTGCTGGTCAAGTAACACTTGGGCAGTTTATTCAAAATTTCCCAGCCTCAGTTTCCTCTATGGAAAATAGCATTTATAAAGCAGGGACACAGAACTGCTCAGTTAACAGAAGTAACTATGTTCGATAATCCAAAGTAACACAGATCTATCATGACTCCAATTCATATGCCACCCATGCCAAACACTTTTTTCAGATTCTAAAAATAACATAAAGTGGAACCCTGACTGGATGCGTGCGCGTCACGCCCTCTGTGGAGCGGAAAATTTGAGGCGCCTTGTTACTTTCAGCTCCATTCTCAGTGTCGTGTAACTCTTCACATCACCAGATGCCTTCCCTTAGGAAACAGGAGGCAGGAAGCTGTGATACAGAGCCGCACAAACAACCCGTGTGTCTGCCCACCCGACCCTGGGCGTCCTTTGCGTGTTTTTCCTTGCGGATTTGGGTGGCTTCACACAAGATTCTTGCTGAATGAATCCTAGATTGGATTACAGAGGCAGCTGGCAGTCTTTCAACTAAATTACGTCCTGTAAGTCTATAAATTTACTCAGAATCAAGTCACCAATTAGCAAGGGGAGTGTATAAAACCACAAATCTCTAGAAGCAAACGAGAAAATTAGATCAAAATTTATCCAAAGGTTTTAAAATATGATTCACCTGTGGGCCAGTTCCTGGTTTCAAGTGAAAGCCAAAAACAAGTTCAAGATTCACTGTTTTTTCCTCATTTTCCTCAGGTTCACCTCCTGAATCCTAAAACAGAAAACCAAGGGTCATTTATTCTAGGGTGTACTTTTACTTCTCAGATTTTTGTTTTTAAACTTTTCATTCTTCTTTGTTATTTAACTTTTGATTCCTTTGGGTTAGGCTACAAATTATAATTACCCAAGCAAGAAAACGTGCACAGTTTACCTTACCGAGGTATACTTAGAGGACTTTGCCGAAAGCTTTACCCCAAACCCTACAGGTTGAATGTCACTGTCTTACAATTTTCACAATGCATCTCTAAGTGTGCCATTTCATCTAGATGCGTGCTTAGCGCTTGCAGTTGGACCATGAAGCTTCACCTTGAGAGTCCATAGTAATTAAGATATTTGCAAGCTATTGACAAAAAGGAAATGTGCAGTCATACAGCATGGGGATGGAGGGCCAAGCAGAAGAACAAAATAAACCACAAGGGCCTAGAGATAGAAAACCACAGTCCTGTGAATTAGTGGTAACAATCTAATCTTACATATGTCTAGTGCACTAGTAGTCTTGCTTCGTTAGTGATAATCCACCACTCCAGTGTGTAAATTCCTACAGTCAGTTCCCTGTTGGACAAAGGCCTCCAGAGCCAGGTGGGAGGCCAGAGATCCTCACCTGCACTTTATACTTCTCTCCACAGCCACTCAGGTGACATGTGCTGTTAATAATTTCAGTATGTTAACATTTAGCATAAATGTGTTGTTAATATTTCAACTTGCAGGATGAAGGGTGTTCAGTTTATGTACATCCCAAGCTTCACTCAAAGGGGCTTTTGTTGGAAAGATATGATTAAATTTCACTTCAAACAATAGTTTCCGACACAAGCAAATTGAGGTGTGGATGTGGCAGGTGCCTATGTCAATAAAAGTAGCATATTTTCAGTGAGAAAAAAACCTTCCTTACCTTAATTAGTGGTGGGAAGTGAAACAAGTTTAGGTAATCGTAGGTTAATTTCTCAATGGCTGACTGTTGGGAAAAAAAAAATCACAACTTTAATTAATGACTCAATAATGCTGAGAAGATTAAAATTATTGTACACCTAGAAAGGCATTCTTTTTTATATATAGTTCATAAAATATTTGGGGCATGTTAATATGCAACCTCTATTGAGAATAAACCTGATTTTTCAAAGCATTTAAGGTAGTTGGTAATTATTTAGTGGAACAGGGAGATATTTTTAAGGATGTTAAAGCTCAGACTAAACAATAAATAAAACCATTCTTCAAACACCGGCAGAATATCGTGGTGACAAGTTAATGTTCTAGTGTGTAGAATGCAGTTGTTACCCCGAGTAACAACTGTGGGAAAACAACAAAGAACCTGAATATATCACCAGAGACTTTCCTGAAGGCTGAAATCTCACTCCAGGGGGTATCAGCTCGCAAGGGTTTTTCCACGGTTTTGTGTCCACCCCTCCCCTTTCCCGTGAAGCACAAAGAACTCTGAACCCAGAGGAGGACAATTTAAATTATGATTTTTAAAAATACTCATCAGATATAATTCAGCTTTTTTGTGAACTGAACCTATCACGTAGAGAATAAAAAAGTGCCAAGGTGAGAAAAATTAGATGCATTTTTAAAAAGTGAAATGAAAGCTGTTGACATTTGACAATGTAATGACACATATTGGCTGTTGAGTGGGATGCCACCGCCGCGTGGGGGCCTCTAGGCCCGGGGGAAGGCTGCTGAGACAGGCCAAGAGGAACAAGGCTAGCTGGAGAGTCTGCACTGGTTGGGTCCTCTGACCCAACGTAGGGGCTGAGAGGCTCTCCCGGGAGGGCTTCCACATGCTTATGTCTTCCTGAGAGAGAGCAGAGAAGGCCGCCCGCTCTGAGCTGTGTGTGTAAGAGGCTCTGACTTGTACTGAGAGGCCTTGGCGAGGATGGAGGTCCCCACCCGTGTCCCAGCCTGAGAGGACCAGCTGGAAGCCTTACTTCTCCCAGTGGCCCCAAAAGAGTATGTAGGACCCTCCCAGTGCAAGTTTCCATGACCCTTTCCCTTAATCTTTCTCTAACCAACTTATTTTTTGGAAGCACCCATCACCCAGGTAAGCTGGAGGGAGTACCACATTTGGCCAAGCACCTGGCTGGGGACACGAGGTAGAGGGCCCATATGCCCAACTGCAGAGACTTATCTTCTTGGGAACCAAGTGAGTTATGCACTTGGATGCAGAGACTCATCCAGGATGGCTCAGGCCCCTCACAGATGCTGCCCCCGCCTTTGCTACTCAGGGACAGATGCACTTCATCAGGGAATCAGGACATGGCATTGACCGCACCCCAACCACCTGCTTCCAGCGGGGGTCTGCCCTGTGCATGTGTCTCTTAGCTTCTCTATAACATCAAGTCCTATTTTTATTTATCTATTTATTTAAAATATTTATTTTTGCTTATTTATGCATACAAGAACTTAGGGCAGAGGTGGGAGGGGGCAGTGAGAGGACTCACCAAGACAGAGTGGGGAGCAGAATAGGTGACCTACTGAAATATACCACTGAGGGGAGCTGCAGGTAAGACAGGAGAGGTCTGCTGTGCCATGTGGGTCACCTCCCTGGCTGGGTATAGAACTCATGCTGCAGTGGCTGGGGACAGCTTCACAGTGCTGAGACTTTAACCCCTATGCCACCAGCGAGGCCCCACATCCTACTGTTATGCAGCATTTCAGCCTTTGTTTATTGAGGCACCATTCTCTTCTCCTTTCCTGACTTCTGGGAAGCTTCCTCTCATACTTCTCTCTCCCACCCAGGTTCCTTTGCCCTGTTTGTCACATTATCTTTTCTGAAGAGACATCTTCCATCAAGGAGAAAGCTTCCCAGCTGCAAGAAGCCTCTCCCTGGTCAGGCATGTACACATCGCTGGCTTTCCTTCTTTTTAGTAAAGATGAAATTCACATGCCATGAAATGAACCGTTTTAAAGTGCACAATTCAGAGGCATTTAGCCGTCCACAGAGTCGTGCAATTGCTACCTCTCTCTAACTCCAAAACTTTTTAATCACCCCCAAAGGGGACCAGGTCCCCATTAGCAGTCACTTTCCACTCCAAACTCCCTCAACCCCTGCAAACCAGTCACTACTTTTGGTCCATTTCTACTTTCATCCAGAAAGGCTTTGCCCTGTTAATGGAAATGTGCCATAGTGAGCGCTGTGTCTGCCTTCTCTCACTTGGCCCCAAGGCCCCCTTCTTGACAGCAGGTGTCCATATTTCACCACACTTTCCTTCGGAGCAGCTCTCTGACCCATGGCGTCTTCCCCTCCCCGCCCCCACCCAATCTCTCTCCATTCACATTTTCACTGGACTAGCCAAGTGTCAAGATATATTAGAACCTTAGAACTGATCTTTCAAAACCCAACACCTCCATCCTAATCTACTTCACACCAACCAGAAGCCATGTTTTAAACATGTCAATTGTCAAAACTTTCAGCGCTCCCCACAGCTGGTCAAATTCCACATCCCTAGCCTGAGGTGGGCTGTCTGGGGCTTCAACACTCTCCACTTCCTGTCCCAAGAGCTCTGTGTCCTCTGTGCTTCCCTCAGACAGCTGCTCTCTGTTCCCTCATCAGAACCAATTTTTAAAATCTGTTTCTTTTTATTCTCTTTTGTCTCTCTCTTACTCACTTAACTCCTTCTCTCTCTAGATTAATGTTTTTTCCTTTTCCCCCTCTTTCCTCTCCATTCCAAATTCTGCCCTGGCTCCAAGGTCCAGTTCCACAAGCTTTCCTCTCTCCTTCTGCACTGCCCGTCCTGAGCAGAGGGAAAACATCACTGCTCTCTCTCAACTGTTAAGAATATAAGGAGACACTGTAATGTCCATAGTTATCTCTTCTCTGGGATGTAAATTCCTGGAGGGCGGGCTCTTCTGTTAGCTCACAGGCCCTGCAGGCGAGTGGTAGACAGTCACTGAATTTACTGAACGCCAGGTTTGGGTGTTGCTTGCTTGACACCCACCAACGTGCTCGGACTGTCCTTGGCTACTACAGTGCCCACTGCCTTTCCTCCTCACTGTTCCTGGCTCTTTCCCAAAGACAGCAGAGTGGGGAGCAGACAGCCTCTTGGCTGACCCTAGCAAAATAGACAAGATTGACCAAATTTCTGTCTTGGAACCCAGGGCTTCTCTGTCTTAGAGAGGATAATTTCTCTTGCTGTCGTCCATCTAAGCCAGCCTAGCTTTCCAGGATGGATTTGGCACTCCCAGGGGTCAAGTTAAATTCTTTGTTCAGCCTCCAGATGAGGTGTCTGGTCCATCTTATGAGAAGGAAAAAACAGTGAGGGCCTTAATTTTATTTTTGGCAATGGTCTCTGGTGGGTGAAGAATGGGTGCAGAAGGCTGAAAGGAGGTTCCTTACATGGATCCAAGACCCGTAGGAGGGACATGGACATTTATTTGGGTCTCAGTGGGGACTTCTTTAGAAAAGTCTGTGTTGGCAGCTGTAACTGAGAAAAGGGAAAAGCAGTTGGCATGTTGCAAGAGTCTTCATGATGTGTGGACTTAGAAAGGAAGCTGATTTGTCTAGATATCTCTCTTTATTCTATTTCTTTTCTGACCTGGGCTGCCTCTGTCTCCACCAATACTGGGGTTTAAGTGGCTTGGTGAACAAACTGAATTTTATCCTAAGATCTCTCTTGAAACAGACCTCTGACTAATAGAATGTTCACACATATGCCAGCAATTCTTACTGGGCTTGGCTAATTAAACAAACAAAAAAGCAGGCCTGGTTGCTAAACTACAAAAGCAAAAAGCAATAATAATAGCACAACAATGAAAACAGGTTTAGCTTTGAAACTTACAGACAGAAGTTTTGGCGGAAGTGTTAGGATTTCCTGAGAAAATAAGGGACTAGAGGAACCAGATGGCAGTAGCTATTCCTGGTTAAAATACCGAGGATAGCAAATTTGACACAATTCCCTTGATTTTAAGTGCTGATGTGGCTTAGGTTACACTCAAGCCATGGACAGTCGGTGTCCTTAGGGACTTCTCTAATGGACATGTCACCTCCTACTATTCCTGGGCAGGTGGAAGCTCTCCAGGCACTACCCTGGCTTACCTCCAGGTCTTCTAGCACACGGCACGTCTCTCACACCAAGGCCTATCTGCAGGCAGGGCCTCCTGCTGGAACCCCTCTTTCCCTGCCCCCTCCCCAGGTAGCATCTACCTGTCCTTCAGCTCTCAACTCCTTCATAACCTCCTCACAGAAGCCTTTCCTCATCCCAAACACACCTCTCTTTTGTGGCACATCTTAGAGTTGTTGTTTAACCAAAGACTTCCTAAGAGCATGGGGAGGGTATTCATGTGTATCCAGGTGACATCTGCTGTGTCAGGTAATAACTTCTTTGCTGTTGAATTATTAAAATTATGAGGTGTAGGGGCCCTGTGGTGGCAGCAGCGAATATCAACTGCAGCAGAAGTACCATCACCACCAGGGGAGCCAGCTCCCACCCTTCGCCTCATACACATCACAAGATCTGCGACTTAGGATGGGCTCAACAAAGCTGTGTCAACTGAGAGTTCCCCCTTGGAAGTTACCTTTAAATGGATGATGTGTCCCTTGGAGACAATACCCATGTCTTTCAAGTCTTCTTCCTCCAGAAGCAGCAGTCGCTTTCCTGTAATGTTGTTTTCCTTAAACAAGCTCGCATAGATGCTCATCTCTGCTGAAGAGTCACCTGAGGTGGAGAGCAAATTAACCTTAGACTAAATCATGTCCAAAACAAAGTTAATTCCATGAATTAAGAAGGGAAGTTATTTCACTTGCCTTTTCTGACGAGCTGCTGAACCCAAAAAT
This sequence comes from Condylura cristata, assembly GCF_000260355.1. Lineage (NCBI taxonomy): Eukaryota > Metazoa > Chordata > Mammalia > Eulipotyphla > Talpidae > Condylura > Condylura cristata. The sequence continues at coordinate 44,440,926 of NW_004567103.1, forward strand.
ACTGTGAAAGAGAGAACATACATGATTTTGAAGATTTATACATGGTCAGTGGCCATACTTAACAACAGAACACAAAATCTTTGACAGATTAAAATATCTTCTGCTCTTGGCATAACCCCAAAGGTAAAATATAAACTTCTTTTTTTATAGCTTTAAATCTTCAAGTTTTCACATTGGGGCAATCCTTCTTTTTGGGGGTCTTGGACACATGAGGGATTATTAATGTTCCTCCTTATTTAGGAGAAAAAAAATCTTTTCAAGAAGTTTCTACTTAACAGTGATTTTTCTACAAACATGCCTATGGTTCCCTGGGTTGTTGAGAGGTGCTGATTTATCCAGGAAAAGTATATGAATAGTAGGGACCACACAGTCAGGCAGAGAGGAACAGCAGGGGTGATATACCCCCTGGCCAAGGTTGAAGCATGGAGCTTTCTGAATAGCATAAGGATGGACCCAGTGACCATCAGCCCTGGAATTTCACTTGGTACATGTGTACTGATCATCTCTCCCATTACTTGGGCAGAGGGAGGTAGAAGGAAGGCTAAACCCAGACCTACCAAAGCTCTCCAGTGCTCTTGACCCTGGAATTTTATTAAAATGACTAAAAATAGCTGTAAAGAGTTCAATGCCTTTAAAACAGTTTCTTCTCAAGTAAGATGGGTCAACTTTGCAGATGAGGATAAAGGGATTATATCCAGGCCTGTGAATAAAGGAGACCCTAAGTCCTCTTTCTTTATTAAGCAGGGCTGGCAGGAAACTGAGAATCACCAGGGTGCGGTGAACGGAAGTAGAGACAACGACCGCCAAGTTTCCTTTCCCTGTAGAGCCTACCAGGCGAGCTCATACTGAAAGCCGTTTTCCTTCACCAGAGTACGGGGTGCAGTGAAGGAAGGCCCCCCCCCACCCCCTGTTCAGAAACTGGTTGACGTAGGTAGATAGACCTTCTGAGTTTCTAGTAGTGAGTTTGTATTTTGAGACACCTGGGGACCTGTAAAGCTGCCATTACAGCTTTGTCTTTTCTTTTTTATTAAATAATACTCTGAGCCAATAAAATGGACTTGGATAAACATAAGTCCCAGAGGTTTCGACCAAGAATTCCCACACCTGTTTGGGACCTGCTAAAGCTGCCATTACAGCTTTATCTTTTCTTTTCTATTAAATAATACTCTGAGTCAATAAAATGGACTTGGATAGACACAAGTCCCAGGTTTCAAACAAGAATTCCCACATGTTTATCACCAAGGATTCAGATGCTAAGTCGGAGTGCTTCTTAGGTTCTCCTCCCAGAGTGTAGGGTTAGGTCTTCCATGAACCTGAGTCTGTCTGAATTCTCAAAAACTGCACCCTTCTCTGGCTTTGGCTCACAGTCTGCCTGGGAGCTCTGTCTCTCTCTTTTCTGGGGAAGACATTGCAGATGGTAGGTAGGAACCTGGACTTCTGAACAGGCGGCCAAAGGCAGAAAGGAAAGTTTGAGGAATCCCAGTTCTGCACTGTGCTAACCAGCTCTTTTCCCACCACAACACAGAGTCTTCTCTACAATTTTAGGAAACATGAAGATCAATTATTTTTTCAAGAATATTCTTCAGATATTCTGGTTCGCTCCTTTAATTATTGTAACTGGTATTCATTCTTATTTCCTAGAGTACCCTTTAGAGCAAATAAGGAGGTGGAATGGGATGGGAAGGGATTTGCTCTGCTTTGGAGACCTTATTTAAATCATTACTGCACTAACAATAGAAAGCCATGGAGTATGTTAAGACTTTCCTAAGTTAAGACTTCCCTAAGGCCTGCAGACCTTTAGCTACATTGAAAACTTGTGGGAACACCTCCCAGGTTGCGTGAGGCATTAACAGAAGCAGCTTACCACGTCCTCCTCGGTCCATGCGCCGATCTCAAAGGAAGGCAGCAGCTGCGTGGGAAACATGAATGAAATGAAAAAAAAAAAAAAAAAGGTAATAACACCATTGTCTTCTCTGGCTCATCCCTTTGTCTCACTAGCTGTTGGCTGTTGCCTTGATTTGGTTCCTCCTGTTGGTTAAGTTGAATGTAAAGCAATTCTTCTGACCGTAAGAGGACCTCGTCACTGTCCCAAGGGCACTGGCCAGAGAAGCCAGTCAGTGCTTCCTCAGTCATAGCCCACTGCTCTCTGTGAGTCACTGCATCGTACATCTTGCAGATTTCCGCTCCTGGGACTTGGCATGCACGGTATTGTTGCACCCCACATTAGGGCCATGGCAGGCGAGGAATTTCTGACATTTGTCAGATACCTGAGCCTTCTTCGGAATTCTCAATCAACATGAGTATTGCTTGATTATTAATGAAAATTCCAAAGCAACCACTTGGTAATCAGAAAATTTTTATGGTTAACAGGGAAATGTCTATGTGTTTAACTAAATGTCTCATTTGCATTATGTATGTGTGAATGTGTGTAATTTTTATTTTTATATTGCATTATATTTTATAAGAGTTATTTATGCCCTAGAGCCCTAGAACTGGGGTCTAGGGCACCAGAAGTGGGGGAGGGTGTTGAGAGGATTAACCAGAGACAGAGTGGGGAGAACAGGCAGATCCACTGAAATACACTGCTGAGGGGAGCAACGGGTGAGAAAGGAAAGGTCTGTTGCCAAACGTGGGTCAGCAACCTGGCTGGGGATGGAGCTCAAGCCACAGTGGCTGGTGACAGCACTGAGACTTTAACCCCTGCACTACCAGGGAGGCACAACACTTGCATTGTATTTTTTTTTTTTATAGGAGAACATGGGGGAGTTTGGGGGGTCTGGGAGGCAAAACAGAAGCAGTTTTGCATTGTATTTTTAAGACCAAATAGGATTTAGGGATGAAGGACAGAACTCCAGGATGCACAGCTGCTCTAGCTAAAACTAGAAAGATCTTGGTCAGGTCAGCCTGCACCATTTTCAAAAACAGAGCTACTCACTTCAGTAGATGCCCAGAGCTAGCTAATAAAGCCTTACATTACAGGGGATTGGGGTGGGGATGAGGGGGATCTGTGTTCTCTGAGTGGAATTAAGGGTATGGTATAGCCATTAGCATTCACTAATTTAAGTTGCCAAAATGGTTGGCTTGTTCTCGAGAGAATGTGGCAAGGGATCATTCAACCTCTGTGACAAATAACTTCTGTGGGTGAATTGACATGAAGAAGTTGAAATTGGTTGTACTTACTATTAGTGTAAAAAGCAGAGGGTGTTGATTAATCCTTCTAATGCACAGGCATTGTGACTCATGTACTCAAAACCCTGCCAGGACAGGTGCACCCCACCTCAAGCAACTTCTAATTTAATCTAATCATTAAATTAAAAAGATATGGCTTATACACGGAACTGTTCAAGGCTACCCTCATCTTGGTTTACTCAGGGCTAAGAAGAGTGTTTGGCACAATGGCTGATAAATTTGTTGAATAGTTTGTTGAATAAATAAAATTAAATAGAACTAAATTCTCTGGCATGGAGTTCCATGTCTATGGAGATGCCAGGGAAAACGTGGGGTTTACAGACAGAGACGGGAGAATGGAGGCATAATGGCTTGAGCTGGGCACTGAACAGAAGGGAGAAGAGAGGCGATTACAAGGCAAACACTGGGGCGAGGAAAAAGTGCAGGCCAAGTATGCTTGATAGGAGCACCCGAAGCTGTAGGTACATGAGGCCAACACGAGGAATGGCGCACGGTTTTTTAAAAAAAACACCCAGTGGTTACAATAAATATGTTTGTGTAGTGCTTGCATATAGTACAAATAATTTGCAAGGGCCTATGAAGTTACTACTCTATAGACCCTGCTACTGCCATGTGTTCTGTTTCCCTCCAAATTGCCCCTTCCCTCCTATGGAATTCTGATGTAGGTAGAAATCATCCAAGGTACTCACCTGCTTTAATAGTGCAGAAAGGAAAATGACTTGAGGGATAGATTCTAAAACTGAAGTTGATCAAAGGAAATTATGACAAGTTTTATTTCTTCACAGGGCAGCTGGATACAGCTGCAGAAACATGTCATTCCCTTTCCCATGATGGAAACAAATGTGAAAGAAGGAACTTTTTTTGATTAGTTCAAGAAACAACAAACTGAGTTACAGAAATATTTCCCTGCGTCAAGGCTGGCTTTTATAGCGAGTAGGGGGGATGCGTAGTGTTTTGATTTGTAGACGATTCCCAAATGTTGTACTGAACAAAATTGATAAGTAAGTATTTCTTAAATAGAATAAAGGTTGGAAGTGAAACAACTAATCAAAACCAACATCTCTGGTTTTCACGTCAAAAGAACTGTCTTGGCTCTCAGCATAGCTCATGATGGAATTGCCAAGGGAAGGCGCTGGCTTGGGGTGGCATTTGCTCTGGTGGGCTTTTTGTACCAAGCTCACAAGATGGGGTGTGTGTGGGGGTGGGTGGGGGGGGGGTAGGAGCCAGGCTTCCAGACAGTTAGAATCTGGCCAGTCAGGGGGTAAAAGTTAATGATCTCCAGCCACACAGTGGCTTACTGTTCCCTTTATGCTGTATGTATCGTGTTAACAAATCAATGACTCTCTGTCCTTCTTTGGAGTTAAAAAAAACCCCACAGCCCCACCTTGTGACTGCCCCATCACTTCACAAATTCATTATTTACACTCCTATTGATTTCAGATGAGTAAAGCTTGTGCTCACGTGTGCACACTTGACAATGCTTCCTTCAAAGGATGTTGGGAATCCAAGCTAGTGAACATCCGATATACACAGCAACACATAACAAAGGGATTTACTGTCAAAATGTTTATTGCAAAATGGATCTTAGAACAAAGGAAAGCAAAGAAAAGTTCACATCAAAACAAAATGTATGACACCAACCTGGATTTCTGAATACATTGTGGACTTTGTGCTGGAATATCAAATTCCAATGAAGTCAATAACTGAGTAGTCTTACCACACAAGAGAAAAATTTAATGCTCCATACAAACATTATACAAGGTATTTGGCATAGGGCTTGCTCAGAATAACATTGCAATAGTATAACTGAGAAAAAGGTTTGTTAAAAAAAAAAAATAAAGTGATAATGCCATCTATTCCAAGCTCACACTCAAAGAATATAAATATTTTCTATTATTGAGTACAAAAATTTTAACAGTGCAAAAGCATTATGTGCAGTGCATTGTACCTGACATGAAAAGATAGACTACTCTGCACACGATATAAAATAATTAATGTAGGTGCGTGAAATTCTAGTTTTGAAGTAAATAATCACATGCCAGAAGCTCTCAGGCAGTAGAGTGCAAACTAAGTTGGAATCGGAGGAAGTGTAGCTAGTCCTCCAGATTTCCTGGTAGACGCTCATTTTTTATCACAGAAATGCTACATCTAGAGCTATCAGGCTGTGCTACCATCAAAAGAACACAACGGATTCTTCTCACTGGCAATGCTAAAAATCTAAACAGGAAATCAGTCTTAAACAGAAACAGCAAAAGGTGCCTGATTATAGAAAAATCACGCTCTATTATATGGGTGGTATGGTGAAACCGCTAGTTTCAAAAGAGTTGCAACAAGTCTAGTGTATTAAGAATAAAAAAAAAAGGATCAATATTTAACACAGAAAAAGTTTTAAAATTATCTTTCATGAGTTTCTTACTGCTCCAATGAAAAGTCTAAATAGTTATGTACATAATAGTGTTAGGAGAAGTCAGTGTAGATGGCTTCCAAACCACCCTCCATCCCCAAATCATTGATTATGATGGGATTAAGGTTGAATACCTTGACTAACAAATTTCACAGGGCTACTGTGTGTTAAAAATCACTGACTTAAAACCAACCCTCAACAGTTACAAAGCATCAAAAACCAAACATGCTATGTGTGCCTCTGACCTATTCCCATTGGTTATTTATGCAAAATAGTAAAGTAGGACTTTGTCAAAAAGAAAAAAAAAGGGTGGTAGGGGGCGACAGGACTAGGAAAAGGTCCTTTAACTAAACCTGGCTACTTAGTAGAATCGCAGCCATCTCAATGATGCTTTCCTTTTACATTTCTTGTGGATCTAGTGCAACAGGAGGGTGACACTACACCCCCAGGGAAGTTTAACTGTTTCACAGTTTCCAGCAGCACTCTTAGAGGGAAAAACCCATTTCCACAAAATGGCGATTTACAGCAAACGCCACAAACCTACAAAATTCATTTTGTGTAGTAGTTATAATTCTGAAAGTGCATCTTCTGAATGGGGTTATTTTGTTAGGAAACATTAAAGGTGGACCCTGCAACTGCCAGGATCTCTTTGCAGCAGGAAACAATGCTACAGGTATTTTGGATGGAATTCTTTACTGAGTGAGATGGCCTCGGCACTAATTCACCCCAGTTTCAGTGACAACCAAAAATGATCTCACTACCCTGAGATCTCCTAATGGCATGTCATCAACTTCTACATGATTAACCTTAGGAGTCTTCACATTAAGATGAAAGTAGTTGTATTTTCATTTGTATGGCTCCCAACAGTTATTACCACAATTAAGTTTCAATTCTTACTTTGAATCTTTATGTTTCTCATAACTCTTTACAAATATATACATACATATGTAAGTCCAGCAACTGGAACTAAATCCACCACCAATTTGCCATTTTGAAAAACTGATCAGAAAGTCAGTTAGAAGCTCTATAAACATCATCATTAGAAATCCTGTATATGGGTAATAAGCATTACTTTATTCACGTTAATAAAATGAAGAGAGTCTAAAATCTTCTAAATAATTATTGTAGATGGAATGAAGTCCCTTTAAAATACTATCTATGTGATTCAGATTTCAAGGATGTTCCAAACTCTAGAAAAACACTGATTTGAACAGAAGGTAATATAGCCAGGTCACATGGTAATTATCTATCATCCAGTTCTAGGTGAGCAATTTCAAACTTATGAATGAGGTCATCAATTCTATTGTATCCAAAACCCTTGCTGTTTCTTCATGGTAGAATACTGATCTATGACCATCTCTGTAATATTAGGATAAACAGCAGCAATTAAGAGATTAGAGAAATATTACCTAATAAACAGTGAACCTAGGTCTGGGTACAGAGTCCCATTACATTTCTTTTTGAATCTTATTTGCTATTTTATTAATGTAATTTTATTTATGTGTAATCATAAGAGATTTATGTGTAAATTAAGAAAAATGTCAGTTTTATTCAGAATATGTTTTAAGTTTGTTGCTGATTATTCTTAAGTGGCAGGCCAAGTTTACATTCTGACAAAAACTGCAGGTCCTAAAATTAGTCAACAGAAATTCCCTTATCACTGAGGCCTTTCCTGACTTCACTCTAAAAACCACAACTCCCCCCCCCCCACACCTTAGTGCATCTCCTCTTTCCCTGCTACATTTCTCAGCATGCACTTACCAAATGTTTATATACTGCCTGATGCATTTGTTTTATTTACTGTGCACCTCCACTCACTCGTATGTAAGCTCCATGAGTGTAAAGATTTTTGGCTGTTCCTAGAACAGTGCCTGGCACAAAGAAGGGGCTCAGTGGATATCTGTGGAATTTCATGGCTTTGTCTTTGCTGGGAAGAAGCTTTTAAATTACTGTCCTTGGCTCCCTCCTTGAGGTTCTGGGCCTCAGTGCCCCAAGGCATGCTGGGAAGTCCAGAGCTGAAAACTGTGAACAGTGGGGGCCTGTGTCAGGGAGTGCTTCTTTAGGTCTAAACACAGGCAGGCAGCCTACTTAGGCGGTTCTTGGTCATGTATGGTCAGCACACTGGTTATGTGGGAACCCCTCTTCCAGGGGGAAGATTCACCTACCCTTTCTGTGTTTACTTAGATGAATGTAGCAAACACTTCAGACTAAGCAAAACCAGCTAGGATTCATAGTCAAAAGTTCAACAGATTAAATCTGTTTGTATAGCTCCCATTCTGAGAATGTTCTCTGTATCTTTCCTGAAAGTAATCCATGTTTAATTTCATCTCATACTGCTAAACAAGTATCACTGAAATCGACAGTTTCGCTTTCCAGAAGGTTACTGAAACCACTTATTTTTCCTTGGCCTTTTTCTAGTATAATTCCTAGTAGCTAACTCTAATTGATGGCATTAACTACTTAGACTATGGGCCTGGTTCTGTGAGTGCTTTACACATATTATTTCATTTACTTTTAACAACAATTTTCTTTTTTATAGAAACTGACTTTTGGGGGAAGATTTATTTATTTGTGCATACAGAACTGGGTTACAGGTCAGAGATGCAGGGGAGGATTCACCAGAGACAGAGCGGGAAGCAGAACAGGCCGACTGATGAAGTACACTGCTGAGGGGAGCAGCGGGCGGGTCAGGAGAGGTCTACCTGACCATGTGGGTCACCTCTGGGCAGGGGATCTAACTCGCACTGAGGCCGCTGCGCTAACTTGCAGTGCTGTGTCCTAACCTGCTGTGCCATCAGGGAGGGCCACAACTGTTTTCTGAAGTGGGCAGTAGTCTCTGTTCTATTTGAATGGACACACACAGAGATTAAATGATTTGCCCAAGACTGTAGAATAAGTGCACCCAGGATTATGAGTTATGATCTCAGCTGTATCTCTCCATCGCTAGGCTATTGAGACTGTTCTACATCTTGCACCCAGACCATTTTATTAGTTATTTTTCTCCAATAAAGCTGGCACAGTAGACTGTCTATTTTGGGTTCTTTTTCACTTGTAAGCAGGAGTCAGAAGCACACCATACTTCAAATTGCAAGTTTTTTTTTATGGCTGAATATACTTATAAATAGTATTAGGTAACAGATCTACAATGATATCCTTTCTCAAAACTTCCCTAAAAGGAACTATCAAAGGTACTCTGAGTAAATAGTCAAATGAATGGTATTGCCTTCTCATTTAGGCTGAAAAGGAGTGTTTCTTCTTTTTCTTTACATAACTGCACACATTTTTACAGTTCTACTGCCTTTTTTCTTTCTTTTTTTTTTAAAGCAGTATTTTAGGCCTTAAGTAAGCTTGACAGACATGTGATCACATTCTGAGTGTTATCTCTCTGGCTAGCCAGGACTGCAGAGCTGTGTCTATATCTATTCTCGTCAACACCAGCCCTGGCAGAATCAAGGTTCAGAAAACACAACTCTGAAAGGCTAGATTTGATATAAACAGGAGTCTTCAGTGTGTCCTTTTGCCAAAGGGAGGATACCTGATTTTTGCTATTCCTTTTATAATACTTCATTCCTGCTATAACATACCTATATATCTATTTAGGACCCAGAATTATTAGATAAACTCTGGAAAACACAAATAGAATGACACACACACACACACACACACACACACACCATCTTCCTGAAAGCTCAGACCACCCTGTATCCACACTTGCACTTTCTAGAAGTATCTCATAAGACTACCTCGTTCTTTTTGTATGAAGTATAAGCTAAGCCTTCTATGATAGTGTGTTGTAGTTAAGAAGATTCCATAGCTGGCACTGGAAAGAAAGCCTGCAAACATGTGCTGTTGGTTTCAAATTAGGTATTTCTCCCTCACATGTACTACTGAGAAGATCTCTCAGGTATGGCTTTGAGTAGCTGTTAGGTATTGAAAATTCATAGCATTTAGGTATTTCTGAAGAAGTATTGTTATAAACTTCTTTCATCTGCAGTTTTTTATTGTTGGATTTTGTAGTTGCTATCAATTATTTCTGACAGTACAATGTATTATTACAAGGGAAAAAAAGTCATATGTTATGAGAACATCAAGAGTCAAAGAAGAATTAGCATTAAGAGTGCTTGTTCAAAATGTAAGTTTTGTTAAACAACTGAATAAACCAAACCAAATCAAATAAAAAACTATAATATATTCATTCTTTAAAAAAAACAGAATGTCAATAACTAAAAAAATACTAATATTGCATATAATAGAATCACACATTTCTATAATCAGGCACCACATTTGCTGATTCATGAAATACACCTTTTTGGCTTAATTTTCCCCCTATTTTTATGTAAGCAAAAACAAATCAAATGGAAAACTAATAGAAAAATGACTATCATGTAAATGATTGGCCTAAAAATGCAGTGCTTGGTTTTCTTCTAACTCCTTACTGGATTTTGTTGACTGAGATAACAAGTTTCTTTTGTTTTCCAAACAGTGAACTTCATGACTGTGCCTTCTGCTTTCATTCACTATTATTATCCATGTCATTATCCTCCTCATCCCCGTCATCATCATCACCTTCTGACAAGTCAAAATCACTGAACCCCAGGGCCATGTTCACCTTCTTCCCCCGCCTCTTAGATGTGGTTTTGGAGGAATTCTGCTTGGCTTGCATGTTTATCTGCATCCCAGAATGCAGCACAGCTCCTGCTTTGTTCATTGAGAAGATATCCCCAAAGCCCATCAGCATCATGGCCTGCAGACTGGGGTTCATGCCATGGCCCTCCCCGTTACTTGCTGCTGTGATCTGACAAGACATCTCTGCACTGTTTGACTCCTCTGTCTTAGATTCAAAGTAAGACTCCTCAGACATTCTTGCAGCAAGAGGCAAGAGAAGCTATCACAGGGAAGAAAGGACAGAAGTAAAAAGAGAAATTAGAACCAATTTCAATAAAGAAAACAGATACCACAAAATCAGTGGCTACTGCGCAGAGGTAAGTGATTAGTAAAATAAATGAATGCAGGGAATTACGTGAGAACCCATTGAATACCACTTTTGGCTCCAGCGCATTCGTCTTAATTTGGCAATGACAGAGTAAATCACAACCCAAAGTCTGCAAAGCACACAGCAAGCCCAATTTCAAATGGAAAGAAAGTTGCAAGTTTTAAGCCTTCATTTGGCTTAAAACAAAACAATTTCTAGGATTTCTCTTAATTTTTCCCAATTTGACTATCACACAGAAACTTTTAGTTAAGCATTATATTAAAAAAGAAATTAAGTAGAGATTAAATTGCAAGTCAAAATCAATAAACCATATCAAACAAGGAAAGATTAGAGGAAGCATGTAAACAGTTCCAGCCCATGCAGATCTAGGGGAATCTGAGTCATAACTACCTTTTCTGCTAGATTAGTATTTGGCTATAACTTAAAAATGAGTATAGAATTCACTTGTTTTTGCCCATTACTTATTATAGCCAAATAGGATACAACACTATTACTCAGGTTATAAAACGTTTCACTTGGGGATAAATTTCAGATTCAATGTCTAACATTTAAGTTATAAACAAGTATGTAAATACATAGGAAAACTGGGAGAAAGGGCAGGAGAATTAGCTTAAATTGCTACCTCTGTTCTCTATTGTGTATGTTTCTTTATGTGCCAAAATGTTGTCCAAGGGATTCTCCTCCTCCAGGTGGGTATTTCTCTTCTACCTTATGCAATTATTTTGAATAGCCTGCCTATTTCCATAAATGTTGGTCACGTTCATTTCAGGGGTAAAAGTAGTAGAATCAGAAAAGTACTGCTGCCTCTACTGAGATATAAATAAATTAGGGCTCATATCTTCAGTGCTGTTTATATGTAAGTAAATTTATGATTAACAATGTACAAATGATATACTGTGATAACCTTTACATTCGGGGAATTAAAGGTACTTTTAGGGCCAATTTCCTCATTTTAAAATTGAAATTTAAGCTGAGTCTAAAAAAAAAGTAAAATATCTCATTTCATCAGAAAAAAACCTCTAGAGTTGCTGGTTCAATAAGAATTTCATGTAATCCAGGTAAAAATTACCATTATACAGAAGAAGAAAAAAACTACTCTTGATTATTTAACATTGGAAACTGGATGTTATTCTACGTGCAAATGTCCCAGCTTCTCAAATTTATTCTCCATTTTTAGGTGAGCTCAAGAACTCTTTACTGCCTTTTTTTTTTTTAAATCAAATTAAATAATAGGTGCTTCCTCACATGCATTATACTCTAAAGATCGCAATGAATGTCTCTCTCTCGAACTTATTCATTAAAGAAACAATAGTTCTATCACACTACTACAATAATTAAAAAAGATAACTGTCCACAAATAGGTACAAGAATTCACCTGCCCAGGCATCTTTAATTGTTGTTTTAACTTCAGGAAAGCAAATCATGTCCTTGAAATAAATCCTACAATATTCTAATGAAGTTATGTACATATTAAACTTTCATAATTAAAATGAAGCTACACACTGTCACTGTAAACCTCCAGCCACCTCCTCTTCAGAAGGTTTATTTTTATCACTCTCTAAGAAATCTCATTTACAGCCAACTAGAAACTGATGTGAGGATGAAAGAAAACAGCTACTTATAAAATACCTGAGCGCAAACTTTCTTTCCTTCAGAAATACTAGCACTAAGCAGAAGAGACATAACAGCAAGAACTGTCAGTAAAGAAAACTCTGCCCTGATTAGGAGAAAAAGGCAGACTGACAATCCCCACGCGGTGGGCTGTCCATTGTTAGGCGAAGCCCTCAGAGCAGCTCCTTCCGCTCCTTCGCAGAAAGTTCTCTGTAGTTAAAACGCAAGCACACAACCTACCCAGCTCTCACAGTGCTTCATTATTTACTACACAACTACAATACTAATGGCAACAAGGCAGCCCATAATTTCTTAGCAAAACTAATGCCAGTAAACCAGAGAACGGCTCGAAAGCATACTTTAATAGGAAGTTTAGGGTTTATTTTTTTAAATAACGCTACCGTTAGAAAGAGTCAAGTCATGTAGTGCTTTATAGCTTAAGATTTCAATGTACTCCAAAAAATAAACTCCAACCCTGAGACTTCAGAAGACCTGTTCTAGGAACAGGGCTGTATTTTCTGTCTCTCATCAGCTCTGAGAGTGTACATCCTTAGGGTGATGCTGCTGTGTCTGTCTGTGGTTATCAATTCAACCAGAAAAGAAACTTCCCTTGACTTCTTTCTTGACAGCCAAGTTGCATTCGCTAAACTGATCAACTGTGGTCCCTCATACGTAGCAATTCAGCTCTTACTCTGGGACTCCCTGGCTAACAGGTCATTTTTGTAAAATTTATATCTTGTGTTTCCCTGTTTTGGATATCAGGTTGCTTATCCACATCGTTGTCAATGGATGCAATCTATTTTATTCTGTAGCTATTGGAAAACATTTTGTCACTAGACATTGATTGCTTAATGGAAATAAAGTCTTTTAAAAACAGAAAAGGTTTTGAAGATCACAAAGTGAAGACTATGAATTTTAAATCTACAAGTTTATTTTAACTTACAATTATTAGTGATTTTAAAATGGAAAAGTATAGAAAGCTTGGGAAAACCAATGATAAATTGATACTTAATTATCCAAAGGATGAATCATTTAAAATAGGGGAAGAATGCTGAAATTTTATTAGACTTTAGTATAGCATATCAGCAATGTAAGCTCAAAGTTTAGTATTTAAATAACAAAATCATTAAACAGAAGTTCAATATGTCTCTAACTGCAAGACCTGGGAAATATTAAGATAATTCCTAGGTGTAGTAAATACTGGAAACTTGTCCTGAGTCTTTTTCCTAATTTTTTTTTGGGGGGTCCAGAATCATAACACTAAATTGGGTAAGATATATTATTACTTATCATCAATATGTCACTTTAATTTATATGATAGCTCTATTTTACAAGGAAATCTTGGTAAAGTTCTGATGCCTCAAAGACTTTCAGACTAGCTGCCTTGGTGTTTACTGAATAATTACTGATTTAATTAGCATTAGGCATATGTGCTGGAACCTAACAGATGGTATGAAAATACAGTAGATTTTATTTTTGTAATTCTAATATCCAAACACACTGACAGAGTCAAAGTTCTTAGGGAAAGAGCCAGAAGTAAGGTAAGCTCTTCTAAATTTCTGGCAATGTGTTAATTGAAATTAGTCGTGAGCACTACTTAGGTACAAATGCAGGCCTTTAATACACAGGCGTGAGGCAAGAAGTAGGAGGTGGTGGGGGGGGGGAAGGCGGGAGGATTGCCATGCTCCATGCTAAGCCAGGGCTCTGGGGATGGTGGGTGAGCTGACTACCTGGGGAACACTCACCGGGGTGTTGGACTGCTCTGTCAGCTTCTGCTCCCACATCTTCAGGCGTCTTTCTCGTTCTTTGAGCTCCTGCTCTTTAAAGCTGAGATCACGTTCTAGTTTCTTCAGCCTCTCAAGTGTCGCTTCAATTTCACACCTAAATAGAAATAACTGTTTTAAGTCTCAGCTCTGCTCAGAAGTTACAAAATATTTACTGGGTCCATCAGGACACCTCAACTATTAAATAAAGTGATCACAACAGCTTGCTGTCCGATAATTCCTCACCAACAGACCACTATCCACTTCCCCTGGGAGTTCCTCACTCTCTTCTCTGGTAGTACAAGTTCCTCAGTCACATTTCAAGAGTTTGATTGTTTTTGTGTTTGTTTTATTATTTTTTTAATTGTTAAATTTATTGATTGATTTTACATCATGGTTCATTTTGCATATTCTTTCATCTCAGTTGTAATCCCCGTGGACGTCCCACCACCTGGTCACCCATGTGCCCTCATCATAGTCCTGTGTGCTCTTCCCGCTCCAGTTCTGATCCTCTTCTTTTCTCCACCCCTGTAAAATGTCTCTGGTATATAGTTGCTCATTGTTTTTATTTTTACTTTATTATATTTTCTTTTTTTGCCCCTTGATCCGAGTTTGTTTTGCTTTTTTCTCTTCCTTTTGCTTTGCTTTTCATATTCCATACAAATGAAATCATTCAGTGTTTGTCTTTCTCCTTCTGACTTACTTCACTTAGCACAATTCTCTTCAGTTTGATCTGCATTTCTGCAAATATCAAGATCTCATTTTTGACAGCTCAGTTATATTCCATTGTATCTTCTTTGTCCACTCATTTACCACCTGGCACTTAGGTTGTTTTCATAACTGGACTATTGTAAATAGGGCTGCAATTAACACAGTGGTGTATATATCCCTTTGAATTACTTTTATTCAAAGGATTTATTTATGCATACAGAACTGGGGTGCAGGCCAGAGGTGCAGGGGGTGAGAGGATTCACCAGAGACAAAGTGGGGAGCAGAATAGGCAGATCAATGAAGTACACTGCTGAGGGGAGCATCAGACAAGACAGCAGAGGTCTGCTGTGCCATGTGGATCACCTCCTGGGCCGGGGATGGAACTCGCACTGAAGTGGGTGTGACTAGCTTACAGTGCTGTGTCCTAACCTGTGGTGCCACCAGGGAGGGCCCAGTAGATCTATTTTGAATGTTTTATAAAACCTCCATACTTTAAAATTTTTGCTTTTATTTATTTATAAACAAATACAGTTTTTTAAAAAAGATTCTTATTTATTTATGCATACAGAGCTGGGGTACAGGCCAGAGGTGCTGGGGCAGTGAGAGGATTCACCAGAGACAGAGTGGGGAGCAGAAAGGGCAGATTCACGAAGTACACTGCTGAGGGGAGCAGTGGGCAGGTCAGGGAAGTCTGCCACGCCATATGGATCACCTCTGGGGCAGGGATCAAACTTGTACTGTAGTGGCAATGGCCAGCTTTGCAGTGCTGTGCTCCAACCCACTGCGCCAACTGGGAGGGCCTAAAGCTTGTTCTTTTAAACCAAACCATAAATTACCAGAAGAAATCTTTCATATCCCTCAAAATCAACAGGCAATTTCTAGTTTGAAAAGTTCAAAATACTTCAGGGCCTCCCTAGTGGAAAGGGGTTAAAGGGCAGCACTATGAAGTAGTCTGTGGCCATGAGTTTGATCTCCAGCCAGGGAGCTGACCCAGATAGCATGGCATACATCTCCTGTCAGGTATGCTGCTCCCCTGGGCAGTGTCTTTCACTAGATCTACCTGTTCTGCTCCTCACTCTGTCCCTGGTGAATCCTCTCACCTCTGGATTGGACCCCAGTTCTTGTATGCATAAATAGACAAATATTTAAAAAGTTACTTCAAGAGAGCATTGAAGAACCATTAGGGCATAGCCTCACCTATGGAGCTGGTATCCTGGTTTAGTCATTTAATAAGTACTTCCATTCATGTAGTGCTTCACAGTTTAAAGCAGTACTATCTATTATTCATCATCAAGGAACAAGTACTAATGTCTCACTTATATGAAGACACAGGAAAATTGTATATAAGTGACCAACATCATACCATTAGTCATTTCCTGCTGGGTAACTCAGGCAACTGATTATTTATCTGACTCAGTTTCCTCAGTTGTAAGGGGTGGTAATTATATCAGAGTTCCCCAAAATGCCCGATCCTAATAATTACCTGGACAGTTTGTTTAAAAAACAGTAACAACAACAACAAACTTCCGAGGACTCTTCCTTGAGTTCATGATTCAGTAGGGCTGAGTCAAACCCAGATTTTCTAATAATTAGTGAAGGAATTCCAGGTAATTTTTATAACCATGTAAGTATCAGAAATCCCGAGTTAGATGATCTCGAGCATTCTAAGTAAAAATCTAAGGTTTAATTCTAATCATTTTAAAAGTTGTTTCCCTCCTTAGTCTTTATCGGCTGAGAAACCTCACAGGTTGGAACAGTATGTGCAGTTACAGAAAATTCCCTTGATAGAACAGAATGAACCGAAAGCAGCAAGATGGTGCAACATGTATTTCCCTGTCACCATGTTAAATTTACATTGTGGGAAATGCAAGTTCTTTCACTTGAGTTTTTTGAAGGGCCCATGAGAAGAGCAGGGAGAGTAACTGCAAGAGAGCAGGAAGAACCAGCGGGAGGGCGCATAGGGTGGAAGGACGCTGGCCCAGGCACAGAGAGAAGAATGCAGAAGGAAGAGCCTGGAAGCAGGTGGCTGTCACCGGCCAGTCCCTGAGTGGTGCCAACAGCAGCTTCCAGGTCCACTGAGTCAAACCTGCATCCCTGGCTGCACAGACCTAGCTGAGACCTTGACAGTGGGCAGGAGCCCCCAGATTTAAATTAATATATGTAATAAAAATATGTCTTTTTTCCCAGGGAAACTCAAGATAAGTAGACGATAAGTAGACAGGTTATTCCAATGTCTGTGTGAAAGATAACAAGAAGGTTCTGGGTGTTAATTGGCTAAGCCCAATTCAGAGGCAGCTACTGAATGTGAACCCCACATTGTACTGGATATTTAAAACGCACCTCAGTGCAAGGGAAGTAGCAGTTAACTAGAAAGGTTTCTGCTGTCACCACTCTGTCTCTTTAACTGATGTTACTGGGAAATTATAAAATTTTATAGGACAATCCCTAAAGAAGGACACTAAATCAGCAATCTTCCAGAATTATGTCAAAACCCAAATTATCCCTGGTATTTCCTACAAAAAATTGTATGCCTGTTGGAAAGTTTATTTTTGGTTTTTCAAATGGAGGACTGAGATAGGGAAGAAAATCAGTGTGGAAAACTCAGGTTACACTTTTATAGCAGAAAAGAATGAAAGGAGCCATTTCTAGTGAGGATGAGAGGGCTGAAGGAGGCGCAGAGCAGGCTGGCTCCCTGGGGGATGGCAGCAGGCCGGGGCCTCGCCGGTTCTAACTCGCCAACTGTGGCTCAACTTTCCTGCCAGGGAGACTGAGCTCACTGTGTTCTTTTTGATCAGGGTAAATGGCCAACACATTCAATTTCATTGTGATGTAAGCCAAGGATTCCTCTGGAGTTCCAGCTCTGGGAGCTCACTGTGATTTTGAGCCCTTCTGGAAAACACTTAAGCAACTTGAAAGCTGTGACACAGAAAAAAACACCGACTGAGTAAACAGGCTCCCTCAATCTGTCTCCTGAGTTCTCCTTTCCCAACACTGCTCCCCCAGATGCTCGGGGACCTGACCGCAGTGTTGGATGTGATATGCTATTATGAGATTAACCCAGCTCTGGAGTTTCACACAGACACGGCTGCTTCCTGTTGCCCCTTCTTTGTTTCTGTTGATGCCTTGTTTCACCTTAGATGCATCTCGTAATGCACTGACATCACCCTGCAAAATGCAGCTGAAGTGTTTTACTTGACAAAATAGAAGGGTTTTGTTAGATCAATGCATCTAAGTTTTTTTTTTAAATTTGGGGGGTTCCAGTTTTGCTTTCCCATAGGTGCACGTGTTCCACTCACCCTCCATCAAACTACTGGTGCTAACACCTCTTATGTCTCCCTCTCCACGTTCCCTCTGGTAACCAATAAATTCCTTCACAAAGTCCAAGATTTACTCCTGTTGCATTTTGCCTCTGTATATATTTCTGTCATAGTCCACAGAGGAGTGAAACCATCAGATAACTTCCTCTTCCTGAGTTATTCAACCAAAGTGGACCTTCAGCAAGTATCAACTTTCTGTGTGCAACATATGAACAATGAGCTGTAGTTATCTTCTTTCATTAGGCAGACTTCTTTTGAAATGCAAGGTCCGTGTGTTAACAAGGATGTAAAACAATGGTACTTAATTAAAAGAATTAAAAATCAATCAAGCTATGTCATGTATATGAAATGACAGATATATAGTAGTTATGTTAAATTTACTATTCTGGGTGTGTCAGACCTCTCCTGACCTGCCCGCTGCTCCCCTCAGCAGTGTACTTCATCGATCTGCCTGTTCTGTTCCCCACTCTGTCTCTGGTGAAGCCTCTCACTGCCTCTGCACCTCTGGCCTGTACCCCAGTTCTGTGCATAAATCTTTAAAAAAATTTACTATTCTGTATTAAATGATTTGTGCTAATATCCAAATTAGAAATTAGAACTTTTTTTGATTTGTTTTTTAGGAAGACATGTTGCTATGATAGTATTTTGGTCACCAAGAAAGAACTGAGCCAACAAAATGCTTGTGGAAAGACACAGATGTCACGCTCCACCACAGTGCCCACTTGGGCAGGCTCCATGGGGTAGGGACAACACAAGGTGACCAACGGGATGACACATTTTGTGCTCTGAATGCTCACCACATTTACGGCCAGGTCACCAGAGAGACGAGCTGAAGACGCAACAAGTGGGGACGATCTGACACTAGGCTTCTTCCCTATCATTTATCAGATCCAAGAAGAGAGTCTGTGTGGCTTTCAATAATTTAGTTTTAAAAGGAGTTTTCAGCATAATCATCATATTTTTTGAAATGAGGTATTCCATCTGGTCTGTGTGCAGAGGAGGCTCTACCAGAAAACAAATATTAGCCAGAAACACCAGAGCAGGACTGAAGTCACTTGTCATATGGCTTCAGACACCATACATGGTCGGAAGAAAGAGGGGAGCAGTCTGAATGTCTTGTCCTTGGAAGTATCCGGATGAGCCAACAAAACATTTGATTCTTTTCAGCACTTGGCATATTGAGTGACACAGTGGTTTTGCCCTAATAACCTAAAGTGATCAAGCCCTGGAACAGCTTCTATCACTAAAACGGAATGTGGTCAAGGGAACAGGCACCGGCCACACGTCCAGTGAGGGACTCGAGGCACATGAGCCACCCAGGCCTGTGGCCCAGACCTGCCGGGCTCCACCACGCTGTCTTGTACGACCTTAGGCAGGTATCTGACCTGCCTAGGCCTTGGCTTTTGCATCCTTGATATAGCTTAAGGCTGCCACGTGGATTAAAAAAGATAATCTAAAAAAAGTATAAGCATCTGGTAGGAATGTAATATGTTACAGCTGTGTTCACTGATATTATCGCAGTCACTGTTATTATTCTTCCCCGTGTTTTTAACCAGTTGTCAAGTTCAGTTAAAACAATTCTGCTGCTTCTCAAACTGTGGTTTTAGGGGTTCAGGGAAAGATCTATAATATATTTTCTTTCCAGCTGTCAGGATTAACTAGTTTCTGAAAGGCAGCCCATGAGGGCGCCCACCAGCGTCCCATATAGGAGGGGATAAGTTTGAACAGGATGACATTTGTCCTGCAATTCATTTGTGATAGGTATTGCTTTTGGCCATAAAAAGTCCTTCCATTTTTATATGGAAAAGTTACAATTTTCTATTTTCAGGTTTCACTGACATACTTTAGAAGACTCTCTACATCAACAATATTAACAGTCATATTCAAATCCACCTGATCAATTGGGTAGAAGATTAAGTAGCCTTTCAGCAGGGAATCATCCTTTGTGTCACCTCCTCAGACTACATTAGATCGCATGCTTATATACTCAGACATCCACATCCACTGTCATAAAGCTTATTAAAATACTCATGAAGTCGTTATGAGTGTTTTTATATTTAGTAGTCACAGTGGGTACTGCATGGCACTGGGAACTTTCTGCCTCATCACCACACCCAGTACCTAGAAGGCACCTTGCCCTGCAAAGGCTCAGTGATTGTCTGAATGAATGAAGGAAAGAACACAGGCATCACAGCAAACAAATCACCTTATATTTGCATTCTCTTGTGGAACGGAATGTCCTTTCACATTGTTACGGCCAGTGTTGCCTCTCCTGCATATTTCTTGAGCAATTGCTGGCCCAAGCCCCTCCTGGGCACCATCGGTACAGTGATGAACAAAAGAGGCTATCTGACCCTTTGTATTTTAGCCAGTGAAATAGGCATTAAAGGACAAGTTGTAGAACTGCTTATTAATCCAACAACAAGAGGGGCTACAGACGAGGTGCTCTCAGACCACACCAGGAAGAACCCCATCTGGTCTGGAGTCAGGAGACACGTGTTACTGCAGCCACTATCTGAATGACGCGTGGGAGCTACTAAGACTGGGTGGGTGTCAGGAGTGGGGGTGGGTCTTACATGGAATGAGTATTAGGAGAAGCCACATGTGCCGGGATTCTGAGTGAGGAAAAAATATGCATCTTTTGAGGGACCTAAAGCCAAAATTTGAGGGATGGAATGAAGCTGTTAAAATGGGGCTGCTGAGGCCAGAGTAGAGAGTTTTAAATATTTTATCCTTTGTTCTAAGTGCAAATATATGAATTTTAAATGGAGTGATAGGATTAGATGTGTTGCTCTCTTACAGTAGAAAAAAGTATTATACATGTTTTGTCATGTTAATTACTTCAGTCTACAACAAAGTCTCTCATACCTATACCAGAGAAGATTGTGGTTTTTTGTATCCCTGTGTAAAAATTCAATCAACTCACTGGCCCTAGATAGTGATGTCGCAGAATCAAAATAAATAAGATTATTGCAAAATACCAATTGACCTGAAAGTCCAGAAATGCCTAGTGACAGAAGTAAAGAAGTTGGTCATTTTCAAGGTGCATGCAGTATTCATTTGGCAACAGCAGGTGGCGTAAGGAGTCATGTTACACCGCCCAGACCAGGAGCAGAGATGAAGTTACTCAAATCTCTGCTGAGTCAGGGAGGAATAATGTCAGCTCCCAAACATGCTATTTATATTAGTGCATCATGTGACCTGGCTCAAATATCTTATCCCAGGTTTACTTTTTCCACTCCCACAATACAATTCTCTCATTATGAGTTTGTTTTACACTTGACAAAATCCAACAGGATTTAATCACATCAAAAGTTTCCTTTTAAAGGTGTTCTGACTGTCTCCCTACCTCCTCCATCAACAGATACAGTGCCCTGCAAATACCAAGGCAAATGGTATTTTTATTTCTCAACCAGACAGAGGCCGAAACTTCCCAACACAGTATATACAGAGACATGTCTGGGAACTGTCTCTTGTCTCCGAAGATATGATTTCAATGTTCCTTCCAAATACTTAAGACATAGGATAATGCAACAAAGCTTAGAGCAAAGCTTTTTTTCTGCTTAAATATGAAATGGAGGACTTATTAGATCTCCAAAAATCTTTAAAATAAAACCAAACAAAAAAGTAATTTCTAAATCATGCTTAGAAATCAGGACTATTATGGACCCTCCTTGGTGGCACAATGGGTTAAAGCACTGCACTATGAAGTTCTCCAAAGCCACTGCAACACGAGTTCAATATCAGGCCAGGGAGCTGAGCCACACAGCACTGCAGAGCTTTCCTTACCCCCCGCCTCTCCCCTCAGCAGTGTATTTCAATAGATCTGTCTGTTCTGTTCCCCACTCTGTCTCTGGGGAATAATCTCACCCACTACACCTCTGGCCAGTACTCCAGTTCTGTAAGCATAAATAAATCTTAACAACAACAAAAAGAAATCAGGACTATTCATAAGTTCTCTGGTTCCTGTCTCCACCACAGTTAGCCTCAGGTCCCACAGAGCCAAGACACAGGGCCCCAGGGAGGCCCGCCTACCTCCACTCTGCCTTGTTGTGCAGGAATGAGTTACACTGGTCAGGAAGGTTAGTGTCATTTGACATGGACTCCAGAATTGAAATGATTTGCTTGAAAGATGGTCGTTTCTGAAGAGAAAATAAATAGTCACTTGTTGAGACTTAAAGTAGAATATAAGAGAAAATCCACAAACACAGCCATTAGCTCTGGGAACAAAAAGCAACATGATATACAATGTTCTGATTTACTCTACAACTGTCGGATCACTCTGGCTTAGGAAAACATGGTCTTTATTTTCAATCAGCTATTCAAAAGAATAAACTCAGATGTCACTTTTCTATCGTGTAGTTTAATGTTAGAGAAAAAGAAAACCCAGTATTTCTCTTGGTAAGTAAAGTATGAATTCTCTCTTTTGCATATGATTAGGACTACTAAACAGCTGACTCCGTTAAAAGCCTATCTGTGAATTAAAGAAAGCGTAGAAAGCAAATAGTAAGGCCTCGGTGGTAGGCAGATCAACAGCCACTGTAAATGCGTCAACATTCCTGTATATTTGAAAAAATTCATAATAAAATGTTGGGGGAAGTCTATTTATTAATATCAGAACTAATGAAATTTCCTAAACTAATTGTCAGGAAAATGTCCCCAATTTTTATGCCATCAGAGCTTCATTGTCCTCAATGTTTATTTCACATTAAGGTGAAGTGGGCGCTGGGACACAGCAAGGGACGGTGTACGAGACCCGGAAAGAGCAGTGGCTCGAACCTCTCCTTAGCTAGCAGCAACTAGCCTGGTCCATCTACTTACGTTCTAGCCACGGTGGAGACAAAAGGTTACCAGCCGAAATGGAGAAAGATAATAAAAGGATGAGGCACAGTCTCTCTTCATCATGCCTCATAATTACACCATTTTGGAACAAATTACAGTTGCCGTAATTAAAACATGCATTTTAATTTAAGAGCACAAAAACAAGAAGGAACAATGTTGGGGTGGCTTGCTCGTGGGACCTGATGCTTCCTATGTTACATTACTCAGGAATATAAAGCTGGGATACTTATTCTGTGTTCTGTCATGATGATACTTCTCTAAACACATACATGCACGTACATGTGTTTAAAGAGGGCGTAGGTGGCCAAGTGCTGTGTTGTGCATTAAGCATTCTTATCAGCAAAGAGGAAAATGCCTTAAGTAGGAAATTTGGAAAATATTCTGTCTCCTTTTGACTTAGTTCCCATTTAATTTCTGCCACAAAGGTCAGGCTGTAAAAAGAAAAATGTTTTAATCATTTGCAAGGGAAGTAATTATACAACAAATAAAGGATTTTCATTTTGCATGGAAAAGCAGCAGGAGGACTTGATGATTTTTTATAGAAAAATGTTTTTCTTCCATGTTTAGTCATTCTTCACATAAGGTGAAACTCTTCCATAATTGGGTGACAATCATCCTTAGAAAGAGACTTTATTTCTATAGTTAGGATATATAGTTAGGAGTGATCAAAATGAACATGTAAAAAGCAACACCCCGCCAGTTTTGTGGCAGTGATATTTTGTGGGGATTCCAGTAACAGAACACAACATTTGGTCAACATTCCTGTATATTTGAAAATATACAGGGGTTTGCCTCCTTAAAAAAGCTACAGCAGGCCAATTTATTAAGCAGCTGTATACATTATTTCCACATTTTTTATCTTCATCTTATCTATAAGGAAGATCAACCTTGGGAAAGTATGAATTGTGTGGTGTCACACAGAAGGCAAGTTACAGACACCAGGACTTAAACCTTTCAAAATGCATTATCACCTGCGAATAAATACCCCTTCCTATCAAAATTACGATTTTAGTTCCCTTATTCCGTATTTAGAAATGCCACTGTAGGATGAACCAATATCCATCTTTACTCCCTATTTTCTCAATAAAATATTCTGAGCACCTGTTATAAGTCACTTAACGATCTGACATTTATCGAATACCAACTTGTATACATTTCCCCCTCCTTACTGAAAAATGTATTCTTTTAAGTGAGCTGGCGATTTTAATCTATGTGTTAATACTCTAAAGAGTTAAGGGCTAGAAACAAACAGAAACTTTTAAAATAATTCTTATTCTATCTACGTGCATAGAACAGGCACCAACTTCTGGCTGAAAAACCACATACTTGCAGCCAGACTGAAAGGTGCCTCTCGTGAAACAGACCTTTGTCTCATCATTTCAGTCAACAACAAAGTGGGCATTTACTCAACTGAGTTTATGTGAAGTGCTGAGGGAGACACTCATGGGCCTACTTCCAGTTTCCCATAGAGCTATGGTTCATTTAGGATGAAAAGATGTTTCTGAAAACAAGGTAAGGCAGTAGCCTAGGCTGTGGGCACACAGGACTACACATGGCTGGGGTAAACAGGACACTGAGGCACGTTCAGAAAAAGGAGGGTTATGCAGTACTCTGGAGATCAGCTACGAGGCAGTGCGTACGTGGCGCAGCTGTGTATGCCATCCCTTCAGATACAGGGGACAAGTGTTAGTTTTTTATTAGAACAAAATGTCATGAACGTAGGCACCAAAGACAATTTAAAATTTTCTTTATACTTGGCTAGAATACAAGATTCCTCTGGTCCCAAAGAGGGTCAGACCCCTGTGTTAGCATGATAAAGCATGTTAACATGGCAAACTTCATGGCCTCAATGCTGGGCCTAATGCGTTAGGTGTTTACACTGTCGCTTAATTAATCCACCATAAATGTATGTTCTTAGCATTTTAATTAATGTGGTGTAGAGTTTCTGATTAAGAAATTCAAAACCTGCTTTGCATTCTGAAATATAATCACAATGATAGAGATCTAGTTGCACCAATGCAAATAATTTCAGGTGAAATCTCCTTTTAAGTGTCGGAGGGCAAAGTACTGCCAAAATGACTGTCTATGCCACAAGGGACGCATAACTGCAGGAAAGAGTACTCAAAGGGTGTCAGAGTGCTCGCACGATGCCCGGAGGTAAGTCAGCAGAAGCTCACAGTGCCTACTAGGGTAGCTACTGCGGGCAGGCATTTCTCCTAATACTTAAAAAATTCCCCTATTCTTCAAAATCACACACTAACACAAAAGGGTTTAAAGAGACGACTAAACATCTATGCAAAATTGTCACGGAATACTAAAAATCAGCAACACGTGAAAAACATTTTAAAATGTGAAGTTCTTTAATTAAAAAAAAATTAAGTAGCTATAGGACTTTACACTTAAGAAGGATGAAGGTGCTTTTATGAACAGGAGTGAAAGCAAAGGTTGAAGCTGCTGAATATGAGGGCAAAGAGGAAATATACAAAGCTGGACAGAACTTCCATCAAGCTTCCAAAACAGAGCGCTGGCCAGCTTAGCCAAGGGGCAGCAGTGGGTGCAGCGTGTGCCTGGGGCTCATGGCAGTGAGAATTCCGTGCTGTGCTTACACAGTTCCCATACTCCCTAGTTGGTGAGTTATCCCCACCAGAGCAATGCTGAAGAAGAAAAGACTGTCTGCTATGTCATGAATTCATTGGGAAGCGGGGCTCTGAGGGAACTGGGTTAAAATTAAGAAAGAAATTCAATTCCTGGGCCCTCCCTGGTGGCACAATGGGTTAAACAACAGCATTCTGAAGTTACCGCAGCTACTGCGGCACTAGTTCAATCCCTGGCCAGGAAGCTGTAGAGGTCTCCTGACCTGCCCGCTGCTCCCCTCAACAGTGTGCTTCATCAGTCGGCATGTTCTGCTCACCACTCTGTCTGGTGGATCCTCTCACCACCCCTGCACCACTGGCCTGTACCCCAGTTCTGTATGCATAAATAAATAAATCTTGAAAGAAAAAAGAAAATTCCATTCCTATTTTTTTTCTTTTTAGATCTCTATTTAAAAGGTCAATTTGTAACACATATATTTCTATTAAAAAGTGAACGGATTTCAACAACTTTTGGGCTTTTTTCCCCCCCTTACTAATTCTCCTTTATACTAATGTTTAGTCTGTAAGGCCCTTTTTTGTTTTTTAACTTTTTATTATATGAACCTCCATATACCTATCACTCAGCTTCAAAATGATCATGGCCAATCTTGTTTAGCCTCTGCTAAACATTCCATTTCCCTTTATTTTACTTTGAAACAAATTCAAAACTATCCTATCATTTTATCTATAAATATTTCCATATGAATGTGAGCATCTTAAAATTATCTTTGCAGGGAAAGGAAATGGGCTCAAATGTGATAACCACATGAAAGCCTATGTTTTGGGACTTTTCCAACTCTCCAGCAATAGCCTACAAAATAGCAGTGAAGGGTTTTTAGGGAGGAAGATAAGCAGATGTTGAGGGGAAGCCTGAGCGGCCAATCCAGGGTTTATGGCAGTCATGCAATGCATGGATTTTTATCAGCCTGGGCTTTAAAAACTCAGTCAAGCAAGCAAGGGGAACTTCAGAATTCTGAACACAGTAAACAAACAAACAAATATACACATACCTTGGCATCAGCTTCCCAGCACTGATGTAAGAGTTCAGCAAAACTTCTGGGGCAGCTGCTTGGAATGGTTAATCTCTAGATAGCCAAGAAAGAAGAATAAAAAAATACCAAGCTTTACTCCTGAAGGTAAGCAAAAACTAACTGAAAGCTCATAGAGTTAATTTATGACCATAAACAGTACATGACATTTAAGGCTTACACTGATTAACATATGATAGGTGAGAGTTTACATTTTGATTCATAATATTTAATTGTTAAAGTTGCTTATACATGTCCTGAGAAGAGGAATCACAGTCTTTGAGAAATTCAACACAACAGATGCAATACAAGTGTCAAGTCTAAAAGAAACTACAGCAGGAGAGGGGCAAGTCACTAAACACTAACTCTAAAACCAGCAATCTATCACTGAACTTTTTTCAGGCAACTATGAAATACACAAATAGGCCAGGTAGCAAGGAAACCTTTTCAGCTCTGACGGCAGGTATACAGGCAGAACACATCTTCATCAGCATGGAACCATTTTAAAGAGATGTGCATTTCCCACTGGTCCACGAGACAATTTGAGTATGTGACCAAGCATCGCTTAGTGTTGGTCAGACCCATAAACTGTAATAACCTGATACACCAATGATGATATGCGCACAGGTCCTAACTCTCTGAAGTAGTGGTTTGCATAGAACATGAACTACCCCTAGTGACTGTTGAGAAATCTTTGAAGGCATTTTTGTTTGTTGTAAACACTGGAGGGAAGCACCTGGAGGCAGTCAAGAATATTAGATCCCGCACCCTATCCTAAAACCTAAACTCTTACTCTTCTCCAAAATTCAAATGCCCCATTCAGGTGAGCAAAGCAAGCAATGAGGTTTATAAAATTTTGACACTATTCTCTGATTCACAGACAGAAAGTATTTTTTGAAATGCACTGAACTTTCTAAGAATGTAAGCAGGTGTTTATTTTTTAAAAAATATTAGATGGTTGCAGTGGGGACATAAAACAAAGAGTAATTGCAATTGTGTAGCTGAATATACAGCATTTACAACTCAAAATAATTTTTCATAAAGGTTAACATTTTCAATACAACTTTCCTCGACATTTTCCCAATGATCGAAGTGTGAAGTGGGTGGGTATGGATGTTGATCATTTCTTCTTTTCCTACTGACAAACATTTAGATCCCACATCTGAGACATTATACAAATAGACATAATTATTTTAAATTACCTGATATGGTCAAATATTAGTTAAATTTACATTCAGACACTTTATATACTGGATTATTTTGTGCCTTAAATAAAGATCCTTAAAATAGCATCTAAAATGCTTAAACTTCTGTTATATAAATGTGGGCCATCTTCATGCATTAAGACATTCTGCAATAACCAGATATGAGTACAGGTTTGTAATGCTACTTAAAATTTAAATAATTTAAAGTAGAACATATTCAAATTTAAAACTGAAATATCTCCCAACCTCTACAGTAGGCATGACATTTTTTAAATGTACCACTTTCTACCTAAGACTCAGGAATTATTCTCTCCTCTAAAGTATAGACAACAACAATGTACTAAGTATTTTGAGGATTTCTATGTTCATCAAGAATAGTAGCCTTACTACTTAAAAAAAAAAAAAAACCCATATTTTGAGAAAGTAAGTTACCATAAAAACAGACATTATGCTGCTGTAACATTCTAAATAAACACTAACTGAGTTTTCTGGCCAATATCTGTAACATTTAAAACATGTATTAGAATGGCCTCTTAAATTCATTCCTTCTAGACTGTTCATTGCTTGTTTTGTATGGTTTAACAGTGCTTTATGGATCTAGTTTTAAATTCAATATTAACAAAAATAATTGTCTAGTGGTCATGTTTTGTTATTAAAGGCTTAGAAACAAAGATGTTCAAGTAGAAATTTTAGAAAATACTGATCTTCCTACAGGCACAAAGAGTGATTCTAAATTGTGAAACTGAGTAGATCTAGAGTCTAGGCTGAAGTAATGTATCAAGGTCAACATTTTGCTTTTGATATTACACCTTTCCTTTGTGTTGCCAGTGGGGGAAGCTAAGGTAAAGGGTACAGCGAATACTGTGTATAATCTTTGCAACTTTCTATGAGTCTATAATTTTTTCAGAGTGAAACGTTAAAAAAAAAGGTAGCCCTAATATTTGAACTAGGGCCATTCCTGTATAACCAACTCACACTTAAAACGTGTTCCTAAAAAAGTTTAAACATATTTTTCTTCATTTAAATGAAGCCTGTTAAATAAGTAAAGCTTTCCCTTTCAACTTAATAACCCAAGGTATACCAAAGTAAAAAAAAAATGAGTGGCAGTTGATGGGATTTTACAAATTATATGTAAGTTAAGATCTGATTTATTGTTAAATACAGTAAATTCTTGGGCATTCTTTTAATGCTATGTCAGCAAAATTTGTTATAGCAACAAATTTATGATGTAAAATAACATCACCTTCTTGACTGAAGACAAAGGAAACTACATTTAAGACAACTTCTATATTTTTGACAAATAAGTATTGGCAGAATGGAACTGAGTGAATGTTCTTGTATTATCATGTATCATTAAAAAGTGAGGAAACTTATTTTAACATGTGAATTTCTCTCAGCTTACTATAATTTTTAATAAATATAATATGGAATGTATTTGAGCGGTCTCAGTTACTAGCTGGTCATCAGATTTCACTGTAAAGAAAAGAGCATTCTCTGCTTTAGGCCGTAGCCTCCTTTCGGAACATGGTGAGGAGGTTCTGAAGGTGACTTCTGGGTGATTCCCACACCTCAAGTCAACTAACCAAAGGCAGCTTCTGAATGCACTTTTCTCTTCAGCTTTGAAAATCCTTGTCAGTTACTCCAATGTTGTGAAAATACTTTAGATTCATACCTATTCTGGGATCCTTTTGATGAGATACTATTTTACAAATATTATTCTGTCTCCTCCACATAGTTAGAGGGTCCAATTAGTTCTTAAAACAAGTTTCTTCTAGTTTACTTTAAAATGATGTAGAGGGGAAAGATAACATGGACCGTTTTGCTCCAAAGTCAACAGAAGGTCAATAACTTTCTTTATTCTCATTTGTAAACTGAGAGCCAATCATCTAATCATCTCACTGGCAAAAGAAACAGAACAGAAGCAAGTAGGTTGTCACATTGTGAAAATATCAGTCAATCTGTGTGAGGTCTGACTTAATAGCACACCAGGAATTATGATCATATTTAATTAAAACAGAACAGCTCCTGTGAAACAATGAGAAAAACACATTCTCGAATAACTTCCTTTTATCACTCTTAAATAGGCAGCTCTTTCCCATCAAGTCGGCTCTTATGTACACGTCACCCATTTCCAGCAGCTCAGGAGGACAAATTAATAAAGTAACTGGATTATGTGATCTAAAAGACAGACTCGGTTTCTCTTAGTCAATAGCAGCTTTTTGATTAATGGAGTTTGTTCCTGCACTCATATGGGGAGATCAGCCCAATTCTTTTAGAGGATTAAAAAGGGAAATCTCTCTGTATATTCACCTATTTTGCAAATTATTTTACCCTAAGGTTGCACTCTTACCCTGTGTAGAAGGCATGGCTAAGATTGGGAAATGAAGAAGTTTGTGAAATCGAGTTGTTTTGCATTGCAAAGACAACTGCGTGATTCCATTACATGATCTAAGTTCTCCTAATACCTTGATAGTGGATGCTTCATCCTTATGCTGAGAATTTCCATGGCTGTGCGTTTCAGTCACAATTTTAAACCTTTCAAAATGTAGTTGCTCTCTTTGATATGAATGTACCATGTTCTCTGATGTAGGCTCATAGGTCCAACTAGCTGAAAGCCTCAATTTGTGGGAAGAAGAAAAGCGAGGCTGGGGACACAGCACAAACGGTGTTTACGCCACTGAAGTCCTTTTGAAATGGAAAGGCTCTGCATGAAGAAGTGAGCAGCGATGCCACTGCCTCGCCAATTCCAGTGAGGAGCTCATCTTCAATGTAGTGCTCAACGTAGGTGGCAAAACTGTAATTTTTCCCTTTTTTGAAACTATTTTTTCTTCTTTTATTTTTGAAATTCTCATCTAAGCGACAGTTTCTTGTACTATAGTGACTCCTGCTGGGAGAGGTAAGTTGAAGTAGCTGAAGGTCTCTTACAGATATATCAACTCCCGGCCAGTAAAAAAGATGTCCTAAACGCAGGAGATGGAGTTAAACTGTTCCCCTACCTTGGACGCAATGGCTTCTTTCATCACTAAGAACAAACCCCTAGGTTTCACAATTGAGACTGAGAAACTAGTACAGTACTTGTACAATTTTTGATCTACAGCATCACGACGTGAAGCTGCAACAATTAGATGTAAAGGGTCCATTCATGAGGAATAACATCACTTTGACCCTTTGTGTTAGCTCCTACTGCTAATCTTTCCATAAGCGTGAACTTACTTTCAATTTGAAGAAGATGAAAAAGTCTTTTGCAAAACCCCAATACTGTTTTCTGATCTATGTACCTGAATGGAGAATCGGAGTCTTACCTCGTTTTTTTCCACTACAAGCCAAGCTACTTGTAATCCTTCCAAACCTTTAAAGGGGACCTCCCTTGTTAGCATCTCCCAGAGAACCTGGAACAAAAGACAGTGGAATTTTTATTCTTGTACTTTATATTTTTGGTATATTACTGAAACTTTATCTAACATTTAGCTGTATCCAATTACCAGACACAACCATCCCCCTCCTAGAAGCTTGGGGAAAACCTAGAAATTCACATACCTAACTTCCTCCATATATTTTATATGTACATAGAGACAGAGGAGAAATAGATACATATTAGAAGAAAAAAGCCTGGTTTAGAAATTACAACATCTAGAGCTAGACTTAAAATCTTGGGAAATCAATGAAACTATCTTTAACTATCCCATTAGCTATTAGAAATTTCATGTATTCCCACAAATTAGATTTTATATTTTGTCAGCCAAAACTCTTTGTATGTCCAATCTTTGATACATTATGGTATAATCACTTGGAATTCGATAATAGTTTTGAAGTTTCAATAACTGTTTCATCTGAAACAGAAATCAAGTCAGAAATCCAATTCACTGGCTAAACCACAACGGTGGGCACTTGTAAAGCTGTAACGTTTAGATTTTATTTTGGAGAAATCTCTCTCAAAATGAGTTAGTCTAAGGGATTCATTCTCATTCACCTATAACAAAATTTATTACACCATATTTTAAAGTATAATCAACACTTTATGTATATAGATGCAGAATGTGTGTGTGGGAGAGGGTATTTATGTGTGTCCATCTCTCTGCAAGTCTTAAGACAGCATGATTAATAAATCTGAAGTAGGATGGAATGCCCAAAGATAGCAAATCACATCCCATGACTTTGGTTTCTCTTTAAATACGGAATAACAGAAATTGTGCACAAGGATGTCTTCTCTATTTGAACAGTCATCAAAAGTTAGAGTCTACTAAAACTTTGAAAAGTGCACGAATGTTAGGGGGAAATGTTGTCCTAAAGGAACTCTGTAGAGTTTTGTGGACTCCACCCCCTACTCCAGTGATTGGAAACTACAACTCCCAGCAATACCAAGGAGAGAACTGCGAGGACCCAAGGGCGGAGCTTAGCAGGCATTCTGGGACTTTGGGGGATATATGTAAGGGAGCCATTTTCTACGCACTCTCTATCGGGACCACGTGGCTGGTAGCTATCAGTGTATTACTGGAGTTCCAAGTCAGCCCAGCTGGTAGAATGTTCTAGTTACCTTGTATCTCTTTCTCTTTCCCTAGTTGCTCCTTTTCCTTTCCCCTTTTGTAAATAAACCCAGTATTGACCCTTTTTGTGTGTGCCTGCAGTACAATTAAATTTTAAGCACACGGGTGAGGACCCAGAGACAGGCAGCCCAGTTCACACTGGGTTGCCCTGTAACAGGAACAATTCAAATTATCAATAGTAGTCATAATAATAACCACCATTTCCAGTACTGAGCACTCATTGGGTTCTGCATACTCTGTTAAACCCTTTTACAGTATCATGATTGATATTACTCCCTTTGGGAGATAGTACCCTGATTTTGTAGATGAGGAAACCAAGGTTAAAGAAACAAAGTTGTGACCAAAGACACTCCATTATGAAGTGGCTGAGCTAGGAGGTGAATTTGTTGTCTCACCTGAAGGTCAAGCCACAGGTTAAGGCCATAGAACTTTAGGGAAGGGAAAGCACAATACCACAGAGTGTGCCAGTCTGAATTTTCAGTATGGAGCCACGGTGGAAGCAAGACTTAGCAGTTTGGATTTGTTTTTTCTTCTTCTTCTAAAAATCAAAAATACCTCTTCTAAGTAAGAATGTGCATTGAGCACATATAGTTTATTCAGCAGATCTATAAACTCTCTATCCTCTATTTCCTTAGTCAGTACTCAGTCTTCGTTGAGCCATAACATGTTAAATGAATTCCAGCTACACAAAGATAATTAGCAGGAAAATCAGGGAAATTGGCAGATGCTGCTCAAGCAGGAGAAAAAAAAGTCACTGAAGACTCTTTGGGCTTTTAATCAAGTGTGTAAGGTACTTCTTTAGAAGAGCTACTGAATAATTCCATTTGAGTCAGAGAAGTGATTAGGAAAAGGTAAGGGCACCCCAGAAGAGGATTCTAACACTGCAGGTAAGGGACGGTGAGGACAAGACTAGGTGGGCCATCACCCCCACATCCTGAGCCTGCACAGTGGAGGAGGGGTTGGATGGTGAGATGGCTGAGCAGGAAATGAAGCCCCTCAATTTGCTGCAATTACCACTCCCCTGGTGCTGGGGTTGGGAGGGGGGAAGATGGAAGAGCAAGTAAATTAATAGATTTCGCATTCCAAGGAGAGCAGGAGAAGTGAATCGGTGGTAAGTAAATCAAATGCTCCAGACCCCAAAAAACGTCAGATGAGCAGCCTTCTGCCCCTCCCTTCTGTGTTGGCCTGTATGCACAAACTTGCAAACACAAAAACTGACACGGCAAAATGCAAAACCAAGAGCTAGGGGAATAACACTGGGAAAAAATCGTTGTCATGTCACTCTTTATTTCAAAATAACCAGTTTGAAAGAGTCCAAAATCAAGTTAAGATCCAAGTTCTATTTCACTAAGCGTTCTAAGTCTGGAAAAATAAGCCAGTTGCAGTCCCTCTCTGTATTTCTAAAGAGCTACTCTACCCAAGGGGGCCACATGATGGATATAAAATCATCTGGACGGCATCATTAACTGCTGGGTTCTGAAGCCCATATGAGGTCTTTAGGTTCATTCCAGTGTCAGCACATCTCAGAGTTCCTATTATTTATTCACCATATTCAGGAATGCATCAAAAAGTAGGTGGTATGGAATAGAACAACAGTTTTTTTTT
This sequence comes from Condylura cristata, assembly GCF_000260355.1. Classification (NCBI taxonomy): domain Eukaryota; kingdom Metazoa; phylum Chordata; class Mammalia; order Eulipotyphla; family Talpidae; genus Condylura; species Condylura cristata. The sequence continues at coordinate 44,474,771 of NW_004567103.1, forward strand.
TTTTTCACTAAACAAAATGATTTGGCACAAAAAGGTAACTTTGTTGAGAAGTCACTTGCAGGTCTAAAAATATATTAAACTATGCCTGAAAATATCAGTTACAGGAATTCGGGCCAATTATTGTGATCTTTCACCTTGAAAATATTTTCCAACTCTTTTTATATTGAGACGTCCTCACGTTTAAACTGTGCCCTCAAGTTTAAAATGTGCTCAAAAGGAAAATTTCTATTTTCAGTTGACAGAAGAGAAACTTGGATAGGGCTGGGCACTTTTCCTGCCTTTTCTCTTACAAACAATGGAGAGCCATTACCTGAGCTGGGATTGTTCTGGAACAGGGCTCACAGACAAGCAAGGCAGAGATGCTCTCCCACAAGCCAGTCTGTTTGCAAAGCTGGTTTTGGCTGAGAAGCTTCTAAGAAGTTAATCCTTTCTGCATTGTCATTAGGATAGCTTTGTTTTAAAAATGTGGCTAGACAGTGTATTCTCAGAAGGTTTATTCTCACAATGCTAAGTGTTTTCCTTAAGTCTTAATGTTTTTTCTTTTTCTGTGTGTGTGGATAACAGACTTAAAAATTCCTTTTGGTTTGGTCCTTCAAGAAAAGTCATTATAAGTAGGCTGAAAAATCTCCTTTCTTATAAAATGGAGAGATAAACAGTTCCCTGCTTAGCAGTTTACCAGCTCAGAAGCAAGCATCATAAGATCCACTTCTGGCATTTGCAAAGCATTTATTTTAAGGCTGTATGAAGGTGGTTTGTCTTGCCATGTGCTCAGAAGCAACACAGGTTTATCAAGTTGTGGAGGTCTAGGGACTTTGAGACTATGAGAGACTAATTCTTATAGCAAGTATGAAGAAACAGAAACATGAAAAAGCAAAAATATATTGTTTGTTTGGTGGTGTATAACTATTTTTTATGGTCTTACTGGTTTGTGACTGCTGGTGGGGTGGGGAAACTTGATGAACAGAATAGATTTTTAATGAGCTGTGAGGTGTTTCGTGCATCTGACGCATGCACACTGATGAGTGAGACTGATCTTTAAATGACATTAAAAAATCTAAACAACAGCACTGTTTTTTTCCTAGCTAGCTACCACCTTCAGTTTATGAACTACAGACTTCTAAAACTAAAATGATGTTTACCTTAGCAACTCTTATCCTGCTCTTCTGAGTAATATTCACTATGACCAGGGAATACTGCCTTCATCTTTTTTAAAAATCGTGATTGTTTATAAACAAAGGGCTCTGGAGAGCATGCTGTGTACTTTTTCTTTTACTAACGGTGTTAATCTAGAGCAGAACAGGGTCAGAATGAAACAAGATCTGAGTTCTCCTACAGCATTACATTAGCAATTGTGTATTTTTTTGGAATGAATTTCTGATCTGCAGGCTATAGGTTAGATAGTAGGCATTCCAAGTAAACCCCCTTTTTGTCAAGAGAGTGACCGCTGAGGCATTTTTGCTTTTACTGGTTAAAAGAAGGTTCGAAGGAGAAAGTAGAATTGATATTTAAAAGCAGCTGACTGAGAGAAACAGGTTCTGCATAACAACATTGGTGTGGAAACACAGAGTGAAACGAATAACTTGCTGCAACTGGCTGTGAGGTTGCTGCAGCAAGTCAAACTCCTTGACAGACTGATAGGTTAAATCCTTCAACCCAAACCAAACAAAGGCAGGGCCTTCCAGCCACCTCCTTCCCCTAGACATTGTTCCCCTGTCATGACTCCGATGCACACGTTTTTCTGTTATTCACACACACAATTCTATTACTCAAACTGGGTTGCTCAGTTTTTACGGGTACGTAACACCTTAGATCCTTGTTTCAGATGTTATAGGGTCTGAAGCAGACATGGCCAGGCCACGAGTTAAACGCTAAATACAGTTTCTTCCGTATTCAACAGAAACTCCTTAATCAGTTGAATGGTTGACACGAAAAGGTTTCCTGTTAATTAACTCATTTGGCACCTCTACTGGTGCTTTTTTCTTCACTGTAACCCCTCCTAATGGAGTCCTGCTCCAAATGATTCTCCTTTCCACTGAATGACTTGGGACCAGCACCCCTGGGAACTCTTGCCAAGGCAGGCCCCAGGACCAGTGCTGCAGCTTCTAGTGTGTTTTTTGGAAGTTGCATAGGTTTCTCCTCAACGCTGATAAAACACTCAGGTGCATAAAAGTGAGCTATGGAAATAAGCAGGAAGCATTTAGGAAATATTCTCTCTGAGGCGGCTGTGGGCATTCCTCAGAATGAACATAGTGTCTGAAAACTGTTTAATTGTTGCAGCTCTCCCATAGGTTTTGGATTTTTGTATTCTCGTTAGCATAAAAAAAAAAAAAACAATGAACTCACCACGCCATAGGAATATGTATCACAAGTTTCAGACACAGGGAGACTCTGGATGACTTCTGGAGCCATCCACGGGAAAGTTCCAACCAAGGACATATGTGTTGTGTGGTTGTGAAACCGAGAGGCACCAAAATCACATATCTGAGAAAAGAGGAACAAATAGCAATTTTCTACTTATTGACTAAAAAAGAATTATCATCCACAAAAGCCAACATTTCACATTAACAAATATATATAGGTATTTTAAGGTAAAAGAATTAGTCCTACCTTCAACACCCCGTCAGCAGCTATAACAACTAAAAAAAAAGTAAATAAAAAGATAAATTATGACAATAATTTAAATTGCAATCTAAGATCACAAATGTACATTTCTACCTTCCATATGGTATTATGAAGTTAGAAGAGATAAATTCCTGTATTAAAACTTTTGCAAAAAGGAACTGACATTAAAATAAAAAAAATTAATCCCATGAAGTGCTGCTAATAAAGAGGCTTTCAAGAAATTTATTTAATTCACATGTAGCATTGACCAATAAGAAAAGGCATCATTTAGTGGTAAGGAAAACCAAATGCTGCCACTAGGCCACTCACTTGATTTTGAGGAAATATTAGCATTATTACTTCATGTAGCTATGATTTTTCCTCCAAACTGAATAATTTTCTTGGAAAGTAAAGACAGTATCCATTCATTCACCTATTCATACATTAATTATTCAACAAATATTTGCTGAGACTTATAATGGACTATAGGAACGTAAGCCAGAATGGCATCATCTCTGCTTGCATAGAGCTTGCTGTCTACTGGGAGAGAAACACATCTATAATAAAGTGGGACAAGTCCCATGATGAGAGAGAGAGAGACTGACACAGACCCAAGGAGCAGGGATACCTAAGACTAAGGAGGTCATATGCAGTCTCTGGCAAGAAATGCTGTGTATGCAAAGACCTGAAGAATAAATGTGGAGAAAAGTAGTTTACTGCTCAGAAAAAAAGAGCCTGTACCAAAGCTCAGCAGCAGAGGAAACGGCAGGCGACTGTGTAAGGCAGGGGCCAGGTCAAGAAGATCCTTTGTGAGAGATGGAAAGCCAGTGAAGGGCCGTAAGTGGAGGAGTGAAAGGGTCAAACATGCAGAGGGGACGGCATGTTAGAGAAGGCGACGGGCGGCAGTGCCATTCATTGTGTTTGCAGGTTGCTGTAGAACAGAGAGAAGAGGGTGTCTATACTAAGGCTGTGGCAAAGGGCAGGAGAGAAGTCAACAAACATGTGTGAGACAGAATCGACTGGTTTTGAATAACTGGATGTGGAAGGAGGACTCAAAAATGAAATCAAATAAAGAGGAACTATAGGATAATGATTCGGATGGAATTCCTTTAATCTAATTTCCGGCCGAGGCATATGGCATCATCGCTTACTAAGAAAGAGCATGGAGGAATGCCTTTTTAAGGAATAGAGAGAAGGTGAAAAGACATAGTTTTGAAGTTGACCTCCATTTGGGAATGTTAACTTGCAGATAGGGCTTTTAAGGAAGCAGGTGAGTAAGAGCATAAGAGGAGGGAGGTCAAGGATCAAATCCTAAATACACAGTGGACGATCAATATTTATTAGCTATTACTAATGGTCCTGGTCAATGTACGGATTAATCTCTGCATGACCTAATAATAGAGAAATAGCCTAAGGGCAAATGTGATACTGTATGTGATGCGATAACCCTTTTCAAGTAAAAATTTAAATACTACTACAATATTCATTGTATTTAGAAATATCTTTACTGCTTTTTTTCAAATATATGATTAAGAGGGATCATTTAAAAAGAACTAAAACATAAATATATAACACAGAACATGAAAGAGTCTTATTCCCTCCCTCAGAAAAAAATTGCCAAAAGTTAGGTACAAATTGTTTCAAGTGTATATTTTCCTGTCAAGTAACCACACAAACTATAATTAAAAAAAAAAAATGGGCGCATTCTTCATTGTTATTTAGTTTTCATAATGACAGCATGGATTAACCCATAATTTAATCATCAGCATCTCATGGGATACTTAGGGTATCCTGAGAAAGTACATTAAAAGGAGAGAAGTCAAGTTTGAAATTTTGACCATGAATTGAATTTTACAGACTGATACTTCCTATTAGAAACATTCTATAAGAGTTAGCACCTACATAAAGTGTTTGGCTCCTGGAAGCTTGTGTGTCTAAGAAGTGCCAAAAGAAAAGAGATGGTTTAGAAAAGGGAAAGAAGAATCAATCAGAATCTCTGGGGGGCCAAGCTGGACACTGATATACTGAAGTTACCAAATAGCTCCCTTTGTCCATCCCCACAAACCTCACAGTCCTGGAGGCTGAGGCAGGGCATGGGTCAACTCCCCTGGCTCACTTCCACCCACTCTCAGGACGGCCATGTTAGCATACACTCATTTTAGCTGCAGTGATGAAGTTTCTAAAAAATATCCTCCTCTTCCTTCCTTAGAAAGCATGCAAATAATAAATTAAAGCATGTAAATGAAGTGATAGCATGCTTTTTTCTTTTTTTCTTAACAGCAAACTTGTTTACTTCAGCTGGTGCTGGGCAGCTAAGTAATCTCATTGCCTTTCTCTGTTAACTTCCAAGTGATGTAATGGAAGAAGCGACTGTTTTCATTCCAGCTTGAAGGTAACGTTTGTTACTGCGAGTCACTTTAAAATACTCTCCAAATAATAAAACATAAGATCAAAATTAAACTATATAAAATTACAGGATGAAAAAGAAAAAGAAGGCTTTTACTTTCCAAACTCCAAAAAGTGTTCATCATTTCTAAAATAAAACTGATAATAAAACTGGCAATAAAACTGATGCAAAAATAAAAAAAAATTTTTTTACACAAACTAATCATAAGTAACAGAATCTCAAAACTCTTCAGTATACTATCTAAAATAGTGAGAAGAAATACATGATTATGCATGTTTATCCAGTAACAGCCCTCTAGAGAAATAATTAGGTATGTATTGAAAATGTACTGCAGATTATCAAGCTTGACATTTCTTTTATAATAAAAAAAATCAAACAACCCAAATGTCCTCAATTTGCTCTTTGTACAGGGGAGTACTATGCAGTCTCTTGAAATAACATGGAGAACTTTCACATTTATTAACAGTGGAAGGATATAGTGGATATAGTGTCCGTGGTGAGTAAAAACAGCAGTTACAAAAGATACCCGAAGTTTGACGGCTTATTTATAGGTACTTTGTAGTAACATTTTAAAATAGAAACATTACCATTTCTTGACTTGAGATCTCTGTGAATCACCTTGACAGGAGCCTCCATATGTAAGTAGTGCATTCCTTTTATATGAGAGAGAAAAAAGGCCTTTTAATATTTTCAAGAATGCCTTAGTATTAACCATTCATAATTTTGCGACATATTCCATAGGAAAATTTATATTCATATGTCCTATTTTTCCACAATTCATGAAATAGAGACAGGGTGTGTGTGTGTGTGTGTGTGTGTGTGTATAATAGGTATAGATATATATATACACACATAAACACACACACACATATATATATATATATATATTTTAGAAATTTTACATAGCTTAATCTCTTATACATCAGAATCTGATTGTGGTTAAAGGTAGTATCTCACAGTACCTAATAAGGACCCTTAATTTTGTGGAGCCTGCTCGAAAACAGCACAATTACTTCTAGAAGAAGTGTTCCAATGACTAAGGTATTCCACTACCAACTGCTTTCTAAGTCAGCCAAAGTTCTGATCAAGGTTTTCACTTTTCATTTGGATGTCTGCAGTGGCCAGATGGCTGGTAGCTTGGTTTATTTTCTCAGCAATTATTCCAATAAGACCCTGGGAGTAAAGAAGTTAAAGATGGAAGAACTGGTTGCATATATTCTGACTGGCAAAAGATTTTGTGATCATCAGAAAAAATACTATAAAATATTTATAATATTTGTCATATAGTTATAAAATATTTTGGTTACATTTTAGTTACAATATATTTTATTCTTACAAATGAAGATCTTTGAGATAATCTATACTAAAATGACCTGTAAAATTTGTTCCTATATATGTAGAATATAAGTCAAGTTACTTAAGTAAACTGGATTTACACAATAAACTGTATTTTATAATTTTGAACATAAAATTACACTTTAAAAGATATATCTCATAGTAACCCTGGTAATAGTTTTTTCTTTTCTTTTCTTTTCTTTTTTTTTTGGTGGTAATAGTTTTTATTCTTTTTCTGTAGTATTGCCGACCTCCCTTAAACTATTTACTTTTTTGAGTTGTATTTTCCAAATAACAGAATCCTTTTGTTAATGAACAATCCACTGAACATAATTTAATAACTAGGCTTTGGTTCTTTTTAAGTATATAGGAAATTTGAATTTTATAAAGGTTAAATTCTATTAACCTTTATAAATAATCTATTTTTCCCCACTGATTATTACATATTGAAGAATTATGGGAGAACAAAGAAAATAAAAGTTAAAACTCCTGCCATATAGACATTACCAAAAAGAGTCAAATTAACAAAAGTATCAGTAATTTAAATTCAACCTAAGTACCCAAAAATAGATGATTGGATCAAGAAGATGTGGTATATACACACAATGACATACTGCTCAGCAGTCCAAAAAGATAAACTCCTGTCATTCTCAGCAACATGGATGGAACTCAAAGGAATTATGCTCAGTGAAATAAGAAGCCAGAAGGACAAGAAAAATATCAGATGGTCTCACTTATAGGAGGAATATAGGGGAACCAAATAAGACATAAGGGGGAAAATCATAACAAGACAAAATGAAACAAAAACAAACAGACAATTATAAGCCCAAAACATCCTGCAGGGGAGGAGGAAGGAGAGGTATGGGAAGGAGGGAGAGAAGAGCACAGCAGACTGTGATGCTGGTGCCTTCAGAGAGCAAATTCTAAGGGTGCTCTACCTGGGAGGGTTAATAAAGTAAACATTCTTAAAAAAAACAATGATGTAAAATAGATATAAAGAAATAAATTTCATTTAAAAAGAAAAGTTGCAGAACGACTCACAGCTTCCCATAGTGGTTGGACCAGTTGGCATTCCCACCAGTAGTGCAGGAGAGTTCCTTTTTGCCACATCCTCGCCAACATTTGCTGTTGCTAGTTTTTTTGATGTGTGCCATTCTCACTGGGGTGAGGTGGTATCTCTTTGTGGTTTTGATTTGCATTTCCCTGATTATGAGGGATATTGAACCTTTTTTTGGCATGAAACATTTTTAAATTTTGAGTATCCCTACTTGAATTTGGCAGGTTTTGATAAAACTTGAAAGAAACAAGATAAGTCCCCAAGGAAAGACTATTACTTTTTGAAGTCACCTTGTGACTTCCCAGTGAAAGCAAAGCATGAAAATTTTACTTATTGAGTCCTAAATATATTTTTATTTCTTTAATGCAAAGGAGTTATTGCCCTAATAAAATCTATACATGCGTGCTATCCAGGGGTTGCTAGAATACAAATGTAACTATCAGTGTTCATCATTTAGGTTAAGTTGTTTCCAAAGCAACTTCAACAGTTATAAATAAAACTCAGAAACATTTAGTTAGAAGATAAAAATAAGTGGAATTTAATTTGCTTTAGAAAGCATTAGTCTGTGCAGGAATTTATGAGGGAAAAAGAACTGGGCACCTTGTCTAGGGACTTGGTGTATTCAAAATCTTTCATTTCCAAGGGTGATTTCCAAGTTTACATTAAACATAAAATATGAATTGCTTTTACATGGCAGGACAAATAAAATTTTTTGCAAGTGGTTACTATTTTTGACATGAACAGAATGAACATCCTTAATCCTACATTACATCACATTTTCTGGTAACTGGTCTAAACAAACTTGTAGAGCAAAGCAGAATTATGCTCTCTCCACAGAATGTGTCAATTATAATGTCACAATATGGGGTAAAAATGCCTTCCCTGAGCCACTGATTTTGTTGCAATTTGATTTTAGGGAAAGAAAGAAACAGAAATAAGGATGCAAAAGTGGAAAAGCAATAGTCTAAAAGAGTCTATAAGTAAGTTGCAAAACCTTGCTGCTTTTGCTTTAAAAAATAAATAAAAAGAACATTTAAAGACACAGAGTAACACATTTTCAGACAAGTCACCTTGTAAGGAGGGGGAAAGGCTCCCACCATCTCTACAGGAATGCAGGAAGCATTACCTTTGGCTACATCAGTGGCCCAGGTCATAATGTGATCCATGTCCATCTCTTCACTTCTGTTACTGTTAATATAATCGTAGAGGGAGCCCAGAGAAGCATATTCTGTTTTTAAAAGGAAGATAAGCAAATAGTTAAAACCAATCTGCATTTCAGAAATATTTTCATTGCAAAAATGTATTAAGGAATTTAACATAAGACATTAAAACATAAAAATTGCTTCATAGTTCTTTCTTCTAGAAAGAAATGTGTCAAAAAGACTGCTAACCAAATGAATAGTAAAACTTCAGTTGAGGATGAAATCAAAAGCCATTTAGATCAAACTAAGAAACATTAAATGGTGGTGGAAGAAGGTATTTGAAGTAAAGGAAGGCAGTAATTAGGTATATCTGTCCTCTTGGTTTTGATACATTTCCATCCCCTTTGATTTTCCTCTATTTTACTGCCCGATCTGTGCTAATATCTTTATCATTTTATTTTCTCACTGACTTTTTATTCTATTTCTTTAGTGAACACATTGATGTCTTAAGGGATTACAACATACATTTTAATTTAGCACCATCTGCTTCAAATTAATACTAATTTAATTACAGAAAGTCATAGAAACTTCCCCCAATAATTTCATACCATCCCTCATCCTTTAAGCTGTTACTATGAATCATATTATATCGATATACATTTTTTAAGTTAACAAAATAATGTTGTTTAAATTATTGTTTATACAATCTTAAATTTTTAAGGAAAAAAATGACAACAAAAATACGTGTGGAGTCTTCATCTAACCCATACAATTATCATTTCCACTGTCATTTATTTCTTCCTATGGATTGTCATTTTTGCTTAGTCTGAAGGATTTCCTTTACAAGTATTTACAAAAACTGACAAATTTCTTTTATAGCAAGACTGCTGTCAACAAATTCCTTCATTCTTTATCCAAGGAAGTCTTTATTTTTATTTTTAATACAGCAATATATTTTAAAATATAGATGGGAAATATACACTAAAAACTACTAAACATAGATGAAACACAAAGCAGATCTAAGTAAATGGAAGGACATCATCTTTGGAGTACTCAATATTGTGAAGATGCCAACTTCCAAAACTGATTTCTAAATTCAACACATCATACCATATTTTTGGCAGTCTTTTTGTATATATTGACAAAGTGATCCTAAAGCTTATTTTTGTGTGCATATACACATTTATTTTATTTTTTTTAAATTGAGGTTACATTGATTCACAGCAATGTATGTGACTCTAAGGCACAGGATCGCACCTCCTCAGATGCAGGTCACCATCAGCATCTACCCCAAGACACCCACAGCCATCCATCAGTGTACCCTGTGTCACCCCATCTTGTTGCCTCCATTCTAGTCAGATGTCTAGAGTTTGTTTTGGTTTTGCTTGCTCTTTTGTTGTGTTTCTCTATATTGCACATACGAGTAAAGCCATCTGGTTATCTGTCTTTCTCCTGCTTTATTTTGTTTAGCACTGTGCCCTCCAGCTCCATCTATGTTGTCATGAATGGCTGTTTATATTGTTATAGAGCATTCAAAAAGAATTTTTTTTTAAAGATTTACTTATTTCTGCATACAGAACTGAGGTGCAAGCCAGAGGGTGCAGGGGGTGAGAGGCTTCACGAGAGACAGACTGGGGAGCAGAACAGGTAGATCGATGAAGTACACTGCTGAGGGGAGCAGCAGGTGGGTCAGGAGAGGTCTGCCACGCCATGTGGTCACCTCTGGGGCGGGGATAGAACTCACACTGAAGCGGTGGCGGCTGGCTTGCAGTGCTGCATCCTAACCCTTTGCGCCATCGTGGAGGGCCCAAAAAGGATTTTTTTATTATTGAGAAAAGGATACAAAATGCAAAATTCACATTTTGGGGACATTTTAGATATTTATTGTTATATGTTGTCATGAATGGCAAGAGATCATGTTTTTGTTTTATTTTTCGGATGAGCAGTAAGCATATCTTTTATTTTTAATTATCAGGCAACTATTAATCAGAGACATTCTGCAGGGGAGCAGTAGGGAGAGGGATCAAAATGGAGGAGGAAATGTGTTCTTACACAAGGGACTATGGTGACTGACATGGATGAACTGGTAGGAATTTTGTGGGGACTACACCTGAGGTGAAAGCAGGCACTGTACAAAACGGAAGGATGATGAAAAATATTATCTTTAATTTTTAAAAGATAATTCTGCAGGCACTTTCAATGTCTGTTGCTTTTTTGGTCTCTGTTGTAGATGAAAAGTTAGCTATTAACCATATGGTTGATCTCTTGTATGTAAGAAATTTTTTCTTGCTGTTTTCAAGAATTTTACTTTGTGTTTATCACAGTTTGATAAGTGGTGTGTCTAAGTAAAGGTTCTCATGAATTCATCTTACTTAGAGTTCATTGATCTCAATTATGTAGAACAATATATTTGATCAAATTCAGGAAGCTTGAGGAGCCACTTTCTCATCACTATTTTTCTGTGTTCTACGTTTATCCTCCTTGCCTCTATTTGCTATTCTATATTAATTTGTAGACTTAATGTTGTCCCTTAGGTCTCTGAGATTCTGTTAATTTTTCTTCAGTGTTTTTCTTCTTAAGGTTGAGTAATTTCTACCCAGCAGGTTTTAAGTTTACTGATTTTGTAGTTGGTGGGTTAGAAGCACAGGTGGCAACCTAGACTTGCACTTGGCCTTTGAGGAAAGGCGAGGGCAGGGTCGTGTGACTACCCCCTTCACTCTTAAGCTGTGGGAACAGATGTTATCTCCAGGTGGATTGCAGGAGGACTGTGCTAAACTGTGTGCTACCAGCTGGTGATACAGAGAATTGCTTCATTCAGGAAAAACCACTGTACCTCTGGTGGTCAGGTACCTGAAGTGAAGCAGAATATTAAGAGGACAATAGGGTCTTTTTCCAGAATAAATGTACTCTGAAAACTGTGCCTAGATTTAAAAAAAAACTGATTCTGCTAATTAAACAAACAAAACAGGGATATAGAATATATATTATGAAATGAAATTGTTTCATGAATATGAGGTTACAAGAAAGACAATATTATTATTATTTCATACAAATGAAAGATCTTAAAAGTGTGAGTAGTTGGGCTCTTCCTGGCAGCACAACGGGTTAAAGCACCGCGCTACGATGTTCTCCAAAGCCACTGCAGCACGAGTTTGATCCACAGCCAGGGAGCTGACCCTCATGGCGCAGCAGGCCTCTCCTGTCTTGCCCGCTGCTCCCTCAGCCATGTACTCTGTCAGTCAGCCTGTTCTGTTCCCCACTCTATCTCTGGCAAATCCTCTCACCCACCACATCACTGTCCTGTACCCCAATTCTGTAAGCATAAATAAATAAATGTTCAAAAAAAGTGTCAGTAGCCAAACTATTTTGTTAAGCATTCAATTATTTCATCCCTTTTATGTCTTCACTGAAAGTTAAAGACATCATATACACACCTGCTTGTGTTTTTCAACCCACTTAGCTTCTCCCTAGAAAGTAGCTTATGAACTTAATATAAAATATTTAAATTATTTTTTTTATAAAGCATCATTAACTATTATGTTAAGAAAACATTTCCTTTTGATTTCAAAGATGTTTTTTTCTATTTGAGTTTTGGCAACAATAGCTGTCTTGGAAAATGTAAACACAGTGTCAGTATTGTTAAAACAAACATCATTACCATGAAATATTTTCATAATGTACTATCACCAAGACCAAGCTTAGCTTGGATTCTAACTAATAGAACAAATGAATTTGGGCAAATGTCTATAATTTGTTATAGGACAAATTCTGTTTTTAACTGTCTAATAAGAAAAGGCCAACACAATAGCAAAACATGCAAATTATATGCATCTATGCTTAAAATAAATCAAAAGCAAGTCAAAGGGAGTGGGATTATGTACTTAAAAATTAATGCTTGCTGTGGTTGAGTTTAATGGGAATTTGGGCCTGTTGAGGAATTACAGAGATTTGGTATCATCTCTTAGACCAGTGATAAGAGGTAATGTGGAACAGGCAATAAAATTAAGAGGTAGTAGCGGCCCCAGGGCATAAAGCTGTAATTCACTAGGTCTCTGGCATCCTAAGCCATCTTCCTTTTGAACCCAGGGACCTGGTGTGTCCCCTTTGTGCAGAGTTCCTCTCAAGTGTCATTTGCTATGCAAGAGTTACATGATCTAGTATCTAAGGACCTCTCCCTTCCTCTCTTGTGGGGGAGGGGGAGAGAAGAGCTGAGAGGAAGAAACAAGATAAAAGTATGGGACTAATAACATAGAATAAAGTGGTATCTAAAGATCAAAGAAAAGATGATCTATTATTGACTCTCTGACTTTGGCATCTGTGATTCAGTCAACTCTCTTAGTACCTTGGATATAGATGTTGATTTCCCTTCCAAGGGAAATAAAATGGCAGCTACTTCTTGGCCATGTCCATTTTCTTTGAAAAGCAGGTTTTGTAAGTGTGTGTTGAAAAGTTTCAGCAAACACACATACACAGGAATACACATACACCTGACACACACCCCAGATAGAATCTATTCTTATCCTCAGATTAGAAAACTGAAACAGCTCATCAGTGACTCATCTACGCAGCTTTGGTAGAACCAAGACAAGATCTCACACCTCCCATTCCTATTCTATACTTATACCAATCTTATCACTCTGATAAACCATTCTCTCAAGTTCTAACACGACAACAGCTGCCTGCTGCAACAACCTTTTCTATTAAATTCAAACTTAAATGGATTCAAACCATTCAAAATAGGCCCTTACTAACAAGGATGTAAGATAAACAGTATTTCAATAAATTTTTTTTTCCCCTCAGATTCTTCAAAGAGTTCTCAGCTGGTCTTTCTCAGCTGAGAAAGATGATGTGCCTCTAGTGAGGCCAGGTAATCCACACCTGTCTGCTTATTTGTCTCTCCTTCATTCTTAACCTTCCCATGTTAACTCAATGGTGTTCATTTCAAGGTAAGTGCTATCATACCCAACTCATTTAGCCTTCCAAATTTAGCTTACCTGGCAAAGTACTGTGACCTACGCACCTGGCTTGATCCTACTAATGAAGAAGGCTGACTGGAAAGTTTAGGTTTTTTTGTGTTTTTTTTTTGTTTTGTTTTTTTTTGGTTGGCTACTTGTAAACAATTGAAATTAGCATCACTAGGATGCAAAGATAATCTTATCAAACTAACATATTTGAAAATACTAAAACTTGGTTAAGAGGCATCTTTAATAATGAACCTCATAGGTCAATGAAAGAACTACAAATACACAATTACTATTAACTTACAAATCTGAAACTTGTGTTGTTTTAAAGAAGTATTTAATGTTATAGTTATAGTTGCTTATTTACTGATTTGATGGGGGAAATACAGCTCTAAAAAGAGTTTATCAATTATATAACTATGTAATTATTATAGAGCTAAAAAGATATAACCAAAGATACTGAATAGGTACAGGGATGAGCAAGGAATGCTAGAAAGGGATATAATATAAAAGAATTTTTAAAAAAGATTTATTTACTTATGCATACAGAACTGGGGTACAAGCCAGAGGTGCAGGGGTGGTGAGAGGATTCACCAGAGACAGAGTGGGAAGCAGAACAGGTGGGTTGACCGAAATGCACTGCTGAGGGGAGCAGCGGGCAAGAACGGAGAGGTCTGGTGCACCATGTGGGTCAGCTCCCTGGCTCGGGACTGAATTTGAGCTGAAGCAAGTGCAGCTAGCTTCATTGTATTGTGCTTAACCCATTGCACCACCAGGGAGGGCAAGGTAGTTTATGAAGACAACTAAATAAAATCAGAGTTACTGAGACAACTGCTTGGATTCTTTCCCTCTTTTGGATGAAAAGACCTGGACTGAACATGCTGAATAAGAATGAATGTTTCCTATCTTCCCTGGGACTGAAACTCTTGGGGAAAGTAATTCATATTATGATACACAACACTTTTTCTACTCCTCATTTTCACCTCAAGAAACTAGAAGACTTCCTAAATAGTTCACTCAGCTAGTTAAGCTACAAACTTCCTCTCAAATGACAAGACAAGAAAGTCTAATTTTTTTAAAGCCTCACGCTTTCATCTGCCAGATAAAAGTAGCTTAAGCCACAAAATGAAGATCACAAAACTGTATTTGGATTGGTAAAGTAAACATAAAGAGTAAAAAAAGTCAATAAAATGGAATGGAAAAGAAGGAGTGCTATTGTAACTGCGTCCAACATAGGGCTTAACTTAAAATTAGAATCTGGACCTAAAATGTTAAACATATATAACTCATTCTTGGATATTCAAATTAATAAGAAATACATAGGCTCAAAATAAAATGGCCACACACCCTATTTTAAGCATATAGCCACAGGTAGCTAATTGGGGGTAAAATGTCCTCCACTTAGGTACCTAGGTAAAGATGCTATATGTCAGAGTAAAAACATGGTAAAATGGACCTTCCCTGGTGGCTCAGCAGGTTAAAGCACAACATGAAGAAGCTAAAGCCACTTCCGCATGAGTTCGATCCCTGCCCCGGAAGTGACCCACATGGCAGGCAGACCTCTCCTGACCCGCCCGCTGCTCCCCTCAGCAGTGTACTTCGTCGATCTGCCTGTTCTGCTCCCCACTCTGTCTCTGGTGAATCCTCTCACTGCTCCTGCACCTCTGGCCTGTACCCCAGTTCTGTATGCATAAAAAAAAAAAAAAAACAAAACATGGTAAAATGCCTGTTACCAGGAGATGGAGATGGAACTAAGGGTTACCTTTGTTGTGGGCCCTCCCTGGTGGCGCAGCGGGTTAAAGCACAGCACTGAGAATCTAAAGCCACTTCCGCATGAGTTCGATTCCTGCCTGCCCCGGAGGCGACCACATGGCGTGGCAGACCTCTCCTGACCTGCCCGCTGCTCCCCTCAGCAATGTACTTCGTCAATCTGCCTGTTCTGTTCCCCGCCCCTGAGCCTCTGGCCTGTACACCAGTTCTGTATGCAAAAATAAATTAAAAAAAAAAAAAAAAAGAGTTACCTTTGTCCCTTTGTGCTTCTGAACCAGAGTGCATGTAACCTCCCAGGACCTAGCTTGCATGCAAGAAGAGCTTCTGTTTTAAGTCAACCTCAGAAATTTAACCACTCTGCTTCTACCACTACCTGAGTGACCTTGAGAAAGTTACTCAGGATTTCAGTTTCTTATCTGTAAAACATATTTATTTTGCTTAATGGATATGGTTAATGCAAGTGATTGATGAGACAATTTATAAGAAACTACCTAATTCCACCTTCTTTACTAAGGGCGTTTTATGGTTATTTTCTATAAAAATAATCCACATTCTTAGCATTACAGGAGAAGAAGACAGGGCTAATCTTGTAAGGTTTTCTTGATTGTGGTTTTAATCAAAGAACTACCACAATAAAGAAGTGATTAAAATTATTTGTTGTAAATTGTAAATTAAATGTATGTATCCCAGACTGCTTGCTAGTGTGTATGAGCATAAAGTATTTAATATGTCCTTCTGTGTTTTTATATGCAAAAATTTCTGCATGTTCCCTTTTGGAACGGGTATTTCCACCTGTTATAAACTGCTGCTCCAAATTGTGTGATGATTTAGATCAAGGTCATTACCAGCCCAGATGACCAAACCTGAAAAATACTGTCCTCATGTCAGAGATCTTAAAGAAAGAATGCTCTAATGGGATTTAAATGCCTTGCAAAGAAATTACAACATGAATAGCTCAAGAAATCTTAATTTGTAAAAGGTCAAAGAGTTACAAAAAACATCGCTCATTTCAACTAATTAAATGAAATTTTAGTTAAACGGCACCTTTAAATATTGGTATTGCAGCTGTGAATGCATTTAAATAGCATTTACGCAGATATAATTAGCACAATTAAACATGGGTAGAAATGGAAACACCATTCTTAATTATATTGATATAATCAGTTTTATTAATGCTTTATAGCAACAAAAGTGACATCTGACAGTAGCACACAATTCATGACTAAACCTGATATTAAGCATTTTAGCACATTAAGGAATCCAAAGCGAGGTAAGTGGGAAAAGAAAGAAGTCAAATAATGAGTTCCTACCTGTGACGATACCATAGTTGGGAGGTTCAAGAATTACTCCATAAAACTGGATGATGTTTCTGTGACTCAGGATACTGAGTATTTCTGCCTATACAAAAATAAAACAAAACTGCATAAAATTTCATTTATAAATCTAATAAGATTGATTTCCTATTCAATTTTCTTTTCCATACATTTCCGAAGATACACGTGTTCAACAATATTAGATACTGAGACAACTCTGTATGTTTAGCAGCATTCTTAAAGTTTAAAAACTTCTACTGATGCTTCTGTTGATAATTTCTTAAACTTAAAAAGGAAATGGGTTAAAGTGACAACAGAAGAGGTATTTATTTGCAAGCTGGCATTATTGACAGTGGAGAGGAATGACTAAAGAGTAGAGATGCCGTATTTATTTATTGACAGTAAAAGTCTTCTTTCTAACAGGTACTGTTTTTCTATACTGTTTTTCTATATAGTATCTTCTCTGGTAAAACTGAACTTCTATCAGTCAGGTGAGCAGTCATGGCAAAATGAAGCTATGGGCTTCTCCACTAGAATATGGCTGTAGAACTGAGGCTACTGTAGGGGAGGAGGAGGGAAAGAAATGGGGAAGAGGCCTATGGTAAAGGACTATGGGGTGCTTGGATGGTGGGTGCAGGGTGGTAACATGCTCCAAGGTGTGAACCTCTTTCCCTAACTTATGCACACTGTTGTAAACCAATGTAAACCTCAATAAAGAAAAACAAGTTATGGGCTTTTAACTATTAGTGGACTAGATTCAGAATAATATATATAACATCCATTTATATTATTTATCTTATTCATTCAAAACTTATTATTGGTCTACTGTGGTCAAAGTACTATAAAAAGAAATAAATCTAAAGCATGGATTCTTGACCTTCAGTGGTGATGTGATAGGGAAAGCTGACTTCATAGACCTTGAAATATATTACATATGAGAAAACTATGCTGCAGAATGCACAGTAACAATTATATTTATTAAATTCATTTTTAAGGCCCTCCCTGGTGATGCAATGGGTTAGAACACAGCACAGCAAGCTGGCCACAGCCACTTCAGTGCAAGTTCAATCCCCCACCCAGGAGGTGACCCACTTGGTGCGGCAGACCTCTCCTATCTGGCCTGCTACTCTCCTCAGCAGTGTACTTCATCGATCTGCCTCTTCTGCTTCTCACTCTGTCTCTGGTGACTCCTCTTACCACCCCTGCACTTCTGGCCTGTACCCCATTTCTGTATGCATAAATAAATAAATCTTTAAAAAAAGTTAATTAACTAATTTTCAAAATGAGAACAAGACAGCTACCACAGTGTATATCCACTGAAGTCTATAAGGACATCATCTAGATGAAATCACATGTAGTCTTTTAAATTGCATTAGTCTTAATATAATTTATGTGGAAATAAAATATAGCAAATGAAAAATCAAGATATCAAATGATGCAGGTTAAAAATAAGTTTTTAAAATATAAAAATATTTAAAAATGAAAGGCATATTATTGACAGCAGGAAAAGATGAGATTTCCCATTTACCCCAGAAAGGAGATCATGAAGCCAGGTGTCCGCAGTAAAAGAGAAGCACCTTGATCCCACAGAGGCCTCTCCCGCCAAAATCTGCACACTATGAAGCAGTCCTAATTGTTATATTTTTTTTCTCCCAAAGAATAAGAATCGAGATTTCATCTGAAATACCGTGAAACTTGTTTTGAAGGTGATGTTATAACAAGGCAGGAAACAGAAGTTTGAGGGTGTGAGTTCCATGTGGAATTATATAAAGACAAATTATCATTGAATGGACATTTATCAAATTTAATTTGACATTGCTTTTTCCCCACAATATCAGAGTGGAAGGGACTATTGAAACAATTCCTTAGCACTCACTTAGTATCTCTGTGTAAAGTTCTGTGTCTATCAAGCAACCTTTTCCTCAGTTTTCCAATTATAAAGAAAATGCATTAATTTTGCAGTACAGCTATTCATCTGTATGGCAATTCTATTTCTCATTAAGAAATCATAAATGAATTCTACAGTAAAAACAGAGTTCATTCGAAGTTTGGAAAACACAAACTGCTCCTATTTTTAAGTGGCAGATCAAACTGTTGTGAGTAAAGCATGAGAGCTCAGAGAGTAAAGCATTTGTATATGGGCCAGTGTTTGTGAAAGTGAGAGAATTTTATCCTTTGGTATGTTCTGGTACATTTCTTGGGTATTTTAATTTTGGGACTATAAAAAATTAAACAGTCATTTCATATATGACATGGGATTTTCAGTGTTCCAGCTCATTTTTACATTTACACTTATAATACTGCCAGGTGGGGCCTCCCTGGTAGCTCAGTGTGTTGGAGCGCTGCATTGCGAAGCTAAGCCATGCTGTGGCTGCTTCAGTGCAAGTCCGATCCCCACCCTGGAGGTAACCCACATGGTGCAGCAGACCTCTCCTGACCTGCCCACTGTTCCCCTCAACAGTGTAGTTTGTCAGTCGGCCTGTTCTGCTACCCACTCTGCTTCTGGTGAATCCTCTGGCTGTCCCTGCACCTCTGGCCTGTACCCATTTCTGTATGCATAAATAAATAATATCTTTAAAATAAATACTGCCAGGTGACACTCTGGAGACAGGACTTCTTTTTTCAAGTGTTGTGTGTTAAACAGCTCCTCAGTGCACTTATCCTAATGTCAAAATAACAACCTTCATCTTGTGTTCCATTGTTGTGCTTACATTTTAATTGTTTAAGTTGTGAAAACTAACTCTTGAAGTATAGCATACCACTGGTGAAAGACATTTTTATGGAGGGAGGCTTTAGATTCTAATTTAATAAACTAAAAATCTAATTTAATAGGATGACAACAAATTATTGTGCCGTACTAGTTTCTGGAAATGAGTTAATAATAAACAGAAGTAGACTAAACTGCAAGTGATATTTGCATTTAAATGAAAGATAAGCAATCTGATACTAATGATTCAAACAGGTATCAGCAGAAATTACTGGAATTAACAGTTACTAAAGCCTGTGCTGTTGCAGTCAGCACCTGACAACAAGTGGCTTTATTCCATCTGCCTGTAGAGACACCTGCTTATTCATTAATAATTCATTAATAAATTGTAAATATGTAGTAAACAATCAGGAAATAATTTTTGTACAATTGATGTTTTCCAGATTTATATTCTGGGATATTCTAGCAGCTAGATGGCCCATCAAAGTAATGGATTAGTGGCTCCAAATAGTGACTGATCACGGGAGCCCTGGAGGTAGGTGTGATGTAGTAACATACATCTGAAGAGGTGTGAACATATATGTCTGAGTCATATACAGTGTTACCTCATATGCCAGTATTACCTCAATAAAAAATAATGCTTGTGTCCCAAACAAGCTTTAATTCTCTTTGGCAAGAATATTGCCCTTGGTTTGTTCATTTACAATAATGCCAACTGCATGCTGGCAACATTACAGATGCTTCCAGTTTTGCAATGGTAATGTCTGTAGGGCATTCTTGAACAGTGCCCACCCCCTTGATGTCTATGATACCACCTTTCTTGCGATGCCCATGTGTGTGGCCAAAGGAATAACTCCATGTTGGCCAATTTGTTGATTTACTAAAGGTAGAGTTCTGGCTGAAAAATCAGCCTGGGATATTTTTAAAGAAGATTCTTCAGAAGACAGAAAACCAAACATGGGTACTGGAAACAATAGATTTTAACCTAGATGGATTTTAACCTACTCAGTGTCTGGCTTAGCATTTTGTTAAAAGATATTCGCTTTCAAATAACAAGAATAATGAACAGCCATATACCAGAGACATTTTGTGGGGGTGGAGTGGGAAATGGGATCAAAAACGGGGGGGTGGGAAGGGAAGTGCATGGGATTATGGTGATGGCAAACGGGTAACTTAGTGATGGGAAACCCGCGGGGGATTACAATTGAGATGGAAAAAAAATGTACAAAATGATGTAAAAATAAACTGTTATAATAAAAAAATTTAAAAAAAAAGATATTCTCTTTCTCTTTACATTTGTTCCAATGGCCGGCTGCTATTTAAGGAAGTCTTTTCTATCCTTCATCTTGTAAAAGGTCTGGTATGATACCATGTGAGGGAGAAAGGTGAGACATTTTATATACAGGAAGCCCTCAATATTTGATGTGTAAATGAACAAAGAATATTTGCTATAAACAATATTGAATTCTTAAATAATTACTATAGAGTCTGTCAGTAAATGTTTACTTGAATAGTAGAGTGAGAAGAGTAAAATGTAAGAAGGTGTAAATTTACGTCAGTATTCACTGCATTCTCTTACACACATAAAGGTTACTAAGGCTCTTGTTTCGTAGCTACAGTCAGTATGTGACCATAATAGAAACCATATATGAAATTTATGTTCACCAGCTCATTGCTCTTTTTCTATAATTTATATATATATTATTTCATTGTTTTTTTTGTACAATGTTTGCTTCCCCCTCACAGGTGTAGTCCCCATAGAATTCCTACCACCAATTCACCATCACCATAGCCCCCTGTGCTTTTACCTCCTCTGCTATGATCCCTCTTTTTACCATTCCTGAAGATGTCTCTGATTTATAGTTGCCTGCTAATTTTTAAAATTATTTTTTCCTTTAACCCCTTATGTGGTACTCCTATATTCCTCTAGACATGAAACCATCAGGTATTTTCCTTTTTCCTGATTTCATTGGAAATAATGCCTTCTAGGTCCATCCATGTTGCTGTGAATGGCATGAGTTTATCATTTTTGATTGCTGAATAGTATTCCATTGTGTATATATACCACATATTCTTGATCAGTCATTTGGGTTGTTTCCGGATTTCCTCTATTATAAATAGTGCTGCAATAAACATTGGGATGTAATTATCCTTTTGAGTTAATTGTTTTGTGTCATTTGAGTAGATCCCTAGGAGTGGGATTGCTGGGTCATATAGTAGGTCCATTTTTAGTAGTTTGAGGAACCTCTGTACTGCTTTCCATAGCGGGTGAACCAGTCTGCATTCCCACCAGCAGTGTAGGAGAGTTCCTTTTTTTGTCACATCCTTGCCAATATTTGTTGTTGCTAGTTTTTTTAATATGTACCATTCTTACTTGTGTAAGATGGTGTCTCACTGTGATTTTGACTTGCATTTTCCCTGACTATAAGGGCTATTGAGCATTTTCTTCATATACCCACTGGCCATTTGCACTTCCTCTTTTGAGAAATATTTTTTAGCTCTTCTGTCCATTTTTTGGCTGGATTGTTTACTTTGTTTTTGTTGAGTCAAATAAGCTTTTTTTTTTAAGATTTTATTTATTTATGCAGACAAAAATGGGGTACAGGTCAGAGGTGCAAGGGCGGTGAGAAGATTCACCAGAAACAGAGTGGGGAGCAGAACAGGCAGATCAACAGAGTACACTGTTGAGTGGAGCAGTAGGTGAGACAGGAAAGATCTGCTGTGCCATGTGGACCATCTCTGGGGTGGGGATCAAACTCTCACTGAAGCAGCCACAGCTTGGCTTTTTGCTTTACAGTGCAGCATTTCAACCTATTGCACCACAAGGGAGGTCCTCATGTGAGCTCTTTGTAGAGCTTTGTGTTCAGTCTCTTATTAATTGTATGGCATGCACAAATTTTCTCTCAATCAGTAGCATGTCTCTTTGTTTTGGCTAATATCTCTTTTGCTGTACAAAATCTTTTTAGCTGATGTAATCCCAGCTGTTTATCTTTTCATTCACTTTATTTGCTTTGAGAGGTTGAATCTTTGAAGATTTTACTTAGATCTAAGTCATGTAGTGTTCTACCTACATTTTCTTCTACATATTTTTATGGCTTCAGGTCGTATGTTCAATTCTTTTTATCCATTTTGAGTTGATTTTTGTTCATGGTGTGAGGTTGTGGTCTAGTTTTATTCTTTGCATGAGGTGGTCCCATTTTTCAGTACCATTTATTGAATGAACTGTCCTTGTTTCATTGCATATTCTTTGCTCCTCTGCCAAAGATTAGTTGTCCATTTATGTGTGGCTTTATTTCTGGCTTCCTATTCAATTTCATTGGTCTGTGTGTCTATTTATGTTCCAGTACCATACTGTTTTAGTTATTATAGCTTTGTAGTATAGTTTGAATTTTGATCGTATGATAGTTCCATTCTCCTTTTTAGTCAGGAGAGCTTTGGCTATTTAAGGTTTTTTGTGGTGTTATATGAATTTCATAAATATTTGTTTTATTTCTTTGAAGAACATCATTGAGATTTTCTTTTCTTTTTCTTTTTTTTTTTTTTTAAGATTTATTATTTATACATACAACAGCTAGGGTGCAGGCCAGAGGTGTGGGGTGGATGGGTGAGAGGATTCACCAGAGACAGAATAGGGAGCAGAACAGGCAGATCTATTGAAATACACTGCTGAGGTTAGCAGCAGACAAGGCAGAAGAGGTCTGCTGGGCCATGTGGGTCATCTCCCTGGCCAGGGAATGAACTCATACTGCAAGTGGCTGAAGATAGCTTTATAATTTTGCAGCTTAACCTGTTGTGCCCCATTATTGAGATTTTTCTCAGAATTGCGTTGAATCTGTATATTTCCTTCAGTAGGATGGCCATTTTAATAACATTAATTCTTCTAATCCATGAACAGGGAGTGTCTTTCTATTTCTTTATATCTTCTATTTCTTTTAATAATATTCTATAATTTTCTTTGTATAGGTCATTCACCTCTTTGGTTTAAGTTTATTCCTAGGTATTTGATTTTTTTTTCCTTCAATTGTAAATGGGGTGCTTTTCTTAATTTCTTCTTCAGATTGTTTGCACATAGGAAGGCTACTGATTTTTGTGTGTTGATTTTGTATCCTGCTACTTTAATAAAGTGGTTTGTTATTTTAATTATTCTTAGAGTTTTTAGGGTTCTCTATGTATATTATGTTGTCACAAATAAAGATAGTTTCACTTCTTCTCTATTTGGATCCTTATATGTCTTTCTCTTGTCTTATTGCTCCAGTTAGGGCTCCAGTATTATACTGAAAAGCAGTGGTGAGAGTGAGAGTGGGAATCCTTGCCTTGTTTTTGATCTTAAAGGAAAGGCTTTCAGCTCTCACCACTGAGAATAATATTGGCTTTGGGTTTGCCATGTATGGCTTTTATCATGTTCCTTCTATTCTAAGAAATTCAAGGGCCTTCATCATAAATGGATGTTGAGGTTTTTCATTTATTTCCTCAGCCTCTATTGATATGATAATATGGCTTTTATTTTTTGTTGTTGATGTGTTACATTACATTGATTTTCAGATGTTGAACTATCCTCATGCCCTTGGAATAAATCCCACTTGGTTGTGGTGTAGTATCCTGTTGATACTACAGGATACAGCATTGTTGGATTCTGTTGGCAAGGATTTTTGCATCAGCGGTCATTAGGGAAATTGAACTGTAGTTATCATTTTTGTGTCGTCTTTGTTTGGTTTTGGTATTCGTGGAATGTTGGCATCACAGAATATATGTGGTAGTATTTCTTCTTTCTCAATTTTTGGGAAGAGTTTCTGTAGGATAGGTGCTAGTTCATTTCTAAACATTTGGTAGAATTAATTTGTGAAGCTGTGTGGTCCTGAGCTTTTGTTTGGGGGGATGGTTTTGATTACTGTTTCAATTTCACTGCTTGTGATTGGTCTGTTTAAGTGTTCTATTTCTTCTTTATCTAGCTTTGGAAGATTATCTTTTCTAGGAATTTGCCCATCTCTTCTAGATTTTTGTACATGTTTGCATAAAAATGTTCTTAGTAATCTCTGATTATCTTTTTGATTTCTACTGAGTCTGTTGTAATTTCTCCTCTTTCATTTAGGATCCTATTTATTTGTGTTTCATCTTCATGAGCCTGGCTAAAGGTTTGTCTATTTATTTTTTCAAAGAATCAACTTTTGGTTTCACTGACATTTGTATTGTTTTTAAATTTTCTATTTCCTTTATTTCTGCTTTTATTTTTATTTTTTTCTTTCTTCTACTGTTATTTCCTGTTGTTTTTCTTTTTCTGGTTCTTTGAGATGAGAGATTAGGTTGTTTCTTTCAGTTCTTTCTTGTTTCTTGATGCGAACTTATATTGCTATATACTTTCCTCTTATTTCTGCTATTGCCATGTCCCATTTATTTTGGAAAATTGTGTCTTCATAGTTGTTCATCTCAAAGGAATATTTATTTTCATCTTTGATCTCTTCTTTAATCCAATGTTCTTCAATAGTGTGAATTTCAATCTTCATGAAGTCTGAGGCACCTCACTTTCTTTTCATGGATTATTTCTAGTTGCCTAGAACCTTTATGATCAGAGAAATAGTTGGTATGATTTTGGTCTTAATGTATCTGTTGATTTTTGTCTTGTGACTCAATATATGATCAATCCTGAATAATGATCAGTGTATACTTAAGAAAAACGTGTACATGGATATTATGGGATGTCTGTTAAACACATGAAGTCTAGGTCTTTATTTAGGGCTCTAGTGTCCTTGTTTATTTCTTGTCTCATTGATCTGTCCATTGGTGAGATTGGGGTTTTGAAATCTCCTACTGTATTTGTATTTTCTCTGATATCTGTTTTTAGAGATGATAAGTGTCTGATATATTTTGGTGCTTCTTCATTTGGTGAGTCTATGTTAATGAGTGTTATATATTCTGATGTATTGTTCCCTTAATCATAATGTAGTATCCAGCTATGACCCTTTTTACCTTTCTTAGTTTGAAGTCTATTTCATCTGATATAAGTATAGCTGTTCTTGCCTTCACTTTTGGTCCACTTGCTTGTAGAATTGTTTTCCAACCTTTTACGCTCAGTTTATATTTATCTTTTGTAGTTAAATATGTTTCCTGGAGACACCAGATGGTTGAATTTTGCTCTTGAATCCAGCCTGCTACTCTGTATCTTTTTATTGATGAGTTTAGTCCATTTACATGTAGGGTCAATATTAACACATTGATATCTGTATTTGTCATTGTTTTTCATTTTGTGATTCTATACCCTACCTTATTTTTTTTTAA
Organism: Condylura cristata; assembly: GCF_000260355.1. NCBI lineage: Eukaryota > Metazoa > Chordata > Mammalia > Eulipotyphla > Talpidae > Condylura > Condylura cristata. The sequence continues at coordinate 44,500,337 of NW_004567103.1, forward strand.
ATTCTTACTCATTCCTCTATTGGATTTGGCTTTAGGACTTCTTGTAATGTTTTTTGGAGGGGGGTGGGTGGTAGTAATGTATTTCTGGAGATTCTGTTTATCTGAGAAAGTTCTTATTTTTGATTCATAGAGGAAGGAGAGTGTTGTGGGTTAAAGTATGCTTTGCTGGCATTTGTTGATTTGGAGTCTGTTGAATATATCACTCCATTCTCATCTTTTCCATAGTGTTTCTTTAAAGAAGTCTGATATCTATGTATCTTTGAGAATGAATACTGGTTTGTTCTTCCATTTCATCAACTCAATTTTTATTGCTTTCCCCAGAGTTCTTTAGCTCCTCCATTAATCTTCTAATAGCTTGTTTCCTTCATTTCCTTCTTTGAAGACTCAACTTCATTCTTCAGTTCATTAGTTATATTTATCATACCATTTTTTCCTTTTCATCTTCTTTATTTTTTACAACATCCTTAATTTTGTCATCTCATCTCATGGTGATTATAAATTCTTTATCTGGCAGGCAGAGAAGTTCTTCCATGTCATTATTGTTGAGATCTGGGCTGATTTTCTTTTCATTATGTGTCCTTCCCCAGAGGGCTTGCTTGGTTCTTGTATTTTTCCTTTTCCCTGTTGTTTGTCTTCTAATTGTTCTATGCAGTGGGCCACTGTGCTACTGGTACTGGCAGGCATCTCTTTGGGGTGCTCCCTCTGGGACGTCAGAAACAGGTGGTCAGACCAAGTCTGACACTATTACGTCAGACTCCACAAGGATAGTGACATGTGGGTGGGTTGATGGGGGCTGTCCCTGAAGATCACCTATCTCTGCATGCTGCTGATTTCTTCCCCTGCATGCCTGTCTTAACCTTTGTTTTTTGAGCTCTCCCTCTGTCTTTATTCAGTTCCTGAAGGTAATCTCGAGGCTGCTGGTTTTTAATAGCCATTTAGCAGGCTTGCACTTTCCTGGGGCTCAGTTTACTGTGATGGTGGAAACTTCCTTCTCTTCTGCTAGTTCACTGTTGACTTAAGCTTAAGAATGAAGATTTGGACAGCTATATTTTGATTTTTTTTTGCAGGCTTCATTGCCCAGCAATCATTTAAATGAGCAAAATTTCTTGATAGCTCCTTCCTGCTTTGCTATTTTCCAAATACGTCCTTGTCTTGGTATTGTACTTTCTTAGATTCAGAATGTAAAGTTTGCTTAGCCTTAAACCTTCCAATTCCAATTTTCTATCCACTGCATTTTATTTATTTATTTATTTTTTTTTGGTTAAGACTGTATTTCCATATCTGCTGTGGCAGTTTCTCTACTGTGCACTGATGGAAGGAACTCTGATTACTGGTCATAGGGCTATATTTCAGGCAGGCTCCCTCCTCTAGACTCTCCCCAATTCAGATGTTGAAGTCTAATCCCCAGTACCACTGTATTTGGAAGTGGGACCCTCTGAAGATAATTAGTATGGGTGAGGCCCTCTCAAATATCATTAGTGCCCTTATAAAAAGAGACCCCAGATTGCTCTTTATTCCTTTTTACCATGTGAGGATGCAGCTAGAAGCTGCCATCAATGGATCAGAAGAAATGGAATATGCTAATGTACTGGTCAAGGAGTTTCTAGCTTCTGGAATGTGAGATATAAATGTTTGTTATTGATAAGCCACAGTCTTCATTATTCAGCTACAGTACTCAAATGGACTTCAACACTCCCTTTCCTGAGGCCTGAACCAGTGTCAAAATTAATAGCAACTGAGCTAGGCCTCTTATGAGCAGGATGGGTTCTGAAAAACAATGTCTTTGGTCTTCTCAGAACAGCATACTTATCCTTATCATCACAGAGCACAGAACCATTCTTGTAGCAGACAGTAAGAGACAAAAAGGAAATTTATTTAAAACTCCTAAAATAGTATTTACAAATCTATAAAGTCAATACAGGCAGCTTCTTCAGACAAGATATAGGTAGAACTTCCTTTCCCTTCTAAGTGCTTAGGGTCTAATAATAAAAATAAGTGAGGCAGGGCCCTCCCTAGTGGTGCAGTGGGTTAAAGTACTGCATTAAGAAGCTTAAACCACTTCCGCATGAGTTCGATCCCTGCGTGCCCTGGAGGAGATCCACATGGCGAGACAGACCTCTCCTGACCCGCCTGCTGCTACCCTCAGCAGTGTACTTCGTCCATCTACCTGTTCTCCACCCCACTCTGTCCCTAGTGAATCCTCTCACCCTCCGCATCTCTAGCCTTACCCCAGTTCTGTATGAATAAATCTTTAAAAAAAATAAGTGAGGCAGAATTATTAATCTCAGTAATCAAGATTTATACACATCAGACACAAAAACCAGGTTCAAAATCAAGACAATTTGTTTAGTTCTGTATTTTTACCCCAAGAGTGTTATAACTAGACACATTTCCCTAAAATAAAAGCACAGTTCTTACACATCCAACAAAATGGAAAACCAACCCCTTTATTCCCAAGGCGACCTACTCAAGAACAACTTCACAAGTCAGCTTGGATCATTTTCAATACTGCATTTAATCACCAGGGTGTCACACACAGGTCATGCTCTTTGAGTCATTTTTTGACTTAATGAGACCCCATTCAAATACAGTCACATGACAAGCAGCAAATCTCTTTCAAATGCTATCCTTCAGTGTGCAAGTATATAAAGAAGAATAAATGAACTAAATGCAGTTTCCATAATCCTGTATTCCTATGGTGTTTGATGTCACAAAGTTTCCCTTTGGAACAAAAATGGCTAGAAATATGAAGAAGGAAAAATAAACCATTCATTCAACTCAGTCTTCTTGAACATGGTGATGGAGCTGGGTGGGATTTATAACAAACATCACCAGCACTGGGAAATCTCCAGTGTTCAGACCACCACTAGCACTCAATCACCCAGAAAGCAGCCTGGGTTCCCCTCCAGGAATCAGGCTGCTCTTTCGTTAATGCCCAACTAAGGGCACACTAATCTGGCAGGATGGAAAGGTAGCTAAAATGGAATGAAACAAATAGTGAAGATTTAAGAACGGGGATTGAAGGGTTCCTACACAAGAGATATCATGAAAAGGCTTGTAGATTTTACTTTCCTTGTGTTCACAACAAACTGTTACTGTAATAACACAGAGTCAAATATATTGCACATAAACTGAATTCAGTCTGTTTGACAGAAGGACATACAAGGGCCCAACTGTCTACTAAACAATTTACATAACATAATCAGGGATCATCAATGCTAAAATTTACATAAGAAACCTCTGCAAAAAAACTTCTTGAATAAAACTGGAGGTGTACAGTAATGATGGACTAGCTTTCTAAAATATTGATTAGCAAGCATAATTTAACCAAATATTCAACTAGATGAGTGGAAATTTATATGCTAGTTCTAAAATGGATGGCTTTACAGCCACTTAGTCACTGTGAACATTGTTTTCTTCCTAGAAGATGACTCAGTTGGACAAATGTATCTTTCTAATCCTTCATGTTTTAAATTTCTATCCATTTGTTTTAAAAATTAATGTTAATAATGCTTTACACACAGCATGTACTTAATAAATATTTGACAAACTGAATGGAGGAAATTAACCATAGTAGTAATAACCCAGGAGGCTTCAGTGTGAGTCTTGGTTCTGGCCCTGATAAGCTATGCAAACTCTGGGGGAGTTGTTTAACCTCTCAGGGCCTCAGTTTTATTGTCTACAAAATGCAGACAGTAATCCTACTTCAGTGTCCAACAAATACCAGGTGCTCCACCAATGCTAACTCCTTTCTCTAGCTTTACCCTTCCTTTATACTGAGTTTATCATTGAGAGTCAAGTCACACTTCAGGACAAATGCAACTCTCTTCTAGCAGTGGATTCCACTTTCATATTTTGCTCACTTGCATGTTTCTATTATATTCAACCTTCCATGTTTTTCTGGTTTTACATAAATATAGCACTTTACCATTTCCAAAGCACTTATCTTATTTGACCCTCACAAATAATTTTAGAATTAAGAAAAAAATTGGTCTTTGATTGATTTGTTCAAGTTTACTTTTTAGGCATCCAGTAACAAAATCTAAATCTAGGTCTCCTACCTTGGCCTCATTTTATGTCATTTAAACTTCCTTCTCTTAAAAAATATGAAGTCCAATAAAAGCATGAGTTCTTTCATCTAAACATTTATTAGCAGCTGTTTCTGCTGAGATTCCAATCTGCAAACTCCTCTACATTAACATTTATTGAGTGTCTACTACAAGTCAGACCAAGTATTTCTTGCAGATTGAACCTTTAGATCCTTGCAGCTAAATCATGACTTTTAAACTTTATTTTTGCCCTTTTGCAAGAATGGGGAGAAACCTAGACACAGAGACATTTAAACTTTTGCCCAAGGGCACAATAAACAGCAAAGTAAGGTTTTATTTTTTTATTTCGTTGTTATGTTTTGATTATTTTTTGGAGAGAAATCCCTTGTTCCTCACATGGTGAAAACAGCTACATTCCCCAAAGTTGTCCACAGATTCATCTGCAATACCTTAGAAAAGATACACTGGCTTTCTCTGGTGGCACAGCAGGTTGGAGTGCAGCACTGCAAAGCTAAGCCAAGCCGTGGCCACGTTCAGTGTGAGTTCGTTCCCGCCCTGAAGCTGACCCACATGGCGCAGCAGACCTCTCCTGTCTCACCCGCTGCTCCCCTCAGCAGTGTACTTCATC
>NW_004567103.1:44506308-44507827 GCF_000260355.1 Condylura cristata
CAAGTCAAGAACAAGGATCTAATTCTCCACAGGCACTAGGCCATCAGGCCAGCCAGCAACAACCAAATTTATAGCTAATAAAACCAGTTAATTGCACAGCATGAGGCACCTTCTCTCTATGCAAAAATTACATGGTTAGGAATTTTGAGCGACTCTCACAATCTGATTAGCTAAGTGTTTTATATTACTCTACAGTGCAACAGAGTTTGATTATTTACATCCCATAAGAGAAATGTTTCCACATTTATTATGGAAAGCTGCAAAATCATTTAGAAGAATTCAGGCAAATTTAATTTTAAAATAGTCTGAAAAGTCCTTTCACATCTTGTTAACTCCAATTAGACACTATCTTGAATACCTGAATTCTTCAGCTAAATTAATGATTTTACTACTTCTGGGTTCTGTCGGCACTCTCAAACAGTAACTAATGACAAAGGCATGTGTGAGGTGTCTGCAAGATTGATTTTTTTTAAAGGAAAAAAAACCCAACAAAATTAAATAAAGATAACTTAGAGACATAATATCCTAAGACTCAATGGGGCCGAAGGTCTTACAATCTTTTCCTTCCTTGCCCCTAACTCCAAGAAGCACTTCCATTCTTAATGGCAAAAATCATTTCTCCCCAGACATTTGATGAAAAGAGAGCCTCCACTTTAGCAAACCCATCCAATGGTCCATAATCACTACCACCAAAGATGACTATCTTTTCACTATCTTTCATGCTGTAACCTAAATCTTTTTTGTTTGCAGTGTAGACAATGAAAGAGAACACTTGAAGGCTAATTTTTTTTCACAGTTTTTCATAGCATTCTAATTATTATCAACTTCTTGACATCTATTATTTTTCAGTCTCCTGTCTATTTTACCTATATCTGTGCAAAGAAGTTAGTCACCCTGAAAACATATTCAAAAAATTGAGAGGTCATGATTGGTAGAATCATCTGGCTAAATACATTTACTTTTTAACTCTGATGTAGGTATAACTGTGACCTTGGCGGTTCTGGTTCTCCTCAGAGTCATCTTTTTCTCTCTTCCACCTAAAAGAAGAATGTTTGATGTATTTTTTAAAATTCAATCATAGTCGTCACAGTCTTAGTGTGATTTGTGATTTTCCTGTCAAACTGGTTTATTTTTAATTTCACAGTTCCCAAGACTAGTGGGATAACCTATCAAGTGACTTTTTTCAAATTTACATATGGGAAGCTTAGGACGAAATTTGCTCCCCACATCTGGAAAACAGAGAGAAACCCATGGATGAGCTTTTATAGACTTCATATCTGCTTGCATTCTGTTTTTCTACTTACATTTTCTTTTTCTCAATTTTTCCTTTTTTAAATTTTTTTATCTTACATTTTGTTTGCAACTTTATTATCTGCCTTAAATCATTTTGATAAGACCATATAACAAAATGATATTTTTGTAGTTTACCTCAAATTGTAGTTCTTAAGATTGCAAGTGTCCACACATAGATAATTGGCGGCCTATGAGCCCAAACTCAAAGAAACACTGGTATATATCA
>NW_004567103.1:44509372-44557998 GCF_000260355.1 Condylura cristata
CCTGATAACTGTAGAATAAATAAAACAGAGACTTTGTCTTCCTTCAGGAAAACACACTCCATTTTTAATCTCTTTCAGTTCTAGCCTTTAGGCTTAAAAATTGTTTGTTTCACCTTTCCAAGAAACACACAACTTCCTTTGACCCTTGTCTCCTTCACAAACTACATTTTTGAATATCAAAACTTCCCACAATAATGCTTTCTACTAAATTCCATTTCCTTCATTTCTATTCACTCTTTAATCCCATTATATTTGACTGTATCTTTATTCTATTGGTAAAGTTTCTCTAAGTAACTATGAAATCTGATATTTTTAAAAAAAATTTCTGTAGATTCCAGTTTGAGTTTTAAAATTAAATGTAACTGTGTTTCTCCTTAACATTCCAACACTGTCTTAGCATTATATCTGGATAGGAATGAAAATGAGGATGAGACATATAAGGTCATATAAATAAATAAACACTGTCATGAGTTCACAAAGTATCAGAGGAAATAAAAGCGCATAATGACGAAGATGCAACACAACCGCTGTCAAGTACAATAGGCTATGGATGAGCCATGTGGAAAGTGAGTTGGAGCATAACAGAAGGCTTCAACTGGACCATGAAGAGTGGAACGCACTTTGACTAGTGGTTGGGGAGGCCACTAGTCAAAGCGGAGGGAGTAGCGTGACCTCTGTGGGGGTGGCCCATCTGAGGAGCAGTGGCATTTTGGAATGTGGAGTCTTTCTGGGAGAACAGAGATGGGTAATGGAAATTAACAGAGTGGCATGCCAACCTAAGCCAACCTGATTTCCATGTTGAATTCCAGTGGAAGCATTCCTAAAAAGTGTATACTAGGTCCTCCCTGGTGGCGCAGCGGGTTAAAGCACAGCATTGAGAAGCTAAAGCCACTTCCGCATGAGTTCGATTCCCGCCTGCCGCCGGCCCCGGAGGTGACCACATGGCGTGGCAGACCTCTCCTAACCTTCCTGCTGCTCCCCTCAGCAGTTGTACTTCATAGATCTGCCTGTTCTGCTCCCCACTCTGTCTCTGGTGAAGCCTCTCACCGCCCCTGAGCCTCTGGCCTGTACCCCAGTTCTGTATGCACAAATAAATAAATCTTTAAAAAAAAAAAGTGTATACTAGATTCAGAGACGCTGCAGGATCAGCAAGGCCTTCAGAGGTAAGAGTTACTATTTTACTACCAGTTGGAGCTTAAAGGGCATCTGCTCCAAATGCAGAAAACCTTAGCAATATTCTCACAAATAGACATTCCACCTCTGGTTAAACACTTCCAATGAAAGAGAAACACCAGGGGAAAAGTGATGTTTCACTAGAAATTAGAAGACTGACCAAAATGGGTGAGAATAGAAATACATCTCACCTCCAGGTCTGGAGGATGGGGGAGCTTGATCAAAGGTACTAACATACTTAATGTATGCAAGTTCGTATGTGTGTGCACATCTGTGCATAGGTGGGTATTTAATGGTAATGAGGAATGGGAGGGCCATAAGAGCCTAGACGAAAGTTAAAAAGACAGTAAGCACTGGTGTGGGGAAGAGGCTGGCAGAGGTGTTGTATTAGAACATTTCAATCTACCACTAACACCTCTTGTTCTGAATCCACACTCAGGAAACAATGTCCTTGTAAATTTGTTTCCCATATAACTCATGTACAAATAGAAACTTTTTAAATTAGCAAATTGATTTTATTCTTCACCCTTAATCAAATGCTAGTCTGCCTTAGCATCCTGTGTGTACCCAGCTCTGAGCTGTTAAATTCTGAGCACACTAAGCAGAAGTTACCATATGGGGGATGGGTTGACCAGCTACCAGATTTCCCTAGAAGCTCCTTCACTACCTGCAGGGCAGGCCTAGTCTCCCACTGGAGGAAACGGCTTTTCAAGATCCCTATTCTATTGTTTCAAATTATTAGAATTGACCTATGTAACTTCCTGTGTTCCTAACTTGATCTTGCTTGCTAGGTCCATTACAGCTTATTTATCTTTTCATTTCCAAACATCACTCCACCCCAAATTCTGACTTTTTGCTTGAAACATCAGTTGGTTCCTTTATCTGAATCCAAACCTTACTATCTCTGAACAGAAAAAAAAATTTTTTTAAATTTAGGAAAACACAGAAATACCTAAAAAGGCATTCGATTAATGAAGGCACTGATAAAGGGAGTTAACGATACTGTAACTGGATCTATTTTCCAGGCCTGTAGACTTAGTGTATGTGTAACAGATTCCTTTCATTTTCTGCAATAATGTTCAGAACCCTGGAGAGATCAGAGACATATCAACAGGCCTCAGTTTATATTTTGAGTACTCTAGGTGAAACTCTTCTCATGCAACAGACTATTATTATCACTGTAAGTTCCAGAGGAAATATTTTAAAAGTTTCAGTGTTATACTGCTTATCAACTGTGCATGACCCTTAAGAGACAAGAATCAATTTGCATGGAAATGAATACAACCCTATAAACTACCGATGTCTTATACCAGTCACTTCAGAGTAATACCTCTGGAAACCCTAAACATGTATTAATAAAACACACAGAAAGTTGGGCCTCCCTGGTAGCCTAGGGTTTACATCTCAGTGCTAACACTACTGAGTTCAATCCCTAGCCAGGGAGCTAACCCACAACAGACCTCCCCTGTCTTACTCACTAGTCCCCTTTGCAGATTTCAGCAAATCTACCTACTCTGCTCCCCACTCTATCTCTAATGAATTCTCTCACCCCATCCTTTGGCCTATACCTCAGTTCTTCCATGCATAAATCAATCTTTTTATAAACAACACAAAACCCACAGAATGTGACTGCTGAGGGAGTATAGCTGAGATGTAATAGAAAACCCAGACATGAAGGATCTTACTAAAGAGTGAGTCCAGAGTTTTAAAAGAAAAAAGATTAGCGTGCTTTTTAGGAGATGGAGACTGTGGGCTCTACAGCCAGAATACAGACCTTGTTAAGTGTCTATAGCAAAGTAACAAAGCTGGGTTACCTTTGACACAGATGAAACAGATCACATAAACAGTATCATTTTTATAATTTTTTTGCAATCAATGAATGTAGTAATCAGTGAGTTTTAAAATTGTAAATTGAGTAAATCTTCAGGAAAGCACTACTACAGCTAATACTTAAGGGTACTGGGGGCTTGCTATGTTTCAACACTGTCATCACTTTACAGATGTTAACTCACTTAAATCATGAAATAGGCACTATTGTTATCTCCAGTTTAGAAATCAAAGAAGCAGTAAGGCCAAGATTCAAAGGAAGTATAATTTCAAACGTGGTACAATATTGCCTCTCACAAATCAATCTTTCAAAATCCCAGATGTGTACATGCACGCATTTTATATATTGATGAACAAACTCACCTGAGACTATCTGCCTACATTTCTGCACAAAGTAATATTCTGAGGTGTGTACTTAGTCTGAGTATGGAAAGAACAGTGGAATCAGAATCAGACCTACATTCTAGCCTTGCTTTTGAAAACTGAAGGATATGATTGGGGCCTTAGATAAAAAAATTAAATGTCAAAATGTGGAGGTAATTATATTTCTTTCCAAGTCTATGGACTGCTTCCTTATTAGACTATTTCATGAACAGAAATTTTAAATCAATGATGCCCTAGTTATAAATTTTTACTTTTATTCCTGGTACTTTTTTGGTTTAAGAAATATTTGGCTGCCATAAGGTTGTAAAATATGCCCTTTGTTTTCTTAGAGAAGCTTTATAGATTTAACATCTGCACTTTATTTCATAATGGACTTTGACGTAATTTTTGTTTTAGGAGTTAAGGATAATTTAAAAAATATGTGTATCCTACTATTCCAGAACTATTTATTAAAAACATTTTCCTTTCTGTACATTATTGCACTGGCACATTGTAAAAATTCAGTTAATTGTAATATATGCAATTTTAAATCTGAAGTTCTGTTGCACTGATTTCTACTTCTTTTTCACCTATTCCAGTCTCCATCACTAGATTTTGGTAATCATTGTTGAAGTCAAATAGTATGAATCCTCCAATTATGTTCTTCTACAAGACAAGTTTTGGGGGGAAATGACACCTTTAAAATAGTGTATTTCACAGTTTTTTTTTCTCCATTATTTAGATTTTCTTTAATCTGTCACCAATGTCCTGTAGTTTTCAATATAAAAGTTTTCTTCACCTTCAGTTAAATTTCTAAGCATTCTGTTGTTTATGCCTTGTAAATAAAATTGTTTCCTAAATTTCAGTTTTTTGACTTGTTCATCTGAAAAAAAAAACAAACCCCGTTTCCTGTAACTATCAATTTACTGCTGACCAGGGCAGCTGAGCCCACATTCCCCACCCTCACCCTCAGGGAAACTATACCTCCAGGATGACCAGGGGCCACGCTGACCTCTCCACACTGCAGAGGCTGGGGAGAATGATGCCCATGAGGTGCAGAAAGTGAAGTCGGCCCCAGACATCTTGAGCCAGGGGCTTCTGGGAAGAGGGTTGAGGTGAATGGCCAATGGGAGCCATTAATAAGGAGCAAGGGACATGTGTTTGTGGATTTGGGCTCTTTGTCACTGGAGGGGCTATAAACAGAAGCAGGGCAGTGGCCATCCTGCTGGCCCAGTAGGCAGTGGACCCTTTCAAGCACCCCACAGGGCTGGGAGGAGAGCCCAGAGATCAGGAATGGTAGGCCTCTGCTGCACCCTGCACCCTGCATCCTGGTGGTGAGAGGACTGGATGAGACTTTGTACCCTGCTGAGTCCGTAACAGCAGCTTTAGGTAACTGGACCTTTTCCCTCTAAGCTGCTAGTCCTCCCTCTCCCTCTACCCTCTTGGTTAAAATATATATTTTTTTCTTTTGCTGAATGAAAGGCCCTCATTTGCATTTATGGCAGAGCATGGTCAGATCCAGAACTGTGAGAGAGGTTCTGACTTGATGACAGTTTTTATAGGCCTTTGTCCCCTTACACTGCCATTTTAGAGATGGCCTAAGATTCTCTATGTAAATACTCATTTCATCTACAAATAAAGGTTGCTTTACTTCTTCCTTTTCCATTTATTTTTTGCTGATGCTTCTTGTCTTACAGGAACCTCCAACACAATGAACAGAAGTGGTGAAAGCAGATATATTTGGCTTATTCTTGATTTTAGAGAGAAAAACATCCAATATTTTTCTTTTGAGTTATTTTAAATTTTGAGTTAGATTTAGGTCTTTGCTCCAAGTTTTTATATGACTGAAAATTACTGAAACTTATTTTATGACCACATGGTTTCTCTTGGAAAATGTTCCATGTGCTCCTGAAGAGAACATAAATTTGTAATTTAGTGTAATGCTCTCCATTGCTCCACATACAATTATGGATTTATCTCTTTCTATCTTCAGTTCTGCTTGTTTTGTTTCATGTATTTTGCAAGATGACTATTAGCTACATATTCATTTATGACTATAATATCTTTTAAGGAACTAATCCTTTCATCATTACTAGATCAGTGTCTATTTCAGGTAATACACTTGGTTCCTGAAATCTCTTCTTTGATATTAATATAACCACACTAACTTTATTATATTTCCAGTTACATAAGACATTTTTTATCTTTTTATTGTTAATATATCAGTGTGTTATATCTAAAATACATATCTTATAGATAGTGTATCAGTAGGTCTTGCTTTTTCATTTACAACCTCTGCCATTTAATTGGCATATTTAATTCTTTTATAATTAATGTTATTACAGAAATTGTAAGGTAAGTTGAACAAATAAATACTACTTATGCACAAAATATAAAAGCTTTTCAAAGAAATGAGGCAGCTCATTTCTTTAGTCACTAGCCACTTGTGCCTCAAAACATTAAAACCCAAGTTGTAAGATAGTACACACACACAAGTACACACACACACTCATACCAACACACACGTAGTATATATAATAGTATGATCAATTCTTAACCTTTATTTTGAGATAACGTTAGATTTACATACAGCTATAAGAAATATTACAGAGTAGTTCCCCATGGCAAAATCTGACTTAAGTACAAAATTGATATTGACACAATCCAGATTTCATTCATATTTTGCCAGTTTTGTAAGCAGTTATGTATGTATATGGATGTAGTTTTACACAACTTAATATGTTTATTATAACGATTATCACCACAGTCAAGACAAAGAACAGTTCCTACAAATTTATCCTCATGTTATCCTTTTCACATGATTCATTTTTAATAGGGGAAATATATTAATAAATGAACTGATGCAGATTAAAAAATCAATCTTGAAAGCTACTCATAAACTAACAGGCTTTAGGTTATAGGAATGCAAGAAGTAGGGACACTTTTTTTTTTACATACTGCTGTAATGATTAATTTTTTACAATGAATATTTATCATTTTTAATATAAAATAAATGTAACATGTAATTATCTGATTATAAGTACAGCAAGATCACAGTAAACAAGGAGATGAAAAAGAAGCATGATACTAAAGTGCATTAAATAAAACATATTTAGAAACTTATTTTCCTATTATTAGTAAAGTATACTCAAATTGAGTTCCTTTAAGCGAGAACTGCTCACTTTAAAAATTGGAAGAAATTCTAAAAAACAATGAAAACTTTTAAAATTCACAGAAAACCAAAAGCTTAAGTAAATGGAATTATAAGAGGCGACAATTAGGCACTTGATAAATGTCACTTGGTAAGAGCTTTCTCAGGTGTCTCTTTATAATGTATTAAAACATCACATTAGAGTATTACATTATTTATTTCATTCCTGGCCAGAGGTGTACTGAGGGCGTGTTGTGCTGACTCAGAATAACTTGGAGCAGAGCTCTCTAATGATCACAGATTTCCAAAGACAAAACACACTGTCCCAGAGGGTTAGTGTGCACTTCATAGTTAGTGATCAGAAATCAAAGAGAAGCCAAATGCCCGTTTGTGGCAAGAATGTTGCAGAGGCAATTCAGGCATCAGAAATATAGTCAATTAAGTGTATAAAGCAGCTTTTTCACAGCTGAGATCTCATTTAGAGTAAAGAACACTGGACATAGAGCCAGAAATCCAAAGATTAAGCTCTGGCTTCCCCAGTATAATTTTGTAAGTCTAATTGAAACTGTTTCATCATTTATAAAAGAGTAATTATGTAACAGTGCTCCACAAATGCTAAAAACATTATCTTAATATTATTATTATTATCATTTGAGCATAATTGCAAAGGATACTGTGTTAAGTCTGAGTAGACATTAAGCCAGCCCTGAAGCAGAACTTCTGAATGATTAGGAGCACAGAACCCATTTTTTTCCAGAGGTGCTATGGAATTTTTACAGTTCCTATATAATTCTCAGCAGCTGGAATGATTTAGATATAATCTTGATCTAGAAGAAGAAGCTGAGTTATAATTTGTGAGTTACTATCCCCCTTGCAGCTAGAAACACTAGGAAGAAAGAAAACAAAATGACCTTTTACTGCTAATGTTAAAGTGTGATCAAATGCCTATCATTCGAGCATATTTAATCTTCTCTCTTGTAATAAGCATAGGGGAGGCAGTTGAATGTCATTTTAAAAATAACAGACACAGTAGGAACTTGACAGTGTGCACCTGACAAGAGCTCCTTCCTAGCTGGCAAACCAAAGACCTGGGCCCGAGACCTCAACCTACAACTCCCCCAACAGAACCTTTCTGTACTTCAAGTGACTGTTTTCTTCAAATGGGGGTTGAGATGGTTGGATTAAAATGACTTCAATTTTCATTTTGACTATTATATTAAATTTCTAAGGTAACAAGTCTTTTCACAATTTTGTGCAAATACACCCAGTAAACAATACACCTAGAAAAATGCCAGTCTTTGCTCGTCTTTCAAATCTTCTTTGCTCATGTTTATTGCTGTGACTAGGTACGAAATAGCAAAATTTGGACCCACCCTTGATGAGCAGGTCACAACACACAAAAAGAAACTGTTCCATAGTTCATGATCAAGAGTACTTTCAGGTTTTAAATATTCTCTCAAAATTTACAAATGTTTCTGTGTCTTTTCAAATAAGCTGCTTATCAGAAATAAATGAGGATTGTTAAAGTAGAAAGAAATTGCTAGGTGATTGTTTAAATAGATTTTTTTCTTGTAGACTGGTTGCTTGAAGAGCACTTTTACTTTTATTTAAATCTTGCTGCCTGAGAGCCAGCAGTCCCAGAGTTACGGAATTTTATGCAGGTTTTGAGTTAAGTCAATACTTTACATACTACACAAAATAGAATTTCCTTTGTTTCTGCTCATGGCCTCCCCTTTCTTTACTACTTCCCCTTTCTTTACTAGGACCAACACATTTTCAAAAAAATATAAAATATGGTATTAGGAAATACTAATTCTCTGAAAGAAAGGGAGGAGGAAAAAGACAAAAGAAAACACATACTTGTTACAGATGATACTAAATTACTTGTCCAGAAAAAGCCTTTTCAAGCTGACACTTTCATTAAAAGAGTTGCTTCTGTCGTCTTATGCACATACCGAGCTCTCCCAAACAGAGAACTCAGGATATTTATAATTCTCTTCTTTACACACCTGCACCACTATGATGCTTCAATCACAAGGTGACTATCAAAGCACAAAAGACTTAATACAGCCCTAATAATCACTATTATTCTTTAGGCCAAGTGTTTTGGTAGATTCCTAGTCTAGATTTGTGACAGTAAATGAGGGATTTTGCATATACTTTTATGGTAAATCATTATTATATATAAAATAGAAAAAATATAATTAGAGTTTAATGAAAATCGAACTCCTTAACACTCCCTGGCAACAAACACAGGAAATCATGTCTTCCCATGCAAAGTTCACAAACACAGCCATGGATCCTTTTTAGGTTGAGAGAGAAATTGGGAAGCCCAATGGTGTTGAATATGGTCACAGCTATTACTCCAGAAAAGTAGTGTGCCTCTTGTAAGAAAAAGATAGAACAAAGATCTTAATGTTGCAGGTCTGAAAGATATCCACATCAAAACCAGGTATAGTGGTCCTAACCTAAGCAGCTGGCAAACTGCAGGATGGATATGGGCACTCTTCTGCCTAATAAAATCTGAATCAAACACTTTGCATCTGATTCTCCATGTGAGCTTTTATGCAAACTTCTAAAGTGCAAGGAATCCTGGGGTGGAAGAGCTATTCTGAGAGATTTCACATAGTTCATGTAATTAGGGAAACCACTTCCTTTGATTGTAAGTGTTCAAAACAGCTGAATTTCTCCTATCAAAGGCACTCTGTGATTTGGGTCACCTCTTTTACTTTCTCTTTCATGTTTCTCAGGATGAGAGGTGAAGCTGGAGAGCACATTATTTAGGGGAAAAAAGATCTTGCTTTTTGTTTTAGGGATTGAACTTACACTATTCAAAAGACTGTCATTTAGAATCTTCCTTTCTTTCTCACCCTCTGTCTCTTTCCTTCTCTATCGAGGCTCTTCAGTAGCCACAGAGATCACAATCCAAAATGCCAATTTAAGGCTGATGGAAAACTGTCATATTGTGTGTAAAAAGGATTCTAATTTTCCTGTTTGGGTTTAAAACATAATTAGCAAGAACTGTAATCTGCAGGATCTTGATCTCCATATTATGCATTTTTGTTGTTGTAACAGATGAAGAAGAGAGAGAACAGGAAAAAAGGACCCATCTCCCCCATTCAAGACCCCTCCTTCAACAAAACCCCACACAAATCACACAGCAGCAAATAGTGTAAAATAAACCACCACTCTGTCCTATGTTCCTGAAGTATCCTTTTCCCCTAAAAAGAGGAACACAGGCATATTCAAATGAGGTGGCTCATACTGCTTTTGCAACAGCTAATCTTAGCATCGATGCCGCTAAAGTATTCAGTACAACTTATTCTAAAATACTTTGGTCAGTTTAGTACACAGGTTTGTCAGTGAATATATGAACTCAAAGAGAGAAATAATTCACCACTCATAAGCACTCTGATGTCTCTGTTTCTACTGATAGTTAAGCAACAGTAATAATGTATATGCTATAGTTTCTAAAATTTTAGTTATATTTCAATTAATTAAAATTCTGGATGGCTCACAGAAAACTGGCATGGTGTCAATTACAGCAGGAAAAAAGGTTTTGAACAGTATGAATAAAATGTGACATGACTCTCTAAAGTGAAAATAACACCATGTGCACTTATTAATATTTATAATGGAAGGAAAAGATAATCAAGCAGGGATTATCCCCATTTTATAGGTGAAGAAATTAAGTCCCAGAGGAATTAGTTCACTTGCCCAACATCCCAGTTAATAAAAGCAACGCAGGAGGAGATGTAGAACTTTTGTTAGGCAGAGAAGAATCGGCCATGATCTCCATTGTTAGGATTCTAAATTTCTCTTTATCATAGGTTTAAAAAACCACATTAGGTTTTCTGGCAAATATATCACGTTTTCACTCATACCAAGCCAATTATAAAATGTTCTCTGTGAAACCATTTCTTCCTTATCCTTTGCTTGTCCTTTGCTTTCCAAGGTCTATGTTGAATATTTTTCATTCTTATTTACTAATTTCAATGCTCCAATCTGTTAAAAACTTTTCAGACTTTTGTTCTTACTGCCCTTTTACCATGCTAGCTACTTTTCCTACTTTCTCCTAGCTGCAGAATGTATCAGATGCTAACTAAATTATTCTGTAAGTGTTGAATAGGACATGAGTAAAATTACTTAATTCTATTAGAGTAAGAGGCTTTATGTGCCCATAAAACTCCTTACAAGGCCACCTAATGAGTACACAAAACTTCGTTCAATATTTTAATTTCAGTTCCAGATAGTTTGCCTTCCAAATAGTGTCCAAACCCTTTCCTCCTATCACTATTAGAATTCTTAGGAAATTTTTAAGCCAAAACATATTGAGCACTTACTCTATACCAAGCATTATACTGAAGACCTTCCATCTGAGGTGGGTTCTATCAGCAGTCTCATTTTAGAAATCAGAAACTAACGCACGAGTTTTCCTAAAGTCTAAGCTAGTCAAACGGCTAAACTAGGGTTTCCAACACAGCTCTTACTTCAGAACCCACATTTAAAGGGCTGTCTCTTTTCCCAAACTATTCATTTACAAGTTTCTCTCTCCCAGTTCAACTGTCAACTCCCCAGGTGTCCCCCAACTTTCAGCACAATTCTGGCATATAGTTAATAAGTGGCTTTGGGATCAAGGTACAGCCACAGCACAGTAAAGGTGGACAGGACTCTGCAGTTCAAGTAAAAGAAGGTGTAAGAGGACATGATAGCTGTCTCTACGCATTTGAAGGCTGTAAGGTGAAGGAGGGATTAAATCTAATTTATGTGGTTCTAGAGGAAGCACTAGAAGCAATGGAGGGAGTTAAAGTGTAGCAAATTCTAACTAAAACAAACTAAGGTCGAAAAGATACTAAGAAAGGATAGCAAAATAAAACTCCTACTCCCAGAAGTATTTAAAATGTCCAGATAATTAGATGATGTAGAAATCCCAGATTGAGAATCTTTGGTTAGCATGGCTCAGTGGTCCCTCAACACCAGTTTCTGATCTGCCACATGACTGATAAATGAGATACACCTTTATTATTATTTTTTTAAAGATGTATTTATTTATGTATACAATAACTGGGGTACAGGCCAGAGTTGTGGGGGTGACAGGATTCACCAGAATCAGAATAAGGAGTAGAACAGGCAGATTGATTGAAATACATTGCTGAGGGGAGCAAGTGGGTGCATCAGGAGAGGTCTGCTGCACCATGTGGATCACCTCTGGGGAGGGGATCGAACTCATACTTTTAGTGGCTGTGGATAGCTTCATAATGCTGTACTTTAACCCACTGCATCACTAGGAAGGGCCCGAGAATAACCTTTAAACAATACAACACACTCATATACACAACACACACACAACATGTCTACATTCTGAACTACTGAAAAAGAATCCTTGAGGTGGGGTCAAACCATGAGTATTTCTACCCACTGTAATGTTAATATATTTAAATACCACTTCAACCCATATAGATAAAAAAAAAATTGAAGATTTAGAAGATGTGCAACCTAACCAATATGACAGATCTTACATACGAAACTATGTGTATTTTAACAAGTCCATTGAGTCATTCGATTTATAGTCATATTTGGGGACACAGAACTTGTGAACTCATTTTCAAGTATGAAATTCTATGAAAGTGTGCCCTTGTTTCTTCATTTTATGATCACACTCGAAATACTCTAGCCCCTGAATGAGCCACACTTCTACAGCACATTCTGATCCCCTGTCCTTTCACTGAGTTCTGTCTGTTACATTACTATGAGGCAGCTTCTCCCAGGAAGCGTCAATTTGGAGTGTCCAGATGGTACATCATCTTTACACGCTACCCAATCTGTTTTCAGACCATATCCATCTTTACTTCCAGGGATAAAAACAATGACATTAGCTCTATGAGTAAAGGACTCGTTGATGTTTACATTAATTTGTTGCTATAGTGTCTTCTAAAATTAAGGCATTACATATAAAATATACATTTTCATCATATTTCCATTAAAACTACACAAATATTTAGGTAAATCATTTTAAAATACTGTTCCCTAAATTTTCACACGTTTCCATTATGTGTAATAGAGAAACACATTGAGGATGTTTTTGAAATAACCACAGCTTTTAATTAGCAGATATTTTTGACTATCCATTATATGTAAAGTGCTACCAGCTAGTACCTGGAAGAGATCAAGATACACACACATTTTTAACATTTATTTAATGTTTACTATGTACTAAGCACTGTGCTAAATATAAATGCTTCTTGTATGTTCTTTTCTTGATTAAGCCTATGAAATACTACCAATGTCATTTCTAGCTCGAGATGAAGTAAGACTTGGTATTTAAGTAATTTACCTAGGTGTCAGCTAGTAAGTGGAACAGCTGAGACAGAGTCAAAGCCAGAATAGCCATTTCCGAGCCTGTATTTCTAAGCACAACCCAATATCCACCCAGGGTAGGGGTAAAGTAACCTAAGAAGCGGGCTGTGGGGAAGTGTAGACAGAGTTCTGCCTCTGCTGATGGGGAGGGGAGAACAGCCAGTAAAGCTTTTAAGTAGGGCTATTTTAAGGACAACAGGCTTCTGACAGGCTGGGAGGGGTAAAATGCATTTAAGCTGGCGGCAGGAAAGCACATGCTGCTTTAGAGAACTGTGTCCTCTCAGGAAGCAGAAACACTGCTTGCAGGAGGAGAGTGTGACAAATCTTTGTTGGGGCTGAATACTTTTATAGTGTCTAATGTGACATTGTGGAGTTAAAATTTATTTTTTTTAACTTAATTTTTTCCCCAAAGATTTATTTATGCATACAAGCACTGTGGTACAGGTTAGAGGTGTGGCAGGGGCTAGGAATGAAAGGATTCACCAGAGACAGAGAGGGGAACAGACCAAGCAGCATGACTGAAATACACTGCTGAGGGGAGCAGTGGGTGAGACAGGAGAAGTCTGCTGTGCCATGTGGGACACCTCGCTAGCTGGGGATCGAACTCATGCTATAGTGGCGGTGGGTAACTTATAGTGCTGCACTTTAATCCCTTGTACCACCAAGGAGGCCCCCTATAATTTATTCTGTAGGTCCTGGAGAACCATCAAAAGTTTTGGGTGCAAAACTGACAGGCTATAGTTTGTTTTGTTTTTTGTTTCTTTTTAAAAACTTGGTGTCAGATGGGTGAGAAAGGGAAAATAATGAGATTCTAGAAGAGATAATGACTTAAGTAAGGGGAGCAGAGATGGAGATAAGGGAACACCAGCTCCAAAAATTATCTTTCTATTGTTAACAAAATGTACATGGTAGAGAATATAGATGGATGAATAACCATTCTTTAGGAGTCTCTCCTTCCATCCCAGGGGTGCTGTTCTAGAATTCATTTGATTAGACATGAGAATTCCACTAGGGTAAGATCTGGGATAGCTCCAAGAAATCAAACAGCTACACTTCAAATTAGAAGTAGTGCTGGTGCAAACTACCCTTAGCCACATGGCAGGGCATGGAATCATATCAATCCAGCCAGCTGCCATCCTTGCCATCCTTGGCCTGTACCCCACTTCTGTATGCAAAATAAATAAATCTTTTTAAACTATTTATTTAGGCATATAGAACTGGGGTACAGGCCAGAGATGCGGAGGGTGAGAGGATTTACCAGAGACAGAGTGGGGAGCAGAACAGGCTGACTGATGAAGTACACTGCTGAGAGGAGCAGCGGGTGGGTCAGGAGAGGTCTGCCTCACCATGTGGATCTCCTCCTGGGCAGGCAGGAATCAAACTCATGTGGAAGTGGCTTAAGCTTCTTAGTGCAGTGCTTTAACCCGCTGCGCCACCAGGGAGGGCCAAATAAATAAATCTTAAAAAAAAAGAATATCTATCTGCCACATAACTTTGTAGGTAAGACTGAAACAGCGCCATAAAAGGGTCAAGGGCAGTGCCAAGGAGGGACAGCTACTGTCTGTGAGTTCTCATCCATGTGCTAGCAGTTGCAAGACCACTCAGGTTTAGGGAATAACAACAATGCAGTTTATTAAACAACAGGGGATTGGGAGAAAGAAGAGTTCCTAAGGCCATAAGTGGCCAGCTCTCTCACCACAGACAGTATCGACAGTGTTCACTAGTCCCCAATAAAGGCTGCCCGTGCAAGATGGTGTTGTCCTGACAACAGGCCTGCAGCTGGTGGCATGCTGGCACAGTTGGCCAAGATCTAACCATGTTGGCAGCTGCAGGCACTCACAGGTAGTGCTGCTGAGGTGACATGGACAGTACCAGACACTGGACCATGCAGCAAGGGAGGTGACAACACTAGGAGGCAGTACCCAGTGATCAGATGTGGCCTGTAGTACTGGTCACCACCGGACACACCAGTGTTAAAAGATTTTTGTGAACTGCTCGTATGAACCAATAGCCAACAGGTCTTTGGAACAGTTGAGGCAATACCAGAGCCAGGGCCAGAGGCAGGTGCAGCAGCTGGGTCTCTTGGAAGGCCTACAGAGATCTGGAAGTCTATGGAATTCTGGTGACTGCCTCAGAGTTGACTGTTCAATGCTTCTCTTCTTCAGAGGCTAGCTACTGGGTCCTTGTTTCTTTGGGTCTGGAAGGTGAATAAAACAAGCATTCTCATCCCTACAAGCCTGACGGGATCATTTTTAATTCTAATCATCTGACTGAACCACTTAGCACCAATCAGTTCACGATCATTTTTCAATCTGAGTAGTTAATTTTCCTCCACAAATAAAAATGAACTTGAACCTGACCTGTCCATTTACAATCTGGACGTCTGATACAAAAGGCAAAACCTGGGCCTGCAGAGACCTGGCTGTTGCTGCTGACAGTACTCAAGCTACACTCTCCGGAGCCAGCCACGGCTCCACCAGCTGCCGAGGTGGATGAGAAGAGCCAGTTTGGCTACTGGTATCCAGTTTCAAGATGAAGAATTGTCCAGCCTGTTTGATTTACAACAATGTAAAATAACTGTCATTAATTGGTACTCATTTGTATCAATGGAGAAACATGTTCTCCATTTGACAGTTTTGAAAACAACTGTCTGTCTATCCCTCTAGCTTAATGGTTCCTGTCTGTGGAGGGCTTATTTTTCACTCTATCTCAAAATGAAACGGTTGAATTCCTAAGCAACTCTCCCAACTCCATCACACTAGGTATCCATGGTAACATATCCTGAAGACTAATACATTGTGGCATTTCATTGTTTAACGGAGCACCTAATGTCTATTACTATCTATGTAAGTTGATATGTGTATGTGTGTATTATTTAATCTCCTTTTATTCTGTAAGGCACATAGGATAGTCCCCGAATTCGTGGAGATCAAGCATTATTCCCTCTAGTGGGTAAAAACCAGCACAGAAAAGTAAAATGAGTGTATGCACAGGGATGATTTAAGATCGTTGGGCTTCCACTGGTTCTGCTATTTTCACCAAGTTTCAAGACACAGCCAAGGGCTTTATCCAGGCGGACATAAACTCTTCACAAATGCTACCACCCTATGAACTAACTATAATCCCCAAGAAAGCATATGTACATTGTTTTTGAAACATCTAATTTTTGTCCTAGTCCTGTGTTTCATGTTTTTTGTAGGTTCTAACATCTTGTCAAACTGAACCTTGATGCAGTTGAAGTTTTCGTTTTACTATTATAATCGCACCCCAGCAGCAGTAACAATCAGCAGCTTCTACCAACAACTTGAGAAAGTATTGACTTCCCTGATCCTTACCAATTGTGTATATTTGTATTAGTTTTTATCTTGGCCAACAGAAAATAGTCTGTATTTTGTGAAATATCTCTTTATATACTTCTTATATTAGTGTTTTGGCCCTGACATCTTCACATGTGGTTCAATGATAATTTCTGGTTATATGTAAAGTTGAAGAGGCAATTTCAACTTAATTTTAATAGGTCAAGTATAGATAAATCATCCAATAAATTTTCATTTTTAGCTTAGTCCCCAGTCCTTTAATGAGATTGTGAATACCAAATATAAGTTACCAACATAAAGCCCAAAGTCAAATCCCAGGTCCTTTAACTAAACTAGATGTTCACAGGCAGGTTCACTTAATTCCTTGTTTCAGTTTCTTCAAAAGTTAACTGATAATGAAATTGTATTTCATTGATTCTTACATACGCATTTCTCCAGGTATCATTGAAATTAAGGTTATATTATAACTGGTGGCATCTTACAATATTCATTGACACTTTTTTCTTTCTTAGTGGTGCATACAATTATAGCTCATTTTGACCTTATATATAACAATGGGGAGAATCTAGCTCACACAGTTGTGAAGAGAATGAGGGAAATCCTGCTAAGTGAGCGCTTAGCATAGTAAAACTCCAGGAGAGTTGCTACTGATAGTTACATATTGTGTTAATTTGTTTTGAACTTTTAACTTTTCTAAAATTGAAGAGTGTTTTCGTAGAGTCAAGTATATCTTGTGTAAAAAATTTTATATATTTTTTTCATTTTAAAGTTACCACATCTAAAACATGCTCAGATTTGATGGGATTAAAAGGAAGTGATCTATTATTTTGAACTTTAAGGAATCAGCTCAATAACATCCCAAAATGATGACTTTTCAGCAAAGCCTGTAAATAGCTATGAGAGAGATAACACAAAGAACAGCACGGTTACTTTTAATTAAAGTCAACATGACCATAATGTTTTCCATCTGCTGCTCCATCACAGGGTCTTCTACAATACATAAACCCAAATCAATTCTGCTGCTTGTGAGCCGCAATTAGAAGACTACTTACTACAAGAGACACTGGAGAGGGCATCAAAGGGGAGTGTGGAAAAATGAGCAATTAAAGAAAAAATAACTTTCTGGTTATTCCAATAATTCTGATAAACATTTCAACTGAAAATTAATCATATTTACTTCACTAGAATCACAAAGATAACTGGGTGTGGGGCAATTCACCACACTCCAGCTAACTCCTTAGTTGGGAGGAAGTGTACATGGCAGTCAGTCAGGTCCTGATTCAAATTCCAGCCCTTCCTTGAATTTACCATGTGTCTTTGGGCCTATACATTCACCTCTTGCCATATCTTGAATGTTGCATTGGCAATACCACCTACCTCACTGGGGCATTACCTGTGCACACAGAGCTCTTATACTTGGGCAAAGGACTCAGGTGTCTTTAGTGGAGATGTGGAAATTACGGAGCTTGACTTCACCTTACTTCTTCTACCCTAAACTTTAAGTTAAAATTACATTATATTTCAGATCAACATATACATTTCTGGGGTTAGTGCCTGCCTCCTTCTCTCATTTAGAAATTAGATACTAAAAAAAAGATTTATTTATTTATGCATACAGAACTGAGTATAGGCCAGAGGTGCAGGGGCCATGAGAGGTTCACCAGAGGAAGAGTGAGGACCAGAACAGGCAGAGAGTCGAAGTACACTGCTGAGGGGAGCAGTGAGAGGTCTGCCACGCCATATGGTTCACCTCCCTGGTGGGAGAGGAAACTCTGGGTGAAGTGCCTGTGGAGAGCTTCACGGTACTGCGCTTTAACCTGTTGCACCACCAGGGAGGGCCGAAATTAGATAGTTCTTAAAAGTTTCTCCAAGGAACAAGATCTGCTTTGTTTATGAAAATGCAATACACTTTAGCTTTTTCTCTTATCTAAACCAACTGCATCACATAATTTTTATTCCCCATCAAACACTCTTCAAATATGTACATACTTGCTTTCTGCTAGGATCCTAAATGAGAAAAATGCTAATATTACAGTATACCTCTTTGACAGAGTCTTACAAAAAACAAACAAAAATTCTGCTTCTAAACCCCCTCCCTGGTGGCGCAGGGGTTAAAGCACAGCACTAAGAAGCTAAAGACACTTCAGCATGAGTTCGATCCCGCCTGCCCCGGAGGTGACCCACATGGCGTGGCAGACCTCTCCTGACCCGCCCGCTGCTCCCCTCAGCAATGTACTTCCTCAGTGGGCCTGTTCTGCTCCCCCTCTGTGTCTGGTGAATCTTCTCACCACCCCTGCACCTCTGGCATGTACCCCAGTTCTGTATGCACAAATAAATAAATCTTTTTTTCTTTTTAAGTATTTTTCTTACAAAGTGACAGCAGAAAAAAACAACCTAACAAACCCCTGAAATCTGATTAGGAAGAAAAGGGGAAGGTGGAAACCAAGGGTGGGAGAGACCCAACAGTGTACAGGGAATTAGAGGGCCACAGTGGTGAGTGTTGCTTGATATACCCCTAAAATACAGTATTGTAAATCAATGTTACCGCAAGCAACACAATTTTTAAAATGGTGTTTTCTTCTATTTTCCCCTCTATGGAGAGCAGATCAAATTCTAAGGGGTTAGATAGTAGTGAATTATCACCTCAATTGTATAAGTACTAATGAACGCTTAAATGAGGCAGGAAATGGACAGGGTAATGGGAATCTAACCTATGGAGCCTTTATAATCAAGAGTATTTCCTTCTTTCCATCCATCCTTTCTTAGGCTGGTTGAGAAAATGAAAGGAAAATAACTACTAGGTACTCCTCGCCAAATGGAAATTTGACTCCTTACTCCCAGTTTTATTCTTTTTTCAATTAAAATCCCGGTGTTAGGGGTGATTTGGTGATGGGAAACCCACGGGGATTACAATCGAGATGTAAAAAAAAAAAAAAATGTGCAAAATGATGTAAAAATAAACTTTGCGATAAAAAAAAAAAAATCCCGGTGTTTACTGAGAGATCAAAATGCTAGTTTCTACCTCGGCTTGCACATTAGACAAGAAACCACAAAATCTACCCAGATAGGATGATAGTTCCATGAGGAAATAAATGTTCATTCCGTAACCAGCCTCCATACAAGTGAGTGACACTTGCAGGTTTCATGTCACGTTCTCAATCTAGGAAACACAAACCTCCTATTTCTTTCAGTAGCTAAATGTGTGAATTTAAACATCAATCCTGTCTCTGAATAAACCCTTGCTGCCCAGAGTAGTATGCAAGAGCATTCTGTAATTCAAGCAGTTCACTTCCCTCTAGACTAACAATGAGAAAGTAATGTCCCCTTTGTAGAGAAGCATGCCCTGTTATTTGGGACACCACCCTCTCCTCCATGCACCTCTGGAATACTTCAGCATGAGTTCTTTCCTGACCTATGCCATTCATTCTTTTCCTGCCCCATCTATATAGCATGCAACCTCAAAATTCTATACCCTCTCTAATAATTTTATAAATCCTATGTGAGTGCCACAGGCAAAAACATTATACAAAGCACTGTTTATATAGAGAGAGACAATGTCTAGTTCTTTAGATTAAAAATATTATAGTTCTATAAAGGAATTTAATTATATTGCTTCAAAGCATTTGTTTTTAATCATTCTAGTGGTATAATTTTCTGCTCACTTATAAATTACAGATCACTGCAAAACAGAATTGGGAAGTATACATCCCTCAATTAAAAAAATTAAAAGGAAATAAAAGGAAGACATCTGAGAAAACTCTTTTCTGGAATAAATGCTGCCTCTCTTTCTATTCCCAAGTGTACTGACATTTGTAGCAGCTGATGAGAACCACGAGTATATTCAGTAATGGAAGTCTCTATTTAAAAAAACCTGAAAACCCTGAACTCTAACTTCATTTTCTGTTTTCAAACTGCAAGATAGGAGTTTCTAAAGCTGAAAGACATAAGTAATGAGACCCTGGTTCGCTACCATGAGAACTCGCGCCATGGAGAACAGCTGTGACGCAACACAGGTACTTCAGCCGTAGCCCAGGGCGCCTGGACGTAGTAGTGATCCACAGCCAGAATATGTAGTCAAGAATTTACTGCACTGAGAAAGTGCTTTCATTTAAAAAGTAATATATGTGAGGTTCTACAAGACATATATTTAAAAGCAGATCAAACATACACATCTTTCTCAAAACAGGCAAATGAAGGGCCAGGCAGCTGACTTTCAATACAACACAAAAAACTGGCATATGCATTTCTTCTCAGAATGACTTGTTACTTTTTTTTTTTTAAAGATTTTATTTATTTATTCGTACAGAACTGGAGTACAGGTCAGAGATGCGGAGGGTGAGAGGATTCACCAGAGACAGAGCGGGGAGCAGAACAGGCAGATGAACGAAGTACACTGCTGAGGGGAGCAGCAGGCGGGTCAGGAGAGGTCTGCCGTGCCATGTGGTCACCTCCAGGGCAGAGGGGAATCGAACTCATGCAGAAGTGCTTTAAGCGTCTTTGTGCTGTGCTTTAACCCGCTGCGCCACCAGGGAGGGCCCAATGACTTGTTACTTTATAAGTATGTACCAGTATGAATTAATGGCCGCTCAGTTCAGAACCCACTTTGTCCTCCATTGTGACAGCTGAGCTGACCCTGTTAACATTTCTCCTTTGTCAGAGGGTGTAACTCTAGGTTTTGTTAATAGAGGAAGGGGAGGGTCACCACAAGGCACAGCAGAGGAAGGGGCTTCTCTCTTGCACTTTTGGGTGCTTGGTCTTCCTTATAACAGGAGTCCAGCAGTGTGCAAGAGATGCAGGGAATGCATCCTGCAGCCAATCTTCCAGCACCACAGTTCCTGGATTCTTGTGAACATGCTCTGGCATGCCGCACTCTAATGGGCAGCTTCCTGCCTGGAGTTCCGTCCACTGGCATCCAAGTAGCTAGCTTTGTATTTACCAGCTCTGATCTGCAGGAACTCAGCGAGTGGTTTCTTCTGGAATATCTCCAACCTATGACTCCACATCAAACTTTACCAGCACCCGTAGCAGGTGGCTTCTTGTCAAACGGCTCCAGGCTATGGAACTACAACAGATTCCTCTATCATCCACTTACAGTCTCTCCAACAGGTTCAAACACAGCCCTGTGGCCAGTCCCTTGCCAAGAATGCCCCTTCCTTGAATATTCTCTTTCAGCTCTCTGTTGTAGATGTTCTCTCTATTTGCTGTTTCCACATTTTCCAGACTCTTTTACCCTATTCAATAGTTACCACCTCTGCCTAGTTAGTGTCAGACTTAGCATGTGCATTGGTATCAGGATAGGTGCTGATGCAGCCCCATGTTACAGACCTTCCAACAGGGTTAGTTAGGTTATGAGCTTGGACTGGTGCTAAGTACTTCAATGGTTATTGGAATCTACCATTTTAGATATCCATGGCATACAGTGGCTTTAAAATAACAAAGTTATCGTCTGCAGTGAACTGCAGTGATGTGCCCACTGAAACACGGCCAGGAACCAAAGCAGCTGCTGTCTTTGACCACTGTGGCAGGGAGAATGAGTAGAACTATTGGGTTGGGTAGATCCTTTCTTTTTTCAATTGAGGTAGCATTAGGCTCTCTTTCCACTGCAGGTAGGGATGTATTACTTTGAGAACAATGAGGTATTTACCAAAAGAAAATGACAAATTTAGTTTCCTTAACCTCTAATCAAGGTAATTTCCAAGAACCAGAGAGCTTCTAAAACCACTTTAAAAGGATCTTTATTTCCTATAGCCACATGGTTAGTATTTCCAAAAACCAAAAGCAAAGCATTTGGATTGTGCATGTTGCTAAATTATAGTATTAGTGGAATACACGACCTCACCAAGTTTCTCAGTTGAAACTTATTATACTAATTAGGAGAAGGGAACATCAGGTTGGATTCAAGGTGCAAGTGACAGGTATAAACCCCTAATCACTCCGAGGCTTCTAGTTCTCAAGATAGAGATATTTTTCCCATCAGAAAAGACTCTTTACTGGGCTATCTCAGGTGGAATAGTGCTCTGCAAGAGGACATTGGTTCTCCTCACATCTTCCATAGCCACTCATTATCCCCAAATCTCAACAAGCTTCCAGGGGTCAGGTACAAAGTATCCAAAACAATTAACGTACAGACAAAAAATCGGTAAGATTTTTGTTACCATATATTGGCAAAACTTGGGAGAAAGTGTGGGAGTAGGTATCAAAGGTGCTAGATAGAGTTGGGTGAGCATATTCTAGATTAGCCTGAGTTCTTGGATATGAAGACATTTACATGTGAGTCCATATTTGACATGTTATCTCATGAAGCAAGAAGTGGCTCTACTGGCTTCTTTGGTTAGTGGACTGAAACTGAACCTGTGACTGTCTCCATGTAATGAGATTGGCACAATATGGAAGAAGGAATCCAAGACAGAGCAGGTTTAGCATGTGCAAACTGCACACCACTGACCCTAACTTTATCCCCTGAGAAGGACCAAGGAGGCTCCCTGCACTAAGATCCTGACAAAATCCATTTATGAGAAGAGCACTTATCTCTGAAAAACTCTGATGTTATTCTCTTTTGTCGATGCAAGAAATTGTTTGAGATTTCTGCTTTTCTTAGGGGGGAAAGGGATAGAGGAGTAGCACAGGCCAAGTATCAGTATTTAATGCCAAAGATGATGAGCCTGGCGCATTCACCCTTAGACAACAGGGATGTGTTGATAAAATACTCTGGCCCACTAGACTCTCTGGTGGTAGCTAATTTATGTTGTTGTCTCTAAAAATGAAATCAATGTGGAATCTACAAGAAAATCACACAATCTTTAAAACAGAAAAAACTCTAGGCCTGGTGACCACTGAGTTAGCACAAGGAAAGGGCACAGCCTCACACCTAGTTTACAGGTCAGACCCAGAAACCTTTGATTGAAGGACACACCAGATCTCCTGCAGGAAAAACCCGGCTGTACATCCACAGGTAGAAAATAATTCACCAGCATCTGCTTGCCAGAGGAGCCTGCTACCACCTGACAGATGGACATTGCGGGGAGGGCGGGGAATAAGTACCTGGCAGTTCCAGGGATTATTAACACTAGCTCTGAAATGATGTAAAGTCCCTAGAACAAGTTCAGGGAGAAAGAAAAAAACAAGAGCTGAATATATGAAATTACGAATTCATGTGCAATGTGATACCAGCTAAAGTAAATATCTATGGTCCCAGTGAGGGGGGATCCCCAAAGAACCACTTTTTTTTTTTTTGGGAAAATGCCTACTTAAGTACTTTGCCCATTTTTAATTGAATGATTTGTCTGCTTATTATTGACTTTTTTTTATTACAAAGTTTATTTTTACATCATTTTGCACATTTTTTTTTTTTTTACATCTCGATTCCCCGCGGGATTCCCATCACCAAATCACCCCTGTGCCACCACCATAGTCTCGTGCATTCCCCTCCCTTCCTCCCCCCCCCCACTTTTGATCCCATTCCCCACTCCACCCCCACAGAATGTCTCTGGTATATGGTTGTTCATTATTTTTGTTATTTTCTCGCCTGGTCCATTATACTACTGCTATGAGTGAAACCATCTGGTATTTTTCTTTCTCTTTCTGGCTTATCTCACTAAGCATGATCTTTTCCAGCTCCATCCAAGTTGCTGCAAAAGACATGTGTTTCTCTTTTTTGGTTGCTGAGTAATATTCCATTGTATATATGTGCCACATCTTTCTAATCCAGTCATCTACTTTTGGGCATTTGGGCTGCTTCCATGTTTTTCCAATTGTAAATAAAGCAGCAATAAACATGGGGGTACAAGTATCTTTTTCAATCAGTGTTTTTCTGTCTTTTGGGTAGATACCTAGGAGTGGGATGGCTGGATCGTAAGGAAGCTCCATGTTTAGCAGTTTGAGGAACCTCCAAACAGTTTTCCATAGTGAGAACCACTTTTTTTTTTTAACATTTATTTATTTATGCTTACAGGACTGGGGTACAGGCCAGAGGTGGTGTAGGTGAGAGGCTTCACCAGAGACAGAGTGGGGAGCAGAACAGACAGATGGATGAAATACACTGCTGAGGGTAGCAGTGGGCAAGTCAGAAAAGGTCTGCCACGCCATGTGGGTCAGCTCCCTGGCTGAGGATCGAACTCATGCTGCAATGGCTTCGTAGAGCTTCATAATGTGGTGCTTAAATCCATTGCATCACCAGGGAGAGCCCAAAGAACCACTTTTAAGGAAAGTCCTCTCAGTGGGCAGAACTCAGGCAGTACATTTGGTGAAACACGCTGTCAGAATGAGAAATGACCAGAACTATGAATTTACATTAATTCATCAGTGATTGCTGAGTTTGGGTGGATGATCAGGGACTTGATTAGGAGACCAGTGACAAAGTACTGGGGGGAAGAGGCACACGGTTCATCTCTCAGGCTGGGAACAAACTGTGTGCCATGTGAATGCTCAGAAGAGACCAGAGGACTCAGAGGAAGTGCTCAGAAATCAGAGAAACAAAATAATATGCTCTGAGTATGATATTCAGCCATTTCCCCAAGACTGAATGCTTGCCCAAAGGGCCTACCAGCAAAGTGGCCACGTGGCAGGGATGATCATGGTGGGCTCAGCGATGTGGACTTCCCCTTGGCAACACCAAGGCTACACTGTCTGCTACTGCTGCTGAGTAGCAGGAAGGTCTATAATGTTTCTGACAATGTCTTCATCAGTTGCCCTATGAAAAGCTTTCCCTATTGTAGTATCCATGGTGCACTGCTCCTGATGAAGGAAGTCATTTCCCAGCGAAGGCAGAGCAGCCAGGGGCTCACACCCGTGTTACTGACTGGTGCACTGGTCTTCACTCAGAAGCAGCTAGTCTAGTAGCAAGGAGGAATGGCTTCGTGAAGTCAAAGGTGTGTCATCAGCTGAGTAATAGCATCCTAAAAGCAGTTCTAACTTGCACTATGATGTATGTGCTTTGAGTCAGAGACCACTATCCCCCCTAAAACAGAATGCATGGATCTGGGACTCAAGAGACAAGAGTGGGAGCTGCTCCTATCACTTACACCTAAAAACCCACCCACAGGATTTTTGCTCCTCATTCCAGCACTGCTGAGCTCTGCTGCTTTGGAAGTCTTAGTCTACAAGGATGGAATTTTTCTCCCAAGGGACACAATAAAGAGTCCAATGAAACTGCCATATTCCAATCAGGCTTTTTATGTCACTGAGTTGATAAGCAGAAAAAAGAGGTTCCTCAACTGGCTGGAGTGATCCCAATTACCAAAGAAAAATAGAGTTGTTGTTCAACTATGCAGGCAAGGAAGTCTATGAAACTCAGGGGTATATCTATGACCCAAAATAACAGTTACAAAATGCTATGGCAACAAGTAATAAGCAGGACTAGCGAGAACTCAGAATCTTTAAGAATGAAGGTTCAGATCAACCCACCAGATGAAGACCTCTCTCCAGTGAATTTTTCAAGGAAATTTGGAATGAGTAGCAGAAGAAAGATAATGACGAACTATAGAAATGAATAAATGAGGATTGCAGCAACTATGTATTTTCATATATGAACATCTATATCTTCTACACATATATTATTATTTGTGCATATTAACTTTCTTATCTCTCCTTCCCCTTATTATTATATTTTTTTCCTTTATTTTTATTAAGGTAGGATTGGCAAATAAGAACTGTACCATTTAAAGAAGACAACACAATGCTTCGATATGTCCACATTGTAAAATGATCACCACAATCAAACTAATTAACATATGTGTTATCTCTTATAGTTACCTCTGTGTGTGTGTGTAATAAGATCATTTGAGATTTATTCTTTTAGCAAATTTCACACAAAAAGAAGTTACTGGGCTGTACTTTAGGTCTCTAGAACTTATTCATTATATAAATGAGATCACCTTACAAACCACATTTTCTTTACCCATCCATCCATTAGTGGACACACTGGGTTACTTCCCTATCTCAGCTATTGTACATAAGGCTGCAGTAAACAAGGGATTGCAGATACCTCTTTAAGACAGTGATTTTATTTCCTTCAGTTATATACCCAGATGTGGGATTACCAGATCATATAGTAGACTAGTCCTATTTTTAATTTTTCAAAGAACTTCCACACTGCTCAGCATAGCTGCCACCCCAGTTTACATGCCCACCTCATTCTTGGCAATGTTTATCTTTTGCCTCTTTAAATAATATCTGTTCTAACAACAGGTGTGAGGTGACATCTCACTCTGATTTTGATAAGGATACCCCCAATGAATAGCAATGCTGAGCATTTTATTTTATTGTACTTATTTGAAATGGCTATTTATATGTCTTCTTTGGAAAGAAAATTCTGTTTTCCCCATATTTTATATACAAGTTGTTGAGGTTAGATGTGCGATTTAGTCTTTGGGTAGCAGAATATTCAATAGGACTGTGGTGGAAGCTGGAAGAAATGACTAAAGCCAGTAATGGATACAATGACTGTATGTCATTGTGTGTCCCCTTATTTTGGGGAGTGAGAACATCTTCACTTGTATGAAGGATACCTGATCTTGAGTTTATTATACTTTTATACGCATATGGAAGTTCAAGTGTATGCAGAGGACAGATAAAGAAACCAGGTAGTCAAAGGAGTGGACTATGCCTATGAAAAACAAGTTGCCTCTCAGCACCACATCTATGGTTTTTTCTCCTGCTCTGTGATACAAAGCAAGACCCTTACCCATATTTTTTCTATGCCAGCTGGCACAAATTAGGCCATGACAGTAAAGGGCATTGGAGGGACATGAAAGGCACAACAAAGAAGGTTCCTGTGTAGTTGTTCCCAGTGGTTATGGTTGCCAGCAGTGGCATGTGCAAGACCCAGGGTGACCCAGAGTCACCCTCAAGTGTTTTACTGAGAGCTTAGTGAGAAGACTGCGGTGCAATAGCTTCAGCCTGCTGTACACCAGCAGGTAGCTTCCTGCACACTAGTACCAGACTCTGGTACCCCTGAGAACTTCACCAGAATCTCAGTAAACACTTCTGTTCCAGTCTGACCCCATGGCAAGTCATCCAGAGAGGTCTAAATTTCAGTGGGGGAGGAGGCAACTGCTTCCAAGTCTGTTCTTCCTTTGTCCTTCTCTCTAGCTGCTACAGGAGATACTTACTGCCTTCATGTGTTATTCCTGTATTCGTTAGAGGCTTCTATTAGTGAGTAGTAGCTGACCTTTAACATTGAATTTTCACTGTTCAGTGACTGTTGTGGATTCTGTCTCCTGATTGGACTCTGACTGATACAATCCATTCTTTTGTATTGAAACATCTCTTATATCATGGTGTTACCCACTTGACAGGGTATACTAACTGTCCAAACTGTGTATTTTCAAGACTGAATTACAGCTACTTTTAGAGCCATTATTTCAATAACATTTTAAAATAATAGGAAGGAATAATTTTTTGAATTAAAGAAGGCAGTTTGAAACCAAGTCCAAAAGCACCCTGATGATATAAGTGCAAACAATGATGGCAAACTGACATAATTATTACAACTTCTAAGTCAAGCCTTGCCAATAAGGCTCTCTCACCTTTGAGGAATTCAGAAAGCCTTCCCCACTCCACACTTTACACTGTAAAATCACTATACCAGAACAAAGACTTGTGAAAAAGTAAGGGGGAGAGTGTATGTGTGTGCTTGTAGCTCCTGACTGTTTGTGTCCACAGGGATCAAAATCAGGCACCAAGTAACCAACATATTGAATATTTATGTTATATTTTTTACCTGCTGCTTTTCTAAATTGCTCCCTCATCACAAATTCATAATACAAAGACAAGAATCTGGAGATATTTTTTAAAAACAGGTTCATCTTGCTTCCCAAACTAGATTCTTTATTGTTACCAATTTCAAATCTCATTCTTTTGGATACATCTATTGAAAGACTCTTATCTCCTTAAATGTAAATATAATAAGCTAAGAAATATTCTGACATGATTGGAAGAAAGTGGAATTATGGAAAGGAACACAATTAAGCTTTAGGTCTACTAAGTGGTGCAATTTCTACATTTTTCTAAAATAATGGGAGCAATTATAGCTGGCCACCAATCGTATATTTTCAGGTCCAACATTTTCTGCTTATAGTTGTATAAAAAACAGAAAACCCCTTGGGGCAAGTGTTCTGCCATTCCATGGATTTAGATACTCAACTCTTTTTCCAATTACCACTCCCCAAACATGCACCATCCACCCCCATACCTTGAGGAAAGGTCGGTACATTATTAGATTCTTTAACATTACCATTTTCAAACCTCATTCTTTGAGTTTCTTTCTATTGAAAGAAGGACTCTTATCTCCTTAAATAAAAGACGGTATAATCAGAGACAGTCTTAAAGAAATTTAAGTGTTTTTCTCATGTACCTTAGGTGGACAGAGAAGAGAATCTCTGGTATTAGTTACCAGAAGGTATTAATAAAAATGTCTTGCTAAAAATGATGTCTGTTTGCTTCATTCAGAGGCCATTTTCTAGGTAAGCACTCCTCTGAGTATCCCAACATTTGCTCAATTCTGTATTGTGTAATCTTGGAAATTATTAAACATTATGAAAAAATAAATAGAAAATAGATGAGGAGTATAAAAGCTTTGGTATTAAATTGATTTACGGATAAATCATAAACATTATCACTTTAAAAAAATCTCTCTTAATGAAACAAAAAAATTAATATTCCAGTGCACTTAACACCTTCTATATTTTTGGAAAAACCTTCAAAAGAGGTGGGGCGAGAAGAAGGCACCTCTAAATGGAATGGAAATACGAGCAAGTCTAGTGATTTCTTTCTTTCACTGTCATAGAAGCAAACGAAGAAAAACAGGAAAAACATTCACAAACTCATCATCCTAGAATTTTTCAGAAGAAGATTTTTTTTAGAGTAGCTCTTCTCCCAGGGATAGATGAGAAAGGAAAAGAGCTTCATGTGGAAAAGAATATGGAAAAGAAACAATGATATTCCACCATTACTGTTCTGACTTTTCCTGTCAGTTCTTTATTACTACTGTAAGAATGGAACAGAAGAATCACTGCACTAACATTTCACCACATAAAAATAATAACCAGTTGTCTGCTGGTTTGGGGAAATGAATGGTAGGGAAAGAATGTATTGTTATCGAATCAGAGGTAATCCAATGGTATCTCTTATGGAGAAAGTTGTTTTTTGTTTAAACATATATCTTAGCTCATGTTTTTATACATTTCATGTTTTTGCATCGGTAATTAACATTTTTCTTGTTCCAAAAGTCCATTCCAAGAATAATATTCTATATATCATTCTAGGAAAAGAGGAAACAAAAGTTTATGAGAATATGTTCCTATAGTAAAGGGGAACTCCTGATATTTTTGTTAAACTCAGCTTAAACATTCCTCAGTCTTTCAGATATACTTCACCAGCCAATTCATTATTTTATTGACTACATTATTAAATACGAATGAAAATTGCACCTTCCTATATGAGACATTGTAAAATTACAGTGCTGATCTTTATTAAATCTTTAAAACTGATACCTCCAATTGAGTCCTTCCCTCATCAATAAAAGGGCTGATGTCATCACTCACACACAAGCTCCAGTTTGCCTTTTTTTTTTTTTAAAGAAGCCCAAAATCTGGACTTTCATGTAAAATCATCTAACTTATAAATGTTGGCAGTAATTTTTTTTAATTATTTTGTAGACCAAACAGAACATAACTGCAAGACAGCTACACTTATAAGCTACCAGCTTGCACCATGCTTTAAGCGATGACAACCCTGATGAGCTAGTACAGTGTCCCCAGGGTGGTGGAGGCAGTCCCCTCAAACACTCAAACAGAACCCCACAGGCCATGTCCAGCCAACTTCACTCCTCCGGCTACCATGTATAGTCTCCAGTGTTTGCAGTCCTGACTGGAAACTACAGACCCTTTAGTTCCATCAGTTGAGTCCCTTAGTGTTTTCTGGTGGTAATTACAACTTTGGACAAAGCTTTTTGCTTTGAAACCAAACCTGTTAATAGAGATGCTAGCATTTGTTAACTCGCTAAGAAAATCATGAACATTGAGCTAGGTGATATCCAGACACATAAAACCAATGTCTTTGTCTACAAGGAGTAGAAGGTCAAGGAGACAAGAAGTTGAAAAATTTAACAGGATTATGAAGTAAGCACTACAATAAATGAGAAAGCAACAGGCAAATGATTCCAACAGGGAATATTGAGTTTGGAGAATAATGGCAAAAGCTATGATCAGGATGGAAGACTGGGTAAGATAAATGGGCAGAGAAGGGAAGCTCAGGTTTGCTATTTTGAAAGTAGGATAATTCTAAACTTTAAGATGTTAAAGGTTTTACCTATAATGGTTAAAAGGAAGTGAAACTAAAAGTCAGAGTGGCAGACCCTTCCTGGTGGTGCAACGGGTTAGGATGCAGCACCGCAAGCTAGCCACGGCCTTCTCAGCCTGAGTTCAATCCCCAGCCCATAGGTGACCCACATGGCATGGCAGATCTCTCCTGACCCACCAGCTGCTCCCCTCAGCAGTGTATTTCATTGATCTGCCTGTTCTGCTCCCCACTCTGTCTCTGATGAATCCTCCCACTCTGGTGAATCCTCCCACTGTCTCTGGCTAGTAGCCCAGTTCTATATTCATAAATAAATAAATCTTTTTTAAAAAAGGAAGTCAGTGTGGCAATCACAGAAGTCTGCAGTAGGCTCAGAGCTCGCCGAAGTGAGTACCAACTTCACTCAGATGACAAAGACAGGATAGCAATGATAACTGAAACAGGTACTGCAATCAAGGAAGGTAGAAATGTTTGCAAGATGAAAAATCGTGACGGCAGTCAAAGAGGTTTAAGTAGTTGTGTGGAAAGCAAATCGGTGATAAGGAGGTGACAGCCAAAGAGAACCAGATTTTCTTGTATGGTTTGACGTGCTTTGATTCAAATGTTGTATATGAAAGGACTTAATTCTTCTTTTTATAGTTGAAATGATATTAATTTTATGTATATTACTGACTTGAATTAATAATATCTCACAAGGAAGAAGATGAACAAACATTCCTTTGGAAGAGACAAATGTTATCTCCCCGTCTCCCCTCCCAGAGTCCCTAATCAAATGAGGCCCCAAACTGAAAGGTACTTTCATTTTTAAAATTTCTAAACTTAAAGGTATGTTTCTGGAAATGTATTATCTAAATGTCTTATGAACCTAGACAACCCAGTGAAGTGAGCTGAAAAAAAAAAAAAAAAGACCTATATATACAGACAAGCTCAAAAAAAAGAAATGAGAAACTTAGGAAAGATCTTTGTAGACACAAATGGTAAGCCCATCCATCTGGCTCTGAGCGCGCTTACCCAAAGCTGATCAGGTCTCAGGCTACTCTGTCTCCTCTAGATTTCTCTCTAAAGGAAAGAGTTCAAAGGAGAACCTACTTCCCCTCCTCTGTAGGCCCTGCTAACATAAGCAGATGTGAAATATTTTTCTCTGTTTATATGTAATTCTTATAAAAGAAAGTTTCTTTGTAATTCACTCTTACGAATTACTCCAGGTAAAGATTTCAGAACGTTTATTATTTTGCTTAAAATATTAATTACACCATAATAAAGGAAAAGGCATATTTCAAACATCACCCAAGTATTGTGTTATGTGTTCTTTACATATTTTCATCTACCAAGCAAATACATATTTCTCCACTTTAATTATCAGATTTGGAAAAAGCTGGAAACAAAGGCAAACAAATTCTCACTGGTTAGTAACTGAAGTTCTATTTATATTCCTAAGGAATACTAAAAGAAAGTGCATAGTTCCTGTATAAATGCAAATTACATTTAACTTGAATTGTCTGCAGTGTTTCTTCAAGTATCAACTAAGACCCGAAAAAATTTGAAGTAGAAATCATGCTTACTTGATACTACATGTAACAAAAGATTTTCAAGAAAGCAAATAAATTGGGCAAAGTATAAGATAGGTAAAGAGATCAAAATTCTGGGCCATCCATGATATTCTAGGAAAGCTGAAACAGAAAAGTATCAAAAGCACATGAATAATATATGCTCAAGGTACTTTGCAGGATTCAAAACTAAACAAGGGATGAATTGCCAATGTGTACAAAACAGACCATTTATAATGATATTTTCCCGTCTCTGTACCGTAAGTAAATTTCCATTCTTTTGGTTAGCTTTGTTGCTGTTTATGTGTGTGTTGTCTCATTATAAAAGCCTGCAGTCTCACTGTTTGCAATTTTTTTCATGGCCACCCATAACTCAACACACGTGCAAGTGCATTTTTCCAATTATTTCTTAGAACAAATTGCTCACAAGCAAGAGTGAAGGGTCAAATGCCATTTCATTATCAAACTGACAGTTTCCAAAACTGTCCTCCAGATGGCTATGCCATTTCAGACTTGCAGTGAAAGCTTAAACTTCTCTAAACTTTTTCTCATCTCTGACAGAAGCTGGGTAACCTCGGCAGGCCGCTCCATGCAGCTGGTCTTTCTCTTCATGGGACATGGTAGGTAAAGTCCTTGTTCTTCATGACCACTTCTGATTTGCTCTCCCCACCTCCTCTTAAAGCTCAGTTTTATGGCATTACAGTGCATTATCCTTTATCCTTCATCATTATCCACATATATTGAAAGACCCTATGTTCTGTCCACTACCAGACACTGTAACCAGCACTAAGCATTACCATTCCTTTTCACTTCCACCCATTTTCTTAGTGGAGAAATATCTCCAGACTGTTCTACTGTGCAATCATAAAGATCTGTACAATGTGATTTGCAAGTGGGGAGAAGATAGAAATTTCCAGAAGACAGGGAGAGGGGAGGGTACATGTATAGATTTTTTAAAAACATTAAAATATTCTAGTTCATAATAAACCATAGTACACAAATGACAAAATATTGTTGATTGATAACAAAATAAAAAAAGAGAGATGAAAAAACACCTTAAAGAACATGAATTTTAAAAGTTTGGGAAATACTACATTATTTGATGATGTAAGTGGTTAGTTATTTACAAGTCATAAAAAAGGAAGCTTTGCTGAAATATGTGCTAACAAGTCACAGAGGAGAAGCTAAATATCAGGTACACTTTGACTCTAAGTTGCTGAAATAACTGTAATAACAACAGTCATATATATTGGAAGCCAACTAGGTGCCAGAAATATGCTAAGTGCACTGACAAGGATTACCTCATTTGCTCCTCATAGCATCCTTATGAAGCAGGACCTGTTATTATCTACATTTTACAGGAGAGGAAAGTAATACCTGTTGATGTGCCCTGCCCAGATGACCAGTGACTCGTGTAGCCTGGCCTGGAATCCACACTGTCTGGCTCTAACACAGCACAGGTTCTTACACACCAAGCTCTAGTGTCCTAGGGATGAATGCCTCCGTTTTCAACAATAGACAGAAGACTTTGTTTAAAACACACAAATGAAATTTGTTCTATACTTTCACAAATATTTTGACTGCCATCTTTGCCAGCAGATTTATTCCCCTTTAAGGTAATGCTGGCAAGAGGTTTTTCCCTGGCTCTCTGCTTCCTAGTTTTGCTAGAATGGGCTTATCTCAGGCAGTATCTGCCCAGAGTCACTCACAAATTCCAGATCATACAGCCTGAAGTTAAGGAAAACTTCTCCTGTTGTTAAGCAGATTTTCAAAGTCGATATATGTGCCTTCCCAGGTCTCTTCTGGCCAACTCCTGAAGTCCTCACATCTCCCCCTTCCAACTTCAATAGCCAGGCCACCACAGTCTGCCTGGAGTATCCCAGAACGAATCTCACTTTGTCCATGATCCCAGTTTGTCATCACTATGACACTGAGCCTGGCGGCCCTCCCACATCTCTCCCATGTGAATCCATACATGACTCTCCATCTTCTAGCTGGACCCTTCCCCCAAATCCTGAAACCCCATTTCTGTGCCACAAGACCCTCTCCTGAATGTCTTTCCAAAGCTTTCCTCATTTATTTAAAACATCAGCTTTCCGCCACAGGCCTCTCCAGAGTAGCAAGTCTGTCTCAGCAGTTGGTTCATAGGGACAGGAGGTGAACAAGGTCTCTTCCCTGCTCCTTATTCCATTTCCAGAAGCACTACCCTCTCCCTGAAAGCTGAGTCTACATCTTAGATTGCATCACTGATTTCCTTTATTGTTACCCTCAGAGACCAACCCCACTTCTGGGTGATTTAGTCCTCGTTCACCACCATTTTCTCGGATTACTATTCCTGCCTTATAGGAATATCTTCAGTTTTTAATGTCTTCTTTGACTTATCTCAGTAATGTGTTGTAGTATCAATATAAAGACTTTTTTAGCATCAATGTAAAGATCTTGCACAATTCTCTTATTAAATTTATTCCTTAGTATTTCATGTTTTTTAGGACTAGAATTTTATATTGTAATTATAAAACTTAACCATTTTAAGTATGCAATATATTCAGTAAGTATACAATATATTCACATTGTTATATAGCCATTACCACTATTCATTCAAAAATTTGTTTACCATCATAAACAGAAACTTACTAAACAATAACTCTTCTCTCTCCACTGCCCATGGTAAACCACTATGTTATTTTCTATTATCATTTAAGTAAGACTATACAATATTTGTCCTTTTATGTTTGGTTTCTTTCAGTTAGCATACTGTTTTCTAGATTTATTTATACTATAGAATGTGTCAGAATTTAATTCCTTCCTAAGGAGTGAATACTATTCCACTGTATGTATATATCATATTTGACACAGTCACCTATTAATGCAGGTTGTTCCCAAATATTTCATATTTTGTGACATTCTTTTAGAAGGCCAATTCTTGCTGTTTATTGCTTGTATAAAAAATGAACTCTTGGGCCTCCCTGGTGGCACAGAAGTTAAAGTCTCAATGCTGTCAAGCCACTGCCATCCACTGTGGCATGAGTTTCCCCACTAGGAAGT
Source organism: Condylura cristata (assembly GCF_000260355.1). Classification (NCBI taxonomy): domain Eukaryota; kingdom Metazoa; phylum Chordata; class Mammalia; order Eulipotyphla; family Talpidae; genus Condylura; species Condylura cristata. The sequence continues at coordinate 44,544,448 of NW_004567103.1, forward strand.
TGACCCATATAGCACAGCAAACCTCTCCTGTCTCTCCCACTGCTCCTCTTAGTAGTGTATTTTAGTAGACCCGCTGTTCTGCTCCCCGCTCTGTCTCTGGGGAATCCTCTCACACCCTGTACTTATGGTCCATCCCCCAGCTCTTAGATGCATAAATAAACAAAGAGAAATCTTTTTAAAAATATAAAAACAAACTCTTGATCTGCTTTCACAAGCCTGATCTACCCATGGTCTTTCCCACCTCACAAGATAAAGAAAATATGTTATATACACATGGGGAATGCAACTCAGATACACACACACACAAGATGAAACCCTGCAATCTCCAATCACAGGGAGTTTTCATGGATGAACCTATTGGATAGTGTGGTTAATGAAGTAATTCAAAGAAAAAAAATTTCTTAAGTTATAAGACCGAATTAGGGGTTACCAGAAGGGAAGGGGAGAATGGGTAGGTAAACTGGGTAACAGTGTCAATGCATGATGAAGGATAGAAACGGACTTTTAGTGAACTTAATGTAGTCCATACAGACACTGATTAATTAATGTTGCACACCTGAAACTTATATACTGTTATAATGCAATACTATATAGCAATAAATATCTAGAAAAAAATATCTATTTCCTATGGTAGATTCTATGAATCTCATTCCAAAAACAAAACAATTCTGTTTCCGACTAAAGGATGCCCTTTAGTTTCAAAAAATTTATTACAATAACTGATGAATAGCTTAATCTCCCTTCAAAAGCAGAGCTGCCATTGAGTCCCTCATGCAGAGCCTGTACAAACACCAGACATGTTCATTTTTATCTGTGGAGCTGGCCTCATGTACCAAGTACTGTTTTCCTGAAGAGCGATGTCAGGGATAGGAGTAATATTTTCAAGTCATTAAAATTTAGGCAGTCTCCTTTCATGTAGAGCACTTTAATTTTTCAATGGATATCTGTTATTAATAGAGCTAGGGAAAAAAGCATCTTGGATTTCTTACTTGAAACATGTTTTAACAAAACCAACCAGATAAGAGCCAAGGCAATGCAAATCCTTCCGAGCCCGCTATAGAACAGAAGTTTCCATTCAATGTAAACTAATTTATTATTAAGAGCTCAAAAAGTTAGCCAAACAGACGGGGAAAGGCTATAAACTAAGAATGGCAGGATGTGTTCTTTTTTGTAGGCTCAGGAATAGCAGAACCTTTCTGCAATGCTTTCAAAAAAAGAGAGAAAGTTGAGATGTGATCCCCATGTTTGTTACTTTATTTACCTGGGCACTCTGTGTTCATGAACTGCTTGGGCCAGGTGCTGTGTGGGGCTTGGAAGATGGAAATATCACTAGTATACAGATCCCATCCTCAAGAAACTGACCAGGCAAGAGGAAAGATTTGTTTATATGGCCCTGGGGACAAGGCCCCGTATCAACATCTAGAAGATACATTATACAGAACTTTGGAAGAATTAAAGGTACCAAAATTGAACAGCCTGCATCTCACAGTTAATTATATCTATTCTGAAACTTCCTGAACACTCATGGGTGGCTTTTTGTTGTTGTTGTTCTGTTAGGCTCTGCGTTTTTCAGAAATTTAGTTGGTGCTGCATACTATTTTTCTTCCAGTAGCAAAAGCTTAGCTTTGTATAATACCAGTTATTCAGGATATAACAATTTTATTAGAATGTATTCATTGATTGATTTCACCACAATCTTTAGCCTGTGTCCAAAGAACAAATATTAACTAACTGAAATGTGTACTGCTTAATATACTGAGATCAATAATGTTTTAATGAGAAGTTAAAATAACAGCTGCATGGATGTTCCTCTTATGAAAAATCAAAAATAACCCCCATATACAAATATGTAATCTATAACAAAATCTTGAAAAGATTTTTAAAATGTTTAATGCTTAAGATTTTGCATTTTCTTGCAAATAAGACTTTTCTTAAAGTGTGCTTTACTTTTTAAAAAATAATAGTTTATTTTTACATCATTTTGTGCCTTTTTCCATCTCAGTTATAATCGGTGGGGGCTTCCCATCACCAAATCATCTGTGTGCCATCACCATAGTCCCATGCACTTCCCCCCATTTTTGATCCCACTCCCCACTCCACCCTGTAAAATACCTCTGGTATATTGTTTGTTCATTATTATTAGAAAATAAGACAACTTTATGGTCACATCAATAAAGTAAAAAACCTCAGGGTGATGTTTGTTTTGATGTAACTGCATTTCATAAACATAATAAGGACATTATGTATAATTCAGGTAATTTTCTAACTCCTGTGGATTACGGAGAAGCCTTTCTGGTGCTTATCCTCACAGATCTGTCCCATGAGGTTCCTGTTACCTTCAGACATGTCAGTAATACATGTTTACTCATTTAACTCACTGATGTGTACAAGTGCCCAGTTTCTTCTACCTCGTCATAGCAGGTCACTTATGGAGCGTCCCAGATTACAAGCTGCCACGAAGAGGAATATCTCACAGAAAAGAACTGAAGATGGAGAGCTGTTCAATATATACTTCTGGATGATGACTACTTTAATTATCAAATAAAATGATTCGTCATTTGCTTATTCTCTAATTCAAAGCGATGCTTTACAAATCACACGAAGTCAAAGCATGGCACAGTGAAATGTTTAAAATTCCTTAACTGGAAATGACACGCCCATCTAAAAGGAACAAAAGGGCCTTTATAAAAATAATAAACCTGTTACCTTAAAGCAAAGGTAAGTTAGTCCTGTTAGGTGAATGCAAATCACGACCAGTGATACAGTAAATACAGATGTGTTCCAGCCTTGCAAAGAGAGTAAATAAAGAGTAGATGTGTCGGTACAAGAGATCATTTCTTGGATGAAAATGAGAGGAAAATCTATTGTGACATGCTACCAAGTATCAAGGAACAAGACACTGTGAGCCAGGCATAGTGCTGGGGGCAGTGAGCAGGCAAGGAGGGTGCTGCATGTACTAACCAGGCTGTACTAGCTGCTGCCTGTATTAGCCAGGATGTACTAGCTGCTGCCTGTAGTAGCCAGGATGTACTAGCTGCTGCCTGTAGTAGCCAGGTTGTCTGCCCTTTGTGGGTCTTAATTTCCAATATGCCAAATGGAGACCTAACTTTGTATGTATGTTGACTGTGTAGAAGATAAAGACAGTAAAAGTAAGAACTGTACCAAGAGATCATCTTACAGAGATTATGACTGGGCTGATGACAGATCAGCGATAAAGATCAAGAGAGCTCGGCCTAAATATGAAACATTGCCACAATCCATCTCACCCTTCCTTCTTCACCTGTATCTTGCCAGGGCTCTTTCTTGCACCGTAGAGCTGGCCACTGACACATTATCAACATAAGGTTCTAGGAACCAACAGCCTTTATAGTATAATAATGAAAACACACAGATAGCTAAGAGTTATCCAAGACTCCCGATGTGTCTAGCACTCTTCTGGATATTTTCTGTTATCCCACTTAATCCTCCAGACAAACCTATGATACAGACACTACTATTAGCTCTACTTTTCAGGTGAGAAGACACGGCATGTTCACAGGAAAATTTATGTAGCAACAGCTTACAGTATGAATAACGTCACCAGGCAGGATGCATTTCATGTGAAATTAGTGGTATGAGTGTTAATTGCTATAAATCTAGAAGAAAAAGGAAAATTATCCTTGTGTGACCTGAGAATGTTCCACAAGAGGGAAGAAATTAAAGCTAACGACAGAGAAGGATCTGCCCAGGCAGAGAGAACAAAACTATTACAGGTAAAGGAAAGAATGTGAACAAGGTTACAGCAATGGAAAAGTGGGACAGAAGGAGGTGGGCAGAAGGGCAGAGCTCAGGCCAGCAAGCGAAAGACAAAGCTGCAAAGTCACTCTAAGTGGGCAAGGCCTGGAGTCCGCAGGCCATCTCTCAGCCACAGTTCCCTGGGCTCGATGGCATCACCAGGCAAGGCGTGTGCACAGGTGCTCATTGGCATGGGGCCAGCTTCAAGGTTTTCAAAACCTACAACAACTAAAACCTCTCCACCACCAACCGGATAAGGTGCCTAAAATTCCAAACTAAAGTTAACACCCATTTCGCACATGATAGGTCTGCATTTTGCACATTTTGGGTTTCACACATGGGAACCAGTGGTTCTCAAACTCTACCTGGATCCAGAAACACCTGGAAAGCCCACTAAAGCACAGACCGCAGGGCCTCACCCACCACTTTCTAGCTCAGTAGGTACAGAGTGACAGGAAGGATTGTTTGATGCTTTGAGACTTACTACCTGATAGGATGAAATCTAGAGAGGGTTCATTCTGATTGGGGAGAGAAAATATTGGCATTTACCAATAATTCATGAAGGGAACTCCTGAGTGAAGGGTCAAGAGACAGGTGTGAGGGCAGGTATGTGGGGATGCTCTAGCCAACAAGTCAGGTGTGAGAAGACAGGGCATTTGGAAGCAGCAACTTACAAGATTAGTTCGGCGCTAGCTGTCAGCCCTCTTGGTGCTTAAAAACACCACACAGGGGCTTTTCCTGGTGGCACAATGAGTTAAAGCACTGCATTATGAAGCTCTCCAAAGCCACTGCAGCATGAGTTTGATCCCCGCCAGGGAGCTGACCCGCATGGCATGGCAGACCTCTCCTGACCCGCCTGCTGCTCCCCTCAGCAGTATATTTCAGTTCATCTGCCTGTTCTGCTCCTCAGCTGTTCCTGGTGAATCCTCTCACCCACCACAGCTCTGGCCTGTACCCCAATTCTATAAACATGAATAAGTGAATCTTTAAAAAAAAAAACAAAACACACAGATATCTTTGAGCACCATTTTGGACAAACTCACAGAAGCTATCAGAAACCAAATGGCAGTTGTGAGCTATCAATATATTTAAGCTTTATCTGTCTTGGTACTATCAATATATGTAAATACAGAGAGGATTTACAAATAAAGTAAATGTAGTCTTCTTTATTGTATTCAGGGGCAGGGGAAAATATTAAAGGAACATTCCATCAATTAAAGCAAATGCCAAAAATTCATGAAGAAAAAGCTACACAGCTGCAAAGAAGATAATGCTAATGAGCTAGTTAAGATAGTAACAGCATTAGCTAGTCCTAAATGGTATTATATTGATCATTTCTGGAGCAAAAAATTTTGTTTTTAGTTCATTCTGAGTTCTCTGTCAATTCTAAGATTGCATTTTCCATATCATACTGATACCCGCTCCCCTTTACATAACCAATTTTGACATTTGATCTCCTCTCATATATATTTATATATATTTATATTCATAACATGGGACAGTTTTGATACTTGAACTTATCTGGCATTCAAAATCTTTACAGTCAAATTTGGTATGATTTATCTTCTTAAATAAAGGGAGTGTTGCCCTGCAAAAGGCAAGACACATTAAGAAAAGATCTCCTATTTCACCACTGGAGGATTCTTCTTTCTTTCAGTCCTTTGGAGAAAATAACAAAGATTCATGTTTCTTTCAGATCTCATACTGAAATCTGGTTTTCCATGATCAGATGAAAGTCAAAAGATTTCATGTCAACACAAATGTTTACAGATCCCATTTCTCAGGCAGAAAAATTACCATGGATAGATTTGTCTGGTTCAACATATGAGCCGTGTACTGTAAGACTAGCATGGGTGGTTGTGACAAATCCTAAAAGTTCACACTTTAGAGCAGGTGAACTACTTGTTTGAGGCCTGTCTTCTTCTCAGTCAGTAGGAAAATAACACACTCAGAAAGGCAGAGAAAAGGAACACATTCCTACCACACTATAAGCCTGCAAATAAAGTGAAAATAGTCTTCCTTTTAACTGTCACAAAAGCAGCATTAAAGCATTTAGTTTATGTTTTCCTACTTTTCATGAAGTTCATAATAGTCAATGTAATTAATACTTCTTATAAAGTCTCACACCCACCAATCAATCACACAAGAACATGTTGTCACTGAGGCTGGATGACCTAGTGCTTTAAAAAATATTATAATTCTTACACTTTGGAAGAAAATATGATGGAAGTAGCTTATATTCTACTCTTACCTGGTTAAAAACTTTGCCCTCCTGGCTTTCACCCACACCTCCAGAACAGATGGACACATTCTCAAAGCTCTATTTTTCAATCTATTAAGTGGGCACAAGCAACGCTGCCTATGAAGCATTTCATAGTTCACTAGAGAAAGGCAGCTAGGTGCAGTGCAGAGTAAGAGGGGCTGCATTATTTGGCTATTATTTTAAGGATTGTCGGTTAAGAATAGGGGGATGGGAGAGGGAGGAAACTTTTCTGCCTAGTACCAGTGTTGTGCACATATCACCTCTCACTGCCTCACACTCTCCTAAACCTACAGATACCGAGAGGCGAAGGTATCTGAGGCGAAGGCATCTGGGTGCTTCAGACCAGCTCAACAGCTGGAAACCCCCGTGATCCCACAGTCACACAGGGGCCGGGAGGAGGGCAGCCAAGTGCAGCCACTTGCCTTTCCGTCTCTAATCAATTGCTATGGTTCACTGGCTGCAGCTAATGAAAAAAATGGGATCATTGCAGGAGACTGAAGGATATTTATGGAAAAGTTCACTTTTAAAGGATATTGAAAAGAACAATAATTAGCCAAAATGGAACATAAATAGAAATGACCACAACAAACTCGGGAAGGTGGCTGTTCAAAGTCACCCGCACTGCTGAGGCCCTGCAGGTCAGCTCTGCAATTAGCCTCATTCTCCAGGCACCAAACCGAACGTGGGGATGATGTGTCACGTGCTGAAGAAAGACCAGGGCTTGTGTATGAGCCCAAGAACCAGCACAAATCCCAGACTCTGAAAGGCAAGTCTCTTCTCTGATTTTTAGAAAAAGGGCACCTCTCTGTCTAGCACCTGCTAATTTAAAGTCTGTCACTGCAGAGGTGAAATGCAAGAAGTTAATGATGTTTATAATTGGAAAGGTCCTTTTTTATTTTTAAAAGACAGCTGCTGAGGACCACAGATTCACAGACAGAAAATGGAAAAAGGGATGAAAATTTTACACGTTACCCTTTACTGACCCCTCTTGGCTGACCTCAGGAAGGGAAAAACCTGCACCCAGGTCTGAAACTAAGAGGTCCACCTCTTAGAGAGCCCAGAGAACATTCGGTCTATCAAGCCCTGGAAAGAAATCCTTTCAGTTCAGATGACCCCTAGTAGAACTCAACCCTAAAGTACACGCGACAATGATTTCTATTTATGGGGCTCCCAGAATGGAAATTGGGAAATGGCCACTGCTCAGCCCCAAAGGTCTTCCTAGGTCTCCGGGAGCCTATGACCTCTGATTCTAGGTTGAAAAACTTACATAAGAGCTAATGTGACCATTTCGGATAGCAGCAAAGAACTTACCTCTTTCTCTATTTTTAGTAGCTTCTTTACAGCCACTTCCTTGTCCTGTGATATCCATTTGGCTCGGTAAACACTTCCAAAACTTCCTCCACCGCAGTTTTCAAAAAACTGCAAGTCATCAAATTTAATTTGCACAAAGGAGGCACCGAGAGACGACATCGCATAATGACCAAGTATTATACTTCCACAAAATCTGCAGACAGAAAGAAAAAGAAAAGTTGGATCACAAATATATTGAAATGAATTCTCTAAATCCCACTTCGGACAATATACGAGTCCTTTGAACCTTCTAAAAAAGAACCATGAAAACAGGAGAAAGGAAGTAAGACTATAAACAAACCCAAAATGAGAACACTTACCCTGGCAGTCTAGGCAGACAACAACGACTTGTCCAGACTTTGAAACACAGCTGTCCACAGAGAAATGGCTTAGGCTCTCCCCCTGACAAAACCTGCACTTCCTGCACATCCCGAGAAGCTCCGCTTAAAGGCTACTGTGTCACCAGGTCCCTATCATGAAGCCCTGACAAGCGGGAAGCGTGCTTTCAACAGTAAGCTAACATAGCTCTTCTGGTATCCGAGGCATGCCATCTCCACACTGTGCTCGCTTCACACAAAATATACGTAACCTAAGCAACTGAGCATCCTGGCACCAGGACAGCCCAAATGCTGCAGGCTGAGCATGCAACCAGCACTGAGATACCGAAAGCAAATGTTTAACTCAGGGATGATAGAAAAACTGGCCAAGTGTTTTCCAGAAGTACCTCCGTGGACTGTATACTGTAGCAGAACTTAATTAAAGAGTAGAAAATTTGCCCTTGATTACAATATGTTAAGTCATCCACAGAACTCTGCCAAGAATGTTTTAAAAAAATATTATGCTTGTTTCCAGAGGAACAGATTACTCCTCCCAGAGATTATTGTAGTGATAATATCTCCAGTTTAAGGAGTTCTTCTATTCTCCAGGTAAGAAAGTGGTCATTCTTCATACCCCATGGTTTGGATGAAATTTAGGAATGTGTTAAAGGTAGGGATATAGAATATGCAAGCTAGTTTGTTTAACATAATGTAAACTACCACTTGCAATATGCAATATTGCCTCAGCATTACAGATGCTTGGCCTATATATATGGCCTATATATATAATATATATATATTTTTAAAAAATGATTTATTTATTTATACATACAGAACTGGGGTACAGGCCAGAGGTGCAGGGGCAATGAGAGGATTCACCAGAGACAGAGTGGGGAGAACAGGCAGAATGATGGAGTACACTGCTGAGGGGTGCAGCAGGTGGGTCAGGTGAGTTCTGCCACACCGTGTGGATCACCTTGGGGACAGGACCAAACTCGCACTGAAGCAGCTGCTGCTTGCTTGCAGTGCTGTGTCCTAACCTGTTGAGCCACCGGGGAGGGCCCGCTTGGCCTATATTTTATATATGAATTATTTTTAGTTTTGTCACAAAAAAAATTATTGGGTTGTCAGAAAAGTAGTGATGTATTTTTTTCTGTTTTTCCAGTAAAAATGTGCCATGACTTTTCTAACAACCCAATAGAAAACAAACTCCCCTGTCTTCCCTCCCCATACCCAATTATCTCTTCAGAGTGAAATAATTCAACTCTTCTAGCATTTTCTTGTGGCATTTACCTCCTTAATTCTTTAAAGAAATGTATTTAATTTGCTATTTCTATAAAACAGCCTTTAACTCTTGCATACAAATATGTTACACTAGCTCAGCCCTTCTAGCTTCTAACTATATTATAACATTTGGCTAAGTCACTATTCAGGGTTTATAGTAGTTTGATAAAGCAATTATTATTCCCAGCAGTACTATCTAGGATTCAATAACTTTTCCTTTCTTGGATAACATTTTGTTTCTCCTGTAATTATTGGTTGCTCTGTTTCTGTTTTCATTGTGTTTGGTTTTTCATATACCTCATACTTATTCACCTCCTCATACTCTCACAAGGACTTCAGAATTCATCTCAAAATAAAAACATCAGGAATTTTCATCTTTGGTTCAATTTTTTTTTTCTTGGAGATAGCCCACCTCGGTCCTTTATCTTGATTCAAGTGGGCTAGCAAGATTGTCTTGTAGGCTGATATAGACTGAGTTTTCCACCCTTTAGTATCACTCTAGGAGCTATTTTCTGTGGGAACCTCTGTCCTTAGATCTCCTGGCTTCTTTGTCTTATTTATTTCTTTATCTAAACAGTACACATTTCCCATTATCTTCTTAAATAAGGTACAGAGAATGTAATTTTCTTTGAGAATCTATGCTTCTTAAAATGTCTTGATTGGTAGTCTGGCAACATATACAATTCTAAGTAGGAAACAAATTTCCTTAGTATTACTTCACTGTCCTCAAGTTTCTAATGCGGTTGTTGAGTAGTCTGCTGCTACCCTGGCAACTAATCCTTTTTAAAGTACTTTCTCCTCTCTGAAATCTTTAGGAATCATTTTTTTCATCCCTGGAATCCTGATATGCTTAGCAGTATCTTTTTCACTCACTGGCAGGATACTCAGTGAACTCCCTCAGTCTACAATTCATGTCTTTTAAAGCTGGAAAATTTTCTTCTGTTATTTCTTTCACACGTTTATTACTGCTTATCTACTTCCCTATATACACTTGAGGAATTACTTGGAGTTCCCAGTGCAAGCTGACCTCCTACTTCTCCTTTCTCTACACATGTTAGTGTCTCTTCTTCAAATACCTTCATCTATCCAGCAAACATGTGTCCCTGACCATCTCTGCTAACAGAGTTGACTTCTCTTTCTGTGTCACAGCATCTTTCTTCACTCATTCCTTTTCCACTTAATTCAACCAGTCTACAAATTCCTTAGGCAAAGCTCATTCCTATTAACATCTAGAGCTTTAGCACCTAGTACACAGCCAGCTATGTAATTGTGGAATGCAAGAATGAACTAATGAATGAATAACTGGTTTTTGGTTATTTGGTCATTATAACTTATGCAGCTACAGAGATTCCAATCAGATTTAAGTAAAACCCGAGACCTGCCACTTTCACAAGTGCCCCAAAGGATTCTGAAGCAAATTCTGATTTGGAAACTGCTGCTTGATCTCTTAGGAGATCAAGGAAAGTATGTTTGTGACCTCCTGGACTGGGTGTCACTGAGTTCAGAGCAAGAGGAGGAAGGGGAGAGGGAACAGAAGATGTAGGTGTAAAGGGAGGAAGGAACCTTACCCAAGGCAAACACAGATATCTGAACCAAGATAATATCAATATGACTCAATATAAACCCTCTGATATAGCCCAAGTCCAGGGAATTTGGGTGAGCTGAGGCGGGATTGGTCACATCTGAAGATGACCTAAGGTGCCAGAGGAAGGCTGACCTCTGGGAAGCATATTTACCCAGTATCTGCACCTCTTAAGCTAAAGAAATTACTCATGTTATACCCAGAATCACTGTTACTCACTCTATGAGATAGCCTGCCATTTGGAAAATGGCTATGTTGAATGGAACTATATAATTACTTGAATGTTTTATTGAGACTATAAAAAATTAACTCTCATTTGATTACAGAAAAGACTAACAATTCTAGGGTATATGAGTATAGGTTTTAACTCCACTGAATTTGGCCAAGCGTCATGGACTTAGCTGAAAACCTGACTAGAACCTCTACTGCCTTCTTCCCACGAGCCAGGCAACATGTTTTCCCCCTTGAGCTTCCTCTTCTTTTATTTAAAAGATGATCATTTTATTTTAAGATGATCAACTTATGACCAAAAGAGTGGAAAAACTAAGTTGCTGATTAATTATACTTAGAGCATTTTGGGACAAACTGTTACTTGACCAAATTATGTTCCAATTTTTCAGATGTATTTTCCAATGAATATACCAGAATTTATTTATTTTTTAAATTTCTGTACAGGAGAACTGGGGTGTAGGCCAGAGGTGTGGAGGCTGAGAGGATTAGCCAAAGACAGAGTGGGGAGCAGAACAGGCAGATGTTTCGAAATACACTGCTAAGGGGAGCCATGGGCAAGACAGGAGAGATCTGCTGTGCCATATGTGGGCTAGCTCTCTGACAAGGGGTCTAGCTCTCTGATAAGGGGTCAAACTAAGGCGACAGTGATAGTTGTGATAGAAGTGATAGTGCTGAGATCTCATCATTATGCCACCAGGGACACCCACTTGAATATACAGAATTTAATAATGAATCACCTATGTAAATCTGTTTACACAGTAAAACTAATCAGAAAATGTCTTCATATCCCATCATGCTGAAATAATTGCTTTTCCACAGAGAGGCAATTTTTCTCCATGAAGCAATTCCCAGTTCTGATTTTGTGTATTCTGACTTTTGTGTCATAAACTCTCAAAGCTGCTTTAAAAGTTAATTTAAGTACACAACACTGAACGTTAGAGCAAAGGACAATAGTGTCACAACTGCAAATGCTGACTATTAACTTAGTGATTGAATCCAATTATTTGAATTCTAAAACAAGTTTTAAAAATTTCCTTAAAAGTTAAAGAGCATTTCAGCCCTCCCTGGTGGCACAGCAGGTTAAAGCACTGCACTAAGAAGCTAAAGCCACTTCTGCATAAGTTCGATTCCCGCCTGCCCCAGAGGCGACCACATGGCGTGGCAGACCTCTCCTGACCCGCCCGCTGCTCCCCTCAGCAGTGTACTTCATCCATCTGCCTGTTCTGCTCCCCACTCTGTCTCTGGTGAATTCTCTCACCCTCCGCATCTCTGGCCTGTAACCCAGTTCTGTACAAATAAATAAAAATAAAATCTTAAAAAAAAAAAAAGTTAAAGAGCATTTTAAACTATTAACTAAATTGCAGAAAGCTCTGTGTGATCATACATATAAAAATGCACATTTATATCCATCAGCTAATTATCAAAAGTGAAGTAAAATGGAGCTAGAGAATCTTAAAAGGTATTTCACTTTACTTTTTTTTTAAAGATTTATTTATTTATGCATATGGAACTGGGGTACAGGCCAGGGGTACAGGGGCAGTGAGAGGATTCACCAGAGACAGAATGGGGAGCAGAATAGGCAAATTGACAAAGTACACTGCTGAGGGGAACAATGGGCAGATCAGGAGAGGTCTGCCACGCCATGTGGATCACCTCTGGGATGGGGGCTGAACTCATGCTGAAGTGGCTTTAGCATCTTTGTGCTGTGCTTTAACTTGCCGCACCCACCAGGGAGGGCCCTCACTTTACTTTTTAAAGTTTTCAGCTTCTAGTCCAAAAAGCAGACTTTTGCCTCCGAGTTAAAAACGGCAACCACAAACGATGATCTTGCTAATATTCTTAAATATTAAAATAAAAAAACAAGGTTTGGAATTGATATAAGTTTGAAATTTGCCTCTACCTCTCCGGAACCTTGAAACAACCAACCACATTTTCTCATATAGTGATAGTTGCAGATTCAGAAAACAAAAAATTTGGAATGCTTGCCATTCTGTTACCAAATGTTTCAAAAGTTGATATTCTGCAATTTACCTAATTTGTACAGCATTATTTGACTTCTTGGTAATCTTACTTCCAAATAACTGATATTTCAGTACAAAAGTAACATGTCCAGGGAGAAGATTCCCCCTTGGAAAGATCTAGTAGCAAATGCAAAATACTAGCTGTTAGGTCTTGGCCAAAGCACTGTGGCTCTCTGTTCTCAATTTTCTCACCAGCAGTTAACACTGACTCATGCAGTTGTTAGAAGGAGCGATACTATGAAATCCCTACACCTGGTATAAAACTAGATTACATAGATTGGAAATTGTTGCTACCAGATTAATGTCTCGAATCACATCTAGTCACCTTCTTCAGCCTTCCTCGTCTAGTACACAACAACAGATTTCCTCTCGCCATTTTCAGAACTGCTTTATATTATAAACTCACTTGTTTTGTAGGACAATTGTTAATAGACTAATGTACTTTGATTCCTAAATACTTTTCACCTTTGTTTCTTTGTGTATACTTTAAATTTCTCCCCACACTTTTGTTTGCTGCCTTTGGTTGTGGCCATTTTTGCAAGATTATTGTAAGTAGTAGTAGTAAACAACTATAAATTTCTTTTAAAATTTTTAATAAGAATATACTTAAGTTATTAAAAAGCAATTTTTATTTTTAAAACAATGTGTTTATTTATTTATTCATACAGGAACTGGCCAGAGGTGCAGAGAATGAGCAGATTCACCAGAGACAGAGTGGGGAGCAGAACA